>NC_133216.1:26648791-27255041 GCF_040436345.1 Pagrus major | reverse complement strand
GACATGGGCAGCTGTGAGATCTACCCTCAGACCATCCAACACAGCCCCAACGGGAGGTGAGACGTTGGTTTGCTGTGGGTGAAAGCAGTGGTGGTGTTAAAGACTGAGAAGTACTCAGTAAAATTTGACTGCATGTTTGTGTCTGTTGTTTTGAATTGTATATATCATCCTTAGTTGAGGTTTCAAAATGTAATCTTATATCCAATTTGTTTGTGTTTTGTGTCTTTGTGTGTTTGCAGGTTTGTAGTGGTGTGTGGAGATGGGGAGTATATCATCTACACCGCCATGGCCCTGAGGAACAAGAGCTTCGGCTCAGCTCAAGAATTTATCTGGGCTCATGACTCCTCACAGTAAGTCCTACACACCTTAAAGAAATAGTTTGACATTTTGGTCCCCAACAACTTATAAGAGTAGGTTGGCATTTGGGAAATACTATAGCTGTGTCTCCCCTCATTCCAATCTTTACAGTACGCTAAGCTAACTAAGCTATTGCATTTTGGCTTTAGCTTCATATTAAGAAGGAGAGCTTTGATATTTACTCTTGCCTGAAAGCGATCAAAAATGTCAAATTATTCTTTTAACTATAACTGTAAAATATTACGAGTAATAAACTTCATTTTGTTCCGATAGATTAAATTTAAGTGTCTACACTGTTTTCATAGGTATGCCATCAGGGAAGGCAACAGTATGGTCAAAATATTTAAGAACTTTAAAGAGAAGAAGGCTTTTAAACCTGACTTTGGAGCTGAAGGTGAGCTTTATTTTCCTTTTTCTCTGTTGACATGATAGTTTTGGTGTGCGTGGATACAGTATGTACATATATGTGTGCCCATCTCTGTGTAATGCTTAGTATCCTGCTGTCCTGCAGGTATCTTTGGTGGCTTCTTGCTGGGAGTGAGGTCAAACAGTGGCCTGGCCTTCTATGACTGGGAGACCGCAGAACTGATCCGCCGCATCGAGATCCAACCTAAACATGTGGGTCATACTGTCACAGCTCTCACATCTCCAACAATTTGTGTATTGCCCATTTTTATAATATCTTGTCTTTCTGTCTTCAGATCTTCTGGTCTGACTCTGGGGAGCTGGTGTGTATTGCTACAGATGAGTCTTTCTTCGTGTTGCGCTACCAGCCAGAGAGAGTGGCAGCAGCCCTGGAGTCCAAGGAAAATATCACAGAAGATGGGATAGAGGACGCCTTCGAGGTGGGAGACCCGCAGGAGTGTATATTATGAGAGACTGTGCAGGGGGTTAAATTGCCGAAATGGATCTCCAGAAACACATGACAGAAAAAAATGACATCAGCCTTTGATGTCTTTATTTTTAACTAACTTGTGTTACGTCCTGCTCACCAGGTCCTGGGGGAGGTCCCAGAGGTGGTGAAGACAGGGGTTTGGGTAGGAGACTGCTTCATCTTCACCAGCTCTCTCAACAGACTAAACTACTATGTTGGAGGAGAGATCATCACCATTGCTCACCTGGACAGGTACAATGCATGTATACCTGTAAATTTAAGTAAGGCGGCAGGACAAAACGAGTGTACCTCAGCACTCTGCCATCATATCTCTGGCATGCTGGGAAAAATCTGCTGAATGGCTTTGAATCTACTCAGTGTTTCATGCCGTCTAACTTTGCTGTCCTTTTTTATCCTGTAAAATCGAAATACCATTAAAAAAAATCTCAAAGAAGTGCCTTAAAGATGGTCTCTCTGGTGTGTAGGACCATGTATCTGCTGGGTTACATCCCCAAGGACGACCGTCTCTACCTGGGAGACAAGGAGCTGAACGTCATCAGCTTCTCCCTGCTCCTGTCAGTGCTGGAATACCAAACAGCTGTCATGAGGAGGGACTTCGGCACAGCCGACAAGGTTCTACCTACAATCCCCAAGGAGCAGAGGATCAGGGTAGCCCACTTTTTGGAGAAACAGGTACATTTGTCCCTCAACTTTTCTGCACCTCTCTGCTTTAGTAGATTCAGGATTTCATGAATGCATAATTTAAAGAACATCAGGCAGACAGATGGAGTGAAACATCTGGGCAGAATTCTTGTGTGCTTCTTTTGAAATGTATTTACCATGGGGATGGTTTTCCTTCTCACGCACTCTCTTTTACCACTTCACTTTTTCACACCGACAGTTTCACATATCCAATCTTCCACTGCTGGCAGCTGTGCTTTACATAAGAACAGATGATGGAGCAGAATGTATCAAATAGAAATATCAAGATGTGTTTTGTTTCTCCTTGTGTTGTGTAGGGCTTCAAACAGCAGGCCCTGGCTGTGTCCACTGACCCAGAACACAAGTTTGAACTGGCCCTGCAGCTGGGAGAGGTGAAGATAGCCTATGAGCTGGCCTTGGAGGCAGAGGTGAGAGCACTACTGCACATGCACACAAAAACAAGATGAAAGCCCAAACCCATAGTAATCATCAGTATGCTGTCCTAGCTGTTAGTAAAAAAAATATCAACCTACTTTATCATTTGCACTAAAGAGAAATTATACAATATGTGGGGCATCGGTTGTCAACAGCGTTCTCACACTCCGTGTCTCAAACTATGACATGTTGGGCCTGTTAGTTTGCAGGTATTTGGTCGGAAAAGTCCTTGAAAAATCCTTGAATTTGATGATTAAGAAGGTGTGGGAACCCTGTGTCAATCAAACTGCAACTTGGAAAGCTACTGCCAGTTTAACTCCTCTATTTCCTTTGTGCATTGCATTGTGGGAAAATACAGCAGCACACTTAAATGCATATATACCATCTTCACATATTGAAATCCTAAAAAAGATGCTGAAAACCTGCTTAGTTCATCATCTTAGTTAAGCTTTTTTAGCATACTAACATTTGCTAATTAGCACTAAACTCAAAGTGTCATGGTGTCATTTTGTAGAAATTTGGTCATAACAGCTTAAGCCTGGTTCTTTTCTCATAACAAAACTGTCTTATTGAGGAACTTGGTGCGTTACATTCAAAATCAATTTTTGTTTTCAATGATTTTCTTTCATCAGTAGCTGTGTAATATGCTGGATAACGTGTATAGAATGTGTCATTGTGAGTCACGACCCAGGCCTCCCATACTCAGTAAGCTCTTCTCGGTGTATTGTTGAGGTTCATGCCTCTCCTCCTGTGATAATCCTCTCTCCTGTCTCTTTGGCACCATGACATGTGGGGGCTCCAGTCAGAGCAGAAATGGAAGCAGCTGGCAGAGCTCGCTACTACAAAGTGCCAGTTTAGCTTGGCCCAGGAGTGTCTGCACCAAGCTCAGGATTATGGGGGATTATTGCTGTTGGCCACCGCCTCGGGCAACGCCGACATGGTGGGCAAACTGGCAGAGGGGGCGGAGAGGGATGGGAAGACCAACGTGGCCTTTCTCACCTGCTTCCTGCAGGGAAGGTGGGTGGAAGAAGAGAAGAGGGACGGGGAAAGGAAGCTATGTTTGAATCCACATTTCAATTAACTGATATGTGTTGCTAAATTATCTTAATTTTTTCATCCCAACTTTTTTTTGTGTTTGCCCAGAATGGACAAATGTCTGGAGCTTCTCATCAAAACAGATCGGTTGCCAGAGGCTGCATTTCTGGCAAGAACATATCTGCCCAGCCATGTGTCAAGGTAAAGTTGTTTCTGTTGAGTGCACAGCATATACCCGAGTGTTGAGCTCCAGTGTACTGGCTGTGTTTGTGTGCAAACAATCATCCTATATCCATATGTGTCGAGCAAAACCTTTGCATATAGCAGTTTGCCTGTAATTTTTAAAAAATACCTGTTTTTCACCAGAAGGCAAAACTTTACAAAGTCCTAGTCATTGATGTTGTTCCTGAAAGTGTATGATGATGGCAGTATCTGTATCTGTGAGAATATTTACATTATTCATCACCGGTGAGCTGCATACGCTTCCCTTCCTCCAGGGTGGTGGGGCTGTGGAAGGAGAGTCTGTCCAAGGTCAACCAGAAGGCAGCAGATGCTCTGGCTGACCCCAGCCAGTACAGCAACCTGTTCCCTGGCCTCCAGCAAGCCGTGCTGGCTGAGCAGTACCTCAAGGAGACTCACGTCAGGGTCAGGCCTGCTGCAGAATACCCACTCATCATGGTGAGTGGAAGTTGGATGAGCTATACTTAAAAACTCTAATAGATGACGTGGAGTGATTTTATCATAAATTATGCACAGAAATGGATCAATTTCTGCAGAAAATGTTCAGTCAGTTGTTGAATTAGGATTTGGTCTCATATGATTTCTTTGCTATTACATCATTGTTGAGTCACACGGATTAACCACTCATACTTTAAGCATGCTGTTTCAGATTACATTTTGCCTGTCTCTTTATTCTCCAGCCAAATGAGGACCGTGATGTTCTGGAGGAATCTGCGAGTTTTGTGCTCAAAGGAGAGCTCGCCGAGCCAGAGGTGAGGATCACAACCTGCAGCTCTACACGACTCATTATATAAGGATGTCTCTCCTTTAACTGACCCTGTGAACAAAAAATGTACACCATTACTAAATGAACATCTGATAGCAAAACAGCTATTGGAAGATTTTTTTTCTGCCTAAGATGGTGGCTGGAAAAAAGTCTGCTATCTACATCGAAACAATTATTGGGAATGGTTATTGTTCCTGCAATCCATACAGACTTTGCAGAGATCCTCTCCTTAAATGATTGTTTTGTAGAGAGATTGGAGACAAAATAAGAGTTCAATCCAAAGCTAATATGAGGCTTCAGCAGTCAGAGTCTGACTGATGAGGTGGCTGTCTATGTAAAGTTCCAGTCTTTTTATTTCTTTGCTTCACAGTACTGTCTGGGTAAAACACAAAGAAAGAATTTTGCTCCGAAAAGGCTTTGTTAGATTCACACTCCACTTGTCTAACTCAGACTGCTGAAGCTAACATTGAATGTTTGCACAGAACAAGGAGAGTGGATTTTTGTCACACATGCCTTAATGTTGCACTGAAATTGCTTTAGAAAGGGATCTCTGCATGACCAACATGAGCAGAGGGAACAATTACAGTGACCAAAAACCAACAGTCTCCAAAGGTGGACAGTAAAAATGTACATTAACTCAAGTACTGTACTGAATACAAATGTTTTACTTTATGTGAGTATTTCCATTTTATGCTACTTTATATATCTACTCCACTCACTTTAAGGTCTTACATCATAAGCTTATAAAATTAAATTTATCATTAAAGATGAGACCAGTCAGTCTTCTGTAGGATTTTGAATGCAGCACTGTTATTCCACACTAAAAACCACAGTCTATAAAATATCAGTTTAAGAGAAATGCTCATCAAAATTTCCAGAGCCCAAAGTGACATCTTCAGATTGCTTCCTTTGTCCAAAACCCAAAGTGAATTTGTTAACCGTCACAGAAGTTTGAATGTGTGAATGTTTGACATGTTTATGCTTAAAAATGACATAGACAATTCATTTATTCCAAAAGTCATTTGATTCCAATTGACTAATTGTTGCAGCTCCAGTAAAGTTCACCCAGTATTGCGCTGGTACCATATTTACACATGCTAGGTCCATTTCTAACCGATTTTCTTGTTCCGTATACAGGAAGTGATGAAGAGCATGATTGAACCCGTCATGGCAGCAGCAGCGACAGAAGCTGCACCTGCAGAACCAGCAGTGGTGGAGGAACTCATTCCACTAAAACAGGAGATTATTGATCCTCTGTCATCAACAGAGGAAGAATCAATCCCAACACCATCATCCCCTGTGCCTGTCACAGTGACAGAAGAGCATGTTGACCCGCACCAAGCAGAATCTGTCGCCTTCACTGAATCAGAGGAGGCTTCAGTCTCTGAAGAGGAAGACCTCTCACAGTCTACCATGGAGATTACCCCGACAGAGCCAGAGATGGTACAGTCCAGTCCCATGGATGATGTCAGATCATCAGCTGAGACGGATGTTGAGGAAATTTCTCCAGCCGCTGATGATGTAACTGCTGCCACTGAAACACTAACTGAGACAACATCAGAAACCATTGTGGCAAGAGAAGAAACACCAAGTGAGACAGTGAAGACAGAAACCATAGCAACAGAGGATGTCCTAGTTAGCACTGGTCTGACAGTTGATACTGATATAACAGAGTCTATAGCAACTGAGGAAATGCTTGTTGATGAAGAAGTGGAAACAGACATCATCTCCTCAGAAGCACCAACCGTCACAGATACAGCAGCAGCAGAGACTCATGTTACTGAGGAACTTGTCTCAGAAACTGCACCATCACCTGTAGCAGTGGAGGAGCTTATCTCCTTTGAAAACACACGCAGTCCAGTGCTGGATGCACCTGTCCAAGCCCAGGCTGTTTCAGATTTGGCCCTTGATCCACTGCTAGACCCATTTGGAGATACAATGCCAGTACTGAAGCCAGTCACAGCTCAAGAACCAGAACAAGAGGATCTAACCACAGCATTCCCAGTGAAGCCTGAGGACAACCTGGAGCCTGCTGTGCCTCTGCAGGCTGAGCCACAGGTTTTATCCCCAGCAGCCATCCCTGCAGAGGGCAACGTAGCAGAGCAGGAGGCAGCTCCTGAGGGAACTGAGGAGATGGCAGAGGACCTCGAGGCAGAGCTGAATGAGGATGTAAGTTTCAGGGTTTTTTTTTTTTAGAGATGCATGATATATGTTGGACATTTGATATTTTATCAGCCCGGTATTTGGAAGTTTTATTATCTGTTATTTATCCGTATTACTGAAATTATAGCCCATATACAAACCAAAATGGCTTTCAAGGACTTAACAAGCATGACATCTACACACTGCAATTATGGAATTAAATGTATTGTATTCTGAAAACATATTAATAATTGTATGTAGCTGTGAACTCCCCCTATTGTGCAACACCTTTTTGTTTTTCACCCACACATTTTGTTCTTCCTGCAGGCCCTGGATGATCTGGACCTGGACAATTTCGACCTGGAAGATATCGACACCACAGATGTCAACCTGGACGACGATTTCTTGAACGATTAGAAGGAAAAATCTTTTTCACAAACCAGACTGCAGTTTTTTTTAGTGACCAAAGAACACAAAGGGCTGTTTTCCAGGACGACAATAAGCTGTCAACAGACTAAAGACTTTGTCTGTGTGGTACTGTACGACTAAATAGTCATAACTTGAGCAAATCTCCAAGAAGGCAGGTTCGACCGCATACTAAGCCAGAGCCTTGATTAAGAGGCTGTGTTTCAACTCTATCTGGGAGACCAAACACATGCAGTGGCCTTTGGTAGTAAAGGTAAAAATAGTAGATCACAAGGGACAAAAATGTATTAAAGGGGAAATTGAGACACGCAAAGGTGTATGTGTTTAGAAATGATGCACTGCAGCCAAAGAAATAAAGCTGAGACTTGTTGGTGACCCTTTTTACTCTTAACATTTGCTCTTTGAGGCCTTGTTAGAGCCATCATGGTGGTTTGTAATGAAAGTGCTCTCACATTACTAATGTAAGTATCATCAGTTTACAGTAAAAATCTGTGTTTTAGGGGTAGAAAGCTTGACAAGCTGACTGCTATGTCCACCAGCATGTAAATTAAGGAATTACACTCAGTACCTCTTCTTCTTCTGCATACAGTGTAACACCACTGTTGATCAGGGTGTTATCCAAACCATTGAGGAATTCCTCAAGTTTTTTTAATATTCCTTTCATTCCTGAGGGGCAGTTTAGTGTTTGTTTTCTAACATTCCTGCTGGATTTTAGCTCATCAGTAGTGAGTAGAGTAGTATTTTCGGTCAGTTGAACAAGCCCATGATTTAGATAACAACTCCCCTATGTGGTTATACTCAGTGCCTTTATTACCTCTTTGTTTTTAGTGTTCTAATAGTTTGGTGCATGTTTACTTCCCAAAGCTTGTATTCACACAAACTGCTGCTTTCAGTTTATCAGATAAACTGAATGTACAGTATGTTTCTGTTACAGGTGCCTTAAATGTGTTTTCTTAAGATTGTGTTTGGATGATATTGACTGGACTTGAAAAGTGAATTATATAAATAAAGTTTTCCATGTTACCCAGGCCTGCAGTTATTTTACTCCAACAACACGTCACACAAGTAGAAAGATCTTTATTTCGTTATGTACATTTGACTCAACACATCAGGTTTCACTCAGAGGTCTAAATGAAATTCACATATAGACAATAACAGCATTTTCCTACAATTTCTTTACATGGATAAATGACCAACATTGTGAATCATACAAGCCGTTTCAAGTCGATGACTTGAGTCTGCAAGTGTACGTCTTCTGGTTTTCAACCCAAACAGTGAAAGAACCTTAAGATTTTGTACTATTTTTAGTCCGTTCCTCTGGTTTGCTCATTGTGGATGAATTTGTATATTTCTATCTAGGAGCAGGCCAGTCAGGCAGCGGAGCTCTTAGCAGCTATCTGCTCATACGCCTGCAGGGCCAGCTCAATGAAGCCCGCCCTCTGGGACTCCTTCTGGGCATATATCTGCAGGGACAAGGGTCAGAGGTCAGCATAATGGAGGAGAGACAGGTCACACCAATTACTCTGAGGTTGGGTCTGTGCAAAAAAACAAAAGTTCTAAAAGTACAAATAATAATTCTTTTAGTGCCCAGCTAATAAAACACAGCTAAGTATGTGCTCCACAATGAAGCGTGACTAAACGAGAGGCCTTGTGCGATAGTGACTGTGCAGACAGACACACACCCGTGTCTCCTGCCGCTAACCTTGCACATTAAATGGCTGTCATTCTCAATGTCGCTCCCCTCTGCTTCAAGGCCGAGGGGATGTGAGCGCTAATAAGACCTGATGTGTCCCGGGCTTGGCCCCACAGTTCCCACGCTGGAGACAAACCCAAACCTCTCACACTGGAAACCTTAGATGAGACAGCCTTGATGTGACCTCTCAAGAGCTACACTGACTCCTGATTTACTCCAATGCCTGAGGGACACCATTTATATGACCTGGGCAATTTCTGGATCAAATGGCAATAAATAATATATAAAAAGCAAAGTGAATACAAGTGTAAAATAGAGCTACGAGTCAGCAGATATTTCCTGTCAAGGTTGTGTGTTCTCACCTTCAGCAGTTCGGTGCCAGTAGCCTGCTGGCTGGCAGCTTCCTGGGCTGACTCACTGTGCGGGTGGACCATGTGGAACAGGGACACTAAGCTCACTGCATCCTGGAAGCTGGAAACAAACACAAACTGGGGGCTTAGGCTGCATCCTTCTGTCGGCAGGTACAGTGGCTGGTGTAACCTAACTAAATTTAAAATTGTCAAATTCTCAATTTTAAAAGACAGACACAACTCACAGCTCCTTCTTCAGCATATCCACTATAAGCCCATCCACCCTGCGAGCGTTGACCAGGTACCAGGTCATGCCTCCAAAATGTCTGGTGGAGTGCAGCAGCTCATATTTGCCGTGCTTGTCCAGATCCTCGTAGGTAGCTGCATGGACCTAGACATATGTACAGGATAGGTTATGATCCTAACTTCACTGGATGTTCAGCACAATGCTCCTCACATCAAATTCATTAGCTTCCAATCCACACGATTGTTCCCATTTTACACTCGCATATCAAGTGGCCTAACGAAAATATAGAACCTGACTGTGGACATTTCATGGTTTAACAGCCTATGTACAGTCTGCAGATTTCAGTGCAGTTGGTGATCAGGTCAAAATAACAGGAAAATCAATGTCATCTTACCCTGATGTATTCTGAGGAGTCTGGCTCAAATTGGACCAGACACAGGTTCAACACGTCCTCATGGCGGTCCTGGGAAAACACCATCTAACAGAGAGACATTAATAAATGAGAAAAGCCTCTAGATACTCATTGGACACCCACACAGGTGTTTCCACTTATTCTGCCTGATTACTCTTCTCAGGACTGGAATAATGTTTGTAGACCTCACAGACCTTCCCATCTCAGGGATGACAGTTATAGCTTTATCACTGAGTGTGTTTACATGCACATGTGTGACCCAGTAATTACTACAGCCCGACCGAAACTCGATATTTGACGACGATGCCAATACTGATATTAGGAAGTAAAAAATTTAGATCAAGATTCGGCCCCTTAACACTCATTCTTCGCAATGATCACTCAAATGTGGTTATAAAACCCTTGTGACATGTAATGGAGGAAGGATATTTTACAGTTTAACAATAAATGCAATTGCTGAAAGTGACACCAGTGCATTGAAACAGTAAAATTACTGGGGATTTAGTAATCATCCCAAGCACCATTTTCTGCATTATAATGTAAAAAAAATGTGCTGCTCTGCCTGAGAGAAAGTGATCAACAAAACAAGTGGAAACAATCTAAATGTATGTACACAAACCTGGGCATGTATACAGGATTAACATTATGTAAAGCCAGTTTATCTTGCAGGTCAAATTGGAAAGACTATTCCTCATCTTAATGTCACCACGGGAAAGGCGGTCATCTCTGATCTGCTCAGTGTAACAGGAGGAGGCAGCAGGCAGACTTTTCCTACCTTAAGGTTCTCCTCCTTGAAGATGACAGGTGGTATGATTTTGCGTCTGTCCTTGGGGAAGTAGATCTGTATGAGCCGGTCTCTCTCCTCCCAGGTTGCTTTCCTGAGGGTGCCATTGGGCTCCCGTACAACAATAAACCTTTCCTGGATGAATAAGAAAGTGTATAATGTATATAAAGGGAGATATTCGAGAAATGTGAAAGTCCTGAGTGCATTATCAAAGTACAATATTGTGTTTCAAACTAAATTTATACAGATAACAAAACAAAAAAGTTTGGACATTTGTGATATAAGTTGGAATCAAAAGTATAGAAACTAATACAAACATTTGAGCAGCAAGGATGACATCTCACTAAAATATTTTTTTATTTACGTTATTTTATTTTATAATAGGACATCAAAAATAGCCCTTAACTAACTGAGTTTATAAAACTTAACCCACTTCTATAGACAAGAAAATAATGCAAGATATGTGAGCAGCTACACAAACTCATGCTGCCTCTTTAATTCTACTGTGGCATGCAGTTAAAAATCCCCCATCCAACCCTCAGTTACACATATTAACACAAAATAAAGCCATGTGCCTACCCTGTGTGGGATGTCGTAGGTGATGTCTGTGAAGACGTATTTGGCTGTGTCCATGCCATCCAGGAGCTTATCCTCAGACAGCACATCGTTGATGGGCTTCCTCTCTGGCAGGACGGGTGGCATCTGAAGCAGCTTCTTAGCCTGCTCTTTGGCTGACTCCATCGCCTGGGAACATACACAAGGGATTGGTTGAACAGGTGATACAGGGCCATGTGTGACTGGGAAGTTATTATGGTTTATCTAAAGGGTACCTGCTGCAGTTGCTCATCTGTCATGAGTTTATATGTGGGCGGTTTCAGCTCTTGTTTAATGGGCCGGAACACTTTTTGCAGGTCCAGGCCTGTTATCCTGGTGAGGATGTCCTGCACAGCTGGATCTGTGAACTGCGGCTTTGCATTGTCTGAGAGGGCTGGATGAAAAGTGACACGAGTTAATCACATGTACAAACTACACAACCATAAACATTAGCACTTTAAGTTCACTAGTTTATCTCAAATCGGCTAACATTGTTTGCACCCTACAGTGAGTGGCCACGACTGGAATGTAACTGGACATCTAATGCATGTTTTCTAACTTGTAGTAAAGGAACACGCACCAGACTCCTTACAAATATTAGCATATTTAAGGGTTACTTTGACAAAAGCTGTGGCAATAACTAGGTAGGTTACCGTTAGACCTTTCGAAATTTATGCAACTCCCCTCTCCAATACGACATGCACTTTAAACTTGTAACTTTTTAAATTAATTTCACCGTAAATTCTGCCATATTCTTTGGCTGAAATTCACGTTGTTATCGATTTTCAGGTTAATGCAGTGGGTAGCCAGCGCTGTTGACCAGTAAGGTAAGACTTTATTAGAAAGATGGTGACACTTGATTAGCTAACTACCGAACGCAATGCCGAATTCATACAAATACTCAAATTCATTTCTAAAGATATCAAATATTCTTCGACATGGTCTATATCTGTGCCAATGTGTGAGGTAATCTTAAAGAGGCAGATTTGTTAAGGGAGTGTGACACCCGCACTGACAGAATAGAGGCTAACGAAACACGCTACAAGGTCAGTGTTACACTTAAGAAAATAAGTCAACAACAATGATGTCCACTGCATTAAAACATACCGTTGTCTTGTGTTGCACTACAAAGCGTCCTGGTGGTACATCTCGCCAACATTTGCTTGCTCTTCTGAACATTTTTCGCCCGAGAGTAGCTCCGAAATAAGCACCGTGCTGTACCGAGCGCCGCCATGTTTGTTATTACCTCATATCGAGGCGACCTGACCTTTCACCTTGCAGCTCAGCAGCCAGGCAGTGGTGATGGGATATGTAGTGTTATTTTCGTCCTGTCCGTAAAAGCCCATACACAGACTATCATTTGTTTATTTTTGTTTCCCACGGCCTATGAGCCATTTTATCAACACAGTAAAAGACAAAACAAGCAGACCAAGAGGCAAAACGTTTGGTTTTCAGCACTGCTCTGCTTTGTTAATGTGGGGCTTTTTGTGCAAAGGTCCTTTAACAATGTAGGAAAGTCATGTTTTCTCATGTAATACATTTTAAAATGTTCAGACAAAGATAGATGACACCAGAACTGACAGTAACTATAAAATAGAATAGAATAAATATTAGAAGTCCATTAGGCTGTAAAATTTGACCTTTAAAAAGTACTTTGGGAATTAATGTGTTTAAATATAATTCTGTTATGGGACAGATTACTGTAGTTCTCTGGTATCTGGAACCTTTTCACACTTTAAAAAACAGTTTGGTTTAAAATAACAAAATCTTATAAAACAATTAATTTACATTTTTGATCACCAGGTGGCACTATGCTACCAAATATCCTGAAAACCTGCAACGTCTTCACAAGATGACCAGTAAAGCCTCTTACTCTTGTTCTCAAGAGGACAGTTTGAGATAATGCTCATTTATACATATTGTGCGTGAATATCAGTCTCACAGCCTCTTTTGTCTATCTCATCTCTGTGTAGCCTACACACATTCCTAACCTGTCATGACATTGTGTTCTTCAGTTGGCAGATAACTTCTAACTAAAATCTGTCTGGACGATAAGAAGTGTGAAAAGAAGTTAAACACTTTTCACATATGCTTAGAAATGAACACTCTCTACCAAAACAGTTGTATTTGCCCACTCATTTCATTTAAAGTGTGGAACTGAATTGATGTTGAACAATTACCCATGGTCATAGCAATCTGTAGATAATTTAGGTTATGTAACAATTGCAGAACAATCACACTCACTCTTAATGTTGGTTGTTTTTTGTTTTGTCTGATTTCTTTTTTTTCTTTTTTCTTTTTACTTTTTACTCATAATAGATTTTAATGATGGCCATTTAATAATGGTGGCATTTTAACAGGAGGGTCATTAAGAAAAATATATAGGCCCATTGTATTTGATATAAAATTTGGGATAAAATGCTTAATGGTGTGCTTTAAAATTCTGAAGACTTAAGACGAGAGAAAGGATGCAAATATGCATATATATATACACACATACACACACACAACGTGCTGCATGATACATTATTATTACACTGACTATACTCTTCAGTGTTGCTCGCTAAACTGACACAAAGTCTGAAAGAAGTAAGTAAAACAGATTTAAAAATGTCTGTCTCGCTGCAGTGCTTCACGTAGTCCAATAAATCCTTGAACAATAGAGATACTGCACACCAGGTCATGCAGCTTTGGGGTCTGCTATGGCGGATTTTTCTCATTAATAACAAAAGGTTTATTTTATAAGAAGGGAAGCAACCATTAGAAAATTAAGACAAAGTTACAACAAGCCAGCTTGTAGTTAAAATTTACCCAAAAAGATCATCTGTGATAGAAATCAAACTGTCACTGCTGTTAGTGGTACAATTGAGTGGAACCGGTGAAATCTTCCACTGGGGAAACTGTTCTGTGAACTGCAAATATCACCCTTTAACATTTACAGGAGTATAAAGACAACTAAAACACCTTATTTTAAATTACAGTCTAATAAGTTTGATCAACTGTGACATATTGAGGGTTAAAGTTGTATCTGTCGTCTGACTGAGTCAAAAATCCACTTGAGTAAAAATATAAAAATGATTTTAGCATAGCATGGCATGTTCTAATATGTGATCAGCAGGAAAAGGATAATTCTGGCAATATTGTATATTCTATTATAGAACATTGTTAATATTATACAACATAATAGAGAATGTAATATATTATATAGCCTATATAAACAATACTTACCTGTCTGCAGCTCTGTGCCTCAAACCCACTTTTCCCAGTAAAGATGTAAATGCAAATATACAATTTACATTAAAAAAATAACGCCAAAGTTTTTAACAGATGTTTCTCAAACAGGAGTGGAAATGATTTGTTGGAGACTATTTTCAGACACAGATTTGGTGTGCTTGGTGAGTATTCACAGCCGCAGGACAGCGTGTGTGGGAAGAAACCACAGTGTGTGTGTTCATGATAATGAAGGAACGTGTCATCCCGTGCAACAGTATGACTAACTGATGTGTTTGAAACTGTTTCTTTTCTCTTTTGAAGCTCAATGGCACGAATGAGTCATGTCAAGTCAGTTTATTTATACTGCGCATTTGAAAACAACGGAAGTTGACCCAAAGTGCTTTTCGGTCAAGATGGGACAGAATCTGCCTCAGGTCAGGTATGCACCAGTAAAGAAATAAAATGTACATAAAAGGCAATAATGTAATTATAAAGAGAAGGAGCGACAAAAAAAAGTCAAAGCTGATGAGGTCAAAATCAAAGTAATATAAGAAGTGAGGGAAAAACCAACGACTAACATGATAAAATCAAAGTCGAAGCAATAAAACGAGGATATATCAGGATTTGATACGCAGACTAATATTATTGTTGACAATAAGGAAAATATAAATCACCAGATTTAACCAGACAAAAGGAGGTAATAATAATTATTTAATGGAAGACTCCCAAACAGTTGACCGTCACTAAATTTTTTAAGTAGATAAGCTTTTTTTCAAATTTTCGGTCATCATGCAGGGATTATGAAATCACATGACGCCATCTATGTCTGTTTCTGTCTGGCTCTCTTTATCTCCAGCACACACATGCACAAAGTACAGTAATGGTCACAATCCCCAAACATGATCCACAAACTCAAAAAGCAGCCGCCACCACACAACCCATAGAGATCATTAATAAAGCCTCATGTGCCACGCAGGATCCTGTTTCCCCTCTCCCCCATCCTCCTCCTTCCTCCTCCTCATCCTCCCCCCTCCCTCCTCCGGGCCCTGACTCCCCCACTAATCTGCAGTAGGATTTAGATATTAGGCGGACAGATGGAGGTGTGGCTCTGTTGGTAATGAGGTGAGCAGTGGCAGCGATTGCGGAGGCCCAGACACCGACGAAACGACGTGTGGATTGAGCTGTAAGAGGCCCCTACACAACCAGATGTACACAGCTGTCACACTGCTGACAGAAAGTAATCCTGCGACCCCAGCCCAGTGCCAGAGAGAGACAGGGTTAGTATCTCTGCTGTGGAGGCTTTAATGACTGCAAGGTATTAAGTTAAGTTAGTTAAGAAGAAAATATCTATCTATCTATCTATCTATCTATCTATCTATCTATCTATCTATCTATCTATCTATCTATCTGTCTATCTATCTATCTATCTATCTATCTATCTATCTACAAGTATTTGCAGGAAGGGGAGCATGAACCTTCAGTGTAACTCTAAGTGATCCTAAAGTGGCACTTAGCTTCAGCTCACAGGTATGAAATGTGAAATGCTCGCTGCTGAATTGGAATTTCCGTTCACTGCCCGAGCTGACATCGAATTGACCCTGAAATAGAAGACACGTGGTAGGATCCACACACTCGCACACATAGTTGTCTTATTAGTTAACACGTTACATTTGATGTCATGTTCTTTTTTTGCTTTGCAGTCAGCATCTCCAAAACTGGGCTCACTAAGTATGTTGAGTATGAAAAATACAGTTATGATTTCACGATTTAACTCTGTGTTTAACTCATTAAAATCTGTGGTCTTCAACGGAGGGTTCGTGACCCCTCAGGGGTCCTGTGAGTTACTGCAGGAGGGGGGAAAGTGTAGGAAAATACAAATTAACATGCACATCGGACATATTATCAGCAAAGATACACATAAAAAAAAAAGTGCAATCATGTCAACAAGCTAACCGAACTGTGTGTGGCACCTATCCATAATGACAAACTAGTCAGCTAACTACGTATTATTGAACCATACTGGCCAGTTTTTTACACTGGGTTGTGTCATTTATCCAACAAGAGACTCTGACGTCCCCTCCACCTCAGAAACCACCGGAGAATTTATAAAGGGTGACACATGACACTATAGGCCACCCTGCGTGTCATTGCAGGCCTCAGTTTAATATGCAAAATCATTTTGATACAATATACTGTATGTGGTAGGTGGTCTCTGCTCCATCGCTCTATCAGCTAAGGGGTCCTGGTCCTACATGATGGGAGTTTGCATTATAACATTTGCAGTGACTTGCTTGCAAAAACATCACAAGTTTTTTAAGACGGGAGAATTTTTGTCACTTACAGATGAACATTTCTCATATAAACATGTCATCATCTTAAATAAATGATGCACTATTACAGATGAAAATGCCTATTAATACATTAAGTCATTAATATTAACCCCAGCTCAACTAGCTGCAACACCAATATGCAGCTTACGTGTGAATGCATCAATAATAATCACAAGCCAATGATATAGTTATATATAAAATAAGGTTAACCTCTGAGAAAGATAACTCTGCATACTGACTACTTTCTTCTGCATCTGTTTGCATTTGTACTTAAGTATAATTTTGAATGCAGAGATTTAACTTTTAATGTGTCTGAGCGTTTTTAGTATTTTGAGAGTACTTCATCCAGCTGTGCTCCTGTGACAGTCAGTGGGTTGAGTGTGAGAGTGTGTGTCAGCGTGACTGGGAGCAGCAGGAAGCTGAGAGGTGAAACCTGAGTGTAGAAGAGGGACTGGATGTGGGTGGGGGGAGATCATGGAAAGGGGATGCAGGGGGTGTAAAGGGTGGTGGGCCGGTAGGTGGGCGGCTGGGTGAGGGATGGTGGTGGTGGGGCACTCTGGGAATGACTCGCCGCACATGTTTATTAAGCTTTCTGCACAGTGGACGGAGAACGGGTTCACAGCAGGGTGAAACGGAAAGGTGCGTGTGTGTGTGTGTGTGTGTGTGTGTGTGTGTGTGTGTGTGTGTGTGTGTGTGTGTGTGTGTGTGTGTGTGCATAGAGCGAGCGAGAAAATGTGAAGAGGATGTCTCTCCTCAAACAACTGAAGCCGTCAAATATGTAGGACTCAGAGAGGAGATGATGGAACAAATAACTTCATTTGAAACTTGTCATTGTCAATTTGGCACATTGTTTCCATTCTGATATATGGGATTTATGAAGTGATGGGAAAACATCTGTGTCTTTGTCAAGTGGTTTGCAACTCGGGTGCAGACAGCCGTTCTCAGATGTTCTCAGTTTATAATATTCTTGCTACACTGTTCTTATTCTTGTTTTGTTGATATTGGCTGTATTTCTTTATGGTTTGGGGTGTCACGGTCCCCGCTGCTGTAAAAATGTTTTATAAAAATAAAAAATAAAACAGGAAGAGATAATAATCACTGCAAAATCTTCAGATTTGATTCTTTAAAGTATATGTTTTTGTATTTTCTACTGACGACTAGAACTCAATATGTAGAAAAGTATTGAAGTTGAAGTACTTTCCTTTGAAGCTCCTCAGTAGCTCACCTGGTAGAGTGTGCACCCCATGTTCTTTGCAGCGGCCCGGGTTCAGTTCCAACATGCCACATGCTGTCCTATCAAATAAAGGCATGAAAAGCCCCAGCAAATTATTTTAAAATAAAATACTCCTTCCACAAATGCATTTGATTAGGGTGATAAAATGACCGTAAAGCATTAATATGACACCATGTGAGGAAGATTTTACAATTTATATGGTATATGAGCTATGCATGAACAGATAAATACACAGAGAGACAACTTTATGTTGACCTGGTAATGTTAGGTACCGTACGTTTGGTGTCAGTGAGGCCCAGGAGAGGTGGAACTCCCTGTCAGACCTCTTATGATCAAACTGCCATAAAACTCCAATAACAGAAATCCAAATAGACTATTAACAAGTTTGTTAATGAAATGGAAACACCCAAAACTATTATTTATAACATCATCAGAACAAAATCGGATTAAATAGCAGTCAAAAAGTAGTGAAGTAGCATTGTTTTTGTGTTTTTTGACCCCAGAAACAACATTAAAGTTAATTGCTTTGTTCAAATGTGTCTATATTTGTAATTTGTTGGCAAACTTCTGGTTGTCATCTATGACTCTTATGTTGTATCTTTAATTTGCTGCAAATGATCTTGGTAATTTCTTTCTATTTTGACTGTTTTATGCCACCATTTTGGCAGGTCTGTCTTTTAAAAAAGATATATTGTTTCTCAAGAGATTTCCTGGTCAAATAAAGGTCAAATCAAATTAAAAAATTATTTGTTTTCATTCGGATTCATTTCCACAAATTATGTCACATTCAATAATTCTTTTGTATTTATTCATGTAAAGTACAACAAATCGAATCATACTGCTGACAAGTGATTTTAATGCTGTCTGATGCAGCTTGTAAAAGAATTTGGAGATTGTTGTAGTGTGTGTGTGTGTGTGTGTGTGTGTGTGTGCGTGTGTGCCTGAGGGAGATATTGTGGCTTGAGAGTGGGCACTCAAGGCCAGTCTTATTCTCCTCCTCCTCCCGTTCTTTGAAGAGGAATGAGGATGGGAGAGAGGGCAGATAGAAGGCCAGGGGAGACGCAGCGATAGGAGAAGTGAGGGGGAGACGGAGGGGAGGAGGGGAGGAGGAGGGGGGCAGAGGGCGCAGTGACATTACCTCCGATGGCCTCCTTCTGTTGTTGATTTAATATTTCAAACTGATGGGTTCAAATACAGGAAGAAAGTGCAAATCCATTAAATATTTAAATACTTCTATAGCTTTATTTCTTTTTTTTTTATAAACGAAATAAAGTTATAAACGTGTCACCCAAACTAACACATATGCTCCATTAGACTCTCTTCTACTTTTTTTTAAAGCAAAAATCTGCCAGTTAACAAAAGTGTAACTTTAATCTACTGAACATCTTTGGACAACTTAAAAAACTTTCTGAAATTAAGTAAACATAACCTCTTAATTAATGCACTAATTGCATTTAATTAATTGCACTATAAAGACATAAAGATTGCACTATAAAGACAAAATACAGGCTGGAATAAAGAAGCATTTGCTTTTTCTGTCTGTTGGAAAGAAGAGATACAGACAGGAAACGAGGAAAGAGAAGGAGAGATGGTTATGACAGACAGTAAAGGTCCCCTGCTGGAACCAAACCGGGACGTTGCGGTCATATGGTATGAGTCTTAACCACCATGCCACCAGGACACCTCAAGTGGAATAATTTTAACCAGCTGACTAAATGTTTCTTTTGTATGTGTTTGTGTTTTTGTTTTATTATTATTAATTTTTTTTTAAAGATTTTATGATGGAGCTTCTGAGTTTGCCATTCACTGACATTTGGGACAGAGACACAGAGAATAAAGGAAAGAGTCAGAGGGAGTACAGGGTGCGTGTGCATGTATGTGTTTGAGTGTGTGTGTGTGTGTGTGTGTGTGTATCAGATGGGGGCTGTGAGAAGGTCAAAGTCAGGGAATGCAGGAGGTATGTACGCTGACGGCAGCAGAGTTCACCTGCACCTACTGACCTTACTGACCTCCATCCATCTGTTTATATTCACTGATTCTATGCCTCCCAAATAACACACACACACACACACACACACACACACGCACACACACGCACACACACACACACACACACACACACACAATCAAAGCTTTGATGGAGCAGGTGATATTTTGTTTATTTCTTATTGGCTCATAACTGCTTTGTTAAACATGACGAACGCCACATTTATTTTCTGCACTGTCTAGTGTCTGGTTAACTTCCACTTTAAACACTTTAAACACAAAAAGTACGCAACAGTATACTGTGTGTGGACACAGAGAAAACAGTATGGGGAAAAAACACCACGTATAGAGTTAATTAGTTTGGGCCTGCAGCTAACGATTATTTTCATTGTCAATTAATATACTTATTATTTTATCATTAAACGATTGGTTGTGCTCTATAAAATGTTAGAAAATGGTCAAAGATGTTGATCAGTGTCTCCCAAAGCCCAACATGTTGCCCACAATCCAAAGGTATTCAGTTTACTGTCATCGAGGAGTAAAGAAACAAGAACATATTCACATTTAAGAGCATGGATTTCAGACTTGTTCCCTCTAAAAATTACTCAAACCAATTCATTGGCTCTAAATTAGTTCATCATTCTATCATGCATATGTTACATTTCTTCAACAGAATGACCCACTGTTTTCAGGTAGTGCATAAAGCTTGAGAGGCTATTCAGACATTTATTACAGTTATCCATATATTGATTTTTTCTTTTACATTTTAAGTTAAGTGCTGAGATTTTAAAATGTAGCAAGGTCACTAAGATGAATTTAGACGGTATAATAAACATGAAAAAACGTTGCATGTTAGTCAAACTTATTGGAAAGAGAGATTTCAACTTTGGCCAGAGGTACTGTGGTGCTGTTGTGCATGCACACAGTTTTGTGTATTAAGAGATTATTACTTTCAGTTTTACCTTAGTAAAAGTAGCCTAACTGGTCTTGTTTGAAACCTATGGGATCGGCTGATTGCATGTGTTTCTGCCTGGTGGGACTTTGTTGCAGCAACGCTGCTATATTGCCAGATCTCAGTTATTACTTCACTGAGTACAATGTCAAATCAAGTTTATTTCTACAGCACATTTGAACACCGTTAAAGCTGGCCAAAGTCCTGTACAAAAACACATATCAAATATAAAGTAAAAAACACAAATAGAAACATACAAACAACAAGGGACAAAATACAATGTTATAGACAAGACAACAGGTTTAAAGATTAGAGGGCCCAGAATATCTAACACCAACTGCTTCACCAACCTTTAACAGGACCTGCAAAAGTTCTGTCGCTGTTATAAGAGCTGACAAAAATAATAATGACCATGGCTATAAAAAATAAACCCGAACTGTAATTATTTTAGTTTTTAAGTTAGTACTGTAAGAAATGGCTGCACACATAGATGCGCTGTTACACACATAAAAAATGACTTCAGCCTCACCTTCATCCCCCATGACCCCCCCGCCAGCTCCAGCTGAAAGGCAAACCAACACCGAACCCACACACACCTCCATCAGACCTCAGCACTGCATTTGTTTCCAACTAAACCCCCGGGCCGGTCGGGTTTACGGGGTTTACATGCAACGCGAGAAGCAGCACACACTCCGGCATCCCCCCCCACCCGCTCCCCTTTCACTCTCACTTTGTTATTTTTATAATTTAAGATTGGGGTGGGTAAGAGATGGGGTGACAGGGGGAGCGTGGCACTGATAAGGTAGCTAATACCCAGCTTTTTAAAAGGTCAAAGGTCACCTCTGCTTGACTGGGTGGTGGTTGGGGTGTTTTATGTGTATGGGGGGGCTGGGATTTTTGGGGATGGGTGTTAGAGGAGAGGGGGTGTCTTTTATCATTTTATATTTAGCAGTAATAGAAACAAAATAAGCAAAAAGCTGCAGAAGTAAAAGGAGAACGGCAACGGTGAGCAGAATCAGGGTCCCACAGGAACAGGAAATCCAGTGGGATCAGCCTTCTGATCTGCCCCAGCACTCAGACAACACACACACACACTCACACACACACACTTGCTACCACTAAATCAGACTGTTGATTGAGCCGGCCTCTAATTTTAGCCGCAGACCTCCGGCTCCCAACCAGCAGCCCTCTGCATCCCAGGTCCGGTTGGGAATTGGGGGAAGAAGAGGTGATTAATAACTGTCATGTCTGTCACGGCAGAGCGGCGCACGAGAGGGGAGGGTCCAGGGCGCTGACGCTGTGGGGGGAAATGGAGTTACACGCGAGATGCTAACAGCTGTTGTTGTTGATGTTGTTGTCCGGGTTGGAGAACAACTGGAGCGTGTGCATGTTTGTGCATTTGTTGCAGCTCAGCTCTGCACAGACCCCTCACTAAAATAACTGTGTGGTCGTGCAACATACAGATAATAAGTTAGACAATATCCAATTAAACTAGTATGTTGTAGCAGCAGAGCGAAGGACACAGATAGATTCATAGAGAAAAATCTTAAATTAGTTTAGAATGTTCTTGTGTTCTGAGCGTTATCTGATTATTTATGTCCATCATTTAAATTTGCAGAAATAAATTGAAATTATAAAGATACAAATTCAGATGTCATTCAAGAAAAATAATCCCGATGTGCATTCATTAAATAAAATGTAATGATGTTGCTGGAGGTGACAGGGATCGGTGTAGTTTGTCACAAAGACAACAGGGAAGGACAGAGGTGGACAGAGTGTTCTGACTCTCTGATGGTGAAGCTGTACACCGTGCCTCTCTTTATACTGATAACACACACATATATATACAGTATATGTGCACACACCACACGCAGCCACTGCTCCACATCAGGTCACACATTCTGTCTTTCCTCTTTCGTTTTCCTTTAACCTACATTTTTGATCTTCTCCTTCCAACTTTCACTCTCGATGCCTTTACACTTTCACCAAACTCACCAGAATGTTTCAGAACATGATCTCACTCTACATCTTTATCATGTGATCTGACTCATCTTCTACCATACCTCCACTCCACAGTGACACTCAGCTGGAGTCACCGCTACATGTAGATGACGGACCACTAGAGGGCGTTAGGACAGAGCACTATGGCTGATAACAGAACCAACCTCACCTGATTCCCTCGAAATACTCCACTGTGGCTTATACAGGCCACAGATAGATTAAATAAACTATATTAAGCTCTGTGTTGTTCCTCCTTCCTCCTGCATTTGTCATACTGGATGTGATCAGTGTGTGTGAAGTGATTTCTTTGTTTCACCGGAATATTTTCAAGTGAATACACAACCCAGTATCACGGCAGTTTGAGACCAAATAGTGACAAAATTTAATCTGAAGGATTTGTGTAAATATGCACAAATTGTAATTTTAAGTTAGAATATTTGTGTCAATGTACATGAATACTAAAGATTACATTTGGTCACCATTTCAGAAATAAATCTATATTAACATAACCCTTACCTTAACCAAAGTGAATCCTATCGGCTCCATTTCGTGACTGTGTCACAATCTGTTACTGTTGTTGTCTGAACCTAACCACAGACTGGATGTGAACCCTAAATTCTGGTTTGACAGTTGTGCGCCTGCCACCCGCCCTGACCGCCTCCCTGCAGCTCCAGCACGGTTCATAAATGTAGCGTTTAATTTGGACAAAGAAACGTGGTGCAGGCAAGAAAGATAGTCGTGCTGAGAGTCATGAGAAAAATGTAAGTCTGCGTCCATGTGCAGAAATCCTGTAGAATATATTATGTGGCTATTTCACAAACTATGACGATACTAAGTAAAAGATAAGTAAAAGATTAGAGGAAAATAGAAGAAATATGTCTTTTCCCTGTTTTCCTCAGAGAGATTTGGGATAATGGTCATCAGGAAGGTTTCAACAGGACACGGAGTAAGGAGGAGTGTGTTTGAAGGTTTTCTATATACAAGAATACTAAATTTTGAAGATTTACCACGGCTGAGTCTGGAGTACGAGTGTAATGTCACAAGTAATTTCACACTCTTTCACTTGGAGCTCTGAATTACACATCTTACATCACTCGTGCACTCTTTCTCTCTCATGCGAACACCCGGACACACTACACCCTTATATTACATTGCTTGTCAGTGCTGTGTAGAAGGGTTTAATCTTAATTAGCAGCCAACATTAGAGATGTTTAGACGCGTCTGTCAGCACCAATCACTTAGAGCCGAGCTGGTTTCGAACAAATCAGCTGCAGTTGACCTTGTTTCTTTGATGATTACCCAGTTTGCACCTGTTCGCTCTGCCACAGGTAAACTCCTGTTATGACTGCATCTGATAGACAGTGATAGAAGCGTGGAGAAATTGTTGCAAAGTCGCACAACGGTACAGCGGGATTACAAACTTCGAAATGTGCATATCAGAGCAAGGCTAGATTTTTGGTAAGTTGAGCTGCGGTGCACAGTGTGCATGCACTCAAGCATGCACGTGGGTGTGTGTGTCCATCTGTGTGAGTGACCTCAGTCCGTCCACCATACTGTATCTCCGGCCCTGCAGTCTGTGTATCCCCTTGTGTGTGGGAGGCTCCAGGCGTTTGATGTGGCTGACGGTCGCCTCCTCTCTCCCTTTGGCCTCAGATCAGTGGCCTGAATCCGCGTGGGCAGGCCCGGTTGAGATGACCGCAGCAGTGACGGTCAGCTGCCAAACCCACTGGTCAGGTTCTCCTCGGTCACATGACCCTGGTCACGTGACCCAGTGGGGGCAGCCAATAGTGTTGCTGCCCTCGTCTCTTCATGCAGTGGGAAAACATTCCAACAGCTGGCCTCGGACAGTTCCAGAAACATCTGCAACGTCCGCCACTGGTGAGAATCTTCCCCCCTGCAGCTTCAGAACATAACCTTGTGATAATAGAGTCGGTGGATTAGGAGTGATATTAAAAAGGCGCTTTATCTTCCTTCAGTACCCGACACTCTTGTGTCCCATGGTGGATTTTGATCAGCTGTGGGAGAGCATGAAGTTTTTAAGAGCCCCTCATCAGATCAGCCTGACACACAGAGTGGACTTATCTGTAGAGGTGGTGGGGTTATTCCTTATCTTAAAGCAGATCTAAGTGTGTGTGTGTGCATGTGTGTGTGCCGGAGAGCGCTCCATAGCCTTTGACATATTGTTAATTTGAAGAATGTTTGAAGTATGATGCAACATCAGCTGCTCTCACTTAGCTTTGAGCCGCTTTCCTCTGAAAAGTCCCCTCCGGTCTCAAATTACCACAGAGACAGCACTAGTAACACACTGTGTGTGTGTGTGTGTGTGTGTGTGTGTGTGTGTGTGTGTGTGTGTGTGTGTGTGTGTGTGTGTGTGTGTGTGTGTGTGTGTGAATTGTAGAAACAACAATACTTTGAATGCCTTGTTAATGTGGTTAATACTGCAGCATTTATTCCATATTGGATTAATTTGACAATTTTTTAAAGGTGTAAAATGACAAAGAAAAAATAATAAAAATGGGGCATTCTAAATTTCCAAATCCAAAATGTGGAATAGATAAGATCCATATCTGTTTTGGAAATTTGTGCTCGGCTAGTGCATCGCTAAGGCATGGTCTCCAGTTGGGGATTGTTATGAATAATATTCAGTTGAGTCTTGTGCATAGCTTCTTTGTTGTGATGTGGATGTTAGCCTGAGTCGGTTGAGTAAATTTCCCAATTTTCCAAAATCTGTTGGTGGAAGTGTGTGGTAGAGATAATTTTGTTTCCATTCCATTTGCTTCTGTTTCCTATAACCCGGACGAGAGTGTTTGACTAAACCTCTTCTTCCTCTTGTCATGACGTAATATAAAAGTTTTCTGTTTTCTGTGATTGCAACCAATGCCCTGTTGTTAAAATGAAGTTATGACAAGATGAATATTCAGCTCAAAAAAAATGTGTTTTTGCTCGCTCAACCATTGACATTACCTGACCCGTGGAAGATGTTGCTTCCTCATTCGCACTCTCTTCCCTCTACATGTTGCACACATGAGCTCATTTGTCCATTTACCTTGTAGATTGGCCTCTCCCCATCCTCGTCTCCCCAACAGTTCCTCTTGGTGCTCTGCCAGGTCTTTAACACAAGTCCCACGGTTTGGTACTTTGAGATTTGTTGGAATTTTACATGAGCAGCAGGATTACTGATGCTGGAGTTTGATAAACAGGAGACGACAGGACTTGCAGCGCCTCGCTAGCCTGGCTGCAGCCGCAGGGAGGACGTCAGGTACACACATTTTCACACAGTTGTTGTGATCATCGCAGAATACATTTGCATTAAAAACTCCATTTAGTATGTGTTCATCGGTTGTGTTGCTGCAAGCGTAAGTGTCGAGCTTCTTTATCAGAAAAGTACCGTGTATATTGCTATTACTGCTGGACAAAAGGTTTGTGTTGATGCTCAGCGTTCTTGTTATCCTTTTTCTCCAACAAACATTACTCATGCATTGAGCAGTGAGCGAAATTACACCACGATATGACCTGTTTATAAAAACTATCTCCATACATGCCAATGTTTTCAAATAGTATCAGTAAATATAACAAAAATATCCGGCAGAAACAGGGGTGGGGTGTAACACAGGGATTCATCTTCAATTAATCAGATTTCAATGATTCATGCTTTTTTTAAAAAAAAATAAAGTTCAGATGACTAAATGTATTTTTGCAAAAACTTTCGCACGTATCACTTTAATGATTTGTGTTCTATTTTGTCTCTGTATTGAACGTCCTGTCTGTAACTGTGTGTTTTATTGTTGCTGTTGTTTTCACGAGGTCTCTCTTGAGAATGAGACCCCATGCCATGCCTATTTACAACTCTTGCTTTATATTCATATTTGATATTTTCTATACTTCATGTTTCTATTTTTTTTATGTTAACATTTATACTCATGCATTTGTATTCTATATTTATTCCTTCTTGCAGCTTTGGTGCAGCAAACTGAATCTCATTGCACATGTACAGCAACCATAAAGGTATTATTAAGGTTCTAATCTATGTCTCAATGAGATCACCTGCTGAGATAAAGGTGAGATCATTTTTTTTAAATGAGTTGTGCACAAAGATCAAGTATACTTTTGTGAGGCAATTTTGTATCAAAACTAAATCAATACATAATGCCCGTATTAACTGTCAGTATCAGTTAATAGATACATATAGCCTACAATAAAAATAAATAATAATAATAATAATAATAATAATACAAGGCAGGATTACAGCTAAACAACAAAAATGTGTTTTTGCTCATGGTAAGCATTAAGCTGTGAGAACAATTACACCAAGATAAAGTTCTCTTTTGCACAGTGTTGTAAAAAGTCATCCAGGATTAGAAAATAAGAATTGTGTATTAAAGCAGCTGATATTAAATATGCTTAAGTATCATAAGTAGAAGTAAAAGTAAATTATATATATTTATTTACATGTATGTATACAATGTACGGACGACTGATTGTTGACCTGGCTGATAATCAGATCAGATATTCAGTATCAGATTCAGTTTTTTTTAATCTGATTGATGATAAAATAAAGTAATTTAAGAATATGCTACTTTGGACGATACTTTGTTGCAGCATGCAAGCTGAAAACATTTTTGTGGAGTGGAAGTATAAAAGTAGCAGAAAATGGAAAATACTAAAAAGCTTACTTCAGTACAGTACTTGAGTATATGTATTTTTATTTTTAAATAAAGATTTAATGGCACAAATGTAGAAACTAATATTGTTACAGTACTTAAAATAAACTCCTTGTCTCTATTACCACCCACCATTAGCAGATATGCTGCTTGACAGTTATATTAGGTGGCTAATGCATCGCCACCTATCACTCTCATCTACATCAAGCACTGTAAAACAACAGTTATAATTTGCACTGACATGGTCTTTGACCTCTCACCTACATGAAGTAACCTCAGGGTCTGCCCTTGTCTTTCAACTGTGAGCACAAGCCCGGGCCCTCAAGCTGCTAGCCTCTAGGTCAGCGTGGATAAAAGCTCTCCATTATAGGAAAAGGAAGCAGCACATGTTGAGTTTGTTTTACATGGGGCTTAATGGATTCCCGCTTATGCATGCATGTGTGAACGTCCGCTTCCCCTCAACGCTGGCCCGGCAGCACAGACACGCGTGACCACGCATCGCGCCTGGGGACAGGATGGGCACCCGCACATATGCCCACATCGCCGGGGCTCGGGAGGCACGATGCAGGGGCAGACGGTTGCCAAGGCGGCTACGGTGGGCACAATGGAAGGATGTGGAGTATTGTTTTAGCCCATGGGGCAATGGAGCGAGGGCTGCCAGAGGCGAACGTCATGGCTTCACACATGTGACGAGTCCGATGACTGATGGTGGTAAGAGCTGAACCAGTGCACGTGGAAATAGACCCGGACCGTGAACTTGAACCTTTCACTGTGGTTGATATAATGAGATGTTATCAGTGACATAATATGAAGTGAAGGAGAAAGGGTTATGAAAATGATTTACATTTAGCAGGTGCTGCCAAAATGTTTAACCAAGGGGCTTTTTTGCCAGTTTCTGTAGTGAAACAGCCACAGTTTGGATGCTGTGTAAAATGTAGATAAAAACAGGATACAGTCATTTGCAAAGTGATGAACCTCGCCCCGTCCTTGCTTGTGAATGACTGAGCCTTTTGAGGATGCCCAGTCATGATACCATCACCTGTTACCTGTGTACCTGTTGCCCCTTTCTAATTTGTTTGTAACGTGTTGCTGGCATCACATTCAGTTCACTTTGTACTGTTTTCAGTTGATGTCAAAAACGATTAGCAAATGATGTCGTTCTGTTTCATGAATGTTTACATACAGTCCCTTTTTTTTTTTTTATTGAGGTTGTGTGAGCTACAGTGTTAGGACTTGATGTTACAACAAATGTAGCACATTTCAACTGTCTTTAGCAGCCATGTATAATTTGATGGGGCGACATCAATGGGAATGTAAGTCGGAGTGGGTTAGACTGTGGAATGTGCCACAGCCAATCAGGCGCCTCAATCTCAGGCTGACAGCCAATCAGGTCATGGCACTTCAGGTCCCTGAGAGACCACTGAACTCCACGCAGAGGACATTTCTGAAGAGATCATGAACTTTTCGCTCCAGGAGATCTCTGCTTCCTTCTCTCCATCCATAAATTGCTTTTTTTTCTGTCTTAGAGTAGTATGTCTCTCTGGTAATTGTATTTTGCCTCATGCCAAAGAAATGTTTCCTCTCTCACCACCCCTGATCTCTCTCTCTCTTATTCTGTCTCCCTGTCCGTCTCCCCAAGTCCCCCCCTCTGTCTCACTCGAATGATGGGAAAAGAGCCCGAGCAGGAATTTTTGTGTCTGTGAGTGCTGTTTGGTTAGACAGAGTCATATAACACGGCTATGGCGCGTTCACATGTGCCTGAGTGTTGGGGCAGCGACGGCTATTTACATTAAAGAGCCCAGAGCGGGCAGCAGTGGGGCTCCCAGCCCTCCATGGTTACATTAAGTGAAATAGAATCAGCCTAACCCTCAACACTCTATGTCTCTGTCTTCTATTCTGTCTCAACACTTTGTCTCTTTCTCTCACACTCTTTTCCATGATAAGGCTTCATCATGCTTTCTTGCTCTCGATGCCACTCTTTCTTTTTGGCGGATGTCATCACCCTCAACAACGAGGCAGACCAGCAGCATCGGGCCGCCATACAAACTTGTTAGTCCACGTGGAGCTAGCTTTCAAAACAACAGAGGTGTTTTCAGCACATCTGTCATTGGTAAGATTGGTGGCCTTTCGGTGCCTCTCTGCCACCCTCCCCTCCAGTTGCACCCAGTACTGCAGCATCTGGCAGGAATGGACCTCTACCTATACCTTTTCACCTCTGCGATCCAGCTGTTTTGGTGGAAAACAAATCAATAGGCATGTACCTCCTATGTTCACTTTTCAACCTGCGTACATTTAAATATCCTGTCTTCTGATACAAGCAAGTATCACAGCGTTTCAACACTGTTACGAGCGACATCACTGGATATCTTTTATGAGAGGCCGCTGTCCGAGACAGCATTTCAACAAGGCTGAAAACACTGGCTATTTTCAGTAAGATGTCGGATATTTTGCAGCTGTGTTTGTGGCAACAGAATCAGGTAAGATAAAACATATTCTTTTCCGAACCCTAACCAGTGTTTTTTGTGCCTCGCTCATTGTCTGTAAATATATACCTACAACCAGCAGCTAGTTAGCTTAGCTTAGCATGAAGCCTGAAAGGAGGGGGAAAACATGGCTCTGTCTGAAAATACCAGTGAAACCACAAATCGATGTTTTTACAGCACAGTTTTTAAATGGCTTGAACAAACATGATATAACGTAGTTGTTCCCAGAGTGGGAGCGGGACCCCCTGGGGGGGCCCAGAGTTATCACAGGGGGGCAAGGATACCACACAAAGCCAAAACAAGGACCAGAAAGACAGTATGAGGCCAAACAAGTTGAGATGCCACTTGGAGACTACAAGTAAAAGTTTACAATGCATGATACTGTGTCACTTTTAATGCTTCCACTATAAAGGTGACTTTTTCCTTGTTTCGTTGTTTCAGTGAGGTGTCACATTGAAGTTGTAGTTTTTTTATTAGCTACAGCCAATGTTTAAATTAAATTCTACAGGAGTTTGCAAGAAACAGACATGTGAGTGTGTGGGTAGGGGGGCTTGAAAATGGGGGCGCCACTGGGAACCACTGACGTGTGTACAGTCACAGGCTAAAGCTAAGCTAACTGCTGAAAGTCAATAAATACCTCAAAAACATAGCATGGCTATTTGTTAAACTACAATGTCTCATTTTCTATTCAACTAGTATTCATACAGTACTGTTTTTTATTGTTTTTTGTATTGCACAGATAATCACATAGATTCTTAATGGTGTTAATACAGGTGATTTTTCCAGTACGAATTGTGTGTAAAAAAAAAATGTTCTGCTCAAAATGAGCTTCTATCTGTCTGCTTGGATTTACTCCCCCACTCCCCATCTCCCCCATGAGGCCATGCATCCTATATTTGCTCCTCTGTTGCCTTTTTCTAAACATCCTGGGGGGATGGTTCTTACAGAATTTGAAGGTGTAGTTACTCTTAAATTAATTAACTTTAGAGGTGCTTCTCTTATTGTGTTACCTTTGGATAGAAACAGGCTAGCTTTGTATCTATGTTTTTAAGTTGTTATGCAAAGCTAAGCTAACCAGCTGCTGGCAGTAGCTTCACAGTTAGTGTAGAGACATGCGTGTGGTATCTGCTCATCTCATCGCTCTCGACACGAAATGCAAAAAAGTGAATAATTATGCCTGCTGCAGATAACTGGCCCTCGCCCTGTCACAGCTTTCTCAGAGTTTGTCTTCTGATAATTTCATTTCTGTGTGTTTACACCTCCACTGATTCCCATGATCAGGGGACTTAGACAGGTATTGGCTTTGGCTGCCGCTGAAAGAGGCCAAGCTGCAGCCAAGTATCTCCACACACACACACACACACACACACACACACACACAGAGAGAGAGAGAGAGAGAGAGAGAGAGTTACCATGACTAATATCGTACTTCTTGGCAGGCACAGGCTGGGTTCAAAGGTCAGCTCTGTGTCAATAAACAGGAGACCATGTGATTGGCTCCACAGTGACTCAAAGCATTACTGCAGCCTTTTTTGATTGGTTTAAACCCGGGCTACCATCTCTGAAATGATCTTTTTCTGAGTAATATCTAGAAAAAGATTTTTATTTGCTTCAGTCTGAGCCACAAAATTATATCATAGATGATATTTATGCTGATTTGCTAAAAGTGATTGGGGTTTATGTCACCAAGATACACATACACATAATTGATTAGAGGGATAAATAGATGAATTTCAATCAAAGTAAGTGGCATTGAATCAATTAATAACAATCTTCTAGTGTTTCAGAAACATCCAGATTGATAGAGCTCTTAATATTTTCCAGTGTTATTTGGATTTGTCCTCTGATGTGAGTCGAGTCCTGACTTTGACCCTCCTGAGATCCATTCCTTTCCTTTTTAACCTGCCGATGGCTCTACCTCCAGCCTGCTCCAAAAGACAGGTATAGTGTTTCTGTCTGAGCTTTACACTCTGCTTGACCCCGCCACATAGAAAACATGTTAGATAATGGTCCTGGGCCGGTCGGTGGGGCCAAGTCACAGCGTTTGATCAGGAAATCCCGCATGCTGCCTTACTGGATGGAAATCTGATTAGTAACCTTGGTGACGAAGCGATGGGATCCACAAGGCTTTGCTTCAATCAGATGTGACAGGTCAGGTTTATGTCTATGGCTCCAACGCAGCAGGATCGAGGGCGGTCGATGGGCCTCTGATTGTGCTCTGATAACCTGCAGCATTTACCTGATTTAACTGCTCCCAGTGACCTACATGCCATGTAACACCTCATTTTATGCATAAAAGCACTGGATGGTTCTGTGGCTCCAAATATCAACAATTTCAGAGTTCTTGAGCTGTTTATGAGCCTTTTAAGGGTGCAGAAAGAGCGGGGCCGAGACGATGCAGTGGCCAGGAAAAATCAGCAACCTGAAGAGTGAAAGTAGATTCCAGTAGTCAGGAATTTCTAAGCATAACAAACATGTCAGACCTATTTAGCAGGCAACGGCAGGTCACTTGCCGGAGCTGTGAGGTGTATATTGTTTCTGATTAAGCTTTTCTATGCTCATGTTGCTGCACTTTGTTACAATTTACTTTAAATTCATTAGCGCTTCAAACATTTTGCTTTGCCATATCCATAAAAAATAAATCAGCCTTGTGGAAGGAATGAAGCAGAGTGCTGATTATCGGCAGCGTTCTCTGATTTATTGAATGATCTGTTCCTGGATTTGAAAAGCATGCAGATAAAATTAATTTGTGTCCTTTTTACTTTTGCCAAAGTCATACTCTCTCTGTAAGGCTTCCAATTTACTTTTTCCTTTTTATCTATACATTGATTGAGCAGAGATACCTATCATTGTTTAACACTCAGACATTCAAAATAAATCATCTCCTGGAGTTCTCAATCTATTTTTTCCCCCCAAGGTCAAGGATATTGATATCAAATGGGAACATTTCACACCAAAACACCTCATCCGCTCTCTCTGCGTGTGTCCCCTGGGGACATGGAACAAAAGGGATGAATAGTGGTGACCATAAAAAGTCAGCGCGCCGATAATTTCCCAGACATCTGCGAAAAATGTAACCTTTCCGTCGCTCTCATGATGTCAGCTGGCTGTTGTGTTCAGCGGGGGATTGGGCTAAAACGCTTGTGACGGAGCCAAGGTAAACCGTTCCAAATGGAGCGCGGCGCGGGAAAAGGGACACCATCGCAACAAAAGGAGTTAGATATGGATCGTTGGGTCTGAGCGGCGGCCCCAGCTTGAGCCAATTATTGGTGTCATCTTGATCCAATTTAATCAATCTGAGGGGGGACTCAGGGAGGGGAGGAGGGAGTGTGGAGTGGCGGGCGGGTGCAAACGTTGGTCAAATATCCTGAGCTGACTGAGGAGCTGTCGTCCTCCCCTCCAACACCACCCACCCACTAACACACACACACTATACCTTTAAAAAAACACCATATTATCACAGATATTTCTCCCAAAATCATTGGACTTGTGATCAATATGATTGACTCCATGTAGCTATCTTCAATTTGCACTGACCACAGTCTACAAACTCTGCTTACAGCTCCAGTGTGTGGATTACCAGGAAATGATTACGTAAACATAACATATGGGGGAGGATGCATAATATTTAAATTTTAGTTAAATGTGTATGTGCAGAGGTTTTTCTCTGTGTCAGTAACATCTACTTACACAATTTCTACCTCTGAAAATGTAACAGGAGACACGACTAGGCACTTGTAGCCTTAAGGCATTTGATCCGTCTGCTCAGCACCACTTTTCTGTTTTCTAAGGTCGTCCAGCTACACTGTTGTTTCAACACTTTTTCAATCCTTCTTTTCTTTTTATTCACACAAGTAAAGTATGAATCCTGAGCATGTTTGCTCTTTTGCAGAAAGGCCCTTCCTCATATTCACAGTTGTGCACATGCACACCTTGAAGCGGCCCAGTATAAACAAATAGCCTTAAGAGCCTTACCTGTGTTTCAACCAGAGGAACCAATATCTATATTTAGCTCCTCAGCCATGGTTCCTGGTGCCAAAACAGACCCTGGTCTGATAGGAGTGTTTTCCAAAGGTCCGAGAACTGTCGGGGCAGATTTTGCGGTGCTGAACATCACTGATTGGTCAAACACAGACCTCATGTGTGCAGCTTCATTCACACAGTAAGCAATTCCTGGTTGCCACTTGCTGAAGACATTTCCGGACGGCTTTTTAAATGTTTATTGATATGACCAAAAAGCAAGAACAAGAAAGGGAGCAGTGATTGAGAGAGGTAGTGTGTGACAAGACACACTGACTTTAAAGCTGCCCTGTGGAGTTCTCTTGCACTTCATAATAAAGCAGTTGCAAAGATGACTTTTAAAACGTTTTTAGGATCACAGCATTTTTAATTATTTTAAATCTTGTATTATTTGTATCTACGTTTACCTACGAGCAGTCTTCAGTATTGGCCAAGTCCTGCAAATTAAACGACAAAAAAAAAAATTGAAGCTGTCATCTAAAATTACTCATAGAAGAGCTTTCCTGATTTGACCTCACTATGAACAGGACGACATCATTTGTCTGTGCCTTCCAAAACTGTTACAAATCACTGCTGAAAAACACATTTGTTTTATAATGTGGCACCTTTATGGTTAAAGTTTGGTTAGGTTTAGGCACAAAAATGACTTGTTTAGGTTTAGTGAAATCCCAGAATCAACTTGCCATTGTCTGAAGATGATTTAGCCTCTGATAACAACAGCTTATGTTTCAGGTCGTTTAGTGTAGCCAGCGGATATCTGGATCGCCTTTTCTTCATTACTGTTTTCAATATGAGTTCAGTGACAACTCTTAAACTATCTTTGTATGAATGCAGATACATTTTTAAAAAGCTATTAAAAGCTAAATCGTCATTAGATGTTAGCCGATGGGTTCCAAGATTGCATTTTGGCCAATGCATTCTGCCTCTTTTGCGCTCCACACAGACTCATTACCTGCCTACAACATCTGCTCAAATGTGATTGGTTGATATTACCTGAACTGCAGACAGAGACAGAGACAGAGACAGAGACAGAGAAACCACAACGTTTCTGTTGTCCCTTGCTTGCACAGTCTGGTTCATATGCAGATATCAGTTTAAACAAATTAGGTATAGGAAAACCAGGTGGGTTTAAATGCAACAACGGTTTCCTGCATTAAAATCAGATAGTTTACTGACCCAGCCATGAACTCTTTAACGCTTTCTCTCAGTCTCTTGTTGGTGCATCGCTACATTTCTGCAACCAAATGTTGGTCAGCAGAATATCGTGAAGGAAATAGCAGGAATGTTTTTACAAGTAGGACCCATTCATGAAAACACTGCTCCACAGCACTACTAGTGGTCATAAGCGCCATAGAGCTCCTTTAATTGACCATAAAACAGCTTTAATTCTATAACTCCATCATTCATGAATTATTTGTCAAAAAGAAGCTATAGTCGTATGTGTTGGACATTGACCAGCCCCACTGCACCAGCTCAAGAGCATCTACTGATAAATACTAATAATAATATATGTCTGGGTATGAGTGTGTCTCCAACACAACTCAACAAAACACACACACACACACTCACACTCACACTCACACTCACACACACACTGACTTGCAGTGTGTAACAACACCCATCTAATCAGTGTTTCAATCTCCAGAAGTCTGTTGAAATAATTAAGGCTTGAGTAAAACAATACACAGGACTGGCTATTATTTTTCATCTAAAGCCAGGTCACGTTCCCAATTACTCTAAAATGTTGTGATGACATGCTCTCTGTTTTCACTGATAATATTGATATTATTCCAGGTAATGTGTTTCGGCACGGGACGCGAACGAAAGATGGTCACTCCTAACAGCAGTTTGGACTGAAGTTTTGACACAACCAAAACCTGCGTATGAAACTTTTAATTTGTTTAGTTCCCTTGATGTTTTTTTTCCCATTGAAAAAATCCCTGAAGCACAGGCTAAACTACACTTTTGATTCAGTTTTTCAGTCTTACATTTGTGTCATGTAATCTTTCTGATTAATTCTACATTTTGTTTGTGATTTTCTATCAGTGTTGGTCTTCAGGTCTCCTTCACAGTTGTTGCAGTAATTTACCTTATGTCACATCAGCCCTGTGATGTTGTGGCAACCCTGGAAGCCGGTGTGTGCATCCACAGGATGGTAGCCAATTATTTGGAACCCACTCCAGTTTTCCAAATTAAAAATGGCCTCCTTCCACTGTTGACCTTGGATCAGCTTTCCATTTCTTATTATTATTAGGTTATTAACACAAACCCCTGAAAGTATCTTTTTAAAGTCTAAAACAAATTCGATTAGGCCTCTTTACTCGCACCGGTGCAGACATATCGCTGTCTAACTCCTGTCTGCTCCCTATTACCTTCGACACTGAAGTCAGTGAGAGAGTCCGGACCTGAAAGCCTATATCCCCCGCTCACTGGTCAAGGCAGGGGGGGTGCCGGGTTTGCAGCACATTACCGCTTTATTGAATTAATTAGGATAAGGATCATAACTTTAAACGCGGGGTGAGGCGCGGGGCGTTTTTTCCGTGCAGATCGCTCGGAGCAATTTCTCCCCTGAACGAAGGTGGAGGGGTTATTGGATCTGTCAGGCCTGAACTCTGTGGCATCGTAACGAGCTCCATAAGGTAAGCTGAGGTTGGGCACAGTTCGCCGCACTGATCCCTATATGCCTGCAACACGGGGAAATTTGTACTACATACTGAACAAATAACAAGAGAAGAGCGAGAGGAGAGAGGCGACTGGTGAGGCCTTGTTTTGATGGCGCCTCAGTCCGAAGGCCCTGAGGGTCATGCAGGGTTATCTTGAGGTCTCGCGCAATATATAGTTCCAGTAAATGCAATGAAGTGTATCATTGTATTATAATGTTGCTTGGATGTTGCAAATACTTTCTTTTTTCCCCCTGCATGCTGAGCTCTCACTGCCCCCAAAGGGCTGTGTGTTTGTGGTTTATACAAGATTTTTTACTCTTCCGTGGGGTCCAAGCATCCCCAGAAACTATAAATTGGTCAATTATGGTGAATTTTGGCGAGACCACATCAGTCAAGGAGCTATTTTTAGGAATTGCAGCTGAATTCAGGTGAATATAAGGTAAGAGAAGGGGTTATGGTCAGCGGTGGCGCGCTGGCACGTCAAATCTAGGGGTTTAAGAGGCAATAAAAGTCAACAGACTGTCTTCACACGTCTAACAATTCAAGGATGTGTGTGTGTGTGTGGAAACCTCAACCCCCCTACCCAATGCACTTCAAAGAATTCCTATCCCATTGAGAGTCCTTTCTTATTTCCACCATGCGTACCCGCCAGCTACACTGAAAATGGTATTGGACATTTAGTGAGAAACATTTGTCGTCTTGTTTTTAGGATAACAAAAGGCTTTAATGTGCCGGTTGTGAGGAGGAAAGGCTGAGGAGGGAAATCACCACGGGTTAATCCGTTTCACATTAAACGCCATATCGATCAATGGGCCTCCCCTGTGGTCTGATGGGCTGCTGGTGATGTGCAGATAGAGTTTTTATTGCTTTGAGTGCCCACCAACATTTTAGCACGTCTGACAGCTCTCCAAGGCTCCTCTCTTCTCAGACGTTTGAGGTGTGTTTTTGATGTAGGAGTGTGTGGGTGTGTGTGTGTGTGTGTGTGTGTGTGTGTGTATGGCTGCGAGCTAAATGTGTGCAGATGTATCATAATATTTTTACTGTAAGAAAGCGTCTTTGAGGCACAATAACCTGCAGCTGAATCAGCGTGCTGCCCCGCCACGCGAGTGCCTTTCATACGAGCCACCCAACTATCTGGAGAATGTGCAGGCTCGCTGAGGGCGAAAGCTTGAGCGCTCTTTTTCTTTTTGCTCTTTTCATGCACTGTCATGGCCTGTGTGAGCCGCTCTGACATCAGCTCCAATCTGTCTTAATGTGTGTCTTTCTTTGTCTTTTTCAACGCACACCCTTGCTTTGACAGAACCACCCTCTCTGCACACCTTTGCATCTATAAATATGATTTTTGGCACACATACACAAGCGCTACTGATATCACACACACACCCCTGCATGTCCAGAAAACAAACCTGCTTGATCTGAGACACCTCTCTGTTAAACTGCATGCAGCCCTGCTTGCATTTGCTGATGAAGGGAGCAATAAGTCTGCTGTGTGGGGTATTTGGGGGCAAACAGTGGGGAGATGAGATGCAATCACAGGCTTGTACAGCTGGGTCTTGTTTAGCTGGTCGACACTGTCGAAGGGGGAGGAAAACTAATTCCCAATCAAAATACATGAGCATCAAAGAGCCTCCAATAAAGCCTGAGAGTGAAGGCTGTTAGTCATCATGTAAGTTTGGGTGATCCGTTATTGACTCAGTACTGAATTAATGGATTTCCTAATAGACCTTTGTGTGATCTGTGAATTTTCAATATTGCATCCTGTGGCCATGAGTGTGTAACAAACAACAAACGTCAATGTATTCATTGTGGTGTATTGAAGACACAGCAGCAGCTCATTACCTTCATTTTAAAGCAATATATTACGTTACAAGATTACTGTCCACATAGAATAATAATATATTACTTATTTCACTACTTTTCAGTTACTTTCAACAAAATGCCCAAATAACCTATGTAGAACAATTAAATAGCCTTTTTCTTTTTAATAAATGAATGGCCCTGGACACAGGGATGAGCAAGCAGACAAAGAATAGAATTCTGATATATTATGAGATTGGAATAAATATTTTTAATTGTAGGCTTCGTCATATGAAACACGATAGACCTTTACCTTGTATAATGTAGCCTTTAATGACATGACAAGACAAAAATCTCTTTGTCTATGCCTTCTAATGATAGTCCACAGAACAAGGAATGCATGGGCATATGTGATTCAACAATGTAAATTAAAGTGCACTATGAGGATTGGGCTTCATCATTAGGCCTACAAAATACAGCTCATTTCAGTAACACAGAGATTGAAGAAAGAACTTATAGGCTCAGCTATATTAAACACATGCATAGCCTATGTTAATATGGTCATGAGAGCTGTGGATGGATTCTTGGTCGGTAACGTGGATTGTAACGCATTACATGACATAACTGTAGTAATACATTACTGAAATATTATTAGTAAAGCGTTAACCGCTAAAAGAAATATATTACTGTAACGCTTTACTTTTGTATCACGTTACCCCCAAGATTGCTCTTAGGTTACATACTGTAAGCCACTGTCATACATGCACTGGTATCTAAAAATTGTCCAATCCAGAGTAGCTGTGTAGGAAGGGCAAATGTCCAAATCAGTTGGCCCAGAGATGAATCTGACTTCACCCTGTCAGCTCCCGCATGCAAAGTCCAAGTGAGCCCATGTGTGAATGGAGCAGGTCATTGTCTGGAGAATTTACAGCGAGGATAGAGTATACAGCATTTTTTGTGTTAGAAAGTCACATAATCAATCAAAATCATCAATGTTTTTATTTACATTTACAGAGTAGCTAGGTTTGTAATCTATGAGGGAAACAATGATTTTATGTTGGCTTACAAAACAGAGGTTTACCTGGCATTTTTCAATTATTGCACTAGCATTATTATGGAAAGTAGAATATTTAATTTATCATGTGTTTTTGTTTGGTCAGTTTTTTTAAATAGCCTATAAAAAAAATCTCAAAGAGACACAATTCCTCTGTCCACCATGCCCACTAATACGTTTCTAAACCTTCCCTTCATGTGCAAAACACCCACATAGACCATTCTTTTGATTGTGACCATTTTCCATCTTTTTCTCCTCACTTGCAAAATATGAGAAAACAAAGACATCAGTTATGTTTTTCTTCACTGCTAAGAGAGGAAATATACATTATACTGAACTCCGGTACCGCTGGGAGTCATACACATTTACACCCACACAGAATAACAGAGCAGATAGAGGGGATAAAACATGCATTGTAACTACATTGAGGTGCATCAGAAATACACCCAGATACACAAATAGCCCTCTTTAGACCTTCACCCTCTCTCCCATCCCGCTCTACCTTCAGTGCACAAGTGTTCTGCAAGGTCACACAGATGCACAATGTAATGCAATAACCCTTTAATGTAGACACCATAACATGCTTTTATTAATATTCCAAAAGGCATTTCTATGACACATGATATAGAAAGAGGGTAAGAGCTGCTCAAATTCATTAAGAAAAGGGAGCTCCAGCTTTCATCGTTTGAAATTCTTAAATAAGTAAACTTTATGGAGAATGTTTCCATTTTGGCTTTTATTGTTAATATCTTAAAAAAAAGTTGATCTGAATCTAAATTTGAAATTTCTAGATACTTGTTATTACTTGTATAGGTGCAATTTCTTCATGTTGTGCAGCCCTGGTACACATGCATGTTTATAGAAACGTTCCTCCATCCATCCCTCCTCTCTCCTCTCCCTCTTTTCATTCTATTTGCTGAATAAATATTCAGTTGGATCGCGGTCTCTTTTGGATTGACAGCCTCTCTGAACTCCACAGAAAAGCCTCTTTCTTTCGCACTCTGGACCTTATTGGCTGAGCTATCTCTCCATCTTTGGCCCGGCTGAACCTCTCCATTTTTTGGCCCGTTCTCTATCTTTACATCTCCGTCTCTTTGCCTCTCTTTCTCCCCTGTCTGCATGTGTCTGTCCTCATCTATCCCCTCATGTTTTTTTGTTTTTTTTCTCAAGAAACGCCTCATTTTATCACCTTTTCCTGCATTCCTCCCTCAACCAAAACACATATTTGTACAGAATGATTTAGTTGTGGAGTTATAAAGTGCTGTAGGCCCGTGGGAATGACATATTTTCTTCAGCTGATCTCTTTATCAGTGTGTTGACCTGCCTTTGTGTCATTTTCTTTTTTTTGTTTCCCTCTCTTTGTGTTCCATGTAGGTCCACAGCAGTGTTATTTATGTTTTGCTCACTTGTCACCTCATTATTTGTTGTGCCACGGTACAGTAAATGTTTCTGATAGAGATAGGAGCCGCTGGAAAAGCACTCCTTCATTTGTTTTGTGTTTATTTTGTTATCCTTCCCTCACTCGCTTTCTCTTCATCTCTGGGAGGCGAGCAGGGCCCGGTCTTTATCTGGTAGCCAAGTTTACACACTGGAAGGGGAGAAAGGCTTCAAACAAACAGCTTCGCTACTCTTAACGTAAACACCAGCACTTTAACTAGACTAAATATTTACCTTTCGCCCTCGTTCATCCCTCTGTTCTGCTTCTCTTTCACCTCGCAGTGCCACACGCCAGCAGATGGATATCACACACTCCATAATTTGGCTTGAATTTAAGGAGCTCCAAGTGTTTTGGATTTTGTGTGAAAGTGTGTGTGACTGAATAAATGAATGAATGACTGGGGCTTTTATTTTTTACTGCAAACAGGAAGTATTGAAAGTATTAAGAGGTGCAGTCCTTCCCCTTCCAGTATCCAACTAAAACTACAGCGCCAACATGGCTGTCACCTTGTATTTCAAGAGGGGAAAATTATAACAAGTCGGGACACATTGACAACTGCAGCGATGGAAAGTAACCCAGTTCTGTGAGCTGGCTAAAATACAGGAGCAGCTCTTTTTTAATGGGTTCGGTGACTTTTAAATGAGACATCACTTAAACATCCTCGCACCTAAACGACTGAATAGGTCCATTGCCAGTGGCTCCCAAAACAACATAACTGTTGTAGCATACCAGCAACAGGCGTGAAGTTTGGTTAGGTTTAGGAAAACATTCAAATGTGGGTTAAAATAACTATGTAACTTCAGTTGGGTTATGTACTTAACGTTCACTCGGGACACAAACAGCGGCCTGGTGGATGTAAGTTCTGTGCTTGTTTAACCCAACCATCCACCCGGTCCTCCTCCCTGCAGACTTTGTCACTCTTATTCTCTGTCAGCTGACTTCCTCTTTTAGAGGAGGAAGAGAAGAATCTTTTTTTCATGTCATACAATGTACACCATAGTGAAACTGGAGCAATGGGGAGCCCAGGGACCAACTCAGATCTTAGCCAGTGCCTTGGTCCAGGGCAGTGACTGGAGAATGAACCTAATATACATGCTTTTGCTGCCTAACTATTTACTATGACCACTAGAGGTCACTTCTTAACAAGAACTATGGGTCGTAATAAGCTGCTTTCACAGTCGACTTACAGTATACAGACGTTTTTCTGATGAGGACGGACTGGATTGTTGGGAGTGGTCTTTTTAATTACATATTTTCACAGTACATCAACCATTATATGATTTTATGATAAATTAAAAAACATCAGCACAATTCAAATGGAATGATTTGTCTCTCTCCATTAACTATTGGACATACACACACACACACACACACACACACACAAACATATTTCAACAAGCACTTAACACTTGTTTGTTTTCATATTCATTGTCAAAATAACAAATCAGATACTCAAACACACACACACATCTCAGTAAGCACTTGGTTGTTTGTTTTCATACTTGTTTCAAAATTAATAACATAACTGGCTCTTATGTTCCCTCTTGTGCACACGAGTGCGCACACACACACACACACACACACACACACACACACTTCACAGCCTGCTTTTTAAAAGAAGTTGGAACAAGGAAGGATATGGTTTGGGTTTAACTGCCTAATGCACAGATTCACACTGTTTTACAGATAAGGTGACTTTACATTGGAGCTACTTAGAGAACTTTGACGTGTGTGTTTGTCTGTGTGTGTGTGTGTGTGTGTGTGTGTGTGTGTGTGTGTGTGTGTGTGTGTGTGTGTGTGTGTGTGTGTGTGTGGGTGGGTGGGTGGGTGGGTGGGTGCGTGTGTGTCTCTGTGTTCAGCTCTATCAATGCTCATTGTGTTTGCGTGTTTGTTTAGGGGCACGGCTTTTGTTTGCTCCCGTCAGACACCTCATCACTCTCTTCCTGTGCCATGTGTGTATGTTTAGCATTATGCATGTGTGTCTGTCCTAGTGGGTGTGGCATATATTTCTGGGTTTGGTTTTCTGGATTCAAAGTCAGGTAAACATGTACCCAGGCGTGAGTGAACAACCTCAATTTATTGGAAGACCACCGAAATGGACCCAACCTCTGTGCATTCCTTGCTCAGATATGACTTTGCACCATTTTCATGAGCAAACACAGGTGTATTATGTATGTATGTATGTATGTTATGTGTGTGTGTCTTGTTAAAGAACAGCTGCAAGCAACAGCTTTTAAATTGAGAGTGTAAGTACTGAGTGTCACTTCACACTTGAGTTCTGAGTCCGCTCCAACATTCCCCACTGTCACTACTGACACCTGCTGCAGCATACACACACCCACACGCAAAGCACTAACACTGTCGGATACATAGAGAGATGTGCTCAGAACACACATATTACTGCCAGTGCTGACTCATCAGAAAAAGTAAAAATTAGAGGTAAATTCTTACCGACTAGAGCTGCTCCAATCCAGCTGTAACAACTAGAGAAAATGATTTTTAAAAAGGCTGGTAGCACACACACTTTCATTAAAGACATTTAGAGCTGAACTATTAAATATAATATGAATATTAGTGATGTATTTTACTGAGATTATGCATACTTATTTGCTGATCTGTACTGTTGTACCTATGGTCAGATGAAAGAACTCTCTCCGATTAAGTCCATCTATCTCATAAAGTAATAGCATCAGTCGGACAGAGTGGCACTGATCATAAATGGTGAACTACAGACAATAACAAGTCTGCAGAATTTGGTAAAAGTCTATATTTGGGGGGCGAGACCTGGTCAAAGGGGCAATGTTAAATACAACAATAAATACAAACATTATAAACAACATAAACACACTAAGACAAGTGTCACACACCACAATAGACAATACACAATATTAAGTTAAAACATAATAAAAGACTATGGAAAGAAATCTAGATAAGATGCATGAACAGGTTAACCTGACATGTAAACATGTTTGTTTCACAGAACCATCTGGGAAGTTGTCCTTAGAAACTGTTTGGAAAAGGGCAGGCACTCTGATTGGATGAACCATCTGTCTATCAACCAGCCAGATCAGAGAACATTCTGATTCAGACAAAGCCAGTCGAGAGAGGAGCGTCCATTGTTGTTTTCAAACTAACAGTCAATTCCTGTCTTTGACCCCCCCGGGTCGTCACACCTAAACCACACCCACAGCTGCCTGTGGTTCTTCATAAGACACTTATTGGTCCGACCTTTTATGGTTCAGACACAAGCGTATGAATTGAAGTCTAATCTCACAAATCCTGAGGCCTGTACTACAAAGCGAGTTCAGCTCAACATACCCAGGATATCGTTTCATTATCTGGCTTCAGACAAGCGGACCCACAACGGTGGTTATCAATTGGTTAAGTCTACACAGGTTTGCTACATCTAGCCATGACATGAGTTGATTCACATAAAAGACGAGGACAAGTCTACTGGCAGCAGAGCAGAATATTTTAGAAAGAAGAGCAAATTATAATGTTAGACAAACACAAGAAGAAGCTAAACACAACATAACACAGCTGCCAAATACAAGGCGGACAGCTGACAGAAAAATTACTGATTACAGATTGTTTAGCTTTATTCTTTCAGCTGCATCAGACTTGTAAGCAAATAAAAAATAAATCTAAAAAGATTTAAAGCAGATCTTTAATATTTTATAACAAGAAGAAAGTGTTTCACTCAGTCTCTGTTGGAGGATGATATCGTTATGAAAAAAGCACAATGAAATGGCTTTAAATTTCTTGCAGCCAACAGGAAAAAAAAGCTGTCGCGATCTGTGCAACAGCCTCCATGTCATGCCATTCTCCAGCGAATTGATCAGAAGGTGGTGCTTCAATACATGTTGATCTGTTATCTCAAACATAACTTTGTCCAGAGCAGGTTAGGTGTGCAGCATAAGTTGTCTTAGCAATGTACCCCAGTACAAGTGAACCAGTGTTGTATTACTGAAAACCCAGAGTTGGGGTGACCTCACTCACCCCAAATCCAGCCTCTTAGTGCAGGCCTCAGCTGCCTTGCAACCCAGAGAGAAAAATTGTCGTGGCCCAGATCTGGCCCACACCAGACACGGCATTCCGGCCCACATACCACATGGAATGATGGCCCAGATCTGGCAAACCCGAGCGGACTGCCCAAGAGCCATCTTTCCATGCCCAAGGAGAGATTTATATCCACAAGTCAACCAACAAACCAAGCTATTAATCATTTAGATATCTCTTAGTTCTCTCTCACAGAGGATGATTTGGTGATTTATCTGTCAAAACTCACCATGTTTAGTCAGTTACTGTATATCCTAGTAGTAGTCAGCTTTTGCTTAACCATTTATGTTTTTGATGGTCCTGAGGTTTTGCTCTGTCCAAGTCAATTTGAAGTACGAACAAGGCTTGAGTGGATAAACACACATGCCACATGGACTCGTCTGCCTGCCGGGTGGAATAGAAGCTTGAATGCATGCTGCTCTTACAGGGAGCACACACGACATGTTGTTGCATTGTTTTGCACTTGTTGGCTTCTTTTTCTGCCTGGAGAGATAAAGCACCAGGCTTTGGGCATTTCCCTGCCACAACTCCTCCCCACCATCCCCCCTTCTCCCATCCCACCCTGGTATTTGGGAGCCTCTCACGAATACCAGCATGGACGAGCGTGTCCTATCACTGAACCCCATCCCACCTCCTTGGTGACACACACACACATACACACATCACGCACACACATGCACCCGCCCTTATCGCCAGCATCATGCTGCAAAGCAATGTGCTTCCTGCTTTGCTCCCACACATACAGTATACGCACTAGGCACTTGCAGAGCACGGGCACACATGCTCTTGCACTTTCAGCATCACAGCACCAACCTTATCTCATGTGCTGAGATTCAATCACACATAACTTTATGCACTCTCATACACAAACCTCAGACAGAGGCACACACTCACTTGCTCTGTGGTCTGTGATGGTGGTGGTGTGTGTGTCCTGTCTGACATCGGGCGAGATGCCTATCTGGACCCTACAAGATGAGTTGGGTAGACAACGAATGGGAAGGCAGGGAAGAGGACAGACAGACAGGAGAAGGAGCATGACTCAGAGTCACAGAAGGACTGAGGTATTTTATCGTCTGCTTCTAAATTTACCTGCTTATCATGTTGATGTGGTTACACAGGCACCTAAACACATACTGTACACAGACATACACCCACAAACTAGCCATCTGGATTGTCTTGGTGTGAGTTGCAGAGTTTTGCAGATATCGGCCGTAGAGATACAGTACCGGCCTCTTCTCCGATAAAATGGGACTAGATGGCGCTCGGCTTGTGGTGCTCAAAGCAGCAAAAAATACATTTGAAAAACTGAACAGAGTTCTCTCTTTTCAGAAATCATGACTTGGTTACTCAAGATTACCTACGGCCCTTAATTTGAGCAGTCTCATGTAGGAGCTATTGTCTTTCTGTGTCACTGCACAGAAGGAAGCGCACATCTACTCTACTACTGAGAGGCTAGCTAACTAAACTAGCTAACATTACAGCTGAGCTGAGGAGGACAGCTTTCACAAGGAAAGGGAAACACAATGCTGGTACCCCCAGCATTGAGCGCGAATGCCATGGTTCCTTTCTCCAACTTGCTCCCTTCCTCAGCTGGCAATTATTTTGTCGGGCACTTCCACACTGACTGTACTGGCCACGTCACTGTCCACACATCTTTTTCTTCGGAGCAGTGGCAGTCCAGAACTACAGACAGGTTTGAGAGGAGGAAGTCTGCCCCATAAGTAGGATTGAAGCTTGTCGCCCTTGAAAGGCTGGTGGCCTGAGGATGTAGGAAAGATGTGGATTCGGCTCTGGAAGACTGGTAAACCAGTCCTTCCCAGTCATCTGACGGGCATCCTCTGTCTTTGGATAACTGATACATTAATGTTTCTTGGCCAGCTGGTAGGCAATCCTCTGAATCTGAGGGCATTAAAGGGCCACAATGAATTATCAGTTATGTAGTAATTTGCATGAACTTAGTCTAATTTATGAATAATGACTAACTTTGTTATTGAATTCTCAGTAATAAGCCCTGTAATCTGAAAAACATGCAAAGCTGACCCCGTTTTTCTTCTTATTATAAACCATGAACGTTAGCAATTAAGCCTGACATGCTCTGACAGGAACTGTCACAATTATCTGGGCTTACCTCACAAGGACTCAGCTCATAGTAAATAACTAGTCTTTAGCAGATCATTTCTGAGCCTACCCTCTTTCTCATCAGCAAACACTCTATTGTGAGCTCTGTAACCTGGAGCATATACAGCGCCGTCCCTATTTTTCTTGGTTATGTAACTGTTTCAGGTGGTGCCGCACACACCACGAGCCTTAGCAACACCTGTAGTACACACTGCCCCTCAGCCTGACATGCTCTAGTATACACATCTGGACTGGTGAGACCTCTGTTGGTCTTGCTCACCCTAACCCTGGGTGTTTCCTGCAAAGATAAAGAGCAAAAACACTAAGTTACTTTCGTTCCTCTGCTGTTAATTTTACCCTTTAACCTTCACTAACAGCCTATAGCTAGGTCTATCAGATGACAATCTTTAAATAGCTTAAGCATTACCATAAAAACAGAATACAGTTCTGTTTTGTAATTTGTACTTATGCAAAAAAATCAGTTTTTCTATTGTAGGCTTACTCTGATTTCCAGCTGCAGACTCAGTGGTGGGGTGTACCTCATGTTGACTTCCCGGCATGTTCCTGACTTGCATGTTCCAAGAGAAAAGGTGTTTCCCACACTGGCCGGGCTAGCTTGTTTCAACTCTTTTTGCTAGGCTTAACCAACCATCTCCTAGCTTAACATTTTTGTCTTTACATATTAGCATACAGACAAAGCCAGGCTAGCTGTTTGGGCCTGTTACTAGTTTCTATGATAAGCTGTAGCCTAGTATAGCTTTATATTGACAGGATAGACATGACATTGGTATTAACCTTTTCATCAAACTCTCAGCATGAAAGAAATAAGGATATTAACCATAATGTGATACTATTCCTTTAAAGAATTACAGGGATGCACCAAAATGTAGGCTTTGCTTATCTGAATGCATCAATAAGTCACGCAAGGAATAAAAGAAAAACAAAAACATCTTCTTAGTAGCGCAGCTTTGAAAGCACTGAACCATTACAATGAAAGGTGACATTCCTTGTGATATGAATGCGGAAAAAACAATTAGTGCATTGTCTCCAGAGAATCATCTCTTCCCCTCTCTCTCTTACACACACACACACACACTAAAATTAGCAGTGGTTTTGCCCGGAGGCAGTGAGGCTTGGTAATAAGTGCTTGTTGATGTTTTCCAAATCTTGCTAATAGGAAGAGTAAACACGGCCTAACCTTTTAATTGAGTGATGACATGACGATGATGGAGAGATTGTTAAGCGCCCAGTGAGGAGCCAAGAGGAGAGTCCTTGTGTTCCCTTCTTTCGTTTCACCCCCCCCCGTCCTTCTCCATCTATCTGCACGGTTCCTGTTTGTGTTAATTAGAGCTGCTAACAACGTCAGGATGACTCAGGAGGATGTGTTGTTTTTTTTTCTTCCCCTCTCTGTTCAGTACAGTATGTCTCCTTGTTACTGCTGTATGATCTATATGCTTAAATGCCACTAGATGTTATTCATTATGCAAATCTAACTTTTTTTGCCTATGGATCATTACTGTCAGCAACGTAAGCAACAGATAACCCTCCGCTCCTTTCTTCTCTTCTCCTCTCTCCTTCTGTTGTGAGATCACTTGTCAGAGCCCTGCCAGTGCTCATCTCTGTGATAGACTCCTGTCCCTTATTTCCTCTCTGCTATCCTCCAGTCCAACAGTTTCTTCCTTCATTTTCTTTGCAGCACTAATAAAACCACATACTCGTGTAGTTTTGCTCAAAATGTGGTATCATTATTGGCTGTACCACAACATTAAACAGAAATCCTTTGTGCAGTGCAGTGCCACTAGGCATGATTCAATTGTTATCTATTATTTTGGTTAAGTCTCATTAACAGACAGCTAAAATGGTGTCAAGATATCACTCTTCTGCTGCACTGTTTCCTCCTCAGTCGGTTCAGCTACCAGGTGATCCTACTACATTCTATATTAAGGTGGGCACCGATGATGATGGTGCAGTCTGCCTCTCAGTTTGTTGTAATTACAAGCAGGCAGTTGCCTTCCAGGCTCATATGTGGTGATGAAGAAAACTGAGTGTCTGAACTGAAAAACTGAGTGTCTGAGGGTTCAGCTGTGAACTTCTGTGAAGCCACATCCACAGATATGTATTTCAGTCCTCTTCTATCTGCTAATACAACTAATTTGAAGAATGCATCGTACAATTTTATAAATGTAAAGTTAGGCAGGACGGCAAACAGATCAATAGGCCTTTATCGTGGAGGAAATTTAGACAATTCATATCATTTAAATCCCAAGCTACGGCTGCTTTAGCACTAAGGTGGCTAATATTAGTAAATTGGGTTTACATTTTAAATTAGCCGGCACATGCTAACGTTGCAGTAGCACTTACGTAAAATACCTTATTCAGTGAATTCTTGCTTTCTTCTGTGTGCCTCAAACTGGAGAACTACGTACCTGATGTGAAATGAGCTGACAATTGGGAATTCCAAGCTTAATATCTGCAATATCAACAATTTCTACAGTTTCACTTATCAAATAATCTACACGTGTCACTAGCATGGGTGGATTTGGGATGCAAGGAACTGGTGTTGTGCAAGCTCAGTAACTGTCACACCTAAATGAATCCAAGCCCACATCATTGATATTAGTTAACTCTGCCTTTCCTGCCATGACATGTCGAAAAAATTGGCTTTGAAAAAGGTCTGTTGTTGGCTTTGAGCTCTAAGAGGCGGTCACACCCAAAGTGACATTTGCTCGTCCATGTGAAGCTTGGTGATGTAGTGACCTCTGGTTGGGCTAGTTGGAGAACAGCTGTTGTTGAACTTACCTAACTCAGTAGCCATTTGGGCTAGTGCTGCTCAGTCACCATAGTGCGTGTTGCTCTTCTTTAGGATCTCTCTATTCTTCTGTTTACTCCCCCTGGCATTTGTTCACCATTGCACCCTGCATCGTTCAACCCAAAGTTATTGAAGTGGTAAAATAAAGCTCTCCAAGCTTACAAGCTTGCTCAACTCGGTAGCTAACATGAAGGTCTGCAAACCATTGTTCTTTTATAGTTTTTACTCCAACAGAGAAGGTTAGATAAAAGTGTATGGTGGCAACACAGCTAATAAGTTACAACAGCTTCCTGTTTGTTTAACTCTACAGGCTTCCCTCCCCTTAAACATCAGCAACAACAGGCATATTCAATTAGCTGATTAGACCCCTGCTCATGTTGAGGTTTGGTGGAGCTATGCTGAGAATTACATGAGGTCCCCGAACTCAATTAACCAATAATATGATTATTAATGATAAATGTGCAAGTAGTGCAACGAAATGAACATGAGTGTGCAGCAGATGCATGCTATTAGTAATAAGCGAATGAAAACAGCCAAGTAATGTATTCATCATGTTGCTGTTTTAATTACAGTGCCGTGGGACACATTGCAATGTGACATGCTGTTCAATCTGAACTCTGAATGCATGTGTCTCTAAGAGCTGACCAGGAGCATCCGAGGTCAACAGAAAACTTCAATTACAACATCTTCACTGGCATGATCACTTCCAAACTGTTGCTTCATAAGGACAGTTATTCCCACAGGGTGTGACCGCAGCATAAAACAGGACAGATACTCCACTTCAGAGCACAGCGAGTACTTTCATCTCTCCTCTGCATTTCCCCTCCTCATTTTAGCTCCACGTCCACACAAGAGACAAATGTGTGCTGAGATTCCTTTTTACGTACGCATTTTTCTAACGTGACCAGCACAACAACAGACAGGTGTACACTGACTGTGTCTCTTTCACCCACACACAGTCATAGGCATGCTCTTAAGTGCCGAGTCTGTATCTGTCTGAGTGTGGGGGAGGTCCACGGCCCCCAGGGAACCAATAGCAGGTCACCATTGTGAGGCCGGGGGGGCCGTCGGCCTATTAGAGAGCCGCGGAGGAATTCTCTGTGAAACAGAGACCAGCCGACTGACAGAGACACCACACAGCTGCAAGTCTACAGCGCCGCTGACAAGCTGTACTCGCCGTTTTTTTAAACCCACTCTCTGCATCTTCAAATCCATTTCCCTTTGTCGTCAATCTTGTGCAATTCCTCCAGATGAATCTACTTATTCAAGTGGTTACCAAAGCCAACAAAGCACAGACGCTATTAGTTTGAGGCAGTATCTGCAAACAAGTAGTCTGTTCTTTAATAGATAATCAATTGGACTCACATAAACATGACAATATGAAGATTTTATGATTGTTAGAGTTAAAGAATGAGAGGTCAGTGTGATGGAAGAGTTTTTGTTTTCCTTCAGTGGATATGATGCGATTTGCACCACCCGCCCCCCGACACACACACCACCTGCCTTTTAGTCTCAGCACATCTGGGGAATTGGGAGGAGGGAGAGGTGTGTGTTGAGATATGAGTGTATCACACACACCTAGTGTTTGCCTTGGCCTCAGAGGTGCAGACACAGACAGAGGGAGAAGAAGAGAGGAGTGGAGAACCGTGCCCTGCAGTGTTTTGATAATGAGCTGTGTGTGTGTGTGCGTGTACAACTGTGTGTGTGTGTGTGTGTGCGTGCGTGCGTGCGTGCGTGCGTGCGTGTACGACAGTGTGTGTGAGGATATAAGCAGCATGTGGATTTTTCTTCCCACCAGCCAAATGATTTTCATTCTTTCAGCGTGTGAATTGAGACAAGACATTATCACACATGCCAGTCAGCGCTAAAACAAGGAGAAATGCCACGCAACAGCTTTCTGGAGCCACGATGTTTTGTTTCCACATCATTTGATGAGTGTTTCACATGTTTCGCTTCCAATTCATTTCACCCCCTTAATTGGCATGACATGTAGTGAAGCCAAAACTCGTGTTATTCTTGTGCTATCTTTACTTTCGATCCGTAACTAACCACACACATGAACGGCAGACACACACTCAAATGTACACACGCGTGGTTTTGCGGTGTGGTGGGATGAGTGGCAGGCGGTAGAAAGGAGAGGAAGTGAGGCTGACAGGACTCTCAGGTGGTGTTAACTCCTGACTGACAGGCAGGCCGCGCCCTCACTGACGGGCGGGGAGAGTCACTTAACTCTTCCTTGACCACGCTCTCTCTGCTGCATGCGTGATTTATTGTAAAATCTTCAAACTTTAATGCTTAAAGTATTTTTTTTTGTTTAATGGGAGAAGTCATGCAACAGAGGTCATGGAGAATTGACCCTGATCATGGTGTTGAACTCATCTTGTCAGATACAGTGTGTTTCTTACATTTTTGTCTGCTTTATATGTGAATTTACTGATGCACTGTTTTGACACGTTGACCTTTCAATCGTTGCCTCATGTCTTTGTTTCAGTCTCACTTTTTTTGTCTCTCCACCCCCCCACCCCCTCCACCTCTTTCTCTCTTGTTGAGTACTATCTTGCATCTGGTTCCTTCTGTCTTCTCCTGTTTCTCTAGAGTGTTTCTGCTGATCCCTGACTTTCCCTGCAGTTCCCCAGGGTGTGTGTCTGTGTGTGCATGTGAAGCCAGGTGTCTGCTCTTTGGGCTGTGTCTGTCAATGATGTCGGGGTTGGGGGGGGGGGGGGGGGGGGGGGGGGGGGGGGGGGGGGGGGGAGGAGGTGCGAGTGTGTATCTGTGTGTGTGCGTTGGTTGAGTAGGAGCTGCCGGGGCACTGTGACCAGGAGCGTCTGGGAGAAATTCCCTACATTCCCAGGGATCTGCCTGGGATAAAAGCTCCACAGCAGTGCCATGCACCTGGCTGAGAGGGGGAGACAGAGATATACAGGCATGGCCCAAACCCTGACACACACACACACACACACACACACACATGCCCAGAAGCACAAACACACACACACAGGCATCATCTCTGCACCAATTAACCTGAAATGTAAAACTACACCATCAAGTGCAAAGGTCAAACTGAAAAATTGAACCTGAGGACCACCCCTTCTCTCCACTGCTGACAGATATTAAAACAGATATTTTTCTGTCATTCTTTTTGTTCACTTATACATGCTATTTTAAACAAGCCTCTCGGATACTAAAAGAAAATACAAATGGATTTTCAGGCAGAAAAGCAAACCTCTGAGAAACATTTCCTGTCCTGTAGATTCAACCCTTCCTTTTGATAAGTTTCAGTATAATCTACATCTTCTTCCGTTCTGTTGGGGTGCCAGTCAAGCTGAGTATATAAAAGCGAGTGAAAGTGTGCTGCTGACGTTGTTTGTGTGATCGGAGGCCCTTGACAGTCTGTCATCTGTCAGCACTAGTCATCAAGAGCACTAGGAAAACAACCACAGACACAGACAGGCACAATGTGAGGAGGGAAGAGTGTCACAGGAGACGAACCTCTGGTTAAACATTGTGTTTAAATGGTGATTTAATATATGGTTATATACAGCAAACGGACACAGCAAGTCTCTATTGAATTACATGGAGGGATCAAGAGACAAGGGACTTTCATTTTTGTCTAGTGGGTGTGTAATTTATTTTATTTAAGTTATTTGCTCCATTTTTATTATCACTTGTAGAAAGTCTGTAAGTATACTTACTTAATAACTGTACTTATGTACAATTTAATGAAATACTCGACTTGTACTTTAGATCAAGATCAATACTACTCCAATATCTGTCAGTTAAATATGAAGCTACAGCCAGGAGACCAGCAGCTTAGCACAAAGCGTGGAGGCAGTTGGAAACAGCTAGCCTGGCTCTTAAACCACCTCTTGCCATTTTTACATTTTGGGTTTTAAAAAGATGAAAGAAGAGAAAAAATACATATAACATGTTCATTATTGAGCTTTAGAGTTTTTTTTTTTTTACCCGTATGCACAGGTAGGCCTAGGCTAGCTGCTGTTTCTAGTCTTGGCACTAAACAAAAATATCTCAAAATACTGAACTGTTCCTTTATGCGAGAGATCTTATTTCTTCTTCCACTACGTTTCCCATTGTTCTGTATTTGTTTGTTTTCTCTGTTTCCTGTTGCTCCTAATATTCCCTTATAATAATATAATAATAATAATATGCTCCTAGTGTTTTCATATTGCTAGCTGATATTACTTACTGTTAAAGGTGGGGGACGCATCGTGATTGTCTCTTAAAAGATATTGTTTCTCGATGCAGAAAAGTCAAAAATCGGAAATGTGTTCACTCACTAATTGTTAAACAACATATGGACAGAAGATAGGCTACAGATACAGTATTTCCTCCAAATTATTTCAATATAATGTGTAAAACATTTCTCCCAGTGAATTAAACAACTACTGGATCGTACCATTCCACTGATGTTGCTCGGGATTGTCTGATGTGTTGCTCTCTAGAGCAGAGCAGCTCAGCTTTAAGCCCGTCTCTTTGATACAGAGCAAGTGTTTACTTGTACTTCACTCCCCTCCTGTTCTTTTGTTATTCCTCCCTTCACTCTCCCCATCCCTCCCTCTCAGCACACGTCTGTGTGTGTACGTGCAGGTGTGTTTTTGTATGTGCATGTGTGTGTGTGTGTGTGTGTGTGTGTGTGTGTGTGTCACTGATGGAATGTTGACCCACACGGAAAGAGGGTGAAAGACTTCCCAGACATCAAAGGGCAGGTAGCTGACAGGGAGAAGAGGGGCCGATAAGTCCAGTTGGATGACAATAGACCCAAACGCACACCTGGACTGTATGGAAAGGCAGCGACGTGGAGAGAACTGCACACACACACACACATGTACACACACGTAGTACGTGGCACACTTGCCGTTCAACACTTTCTCATTCATTTCCCTCACTAGTTGTGCTTCAAACACACACACATCCTCTTAAACGCCTTCAAGCACTTAGCTCGGTTACCATGCATGTCTCCGAAGCTCCTCTCGGCCTCCTCGCAATCCACCCACAGAGACCCCCACCCGATCCTCATCCCCGACCTCTGCACCCACAGGTGTTGGGGTCTTTGTCCTTGGACATGTGTGAGCAGCCCGATGTTGTGACGAGCCCTCAGACCCTCAACCGCCTCGACATCTCTTCTCTCAGGTGCAGCAGGGTCTCAGGTGAGCTTGTGGGGGTTGGGAAGGAGGATGAAGATTAACTTCAGATAATATTTTGTTATTATAGAAACATAGCTTTCTGTCCTTACAACCACACGGTGATATTGTACAATCTATGTGAATATGTTAAATATTCAAGGGCCTATTTCATGGAAGCGCATAGCATTCTCAAAAAATCTATTGTCAATATTAACATAGTCATAGTCATACTCACATGAATACTTGTATGTGAAAGGCGTTGCTCATAATGATAAAGAGAATAATCTGCAGTTACATTCAGCTCATTGTTTTGGTTTCATTACCCACAAATGTAGTTTTTTTGGTTCTCTCTCGTCATCACTAATAAACCTCGAAAAAGCTCTGATAAACCCGCACTACCTGCTCAGTGGATTTTTTTAAAGCTTTTTTTTGTTCAAAACTGCTGCTGACTGTAAACATTGTTGGAGACAGTGATGAGAGTGACACAAAAAATACAGCTGTTGGACATACAACCAAAACAATGTGCTGAAAGATGCTAAAATGTTCCTTAAATGTGTAATGTGTAAAATATGACAAGAATTTGAGTATAGCTTTAAAACTATACGGGGAAGCATTTCACCTGAGTAACCGACAAGTGCCTGCTGTTTGCCAGCTATCCTAACCTATAGCTAGCCACCGAGACCAACAGAAGTCAGGGCCTACAATACAGAGGTTATTTACAGTGACTCTGATCACAACTAAGACTTTGTGGAAGAGAAGACATTGCAGGTAGTGACAGGACAAAGGTCAAGTGGAGCAGCAGAGGAGTGAGAGTTGGGCATCAGCAGTGGGCAAAAACGGCACACAGTACCAGAATATTTTCATATTTTCATCTTACTCTGTGAATTGAGGATTTATTTTGACCAAACCAGAGGTGATTGTGGAAAGACTGACCAAGACTGGACCATCAGTTAATGAGGTATTTCAGCTGGTTTTAGTTTGGTCCAAGAGAGTGTTTCACTGTATTTTTCTGTTAGGTGAGGAAAAAAGAGCTTTTAAAACACAGTGAACTAGCCCATCTTCACTCACTGGACTCAGTACAAAGTGGTTTTATGAGACAGGATGGCTAGCTGGTTAGCACGCAAACTTCAGTGTGTGATTTGTGATTTCTGAAAAATTAAAGTGTGTTAAACTTGGGTATGATGAAAATGGATCTTAAAATTAGACAAATAAAAAACAAATAAAATCCAAATGCTAAAAAAACAAAACACTGGCATATCTAGGGCTGCCCCCAGAAAGTTGATGAGCCAGTCAGTCAGAGACTGATTCTTGTCAGAGTACATTACAAAACACAGGATAAAACATAGAAGCTTAAAAAAATGCACTAAATTCTTATCAATGAGGAATTATATATATACTTTATATAAGCTGCAGCATAAGTTTAAAAATGCCAACTCACAGCATGCAATGGTGTTGAACAGATGACAACAGAAGTTGCAATATGGGGTCACCAAATCCTAAACTCGACTAGGACACTAAAATGTGTAGCGCCAGCCCTGCTCTGACAGCAGCCCAACAGGAGACGCTTGGTAGTGTGCTGGGATTTTACAGTATAACTGAACTATGGCAGAAAGCACACTTTCTCTGACTGTGTGGAAATCTGATGTTTTCACATACACACACCAGACTACAACCTCCGAGGGGGTCGAGACCAATATCTGCCTAAAAACTTTGTTTCTCTTTCAGGGGTCACAATGATCTCGAAGAGGCTGAGAGTCCCTCTTGATTCTTTTTGAGCAAAAAAGACACAGAGGTTTGACTAGATAGCTAAATATAAATCATTTAAATACAATTAATGATAAATGCTCATCTTGTGCAGTATGTTCATGTGCAGTACTTTCACTGTTTTTTTCTGGATTCCTTAAAGCTGATGAACCTGAGAGCTTGTCTTCTGGGTAGAGGAGCAGGTGTTTTGTCTGATAACCAGTCCAAGGACTCAGAGGGGAGGAAGAGGGGGAGATAACAGAGAATAGAGACAATGACCTCCAGCCTTACACCCTGTCATTGATTGGATTGAGGTAGGAGGTGGCAAGGAGTCACTGAGTTCTGGGAAAGACAGACAGAGGCATAGCTGGATTTACTTTCCAGCCTTCAATTCAAAATGTTATTCTGATTGTCGATTAATTGAAATATGTGTCTGTTTATGTTCACGAGTGGGTGTCACTGGTATGCCCAAAGCCTGTTCACATGGTGGCCATGTTTATTTTAAGTGACACAGTCCCATTAACACTTGTGTCGCAAATGAAAGAGGGGAAAAGGGGCTGCACGCGAGCAAGGAGGGGTCCAATCAGAGTCACTCCTTGCCCTCACTTCCTGTTTTTCCTTCCGAGATGTCCTGTCACCTAGGCGACCCAGTGGCACATGCAGCCTCTCAGGACCTCCCTTCTTCAAAGGATTTATAAAAAAATAAAGCGAACCATTAATATACCTATATATTCGCTGCTGCATCAGTTAAAAAAATCCAGCTCACAACGTGCAATGATGTTTACAGACGAGATTAGCTGCAATTTCGGGACACCAAAATGTGAAAAGCCAATTCTGAGTTTCCTGACAAAATGCTGAGTCGGGTACAGCCCTATCACATCCTGATACACGTGTCTACAAAATCAAATCAACTAAATAGCAGTTTATTTTGACGGTTTCAACATGACACATCTCCTGAACGGCAAAGCATCTGTCACGAGAGAACACAGAATCAATCAGAGCTGATTATTCTTGACAGTGACCCAGCTAGTTTATTCACCAATACGGAGTTTGTAGCTTTGAATGTTGAAATCTGTGTGTAAGGGATCGGTCTTTGTTGCAGCAGAAAGCATGTCACCACAATGTAGACTATGCACATGGTCGGAAATGGTGACCAACTGATTTTTTTTGGTCTTGACAGCGAGTTTCCTTTCAGAATTATTTCAACACGGATTTGTTGTTGACAATGTGGCATTATCAGTGATAAAAATGTGGTGCGTCGCCTGGACACATGGATAGTGAGCTCACTGCATCCTTTTGGATTTGAGATGCAGGACGCGTACCTATCAACATAGCTGGTTTTAAACTACAATTCTGGCCACATAATACAGATTGTTCCTTCGAGAGATGACGGGGACTGTAAATTATCTGTGGGTTTGTCACTACAGGCAACAACTTTCACATTGAGTAGTAACTTTTCCAATTGTTCAATTGAAAATCTTAATTGGTGTAGCTTTAACAAAACAGCACAACAGTTGGTTTGAAAGGTCAAATGCATCTAACCATGTGCAACAAGTCTATATACGTGTGTGTGTGTGTGTGTGTGTGTGTGTGTGTGTGTGTGTGTGTGTGTGTGTGTGTGTGTGTGTGTGTGTGTGTGTGTGCTGTGTGTAAATGTCTAACCAGTGTGTTCACAGACATCTCTAACTCTAGCAGGGTCCTGTATAACTTCCTCCAGGAAGAAATAGCAAACATGTTATACATGTTTGCACGATGTCCTTTATACACACATCAGACTACAACTTCCGAGAAGGATCGAGACCAATGGCTAAAGTTCTGAGAAAAAGGATTTGACATATATCTGCCTAAAAACTTTGTTTCTCTTTCAGGGGGTCAAGCTGGGTCACAATGATCTCAAAGAGACACGGAGGTATGACCAAATAGCTAAATATGAATCATTTGAATACAATTAAAGATAAATGCTCATCTTGTGCAGTATGTTCATGTGCAGTACTTTCACTGTTTCTTTCTGGATTCCTTAAAGCTGATGAACCTGAGAGCTTGTCTTCTGGGTAGAGGAGCAGGTGTTTTGTCTGATAACCAGGTCCAAGGACTCAGAGGGGAGGAAGAGGGGGAGATAACAGAGAATAGAGACAATGACCTCCAGCCTTACACCCTGTCATTGATTGGATTGAGGTAGGAGGTGGCAAGGAGTCACTGAGTTCTGGGAAAGACAGACAGAGGCATAGCTGGATTTACTTTCCAGCCTTCAATTCAAAATGTTATTCTGATTGTCGATTAATTGAATTATGTGTCTGTTTATGTTCACGAGTGGGTGTCACATGTGCATTTAGATATAAAGTCATTGGTATGCAGCAAAGCCTGTTCACATGGTGGCCATGTTTATTTTAAGTGACACAGTCCCATTAACACTTGTGTCGCAAATGAAAGAGGGGAAAAGGGGCTGCACGCGAGCAAGGAGGGGTCCAATCAGAGTCACTCCTTGCCCTCACTTCCTGTTTTTCCTGCCAGCATGTCCCGTCACCTAGGCGACCCAGTGGCACACGCAGCCTCTCAGGACCTCCCTTCTTCAAAGGAGTTAGTAAGCCTCAGGAAATTAGTTTAAGGCCTCTGAGAGGGAATCAGTCCATTTCCTAATGGGCACTCATTAGAACAATGGCCGGCTGCCAAGTCCACACTGGCTTCAGTGTGACGTGTTTTCCTTCTCCTTGTTGATTGTGTTTGATTCTCCACCTATTGCATGGCCCTTTTTTTGTTTTTAACCAACATCCTTTAGTTGGACTTTAGTCAAGCTCTCAGGAGATTGCAAATTCAAATAGCACAATATGTTAACCAAATACCTTGATATTGATACTGCAACAATATTGTATATTAATATATCACTCTATTGTAATGTGGCCTTTAAAACCAGTAAAAGGCAACACTTACGCCATATCACAATGTAACAATATGCAAAATCTCAGACGGAATATAGTCTCATATCATGATAATGATATATATTGTATGTCTGGAGTTGTTACATATGCCTACCAAATACCATACTTGTAAGTGAAAATTTACACAGACTTTCACACCTGCAAAGTTTCATGAGTTTTCGAGCATGTTTAGCCTCCCAGAAAAGTTTGGCAAATAATTATAATACAAAAAATAAATAATGATGAATGAATGAATATAATTGGGTCCTCATGCCGTTCGGTGCTCGGGCATTTAGGAAGAAGAAGACAGAAATACAACAAGATGAAGAAGAAGACACTGTGACTGATGGCGAGTATAAATGAGTCAGTGGAGCTAGAGGACTGGCCCATAGGGTGACCAGATGTCCTGAAAAATTGGGGATAGTCCGGAATAACAAGCAGTTGTCCCAAATCCTGAATCCCGTCCTAATTGTCCAAAAATTTGATGAAATCAAAGTTTTGATCAGTTATAGCCTAATAGAACATTAACTCCTGGTTGATTAAATCCTGACACATTTTGGTGTCACCCTGCAGCCACCTCTGCATTGGCCACAGCAGTTGGCAGACGCTGCTATGATGCTGAATTTAGAACATAATTATAGAGGGAAATTAAACCATCCATCGGATCTACATATAACACTGCTATTGTGTTTTTTTTCCTAATGGTAGCTGAATTCATTTATAAAAAATATTTTAGCATTGAGTTTTGACTCTGTGTTTTACTGTTCCTTGCCACTGTGACCACACCCACCCCACCCTACTGGCCTTCTTCTTTTCAACCAGACAGGATGAGGACGGTGTGTTGAGGTGGCGTTGTTTTAACATCACATTTACAATTTTTTTTTCAGCCATTTTATTTCCTTAGCCCTGTATGAAAATATTACTTTAGCAAGAATGTATGTTAACTGCTTAATGCACTATAGGTTGTATGAACTAACTGTGCTACTGTCTGTTGAAAATAAATGAAAAGAAACCTGACCCCAAAACTGAGGTATGTACCAAACCATGACTTCTGTCTACCGTTACATCCCTGGTACTGAACGGTGTCAGCAAAGAGCGAGCGTCATACAGGCACAGTAAGCCCAGAGGGCAAAATGTGCCACTCAGTCACCACCTGTACTGCTTAAAGCAGATGTTGTCACACAGTACGTACTGTAAGTAAGTTTATAACACTGTTTAATCCATATACTGCATTTCAGAAAAACAAAGGGATAGAAACCACTGCGTTAAGGTACTGCTGGAACATTAAACAATTTGTTGTTTACCTAACAGGCGAACAGTCGGGCGTGCCCTGTGCTCGCCAGAGAATTGGAAGGGTTTGATGGGGTCACAGAATGTACTCAGTACATGCTGACTGTTGGTAGCAAAGAAGCTGTCATGTGTCAAGATGGAGCCAAGAGCTGTCACATTAATCTGACAAAGCCGTTTTAATCGTGAAATGAAAAATACAACTTTATTGTAATGTAAATCACCCAGAGATGACTTTTGTCTTGTCTATCTTGCATTTTTAACTATATAAACATGCTAGCATCACATAAATGTGCACAGATTCTCAGAACAGCGGCTTGTCTGGTCTCTCATCACATATTGTGGCCATATGTTCTTTGTCTGTTAGTTGAAATCAGGTATGATTGGTCTCTCATTACACGTATAACATCTGTCACTGACTTGGTCTGACTAAGATTTCTGTTGATGTAGCTGCTAAAGTATTAGGCTAAGCTGACATATGCCGGCCGCAAGATTTAGTCCCAAGGCTATGTGGTCAGGCTCCTCTATGGCATCTTCCATGGCACTTTGGGTTTCCTTATAGGCCTATTCAAATACATTAGTGCACACAGTGGTCAAAGCAAACCTTCAAACTGATGCATGCATACTTGCTAGTACATGAACATGCGTATCAGTATGTGTGTGTTCTCCATCAGGTTATGCCAAAGGTCAGGACTGAACCTCTGGGAGACGTCGAGGCACACGTTCACCTCACACCCCTCGCCCCCCCGTACCGCTTTTCCCTTTCATTCATAATAGGGTTAACGAGATCTGTCACCACCTCGCCCTGCGTTTATTATGAGTGGGCTCTTTCCTGTGTCAGGTAAAAATAATCGAGCAGTTCCACGGACGCATTTGGCCACTGGGGTCCTCGGGGTTCCTAGATGGCTGATTTGTTTTTATTGCAGAATCTCCAGGGACAGTGTGTTGGATGGAGGGGAGGACAGAGAGGAAGTGACTTTAGCTTTTAGGTTTGTAGTTGGGAATGTTGCCTCCATCTCTGAAGGATTCTCATCTTACCTGCTAAAGTTCACACTGAAAAATATATGATGTATAAATACATATGTATTCTTGGCTCACTTGTTCAAAATACATGCTGGCTGCTCTCAATGGCAGTGAGAGTTAAACATTCAACAGCATAAAGATTGTATCAACCTGCATATAACGTGCTCATGATTAGCAATCTAGCTGATGTGTTATGCTAAATACCAAAGTATTCCTTCTACCAACACATCCCAAAGTCACATATATGTTAAAACTCACGATTCTTCATGTTGCAACTTTTTGTTTGTTGAATTTTCTATTTCTCTCTTGTCACAATGCTGTGATTATGCTCTGGTTAGGTTAAGGCACAAAACCATTTGGTGAGAGTTAGGGGAAAAAATCATGGTTTGGCTTAAACTACATGTTTTGGTCACTAGAATCATGGATGGAAATGGTCAAACTTCCCTTGAAAAATATGTGTTTTTTTAAAGGAGACCTGGGGACAATTCCAGCCATTGATATATAGGTATATGTAGGTGTCCTCAAAAATATCCAGTGGTGTGACTTGAACAGCAGTCAGTCGTTTGGCAGCCGTGTTGTATTATAATAACGTTGACATTAACTGCTAACATTAGAGACTGAGCTGGAAAATAACATTTTTTTTTTCCTGATGTAAAACACAAGATATACTCTTAATTGTAACCATGATATATTAAGTGAAGAGTAGGACTGTTGGGAAACCATTGATATTCTTACTAATCTTAGAAATGACCCATGTTTACTACTTCTGTACCCAGACTCCTTGGCATCCCATGCAATGTCCCAGTTCAACCACTGCAGCATTGTGTGACTCTGTGGAGAGGCCAAAAACCTCATGTAGTATAAAACTACAGGAGTTGAATGTAATCTGTGAATATATTTTTAATGCACCAACTGATGATCTGCATTTCTTGAAGAAAGTATAATAATATTCCAAAGTCTACTCCAGTTAAGTGAAGTATGAGTTCATTAGTTAGTATATTCTTATTCCAAACTGTCCCAAGTGTGTTTGCATAAAAGGAGTTCAACAAGTCTTTCTCATGAGTTTGGATTGGGTACATTTTTCAGGGATCAATGGGAATTTTGCTTTTTCAACTGAAAAAGAAAGATGTTAAAATCTGAGTTCACAAAAACTAAATATAACACACAACACAAAATAAAACCTTGCCTTCAACTTAGTTAAGTATTGAATGAAAATCAACTAAGGCGTCAAAGTTCTTATTTGTGAACTTAGGCGCCGGCAAATGACCTTTCTTGACATTAAAATTTAATTTGCTGTGATCAGACATTAGTGTGTTGTTGAAACTGTCTCCACTTGTCCCGCTTTGACTTTTACCAGTAGCTTCTTTCCACCAACCACTTTAGTTTGTTTTGGTTTGATTTCATTTCCCTCGTATCATTTCCTTCTTCTTTCCTTCAAATATTCATCATGCTGAGATATCAACCTATACCTTTCAGCTCTCCTCACCCTGTCTGAACCTTATTTTACATCCTTAACTGACTGCAAGCCGCCTGACCACACATGCACGCACACAAACACACACACACATATTATTGTACACGCACAGCACTGGCTCTGATATCAAGCATGCCTGAGCTGTTTGTTTTATGCACCTGTCAGTAAATGCCGACACCCACAAGTATTCGCAGCCACCCACACACACCACACAGGAGCTGTTTATCCCAACGGGAGTAGAGATGTAGGTCCATGTAGGCCAAAGTCAGTGTTAGGAGAAGCAAAATATTTTCATTGCGAGGGTATCTGTTCATGTCAACAATCTGATAGGGCACTGGGTAGAGATAGGCGGTTCCCATGAGGCCTGTGGCCTCGAGAGCGACAGGGAAGGGGGGCTGTGGGTATTGAGGGTGAGGAGAGGGTTGAGGATTGGTTGTTCCAAGATATCAGGAACATGATGAGTGTCAACACCTCCAGAGGAACAGATAGCGTGAGGTCAGGATGTGACACACGAGCGATAGCCACTGTGGTACAGGTGATTCTGATTTCAGACAATTCTTCTACATTGTTCCTGTGGAGAAATATTCATTTTATGTGTAGATGCATCTTTAGAATTTATTTTCAAATCCTGCCTACAAATAAAAAAAGATTGTACTGTTTTCCATTTTGATTTTTGCCCAGAAATATGTCTGGAAATGGAGTACATAAACTGTCTCTTTATTTCACATAATTGTTCACACATACGTCAACATAAACAGTTTATCATGACCAGCAGCACTCTCATTTACTGCAAAACATCCGACACCTGAATGTGTCTGAAAGACAGGGAAAAGAGAAAAAAAAGTAACAAACATATCATGGGGTATTTTATTCTAACATGACTGCTTCATCTGCAGGAAAAAAGCTGTTGTTCTTGATTTCAAATATATATGTATATATAGAGAGAGAGTACATATATATATATATATATATATATATATATATATATATATATAGATATACTTGTATAAACAAGGTTCAGACAGGGTAAGGGGGGTTGAAAGGTATAGGTTGATACTCTTTTTTTGCCAATTGTCAAATAATTGTTTATTAGCATTAATTATTAATTGTAATTATTTATTTTAATATTTGGTGGCTTAATTGGGAGCCACATCTTATTTTTTTCCTCAGGGCCCCTCAGCAGGCTAATCCGACCATAGTGACAAAAAATATTTACCCAATAACCCATGGCTTTAAGGTATAATTTTTGCCAAACCTTGCACAGCAGAATGGGCCTCTAGTTTGACTCTATAACTGCCCTGTGAAATATGAGTCTGGAATGTATTTACATTAAATTAGATTGTCTGTTTTCCCCTTCAGATGTTGCTTTTTTGTGCTTCCTTGTTTTTCCACCCTGTCTCTTATTGTGTGTTGCTGCTTATTGCTATTCATTTATTGTTTTCTGGAATCGCTATCTAAGTTGTGTCCTTCACTGTGGAATGTTTTTTTTCGTCTTTCTTAAATCTTCTGCGCTCTCACTCTCGTCAAAGAGGTGAACCAAGGAAGGACTACAGAAATTGTGCGAGCGAAAATCTGTCTGTGTGTGTGTGTGTGTGTGTGTGTGTGTGTCTATGAATGAACTCTCCTCCATCCATCTAAGAGCCGTTATGTTTTCATAACACTCTCTGCAACACCGGCCCAGCAGTGTGTCATGAGAAACACACACTCTAAGCATCTGTCATGGCCAGATGCATTTCTAGTGATGATATAACAAACTCATCTCTACTCATCCGCACATGAAGGCCAACACAATGCAAATTGATTGGAACTGTAAATTTATCTTCTCTATCCTATTACCTCTGAAATGTCTTTTAAACACTCCATAGTGCTGTCATAATATTGGTGTTGCATCTGTCATAACATGCAGCGGCGTATTATGCCTACGGCGGTTTAAAAAAAAAAAACACACCGATTACCCAGGCAATCACTCCTTCAACATTTATGTGTCTGAAACAACATTAAGTGTTGTTGCTCACTTGGTCAAGTTTGAAACATTACATTTGGAGTGTGTATTGAATCAAATAAGGCAAGATGAGCACATGAGTGGGGTTATATTTACAGAAAACAAATTATTGGTTACATAATAGGGAGATTTAGCTTTTTTTTAATTATAAATTATAAATTGAAGCAATAAATGATGCTGGTAATTCAAAAACAAGTTAATATTTTAGTAATTTCAGTTATTGAAAAAAAAGGCACACACTTTTTAACAGCAATATACTAATGAGTCCAAGCAGTGACATTTTCTCCTAAATTAATTTATTTCAATAAAAGCATTGGAGTGATCCAATACATTTCATTTACAGAACAGACGGTAGCAGCAGACCAAGGCTTTACCCTTGAGAAGCGTCAGGAACAGTCGGTTCCTCTCTGACCTGATGTCTGTGACAATCTCAGTCACACCACTGCCACATCGCCCCTAACGGGACACACCGACAGGGCGGACGATGGCCTTCAGAGAGGAATGTTTAGCCTTAACCCTGGAGCAACAACATCTTAGGAAAATATTTGTGACTATAAAAAAGTTTTTCTGGATAAAAATAGGAGCAAGGGCTAAAATCTAGGAGTGGCAGGATGATTAAGAACAACTGTGGCAGGGCCTTTAAATTTAACATAAGAAGTGTTAAAATGAGCCTATGTAGGCTAAGTTTTGTGATAATGATGGACACAAGTGATAAGTGTGAAGTGGAAAACAGGAGATGCTAAAGCCTAGATTAATAGTAGCCTAAGCAAGAGGAGTTAAAGCTGCTCTTATTAATATTTGTGTGTTAACAATGGTTAAAAACCATCAAAAAGCTCTCAAAACAGCATTGGCTACAGTACCTGTCCAGCACTTAATGGCAAACACACAAACAAGGTGAACATAGTGGAGCATTGACCAGTGTGCTGTCATTAGCCTGTCCAGAACTACACAGCCAGCAGAGACAGTTAGCGACGAGCTGGTGAACATAGCGTAGCAATTGCCAAACAGCCGAATGTGAGTGAAAAAGAGGTAAAGATATACTAACACACGACTCCAAAGGAATGCTAATGTTGCTACATGTCTGCTGGATGTGTAAATGGGCGGCTGTTTGCCAGCACATTCATAAAATAAACTGTTTAAGCTAATAAGAAAGCTAATATGTCATTGTTGTGTTTACGGCTTATCCCACGGCCTCCAAGTGGACAAAATGATCAGCTAATGTGTCAATTAATACTATATCAGTTACACAGCAGTGTATATGTTTAAAGTTTTTGTTAATATTAGTCACCATAAGCTATTAGTCACATAGCAGCAAACCCCTTGAATGTACTGAAATCAGCAAGGGTACATTTTATTGCAGACAAATTGAGCTTTTCACATGGAACAGGGGGATATGCTTGCTTCTTTCAAAAGTTACATAGTCTCAATTTAAAGCAGCTTGTGGTAACAACAAAATTCCTGTAATTGGATAGTGCAGCATAACTCGTGCTTCAGGTGCTACCTATCCATGCTAGTTATAAATGTCTGCGACATTGTATGTATTTAATGAACCTAAATGGCCTGAGGCAGCTGAAAAGGCAGACTGATGTGTAAGCTGCACAAAAAGGTTTCGAGTGCGCAACATTTTTGTCCTCTGGAGGTTTTTTTAAGTTTGATGAATAGGACTCCAGACAGACGTTCCGTGTCACTGAGGCTTTTGTGCACCCAAACAGCAAGTCCTGCTACTCGAACGCCCTGTTTCCTTCCACAGAAAGTCTTTGATAAAGTCACAGTGCAGATGTGAATGCGTGGCTGCTTGTCCATAAGCGTCAGCAGACACGCTTTTATGGACGTGTGTGTGCGTACAAAAATGCATCTTATGCAAGATGTCAAGACAGAGAAGAATATTATTATTATTGTTATTATTGCATTTTGGGAAGAATTCATTTCTTATTTAGCAATGTAGGAATTATAAAAGGAGAAGTGGGAAAAAAAGACAAGTCTACCAACATCTGAAAAATGTGATTGTATGGATATTTGCACGTGGCTGTAATCTTTTTCCTCTTTTGTTATTTTCATGATACCCTGAACTGGAATATAGAAAGAGGTTGTATCAAGGGGAAGGAAAAAAAGAGCGATTGACAAAGAGGAAAAGAAAGGAAGGGTAAAGGAGAGGTTAGCTGGGAGGCAGACAGAGGAAGGAGGAAGTTCATCCACCTGTGTCTGATTTACAGCAGTCGGATATAATCTCCCTGACCAGAGAGAGATACAACTCTTTTTTCAGATCGATACGCTCAAACAGGACTACATAGGATGAGGCCTGTTCTTGATATCCGACTACAGATACGAGACAAAAGAGGTAATGGCATTCCAGTATAAGAAATGTATGGCTGTACCGTTTAGAGATCAAAGACGTGAGAATTCAGATGTTTGAGATTTGTTTTGTTTAAGATGAAATATATTGCTGGATAACTTTTTTTAAATTTGCACAGTAATCAGTACTGTCAGCATGCCTTAAGCCTGTAATTTCCAACATCAAAAATGTAAAATAGTGTAAATCGAACGTGAACTTTCCAGGAAGTTTGCATACCTAGCTTCAGTAGAGAGGTCAGAGGTCAGGTTCAGCTACAAACTAGCGCCTCGGGAGTTGATAAGTCTCTATTTTTTGCTCATGAACACTACGGCAAGGCAGATGCTGGGTGACACAGAGTTTGGCCTCTGGTTTCACCGTGCTGCTGCTTGAATATGGTGAGCAAGAATATAATAGTGTGAGACCGGCCCGTCCGCACCAGGAAAACTGCTGTATAGGTTTCCCGTGCAAAGAGCTTAATATAACCCATAGTTATGTTTATTGTTCGGCGGCGACCTCTAGTGGCCAAAATAATTATGAGGGGAGCAAAGGAGGTAATCAGGAGACGTAGTATAAGGAAGCAGAAGAAGGAGGATTTGGATGGTGGTTCAGAAAAACTGAGGGGCAGCTGTGAAACCAAAAGTAATTGGGGAGTTCTTTTGAATTACGTAACTTACTTGAACTACGACACATACCTAGTGTTTTCATTTCTAATCTAGTTTACATATTTTAACCCAAATCAAGATCTTTTCCTCAACCTAACCAAGTAGATTTGTTCGCTAAACCTAACCAAGTAGTTTTTGTGCCTGATCCTAACCAAACTGTAACTGTTTCACAACATTAACCCCATGACATTGAAGGTCCAGTCCAGTTCGCCTGTTATGGCATTCTCCAACAAATATATGTCATAGTTTTGGTGTCTTTGTGGGCACAGTCAGACTGTTATAGAATTCATTTGCAATCAACCCATTCGGTCGTTTAGGTATGAGGATGTGTTTCGACCTGTTGTTTTTTTTTTGTCCAAGCTCCTCTTCTGATTATTCCAAACAATCAGGAATAGGCACTCACTTCCTGTGTGCCACAAGGGCCACATATGCATGCACTGCATTTATTGCTATTTTTAGCAACAAGCTAACAAACTCAAAATGCAATACAGACATATACTTATATCACCTTATAAAGTGGCACACATGATATCTAACAGTTGCTCATTTAAACATCAAGCAGACACAGAGAAACCTAAGCATTTATTTTGAGTTGTGTTTCTGATCACCGGATGAATGTATTAATCACTCTTCTTCTGGCTCAATTTTGGTCTTGCTCTTATTTCCTGAGAGATGTATCTGGCTCTTTAGCTGCTACATGTTCACCAGCTAGCAACTAACTTTGTCTGACAGCCGTTTGGTGTTTTGCAGGTGGTAAGCAGTGAGCCTTTTGCGAGAAATGCAGCCTGGTGTATCTAAAAACAAGACTGATCAGAGCTACGAGACTGAACCCAACAGTACAGTTTTGGACCATAAAAGGAAAACAATGAAAGATGTTAAAACCCTCCGTAGAGCTGATAGAAACTGCAGACCATGATAATTCTCTGTTGGCTTGTCACTTCCAGTGACCCCTTTCACATTACACAGAGTCATCTGATCCATTGTTAACATAAAAATATTGATACATACTGTTTTAATACTGTTAATGTTATTCATCAAAAAACACTCACACTTGGAAAATTGTGTCATCTGAGGAATCACCTAGAATGTATTCAAGTGCACCACCTATTTAATAATGAGGACGTTGCAAATAAGCAGAGATTTGCAGGGGTCTGTTTTGAATTGAAAGATGTCCACATCTAATTATCAAATTTGCACAGGGACAAAAAAAAAAAAAAGGAAAAAAAGAAATGAAAGGGGACATTAAAGCACTACACCCTGCGTCAAAATCATTTTTTAAGTCATAACAGAGCCGTCCTCGTCCTGCCTCAGTATGACTGTCTGTTGAACTAGCTCCCTCAGTAATCTGCAGCCGGTTGAGTTTTTTTTGGAACTTTCTCTGTTGTGCATCTCGTAACAAAAAATTCAACCTCATGTCTTTCAGGAGTTTAGGTAGTGACTTAGTTTGATGATTCTTGGACCTTATGATATATATGTCCACCTGGCAAGTCTTATAAATCTAGCTGTGTTCAAACAGCAAAAAGAAAAAGCTTTAATAAACTTCATGCATTTTTGTCATTGTAAAACAAATGGAAAAATCCTTTTCTAGTTGCACTTTTAAAGGCCACCTCACTCAAGCAGCCACACTCCATCTCCAGCAGCTATCTCTATGCACGGAAGAGCTAATCAGCAATTAGTGATTAGCTATGTCGTGCCACCGACGTGACCCCACCACAGTGACATTTCCTGGCGGCGGGGCCTCTGCTGACTGACACCCTCCGGTTCTTTCACTCGTACAGATCCCTCTCAAAGAATCGGATGAAGCAAATATGGCCGCTTATTACGTCGTCCGCACACCCGCAGCCTCCTCTTCCCTCGCTCTTTTCTCTAATCATGGGCGAAGCAGGCCTCAGCTCTCGGAACAAAGGGCGGTGTTTGTGTTTTTTTGCAGGCCTTTTTACTTCAGGCGTGTTCCTCCGTGTGCGTGTGCTGGCCTTTGATGTATAACACAGCAACGTTTGCCTCGGCCGCCCCGCTCACTGATCTATCTGGGCCCTCGACAAAAGCGTGCAGAGAGGAGGGAAGAGGGGAGGAATACAAGGGAGAGGAGAGGTGTTTTCTTTCCTTCTCAATCACTAATAAACTCCTTACAAGTGATTGTTTTAGCCGGGAGCTTTTCATTTAGCTCGGCTCTGATCTGAGCTAATCAGCTGACATGACAATGAACTTTTCAACTGTAGCACACAGAGTAGACCCGATGTGGGCCATTCCTAACTTTAGCTCCAACCAGACTTTTTTTTGCCCACCCCCAGCTGTTTATCACAAGGAAACTGTACTCTGAAGCTTTTTTGAACTTGTTTGACCTCATGAGGCCTCGTCTGAAAACTCCTTTTCTTTTGTTGTATTTGTCTAGACAGACTGTGAATCACAGAGAAATACATGATTTCTGTCAGAAAGTACAAACCGAATTACAGCAAATGATGCTCAGACTCGTGCTGATCATCCGATAGTAGGGAGTCAGACTGATGATGATAAGGTGGTGCTACATGATGAGCCCCTCCAAACACACACACACACACACACATACACACACTTCTCCATCGTCTGCTGGATATGACGCTTGAGCTAACATGGAGAATGCCTGCGTTTTCATGTGTGTCTGTGTCTGTGTGTGCGCAAAGCAGAGAAGGTGTGAAAAGTCTGACTTCTAATTCACCTCCCTCTGCATAGGGGTTAATTCTTCCTTTCCATCCGGCTTACTTCAGATTTAAGAAAAGGGGGGTCTGAAGTGGCAACAGATGCATAAATGTGCCTGTGTGTGTTATTGGAGGAAGCACCCTTCTCACATTCAGATGTCTTACTGAAGCCCCGGCTGTCAAAATCCTGCAACCTAAAATCCGATAATTGTTTAATCATTTTGAGCACGACCCTGCTTCCTCACCTGAATTTAAAATGAACCGACACTTCTATAATATAATGATTATCATTTCTCCCGTCGGCTTGTTAAGCTCTCTGTGTATCTGCAGTCTCTCCACTCAGACAGGAGCTGTTTGGAATAACACATCTACAAAACCAACAAAACAGAGTGTTATCAGGCTCAGATCAGTCAGTCAGACGGTCAGTAAAAGCTCTCTGAGAAGCTGTTTATTCTCTGCAGCGGTCCACAAGGGGGCAACGTTTGTAGGCCAAGTATGTGACATAATTAAGAGCTGTGTCCCAAATCAACAGTGTCGACTAATTCTGGCAGGTTTTTTAGCATGTAATGAGTTCCTTCTTGAAAAGTGGTGAATTGAATACACTTAGAAATACAGCATTATTACCAAAAAACACTTTTTGATTATTGTAATGTTGATGTGCACTATTTTGCTACAGTACACGCAGAAATTGGAGCTCCCCACTGCACAGAAACTCTAATGAAGTTAGGATGTGTGTGAGTCACCTCCTGGGAGATCTAGGAAAACAAAACTAAAAATCCTTGGAAAAACATTTAGTTGTCTTCGTGTGAAGTTTATCTTGCAGTCACAGTTTGATTGACATACATCAGTGCACATATTGGATCATTTTCTGTCTGTTTTGAAAAACAAAAAAATGCGATATTGAGAACTTTTCGTGAAACATGATTACGACAGTGGATTTTTCAGATAATCCAGTGGGTTTTTTTAGCCTAAGAAGAAGAAAACTTTTCTCAACCCATAAAGGAACACTTCATCCTTCAGTTTTCCTCACAATTTCAAAATATAAAACTTTGGAGATGGTTTTCAATAGACAGTGATGCACTGACTGCACATTTGTGTGTAAAATGAAATTGGACGCTTTCATGAATAAAGAAATTGTTGTCTGCATACTGACATATTTAATGTGTGACTCATTTTTTTTCCAGTGTGAAAGCACGACATACTTAATAACCTGCTTAGAATTAGCATGTAGTGTACAGCTGGGTACTATTACAACTGCATTACAGCTCATTTCACGGGACACACAGCAGCTTAGTGTGAATTGTTACAGAGGTTTGTTCCAGTTCAGCTTTAAAAATAATGAACAAACACCAAACAAGAAGAAGAAGAGAAAAAAAAGGAGAAGGAGAGGAACTCTGGAGCCATCACTTCTTCTTTCATCCATCTCCCCACTCTGGTAGCCCGTCCTGGTAATACCATACATGCCCTGCAAAGGCTCTTAATTGCCAAGTGCTATTAGATGGCCAAACGGGATTATTTCTTCAAAAGAAACATTAGCTGCCTTTAGGAAGGAGTGTGAGGGATTGGGTCTTGCTGCTCCCCCTAATCTGGCAGGAGACCCCCACAGTCACACTCCTCCACCTGGCTCCCATTACCCCTCCACAAATCCCTAATCCCTCCGTTTGTTTTCCCGGATAGAGACCGAGAAGAATGGAGGAGAGAGGAGGCGGAGGAGGAAAGGGAAGGCAGGAGTCGGGGTCATGGGTGATGGTGATAATAGTGATTTGACAGTTATTTGCCAGTGCTGGTTTACAGCTGCTTAATCTTTGTGTTAATAAAACATAAATTCTGCTCCCATTTATATTTAGAGGGAAGAACTGTGTGTGTTTCTCTCTCCCTGTGTGTGTGTGTGTGTGTGTGTGTGTGTGTGTGTGTGTGTGTGTGTGTGTGTGTGTGTGTGTGTGTGTGTGTGTGTGTCTGCGTGTGTGTGTGTGTGTGTGTGTGTGTGTGTGTGTGTGTGTGTGTGTGTGTGTGTGTGTGTGTGTGTGTGCGGCTGGCCTCAGCGGCCTCCTCTCTTTAATAAAAGTATTGTTTGTGTTTCTCCTGATTGGGAACACATTGGGCCTGGGCCGGGCCCTGCCGGGGCTGGGGTCCAGGGTCTGGGGGGGACCAGGGGTCCTGTTCTCCGGGGGTCTCTCCTCTGGTCCTTCCTCCTCTCTCCTCAGAAGTCCCGTCTGCTCGGGGGGCCACGAGGGGCGGCGGGGTCACCCCTGAGAAGTGTCCCGCCGCGGGATGACCCCGCGCTGCCTCTATCAGGGGGTAACCTTAGTCCTCTCCTAACGGACCCCCTCCCCTCCCTGCAGGGATGTAATACACGCACACACAAGCCAGTCACCAAACAGCCACACAGGGTGATGAAATACACGTGCGCACACAAAATTCACATACCCAGCCATTGTTCTCTTTGTACCAGACTGTGAAACACATACACACACATTCGCACCCCTTTGCTCACCCAGTCGCTTACACACATGCACACACACATTACCAAAGAAACCATCATGCAGGTCGAGCCCAGCTCTGCCTGTGTGGCTTCAGCTTTGTTGTCTTGACGACACCCTGTGTTTGAGATCTCCACATCTGATAGTGTTAAGATGATCAAATTCAAGCTGTTAGAGCCATGGAGCTGATCGAGAGACACGGGGAGACATAAATCTTCTGCTCTTTTTTTTGCTCTAGCAGTCTATTAGATTAAAAAGACAGAATAAAAAATGAGACACGGCCAAAAACCGTCAAAAGCAAAGTGATTCGATGGGCAAATAAGGAAGAGAAAATGATAAGAAATTGAAGTCAGAGATGAAGAAAGAAACCATGGCCTGCCACACCTCCACGCAGCATGAATAACGAACACATGGACTCTTTATTAGCTCATGGAGTTAACAAGCAGCAGCGGCGCTCTGACATGAGCTCATGTGTTTGGACAGATCTGCTGAAGGTTTAAGAGCAGAACCGAAGCCTTATCTGATCCAGAGATAAAGTCTCTCACTAAAGAATGAGAGGAAAACACACACAGAGGCAGCCAGTGTGAATGAGTGGTCAGAGGAGAGCGGAGGAGAGACAGAAATGTGGCTTATGTACGAAGGAGAGAAAGAGGAAGAGAAAAGAGTGAGCCTGGCCCTGGATAGACCCTGTCCTCTGAGACCCCCGGACACAGAGTCTACACTGGGTGTGTGTTGATGATGATGTCAGTGTGAAATACATACTTGTGGACAGATATGAGAACAAAAATTACCACGGACCTCGCTGGGTGTATATGTGTGTGTGCATATGTTATTTTAAGTCGCCAAATTTATGAATGAATGTGACATCTGTATGAGTGTGTGTGGTATTAAAAACATAGCTGCATGGAAATAAGGTTCTGTTCGTCTGACTGTATGAACCTGAAAGTGTTTTAATCTCATATTCAACTGTGAAATTCAATCCGACGCATTTGCCTTTTAGTAGTTACCCATCAACATCAGGGCCGCGGCCAAGGGGGGAAGAGGGGAACGCTCCCTGGGGTTCAGCCATAGGGATGCCTTGGGATGGGGGCCGACCTGACCTACAATCCCAAAGTGTCAGTAAGTGACGAGTTGGGAAAACCAAAGCTCAGTATTCTATGAGTTGGTAATGAGACTCAGAAATCAACTTTTCTTCCAAATAGGACCTTTACTTAAATCTTTTTTCAGTCCACTTAAACTGTAACTTTCACCAATTCTTTCATCACTTCCATTTTAACTGACTTCATTCAGTATGTTGACTATTTCAACATGTCAGTTGTGAGCACACTTACTTTTTCTTCAGAAGTTTTTGGAAGTCAATATTTTTTTAAACCACTTCAATGATCGAAAAAAAATTCTAAACATGTTAACACAGTTTTGTGTCTTGTCATTTTGAAAAACACATTCAGTATAACGTCATCATGAGGACCATCTCTTGAAGTGACATGCTCAAACGTTCAGTATTTCTACCTAAGACACAAAAATACAGTCACTCAGCCACTTGCAGCACTTTCTCAGCATCTCTCGTCTATTGCCTTTGACTTTTTGCACATCTGTATGTCTCTCCATTACTGAACCATTACATCTGTAGACTGCACACATCAGTACCAGATCTGAATGGCCGGTGCTTGCCAAGGCTTTAGTGCCCAGCGTGATGTTGCTTCCTGCAGGAAGAGGGAGAGCAGAGGAAAAGCAAAACAGGACATCTTCAGATCTGTCAGGGGAGCAGCCGCACTCCTCCTTTCTGCCCTTGGGGGAAAACTCACCAAAGGAAGCAAGCGCTTTCTCTCCCTCCTTTTATCCCCCCTTCTCTGCCCTCGCCCTGCTCTGCTCTGCCTGGGACGTGTTCTCCCTTCTAATACTGCTCTTTTCCCCTGTGACACTAAAATCAAATAGCAATGGCTGTCACCTGCAGGATCTCAACATCTGACAGCTACCTGTTTCCCACAAAAAAACTGTAATTTCTCATTACTGTAGTCGACCTCCTGTTAGACTTCTTCTTAGGTTTAGAAACAGAAGTTATTATTAACATAAACACAATAATATATATCACTTTTGCTCACTTAATGATGCAATATGTATCATTTTAACACCAATACACACCGCTCTCACATTAATACTTATGTACATATACGTACTTGTTGCGTACATGATTGTCAGCCTTCATACTTGTAACTGCTTTCTCATAAACCGGAGGTTCCCAACCTTTTTGACAACATGAGCTCAAAATTTTCTGGCGGGCCAGGGGAGGGTGCGTCCATGACGTTTTCATTTTCATATTTACACTTTTACATTGATAAAATCATTTTTTTTAACATTTAATGTAAAATGGAAATTATTTGCCTTGTGATATGTAATAAAAAGGTTGCCATTTCCAGGAAAATAAATAACAAAACATAGTGAAGTACATAAATGGCAATTACATCACCCCTCTTAGCTCAGCTCGGTATTGAACGACCCCAGACCCGGTACTGGTTTATGGCCCATTGGTTGGGAACTGTTGCAAACAACTGGATTGGATCACCTTTACTTGCAGCATTTAACAATTTTTCTAAAATCTTTTAGAAACGGTAGCAATAAAATATCATTCAAACCTTATTCCTTAGAAAAACAAATTTGAATAATTTCTCTTTTAGACTCAAATATTTCTCATATGTTTTCTTATGATATCTTTTACTTGTTGTTCAAAAGAGGATATTCTCACTTTTTGCTTCATTTGCATAGAAGTTGCACTGACTGCAGATTTCCACATGTCCTTTACCTCTACCACCCACTCTACCAGGTAGCACTGTTTAGCGCTTTCATGGACTAGCAAAATTTACATGAACATGTAAAATATGTAATGTGTGTATGTATACCCTTATCTTTTCAGTCAGTGTGATCATTCTCAAAAGGAAACGCCTTGTAAAAATAACCCATGTGACGTACAGTGAAGCCAAACACAACCAAATCCCTAAAAATATGGCATCTCCTGGAGGTAAAAGATATTGGAATATTGAGGTTAGATGAATCAATAATCCTGATACCCACATCTGCATTTTCCACCAGTCATTAGGTGTTTATGACTGATCCAAGTGGAGCCAGAGGGGATTCTGCTGTGTTCCAGTTGGAAACAGTAACCCTAAACTCTCATCCTCCACTAGCCCACTCTCAAACCATCGTCAAGGTTACCACAGCCACTGTATGTTCTGTGTGTGTGTGAGTGAGTGAGTGAGTGTGTGTGTTTTCTTTTCAGTGTGAGTGATTATGCCTCTTTGTACGTGTGTGTTCCATTGCCTGGTTTTCCTGTTTGTTATTGTGGTCATGACGGAGGCAGGAGAGCTGGAGTTGGGGAGGTTTGTGTGGTGCGCCGTGTGCAAGTGGATCCAGCAGAGAATGACACTCTGTTGGCCGAACACAGTGTGTTTTGGTGGTGCGTGTGGTTTCAAGATCTCATCTTCAAAATATATTCACTGGATCTGTTTGAAGTCAGCAGCAATGGCTTCAAACATCAGCTGTCAGCATGTACAACATCAAGAAGAAAACATTGGCCAAATTCAAGTCTTTGATTTACATAAAGTTGTTTGTTTGACACTCCTTTCCCCAATTATTTAGTTTGTTTGTGGTTATTTAAAACGGTGGAAAAAAGTAATTATTGCTAATTATTTTGTATTCCCATCGCCAAGTCATTAAAAGTTCACCCAAAAATGAAAATTCAGTCATTGTCTACTCACCCGTTGCTGATGGAAAGTCGTGCGAAGTTTCTGTTTTGGAGCTTCACAGCAAAACAGTGTTGCAGCATTCTCCCAAACAGCTGAAGAAGATGGGGACTCTCTGGAAGCTCTGAGATCGAGCTATTGAGCTCGAGCACATGCACCACCTTAGGACAGATGCGAGCTAACACTTTTAGCTCAGCTGCTAACAGTGAAGATTTTGGCCTAAAATGGTTTAAATACTGTTTTTTTCAACTCAGTTTGGGATCCCTTGGCTTTTGGAGACTTGGATTATGCCGAACAAGCTGCATTTTATATTTTATTGGTTATTTTTACACAAGTTTGAAACAAGTCCCCATCTACTCCATTTGTTTAGAATGCTGCAATGCTGTACTTTTCTGTGAAGCACCATAAATGTTTGGAGCTTGTAACTTTTTTACCTGACTCTCCATTCAGCAGCCGTGTTTCCATCAATGTATTTTTATTGTGAAGTATCCCATCAGAAAGAGCCAAAAAGGTTTTTGCCCTCGCTTGAGATGACTTTGCCTTTTTCAAAAAAGAGTTAACGCACTAAATGGGAGATGGAAACACTTTTTCCGAATAAGTTCTGATGTAACATGACTGATCATCTTTTTTTCTTTTTTCCTTTTTTTTACTACATTTCAAAAGTTCAAGTCAAATTTGCTTGACAATTAGATGGAAACAGAGCTATTGTGTTATTATGTCTGTAATGCTGTCCTCTGTCAATATTCTACCACTTTTGCTCCCTTTTCTCTTTTAGGTTTGACCAACATGTGTGCATGTCGCAGCATATTGAGCTGTAACGCACGGGAGCCATCTCTTACAGCAGCTTCTGTTGCACCTATCAGCGAGATTGTCATTAGCAAAGTAGCATAGCATGGACCCCGAGCTATATCTGCGCTTAATGAATAATGACGAGATGGCGAGATAAAGGAGCAACACAAGAACAATATAGAACGCTGATGAGAGAGAGAGAAAAAAAACGCGTAGAAAGATCATGAAGGACAGATGGTGTTCAGTGGAGACTGTCTGGCTTTCCGTTGCTGGCTTTCCATGCGGCAATTAGATAACATCTCTTACCTTATTCACTGCAACCCACATACACTCTGCTCTTTTGTACATGGGTAGGCTGGCATGTTAGAGAAAGGAAGAATAACCTTGCCTGGTTGCCCTAACAACACTGTGGTTCAAAGAGAGGCTGCAGGGTGTGTGTGAAAGAGAAACGGAAAGAGCAACACATACGTATTGAGTGTTTTATAGTATTTTGACAAAAGTGATGTTCAAGGCGTGGCATAAATTAGTCATTTGAAGATATAATATGTAAAATTTCTGCATCAAGCTGTATAAATAAGCCTTTTCATATATATATTTTGTTGAGTTGTGAACTAACCCAGAGAAAGAAAAGTTGTGGTGCTTAAAAGGACGCCCAGAGTTAAGATGATGTGAAACTAGGAATAAGTGGATGAAGGCATGAAAGTGGCTGTTATAATAGACTTGTCACAGAGAAGAGCCACATTGACAGGTAACCCATCCACCATGTCCTGATATCATTCCTCACCAGGCTCACACACAGACCACCAGAGCAGAGCACCACCCCTAACACAGAATATGCAGGACACCTCCGCTGTACGTTCTGCACCATTAACACACACAACCTCACATTCAACTCAACTGTAAAGGTCACTGTATTCACCTCCGATTCCTCTCCATCTTTCAACTGCACAATCCGCTGCCTATATAAAAAGTATGTGCCTGAAGAAGATGTGCGCACAGGCTGCCATAAAAGCATTCATACAGCCTATAGTGCACATGTGAGAGAAAATGAGTGAGTGGTTAACAAGCCAGCGTTCGAACGCTCCCCTCCCGTTCCTTGTCAGGCCCAGGCTTTGATCTGTCTTCAGGGTGTCAGCTGGCAGCCATGTTTGTTTGCCCAGCGAGGTAGGCTACCTGTGTAATTACCTCTAACGAAGTGACTTGTTTTGATTTGGCCTGAAATCTAATCCCCAGCCGGGATGAAGATGTGGAAATGGGTTTGAGGTTACTTGGGGATTTTCAAGTGTGAGTCTGGCTGTGACTAGTTAAGCTGTTTCAGGGGTGAAAAAAGGGTTTGGCCAGTGAGTTTCGAGGAAGTTTATATTGTGAGGAGGAGAATTTTGGCTTGGTGTTAGTTTGGCTTGTTACTGTTCTTTTCTTCATATCCACCCTGAGCTTCAATAATCACCAGCTCGCCTTCTTTTTCTCTTTTCCCCTCCCTTCATCTCCCTCTTTACCTCTCATATGCACAGACACACACACACACAGAATCTACTTGTTGACTCAAAGGCTCTCCGTCAGCTCAAACACACATACAGTACACACATACTCCTGCTCCTGTGAATCATTTAAGTCCTGGCAGCAGTTCAAGAAAACCTCAAAGAGGATCTTGTTGGCAGGAGGCTGCAGTACTTCACCTCTCCGTAAAGGTTAGCAGGAACACAATGTGGCTCTCCTCTGCACCGTCCTCTCTCCTCACCTCCCTCCTCACTCTGACTTATCCTTTGCAACCTTTCTGTGCTCATTTTCTCCTGCCTTTATCTAGTCTATTACTTCCTGTCCTCCTTTAGTTTTTTTTATTTGTTGCAGAAGGATGATTGTTCCTGCATTTCACATCCAAACACAAATTTAACTAAAGCCCCCTTCACACATGGTTCCCCAGTAAATTACTGAGATAACTTTCCAGGCATTTATGAACATTTTCTTTCATTTTCACACATGCACAATGCAGAAATAGGCGAGGCAAGTGACAGTCCTACTACAGTAAAATATCAACTTAAAATATCAACTAACAGGTAAGAAAGCGATACAAATGCATTTGCAAGAAGTCGCGACTGGCTTTGGTTAAACTTTTGGTTCAAAGATCCAAAAACAGAACTCGATATCTTTGGACTCATGGCAATATAAAATCTGTAGTCAGTGGTGGAGGATGTATTTAGATCCTTTACTTTAATAAAAATACTCATATCACACTGTAAAAATACTCAACAAGTAGAAGTCCTGCATTGGAAACTTTAGCAAAAGTATGTAAGTATAATCAGGAAAATGTATGATATATTGTATCGGCATTTGTCCAATATGTGCCGATATGAAACCAAATTTTTTGGTTTGCAGAAAAAGATTATAAAAAAAAATTATAATTAATAAATTCCTTGAAAAGTTTGATTTTTCAGTGCACATGTGTTATCTTAGGCAGTAAAGATTATTTTTAAACAATATAATATCATGCATTCAATACATATCTGTCACAAATGCTTGAGGGATTTGAGAGATCACATCGGCTGAGATATCAATACCAGTCGAGTGTCGGTCGGACTCTAATCATAGATTATTACTATTCATGCATTAATGCAGAAGCAGGATCTGTACTATTGTAGTTGGTTGTCTTTTGCCAATAAGAGCCATACAGTCATTTTCCCTGAAATGTTACATGGTCTTGAGATGGAAAATTGGCAGTGCAGACTTTCCCTGAATATCGATCCCTGCTCCAATTCACACATAACCCCATGCAGTAACTGTTCCTGAACATTTCAGGGATAGGCTGCATGTGTGACAGGGGTTTAATACATCCACAGACAGTGTACTCACATGCTACAATATTTTACCCAATATCCGAGAGATGAAACATTTTCAACACAGTGAAGAATGCAAATTAAAATGTTTTTGTTGTTGATTTATTTTGCTGTGTGATGGAATCTGTCATAACTCAGCAACCGCTCCTCTAAAACCAAATTCAGGGTGTCTTTAGCTACTTTTGATGGACAATGCGTATGTCACAGGAGTTGCTGCGGAGGCCCATAGAGCTTCCCATAGGCTTCCTGCAGCCGATAAGAAACGTAAACACGCCGGGCCACCAAAAAAAACATGTCACCCTCCACACTGGAGCTAATGCAGGGCAATGGTAGGGGAGAGGTGGAGGGGTCTACTCTCACACAATGATCTGAGTGTTTAAAGCAGAGGGGATGGACTGTACAAAGTAAGGAAGTGTCCCTCACACACCACCCGCCAAGCATCCCCCTTAATAATAATTTTTTTTGGGGGGGAGCACATGCATGTACACACAACACCTCAAAAGTGAGACCATGTGTGCATATGCATATGTGTCTATGTCCTTGTGCATCTCCTCTATCCGCATCCCCCCCGAACCTTAATCCATGCGGGCGGGGATGTAAAGGAGATGGGTGGAATCTGGTGGTCAGTGTTTATTTGCTCTATCTCTCTCTCTTCTTTCTGAGAGGAACAAGAGCCATGTTGGAGACACCACATGAGGGCTGAGGGTACATCCTTCGTCTTCCTCTTCACCTCCTCATCACTCTTTCCCTCCATCACCCCCCATCTCCCAGCTCTTTCCTGCATCTCATAAGGATCCCATTGAGGAGAGGGAATGTCTTGTTGATGTTTAATCATGCAGGCAAGCCAGATGCAAATGAACCAGAGACCATGCCAGAGAGATCAAACTGGGACAACCAGTGAGATGTCTCTCGCCAAGCCAGATGCACTGATGCTGATGGACTGAAGATAAAACGATAAGTCAAATGTTCAACACTTTTAAATGTGACTGATTGCAATCAACACATGTGAACTCAGACATAATATCTCGTTTTAGCTGTCTTTATTGTCCAGGTGTAGCAGAATTAGAAACTACGGTTTCAACGGGTTGCTTGACACTCACACTGACCATAATCATTTCCTCTAGCTGTTGAGTTCGTCTCAGTTTTTTGCAGCACTTTCATTTTCATATATTAACTTCTCTAACTGAAGAGATAACACTAATCTTACAACTTTCTGGAATAAAATAATAATTGCAATTCATTTCCAAAAGCTTAAAATAGAATATTTTTTATTTGGTTATTTTTTATTTGGTCAAAGAATGTGTGTTAGCGTGATAACAAGACTCTTTATAAAGCAGTGGTACCCTTAAAAGAATAAGCTGGTATAGGATCACTCAGTTGAAAACAATTTTATTGTCATGGAATTTTAAACACAATGGTCTTTAATAACCCTAAACCCTAATTATAGCTAGTTTTGATGAAAATAATAATAATAATAATGCAACTAATACTACCTCAGGCTACTGCTACTATAGTAGTAGTAGTGGTAGTCTATTACTGTTAATAAAATAATGATAATAATAATAATGATAGCCTATTAGTTGCATGTATTTCCTGATGCAATAATTGTTTATTATTATTATTATTATTATTATTATTATTATTATTATTATAAGAGAGTGATTATATTTATGATTACGATTACACTATTTTATTATATCGTTGTAAGAGGACAATGCATTTATAATAATAATAATAATAATAATAACAATAATAATAATAATAATAATAATAATAATAAATTAAAAATATAAATTGTAACCTTGTCACCAGGTTGCTGCCGGGTCCTACCTCGTATCAGAGCCTGGCTGAAGCCTCTCCGGCCCGGGTGGTTGTTCTCCGGTCCCGACCTGACCCGGCGGATCCGTCCGCCGCATTCCACCCGCACGCGCTATCATAAACATCCTAGTCCCAGACCTGCGAGGCCAGGAAGTGCGCGAGGACAGGAATTCCACTCTTTCAAATGACATCACGGCCAGTCACAATGAAAGTGTAAAGACACACGTGGGCCTATTTCAAATAAAAAGCAGTATATGTGTGTGGGAGAGGAAACAATATCACAGTAAAGGTTCTAATAGGACACAAGTCTCTATAGGAGGTTAGGGGGCTTTTTTTAGTGATGTAGTCTGTAACTGTGGCAACATATATATATATATATATACATATATATATATATATATATATATATATATATATATATATATATATATATATATATATATATATATATATATATTGCTTTTACCCATAAAATATCGATATATATTATCTATTATATATATATATATATATATATATATATATATATATATATATATATATATATATATATATATATATATATATATATATATATTCTATTGTTTCACATAGGCCCGATACACGGGCAAAGCCTACATGTAAATGTAAAATATATTTCTCTGATGTTTCAGTGTCTGAGTGTGTGTGGCAGCGTGATGGATCTCATTATTGGATCGTTTATTTGAGGAGGATGTATATTTATCTTATAGCCTCATCAGTCAGTGCGGTGCACGCCGCTGTATCTCTCTCTTGTCATGCAGCCAAGGAAATATAAACGATTAACAGTGCATTTTGACAGGAAACACCGTGTATGCAAAGATGATACAGCCTAACTGAATCAAGTCAAACCAATTTACATAAAGTTTTCCTCACGTGTATGCCTGTATTTTAAAATAATCTCTTTTTCTAAGAGGCCCGTATGTGACAAAGAGCAACATTTTCCTTTCCCTTTATTGTTTTCTTTATATATCTGAACACGTCGGAGGAAAAGGTAACTGCCAATGCTGATTTGATCGCGGTGAAAATAAATACAAAACTGGCAGAATTTTGAGAAACCATGAATCAAAGATAAACTTCAGGCGCAGGGCAAATTTCCATCCTGTGAGGACCTGGCATGTATCAGGCTATAGCTCAAGGCATTGTAGCCATAAGTTCCCTTTTTTATTGTATTTTATTTGTGTTTTATTAATTAATTAATTTGTTTATGTTTGTATTTATCTCCTACTAAAGTCCATGCCTATGAAAACAGGCTGTACTATCAAATTAACATTCCTGAGCGCCTCACTGAAGCCCAGCAGCAGTTCAGGTTTCAGGGTCCGTGTTGTGTTTACGGATTGTCAGCGCGCTGCGTTGTTGTGACGTGACGCGCGCGACTGCGGCAGCTCAGACCGGGGACGGTTCGCGTTAGCCATCAGGTGAGGAGGAGGGAAACTAACCTTGAATTCTGCCAAGAAAATGACTTTAACCTAAAGAGACAATGTCAGTTGTCAAGTAGCCGAAGTATCGTTTGCAACAGAGTATAAAAACTATGTAGCCTACATTGTTGTTTTTAAAGCAGGGCGCTCCGTGGTCTGTCAGGTGAAATACATATTAAGCTAATTAGCTTAGGTTTGTGAGGACTGCTAGCATGACGTGAAACTTTTGTCACAGCAGGTGTGCTAACACTGGAGTATTTTCCAGATGCTTAATTAAATACCTGATAAATTATACTGATTTTGAAATAGCCTCACTCACGGGGCTATATTCCCCATGCACAGGCTATCCATTTGTAGGTAAATTGGTGGCTACATCTTAGCATTTTAGCCATTTACAGCATTTTACAGTTAGCCTGTAACGGTGGTTTAAGGGTGATCTACGGGGACAACAATGGGGTCTTTGAAGGGGTTAGGGGTCCTCTGCAAAATGAGGAATAGCATAATTTTCACTGCCTTATAATTAAAAAGGAAATTCAGGCCTATAATGATGGAAATTAATTTATTGAATTATGACTGGATTAGCTTTTAGGCTACAGGGAACAGTTTTACTTAAAAAAAAAAAATTAGCCTATATATGTGACAGATTTTATTACAATAGTCATGTTAACAGACCATATGATACATTTAAACAAAATGCTAATTTGAAAGGTGTTCCCTCCAAAGTGGATGATTCCTATTGCTATTTCTGCAGAACCAGAGAAGGCGAGCAGACCACAGAGTTTTTCTGGCGCAGTAAAAGGAGACTAAACAAGTCCCGAAATCACGAGGTAGGCCTGAACCTAAACATATAGCGGGCAAGGACAAAGGGGGTCTATTTTGTGGTCTCTGCTATATTTTGACAAACTTACAAACCACTCAACCATATCTCCGTTGTGTGTTCTGATGTGCGTGCTTCATGTAAATGTTTTCTTTTTCTAAAACCAAAATTAGACTACACTACAAGTACACTACACTAAAAGAAAAGAAAAAAACAAATTACAGCTGTCATTTTTCACACTACTCTCTCAAAAATAAGTATTCATGCAGCAGGCTATCCATTTATGAATATTCTCATTTATTTCTGGATCAAAATGAATGTTTATCATATTATTGATCTGCAAGTTGGTCATGGTATCTTCTTGTGTTATTTGATCGCTCTATTAATTAACTTATTGAATGATGTCATGTGTTAACTAAGCCAAATACTTAGAGAGCAGGGGCGTAACAGTGGTGTTGAGATAATCGGGAAATGCTCTCCGTCTTAAACATGTGAAAAAGACATTGAAACAAGAAATAACATCGCGTTGTAACGCTTCAAACTGCGACTCTGTGGTAATTGCACGTTGAGAGATGGTTGGCTCTCAGCGCTTTTCAGCTGCTGCGGACAGGCTGCAGACTGGCTGCAGGGTGATGACACACATGCCAATGCTGTTCCACCTGCACAGACTCCCAGAGCACGGAAATACACTTCCAGAGAAAGCCGAGGGGACCCTCATGGGTGGCCAGAGAAATGTATACCTCTCCGTGCACTTCCCTCTCTATGTGAGCTAATTATGCGGCGCTATCTGTCCAGATTTTCTTCGAGCTGTGAACACGCAGCCGTTTGCAAATGTGCGTGGGTTTGGGCTGAGATGAGAGCCTCCAATTGGCGGAGTCTAGTCAAATATATGTGGCTATAGTTTCACTAAAGATGTTTGGAACGAATTTTGTTCCAATAACTGTTTGTCTAGGCAATAGATAAATGTAAAGATGTACTGTATTAACCATTTAACACACACCCAAAATTATTCTGCCCCTAATTTTTAAATATGTATTACTTTGAGAGAGTAGAGTTTAGTCAGTTAGTTAGTTAGTTAAGTTTTTTTTTAGCAAGGTCTGTATTGTGCATGAAAATATCACAAATTCATTTGATCAGTCATTTCTGTTCTTTCTTTCTTTCTTTCTTTGATATGAAGCAAAGTGTTTAGCAACCTTAAAAGGTGCACTATGTAGTTTAGTCAAACTCAGAAAGGTAATATTTACAATATTTATAAGTTAATAATACAACCTTGGATATATTTATTTATTTCCATAACTAAATAAACAAGCTGTTCTTGGGAGAACACGGTGCCCGGTGACTGTTTGAAGCTATTTTGAAGGATCCTGCAAATGCAAACAAATCAAAATAGTACAAAACTGCGTTGTCCTTTGAGGACAGTTTGTTTATTCAGTTTATTCAGACATTAAATTCCATCAATGAAGATTTTCCTTCTGAATACAATTTCTCCCTGAAATCTACGCAGTGCACCTTTAAATCAAAAAATGTTTAATAGCCTTTTATACAGTTAAAACTAGGATGTGTACTTTATAACATTCCTGAATCTATTTTAGATTTATTAGTTTTCCATCAATAGATGCTTCCAGGTGTGTATTGTACTCTTAAATGCAAATTGATGTTTAATGTCTGTAGTATTTGGACCAAGGTGTGATGAAAACGAATTCCAACATGTTAAGAAAAGTTAGTTGTTTTTTTTTTATTCAGTGTAACCACCGGAGGCGGAACTCAAATACGCACTAATCACGACGACCTACGTCGCTCCATAGAGAGCACTGGAGCAAACGCAGCCTGTCAGTGCCTGAAAAAAAAGAGGAAAGGGCTGGGCTTACTGACTCAAACCACAACTTGGGTTGCTCCTCCATCAGAAACCAGTTTAGAAAAATCCGCGTAGAAGAGAGAGGAAGGTCTGGTGCATGTCACCTTACTGAGCAGCAAAACAAGATTTCTCTGTGCGCAGTTTGGCACACAGCTTTCAATTCGCGGTGCATCCTGAGGTTCTGCACCACATCATTTTGTTCATCGAGTTTTCAAGCGCCATCAAGAGTTTTGCTTTTCGGCGTTTGGACTGGACTTGTTTTGTTTTGGTGTGCGCAATGATGGCCACTTACCAAAGCCCGGAGGATGACGCAATGGCCTTAATGATCCACGACACCAACACGACCAAGGAGAAAGAGCGACCCAAAGAGGAGCCGGTCCAGGAGAAGGTCCCGGAGAAGCCGGATCCGACCCAGAAACCACCGTACTCCTATGTCGCTCTCATTGCTATGGCCATTCGGGAGAGCTCAGAGAAGCGCCTCACTCTGTCCGGTATTTACCAGTATATCATCAGCAAGTTCCCCTTCTATGAGAAGAATAAAAAAGGCTGGCAGAACAGCATCAGACACAACCTGAGTCTCAACGAATGCTTCATTAAAGTTCCGCGGGAGGGCGGCGGGGAGAGAAAAGGGAATTACTGGACACTGGACCCAGCATGTGAGGACATGTTTGAGAAGGGGAACTACAGGAGGCGCCGCAGGATGAAGCGGCCGTTCAGACCGCCACCGACGCACTTCCAGCCGGGGAAGTCCTTGTTCGGAGGAGACGGCTATGGTTACCTGTCCCCACCCAAGTACCTGCAGTCTAGCTTCATGAACAACTCTTGGTCGTTAGGCCAGCCGCCCACTCCGATGTCCTACACGTCCTGTCAGATGGCCAGCGGCAACGTGAGTCCAGTGAACGTGAAGGGACTGTCAGCCCCCTCATCTTATAACCCCTACTCTCGGGTGCAGAGCATGGCGCTGCCCAGCATGGTAAACTCTTACAACGGCATGAGTCACCATCACCATCCCGCGCATCCCCACCATGCCCAGCAGCTGAGCCCGGCCACCGCGGCACCACCTCCGGTCTCCTCCAGTAACGGAGCGGGCCTTCAGTTCGCCTGCTCTCGCCAGCCCGCGGAGCTCTCGATGATGCACTGCTCTTACTGGGAACACGAGACCAAACACTCGGCGTTACACACGAGGATTGATATTTAAAGTTTACCAAATGGTCTGTGTAAAATGAGGACTCCAACATTGAGAGATGATTCCTGTGATTTCAAAACAGAACCAAGAGTATTTTTAAAGAGACCATTCTGACGAGCTGTTTGGGTCCAGCTGACACCCATATGCGCGAGTTGATGTGGAGAAAGTTTTTACAAAATGGAATCGGGAGCTAAAGAAGTCATCAGGACACATCAGGTAGCACAACCTCTGGGAGCCATTTCGTGCGCCTGTATTACAGTTGGACTGATGGCCGTAACTTGGTATTGTAATCATAATTGTGCCGATGAAAAACTTTTCATTTTCACGGGGTTAGAAGTTGCTGACATTGCCTCAGCTGTGTGTTACTGGTATGCGTAATGATTTCTCTCATCTTTACGCACGTATCATCCTAACCATTGCCAAATGAAACGTGGACATAAGATGCCCTAATTAAGTTAGAGCTTTAATATGTAATTGAATCAGATGAATCAGAGGTCAGTTTGGCCTTCACAGTAACTTGCACTGAGCAAGGCCTGCATGGTGAAACGTAACCTCGTATCATGGGTGTGTGTAGAGATCCATCAGACTGCCAAAAAAAAATACAATTCAGGGTTTTTCATATTTCTTGATCCCATATGTATGTATGATATAATTTCCAATATGACGCCAGCCAGTGCCAGGTTTTGTTAATCTTTCTGATTATTATTTTTTATAAACGTGATTAGCTATATTGTCTCATTCATGTTGGGGCCATGTTTCATTTTAATTAGCACTTTTCCCTCTTTTCTAGGTTTGTGAATTTCTTAATAAACTTGTATTTCTTAAAGTAATACAGTGGTCATGAAGTAATCTGTTTTATACTCTAGGCTCTGATAACCACTGCTGGCATTAAAACACAGCAATCAACAATCAACAACTCTGAATTTAACGCAGCATGAAAGTAATGCATTTTCAACATATAAAAGTTTTTCCAGGTCGTTATAGAAATGCCAAGGACATAATAATCATAGATAAACCATTGAGCAGGGTTATGGAGTTTTGGCTTTGCACTTATTCCGCCGTTTACCGTGTAAATATGTCGGTGCAATGTTGGTCATTATTTACCGTAATATATGCACAACCTGTAAGAGCAAATTTATCACACTGCATGGATGAACATTTGTAATTGGATGAAAATAGAGAACTTTCTATCTATAGTGAAACTTAGATACTTAGAAACTATAGATAGAAAGTTATAATATATATTACATATAATATTATATATCATAATAAGTATAACAATAATAATAATAATATTAATAACAATAACAATAATAAGGCACAGTGTCAATGGTAATTTGTGTCCCACAGCGACTAGTGTCTGTTGGCTATTTAATATGTTGTGTGTAAACGTCTTTGTGTTATCCACCTGCTAAGCTAAATATTTTGTATCCTATGTGATATTAAATACAATTTGTATTTAACATAATTCACAAATAAACCCCAATCAGTAGAAAAATGGCGATGCATGGAGGCTATGACCGTGTTTTCCTATGTATATTTTAAGAAGGTTCAATTCTAAGCACGGCAAAAGAACCAAATAACCAAAAGTTTTCCAGCCTCAATTCGATATGTCGTTTGCGTTGGATGTGTGATCATCAATCTTTACTGTAACTGCACTTTTATAGCCTACTCATGTTCTAAACTGCAGCAAATCATCATCAGCAACAACAATAATAATAACAACAACAATAATAATGATAACCATCGATAGTATGAATTTACCACGTGTGTTTTTCCCTCTTTTACTGTGCACATTAGCTATGAGTACTTTTGATGCAGTTAACTTGTTGACTCAATAATACAGACTCATGTAGGAAATAAGTTCAACAAAGACAGGAAGTGTAATAAAAAGTCGGCAATGCTAAATCTTCTCACAGGAGGTCATATTAACCCCCTCTGAGGCTCTGACATCACACAGTAAGCGCAATTCATTCGCCTTGTTGTGTCCTATCAAAGAGTCATTTGTTTAAAATGTAGCCGAGTCCTCTCTGGGAGGATGATTGTATGAAGCTGACACAGGCAGCTCCTCCTCCTTAGTTGTGTTTTAGTGTGAGACTGTTGAATTACGTAGACACGTTCCTGTCAGCCCCAGAGGAACCATCCCGTCGCCCTGAGGGCCAGCTAGCCTCTTGATAAAAGAGATATTTGACGAGTGAAACGCCTCAATACACCGACTGATCTCAGCCCCGTCCCTCCTGTAATCACTATCATGTTATCACAGCGCATCGATATATTAGTGCCATCTGGTTCTGACTTTTACATTTAAGGGGTGTATCAGTACAGTAAGTGCACTGTTTTGACAGCACATCACAGCAATCACACACACACTGAAATATTAGTTTAAAAGCTGACCAGTCACAGAATATGACGTTTTAACATCTAATAGATATAAATTAGATTGTGGGATCATCCTTCAAAGATCAGACGTACGTGGCGCCAGAGTCCGGGGTCTTCCATCCACCTTCATCCACCCTCTGTGCGCCACAGCGACTGTCAAACATAGGCTCACCATTCAAAAGCTCCCTCCCCAAAAACGAAGTTAAAGAAAACACATACACACCCTTATAGATCACTGACCCAACCAATTAACAAACGACGGCATAACAGAGTGGTCCATTGACTCTTGTAATAGCTACTGCAGTTAATAATGATTGTAGGTGAATTAATTAGTGTGTGGTGGTATTCGAATTATTGAAGGATCGTATGGACATGAAATTTGAAAGGTTTCTCGATTTGTTAGTTGCCTAAAAAACCTGGAGATATAATATGTTTAAGTTTACTATCTTTTAAACGCCTCGTCCGAAATTAAAAGTATTGCTAAGGGAAATATAAATGCAGAGCGCACCTAAACACTCACAGAAAAAAAACAAAAAGAATAGAAAAAACAAAAAGAATAATATTCATCGAAATGTATTATTAGAAAACACATAGACGAAAAAGGTCACACAGTTATCAATACTGCAAATGAACACTTGACCATTAACATTGTGATTTTTTTGAACAAAGATATTTTTTATGGTAGCTACATTTTGTGCGTAATTTGATTTAGGCCTACAGTTTTGTTGACCTGGTTTTATGTAGGCAAATGCAAATATTTACAAGATAATAATAATAAAGAAGGTACAAAAAGCCCCAAAAGTTGCTTCAGCAAAAAAATAAAATGTAATACGCACCTTTAAATGGCTCATTCCATTTTTTTAAATTGTATTTATTTATTTATTTTTAAAAATTTTAATGAACTCTGTCTTTTTCCGTGGGTTATTTACTGTTGCTGAAGTCCATTTAAAACACTGCATTTCTTTGTGTATCTTTACATCAGATATCTCAAACGCGCATGTTTGCTTTGCAGACATTTCCTTTAAAAGAGAAGTAAGAGACACATCACAGGAACTCACCGAGACAACATATTCAGTACATTACTTGAAGACGAATTTTGTATAAAGCAATAATTACCCTGCTAAAATGGGAATATTATATTATGGGCTAAATAGTTGACCATATCGGCTCCTGTAAACCAGGCTTGTTCCTCGCCGTCGAGATCACTGAGCACAAACAAGATCTTAACGTCGTTTGCGTAATGAGCAGCTAACAAATGTAATGCAAATGTCAGTGGCTTTGGGAATATTCAACAGTCGTGGTCCCGGTCGGAGACACACCGACACTTGTCCGTCCTCCTGTGTGCAGAGGGAGCGTCGAGGCGAGCCTGAAATGTAGCTGTGTACATTCTCTGCTTCCTCACATTAATGTTTTGTAAACAATAAGGAGATATGGGCGCGTTTGAAAGCCAAGTGTATTCTAAACACTCTCCCAAAAATAATAAATACGAGTGTTTTACAAGAAATTATGTTTCGGCGAGTGTAACTAACCTTTACATAAACTATAGGCTGCAGCAGAGAGGGAGTTTAAAGTTCTTCTTAACACATAATACACCAACTGAATGCTGTTATTTTTATTGGACAAAGAAACAACACTGTCCTGTGTTTGTGGAGAAAAGTGTTGACCAGTCCCCATAACATGATACGCAGACAATATTCTACCTCTGCAACACATGCATATTAGTAAAACACATAGATACACACACGTATAACTTTTTTTGACAAACTTTGAGCCCCACATGTCCTCTGTAAAAGCCAAAAACTGAATGTATGTGAGTGTGAGTGTGTGAGTGTGTGTGTGTGTGTGTACTCGGGCGCGGCAGGTGTGCATTTGCGCAGAAAGGTTGACAGTTCAGCCGGTCGGCCGGGAACAATGGGCCTGCATACAGGATGTCTCAGGGGCTGAGGGAGATAAGGCCAGCCGAGGTTCATAGCTCCAACACAGGCCTGCTTTAAAACACAGGCTAGTCTTCTTTTACTGATTATAAAGCCAGCAGATCCAGGGGATCCGGGACGCGCCTGTTCTGTTTATGAAATATATTCTAGCATGGTTGTTTAAAATATTTACTCCTGGCAACATTAATTCACTGATTAGTAGCCTATTAAAAAAATAATGATATAAAATAAATAATTTCAGTTCGTCTCACTCTCTATTGGATATAGACTATATAGAGAGTGAGTTGCTGGTATACAGCCTACACGCCTGCATGATTCAGAGGGCGTGAATACTTGGATAGTTTATCAGGTGAGTTATACCCTAAACAACATATATATAAATTATGAGCTCATATTCAATATATTAACCTAATTATCAACCTAGTACTAAATGTAGCATTAGGGGTCGTGCAACAAAGACCACTTTATCACACTTACATACAATAATGTGCACCTACTGGTGGTGGGCAGGGGTTAAAGGCCTGGTGTAAGTGTTGAATAGGATGTATAGGTGGTGAATAAATGTCTCTTAACTCTACATTTTTTTCCCCCGCAGGAGGTGAAAAGGTTTCGCTCAACGTGCGGTTTTGCTTTCATGCGTGTTTTCCGCCGAGCGCGCACTGAATAACCGTGATTGTATCCTTTGTTGTGCTCTCAGAGATGACAGATTATAATCAACAAGACGAATGAGGTCAACTCATTGTAGAAGTACGCATTTGACCCTCGCTTCTTCTTCATCTTCTTCTCACACACACACACACACACACACAGGGTAGCGTACCTGGACTCGTTCCGGGTATGACAGCTTGCATGCTCGACGGGGCACCGGCGATGCGACCCGGCCGGTCAAGTCACACGCAGGTTGCAGGCTTCCCAATGCCTGCACACAATTGAATTCCTGGCATTCTCGCTAATGTTTGAGATTGAGGAGCAACAGTTTCCACTTCGTAGCGGCGCACATCACCCCGAACCCATTGAAAAGCAGAGTGGGGGTCACCAATGTTTGGTATACATCTGCTCCAAACAGGAAAATATGCAAAGATTTGATTCGCAGAAAATCCGGCAATTGTTCCAATCAGCACGAGTTTTTTTTTTCTTTCTCTCTTGTTGGAGCAGAAATACTAGAAGTTTCATTCTGTCCGCCGCATATCTGTGCTATTTCTACGACGTTACTCAATATAGAGCTGTTTATTTTCGGAACGCGTCCTCTGGTGAATCTCCAATGTAATCAACTTGTCACGGTGATCTACGTGATGTTTTCACTGACTCCTGATTCATATCTTAATGACAACCCCGCGAAACAATGGATCACATGTAATAATTCTTTAATAAGCCAAAACAATTACAATAGAGTGTGTTGATTATAACGCCACAGTTTGTAAATAGGAACCGTGCGTTTGTTCAACACGTCCATCCAATGTCTAGAATACCATGTCTATAAATACATACCAGTGTCATCTATTCAAGGAAAAGATGGACTATCATCTATTCACAGAGAAAAATCATCACGCACTGACCTGTGTTTACCCTCCAGCCATCACCAGGACACTCAAATGTCACATACGCACCATCGCTGTCCAGATGAGGGGGGGCACGACTGTAAGCCTCACAGGGTAGTTGGTGGATGATGTTAAATATTGTTTATATTAAGCCACATAAATGATGAGATTTTCTAATACATATATACATATATATATATATATATATATATATATATATATATATATATATATATATATATATATATATATATATATATATATATATATATATACATATATGTATATGTATGTATGTATGTATATTAATTTATGTTCTTGCACTAACTGCTGTCTCCTTTATGATAAATTATCTGGATCAGGAAAATAAACTTAATGCAGATACTCACTTTACCAAACTGGTTTTTATAATGAGATATCACCCAATAACAGGTTCTGTGCCAACAGAAATGTTTGAACCAAGAAACGCAGCAGCAAGCATTTACCAGCACTGAGCTGATGTTAATTTCTGCTGTGGATGTGGCGGAACTGGTCAGCTTATACTGTAAAGGGAAATGCGATAAAATGTTTCCGTTCTCTTGATTATGAGCTGCAAATTGCTTTGTCGGGATTTAAATGGCAGGTCTTTTCCCATCGTGCACTGATGGAGTCTATTTTTAAACCCCTTTCCTTTCGCCCCCTAAAAACTTCCGCAGTGTTGGCAACAAAAAGCTATTAGGATAACTCTTCTCCTGTTAACATGCCAATTAATCAAAGATGAAACTAAATTCCCACAGGGATCATTAAGGGCCTGCACCTGTTCTACTGTATAATAAAGCAGTACAACTTCTTGGTCAGACTTTGGCTGACCTCTGGGGATGGTGTGAGACATATAATCACTGCAGGCCTGTTATGCATCAGCCCACTATCAGTAATAGAAATATAACCTCATTCGGATGTGAATGCCAAACACTGAGCTTATTTCAAAACCAAAACAATTCCAAAATGCCTTCTTACTGACACTATCAGGATTTTCTTCAATTTCTAAACAGTGCAGCCATATTAGGATACAAATTGCAAGAGAGGTAATATACACACATTATTCAATTATATTAAGTGACAGTTCAGTAAATTATTGGCTGCTATTGAAATAGCTCTGCATCAAATGTGTATTCAATTGTCATATTATTATTTTATTGTCATATAAATTATATGGTTTGTGAAGTAAGTCTCTCTCTATTGGCTATAAGGTACACATGCAAAACAGGAAGTTGGCCTCAGGCGTGACCCTTGCCCCGCCTCTCTGTACATGCCAAACCCAGTCCCAGGTCAGATCCCAATTTCAGCCACATTTCTTTCAAGCAATTACATACCTCTTGGCAAGGCCTCACAATTAAACAAATGATGATATTTTGATATCCATAATTATACGCATTCGCATAAGGTACCCTTTCAAGTTAAATATGCTTTTTATTACACGCTTATCATCTGTGATGAGATTATGCACAGTGTGGGTTTGGACTGAGTTAGGGTACATTTAATTAAATAAGAGGAACAGTAATGGAAGCATGCTGGACCCAGGACGACACTGCATAGGCTGCTCCCTTTGAGCTCAGCTTATGTTTAGCAAATTTCAGACAATGAGAGCGTTATGAGGGGAACTCTGAGGAAGAGCCTTTAACCCCTGCCCACCAATAGGTCAAGCACATGGCATATGACACAATTTTCTGTATCACTGATGAGGTGCACCACACATACTTGTGGCCTGAGGAGGTTGTTTAAATGTACGTATTTCTGACAAAACTAGTTATAGTTGATGGTATGGTTCTGATCATGGTGTGAACTGGTGACCCTGAAGAACTTCTCAAGGCCAGCTGTATACATGGTACTGCAACCAGGCAAGAATCCACGTGCAGTTATGACACTGAATACCATCATCATTGAAAGCAGTCACACCAAGAACATAATTTTTTACAGAAGTCACCCAAATGTGCTCACACTGAAAGAGTAATCTTTAGCTCTCCCTTGAAATGGACTCACACAGTATGAAGTGTTATGTGTGGGTCATTGCTGCCCCCTTGTGGCATGAGAAAGGCAATGATTTTGCAATGTGACTCACCTCTCCCTGTTCCCTGAATCAGCCGAAATGATAACATCCTTACTACCAGGAACGCAATCAAAAAGTATAAAACATAACAAGTTAAACAAAATTAGAAAACATGTGACCAGCGCTAGAATGTATTATTTCTCAAAGGAAGCAAATGAAACGTGTAGGCTTTATTAAAATAAATGAACCTTAAACATGCCAGCAATAGAAACAGATGTCTAACAATCACCAAAATCACTCATTTCTATCAAGGTAAGGAGGAATAGTACCACATAGACAACTGCGTTTCAAAAAACTATACAATCGCAAACTATAGCTCATAACTTGTAGATGTTACCTCTAGTTAGGTACATCTTCATCATGCCAAAATCCCAATGGCTTAGGCTACTTACTTATAAGACTAAACTAGTGTATAAATAATAAAAAGCTCACAGCAAATGCCCTGTGTGGAAATCTTTACCATGTTTTAAGAAACTATAGGCTTTTATGAACAGATGACATTTTGAAAAACTCAGATATAAATGATAAAAATAAATGATGGTTGAATTCCATTTAGCTGCCTCAGTTTCAGGGTCCTGGTATTGTGAATGCAGCCTCACTATCACTCTTACAGTTTACTGGGACACTTAGATTAAACAATGTCAATCTTAATGTTATTAGTCACACCCGTGCTACATGGCAAGTCAAAATGTAGGCTATGAAAAAGGCTAAATGTTAAACTTGGTTTTTATATTTTGAAAGGAAAATAATTTTTGCGTGGGAGTATACATTAAATTTGACTTGTTTTAGTCCAATAAATAAATGAATAAACAAAGCAGTCACTTGCTGCTGTGCTTGTGTATGGGTTGAGAAAATTCTCTCCTGTCTTTGTCTAAATAACAAAACCCACTGGATTGTATAAAAATGCATTGTCACAAAACACTGAAAGTAATGTTTCTTATATATCACTTAAAGCAGCTTTAATAGTTTCTGGTCATATTTTGGGGGGAGGATGGTGGATTCAGCCCTGATGGGGTTCTAAGAACAAAATACGTTTTAAAAAGCCTTTCCGCCCTAAGTCTTGTCTAAGCAATAATTAAAGTCCCTAAATTGGGGCAAGACACGCAACAGTCAACTGTGCTGTGTATAAAGGGCCGCTATGACGAGCTATAATAAGACACTGGATTTAACCTTTTTTTTAAAAAAAAAAAAAATGACCATCGTGTAAAAAAGGTTAATAAACAATTTTCAACGTACAAACATTTTCCATGACAACCAATAGTATAATTTTGCATAGGCTGACTGCATTATATATTTTGAGTTGAACAATTTCTCATTTGATCACCAGAGGGCAGCAAAGCTCATCATTTTTCCTGCCAAACGACTGTACACCCCTTTACAAGGTTGTACTTGTTCACAAAGATAAGACATTGGGTCATTACCAAATGGCTTAACTTGGTGGTTAATGACTGAATAAAAGATTAATAACGGCTGAAGAGACGCGCGTTGTCAGCTCATATATGTCTATAAGCCTACTGCCATTTGAATGTCGTGCTTGCCTGATGAATACACTCCGGGTTTTCTTGAAGAGTAGGCTGACAGATCTTGTGTTTCCGGGTGAAATCACTGCTCAGAAGTTTTGTGCCGGTGGTATGTGGTTGTTGGAAGAAAGCCGGCTGCCCTCCATGCCTCAATCGGAGAACTGCACCAATCAGCTTCAGATAGACAGATTGAATCCAGAAGAAAGGGGGTGGGACTTTCACAATAAAAGCATCATAGGACCACTTTGGAAAAGCAAGCATTGTTTCAGTCAAGTAATAAGCCCCACACTAAATGTACTGGTACTGTAGTTTGTCTGAGAGGTCAGAGGCTTCACAAGGATGTAACAGTTCCCACGGCTGCTGTGAATGTTTTTTCAGACCAGGTTACAAATGAAGTCCTGACGATAATTAATGGTAGCATTCCTATCTTGCACGTGTTTTTCCTAACAAAGGATGTATCTGCATAGTGCAATAGTCAGTGAAACAAATCTGTGTATGGCAAGATTTCTGATTGTGTGATGTACATGAGCAGTGGAATAACACAATCTGTATCTACTAGAAATACTGTCAGGTAAAATGAGATGAGAACTATTGAAACTACTACTACTATCTGAGATCGGATCATGACTTTCTGTGTGTTATCTTTTCTTTTTTTTTCTCTTTTCATGTCTTTGAAAGTAATCTCAAGCACGCAGTTCAAATATTATCTACCCATAGAGTCAGAGTGAATGGAACAAAAATATGTAAACTGTGTAATCTGATGATATTATCATTTTAAATCTTAATGCTCTATTTCTCATACTGTTTATAACAGGAATAAACCAATGGAAATTCAAACTTAGGGGTGGATTTAGTCTTTAATCAAAACGTCTTGCTTGTGTTGCTGCCGGTCATCGCAGAGGGTTTTTATTTTGAACATGTTGAGCGGAGGTCCTGCCTCTCTGTTCCTCTCTCAGACTTGACAGCGGTGGCGGAGGGAGCGGAGGGAGAGCTGGCGGAGGAAAAGCAGCGGCAGTGGTTCACCTTCTGAAACAAACAGGAACTGGACCGCGCTCCTGTCCACCTGCGAGATCCGTGTCCTGCGTAGGGAGACAGCCGGGCGGCGGGTCGTGTGTCACACAGACTTTTTCCATGTGAGACTACTCTGTCGTGAAGACATCACAGCAGCGTTAAGTTTCAGCTGTGTGTTGGTCCGATACATTCTTCAACGACCTTACAACACAGAGTGACTAAAGGTAAGTCCTCACTTGTTCTTTCTTGTTGTGTGATTGATATCAGCTCCGTAACCTACTTTCCACTCGCCGAGCGAGGACCTCACGCCGAACTGCGTTCATCAATCTTTCAATTTAATGTCGATTTGCTCAATCATAACCCTGCATAGGAGAAACTAACTTGAGAACCTCTTCAAATCTACAGCACCCACATTTTAATTCGACATTTCACCAGCAGACTGTTTATATTTAGATAAAATGAATCTGGTGTGAATGTATTCTCGGTTATTGCCATAAAGCAACGTTCACTAAAATAGATTGTGACGGGCGACGTTAGCGACCACAGTTTTTAAGTTGTAAATGTCAGATATCAAGTGTTGTTCCTGGCTAGAAGTATATGCCGAATATACCAGGAGACCCAGAGGACTGGTTAAAGGTTCAAAATTAGTTTGGAGACTTTTGCCTTCAGCCGATAACCACGACAACAACAAAGTTAATACATTTCTACAGTGAGTTCGTTCTCTACTCCCTCCATACGAGAACAGAATGAAGCATTCCGGAGTGATTACACCTCAAGGGAGGTGAATCTGATGAGTGCTTGTATTGTAACTGTGTTGGTTTTGGCCAAAAGAGTTTGTGTTAAATTATCTTATTTTGACATCAGTAGGATAGATATTGTAGTTAGCTTCGTCATATGTCCCAATCCCAAGTTGATGTAAGTTCATATGATGTGTCCTCCTCAGGGATCATGTGAAAGAATCCTACCTACAATTAGGTAATCAGCATTGTCTTTTTGTGATCATTTAATCTGAACTGTAGTGGGATCATCAGTTTCAACTATTACTTTTGTCATTCTGATGGGGATCCTCTTGATCTTCTTCAGTGACCCCTGGGCCTCGGTCCCCATTTCATAAATCTATAAAACAAAAAGTATTCTAAGAAATAGTATAACGCACTGCACTGCGTCACTGATGACAACTGTGTCTGTTTTGCTTAAAGAGGATGTGAAACTTTTGAGAGCAATTCATTTAGTCAGCTTTTCTGCCCTAACCATACAAACTTGGTTTTTATAGTCAGAGACGGAGGTCAGCAGAGGCTCAATATCTTTGGTAGAGTTAGGGTTAGGGCTAGGTTAAGTTATACAATCCCTCTGACATTTGTAACTCATGCTGAATCATGAAGACCTTCAACAGTTGTGGATTAGTTTTACTGAGTTTAAAATATAAAAAGCTGAAGAAAAATTTGGAAAGGGCAATAATACACGTCAGGTTTCTGTCTGTATTTGACTAATAATTGGCTGACTTGACAGTTGCTACTTCTTAAGAATTGTCATCATTTTGAATTCTTGTTTCGGCATGTCTTGTAACACAACCCTCCTCTTTCTCAGTAAAAGAAAAAGATCAATGCCAACCATGTTCTACGTTTCCTACGTGTCATACATGACTGCTTTTGTGTTTGTGTTTGTCCTTACACATCCTCAGGCTCAGTATTGATAAAAGCCCCTGTGCTCTTCATTCACGATAAGGCAGAAATGTTTTGTGAATCAGTTGTTTGGGTTCAGTCTGCATCAGTAGGTCTGAGGTTATGTCAGGTAACACAAGGAAAAAGTAACAAATGCAGCTGAGCTGACGTGTGCGTACCCTCGTGTACTTACAGTATGTGTTCAGCATTTAGCTTGAGGGTTGAGGATTTTGCTGTTGTATGATGTGATAGATTTTTGGACCATGGTGCAAATCAATGAGCTGCACTGCTTTATGGCAATATTGTATTTTATATTACAGGACTTAGTTTAATAAATTAACCCAAAAACTATAAACACTGTCTGGTTTTGGGGTTGTTTATTTACCCCAAAATTTGCTTTATCACAATATAATGATATACATTTACATTATACAGTAGCATGGCAAAGGACTTTATCCATATCACCCACCCCTGACCCAGCCTGAGACCAACATGTTCTACAGGGGCACTGGGCCAGCAATTGTAACTGGTATTTTATGTAATGCGAGACTCAGACTGACATTTCCTGCTCAGTTGTTTATAGATGTAAAACACACACACAAACACACATAACTGTAAGGATATTCAGACTGTTGTTGTTTAGTTTTAATTTACAGAGGTTTCATCTTTCTGACAGTGATGCAGGCACTTAAAGGCATTTTCCCAGCATTCACACACATTCCCAACTCTGCCATCCTACACTGTTGATTACTCAAACTTGGATTGATGCTTGCAGAGAGAGAATCTTTAGAGTCTCACAGCATGTTACAAAAGAGGAGAATTTCCCAAGACAATTAGCCAACATTTGCTGTTAGTTTAGGTTTGTATTGGCACAGACGGCACTACCACTTTCCATTTGGTGTGTTTGAGTTTGTTATTTCGATCAGGCAAATGTCCTGGCTGCTCTTTCTTGGGCGGGGTCTGCTGTCAGGCCCCCTCTGAGGTAAAGTTGTCTGATAAGACTTTCTAACTGACGTCACTCCACAGACATCAGCCAACAATGCAGCTATTTACTCCAAGCCAGATTTAGTCCCAAAGCAGGCCTCTCCGAGAAACTGGGCACAAATGAAAGCAGAATTCTAAATAAGTGTGTCAGAAAAAAAAAGTTTTGTAACTCTTGTGACGTCCATTTCCTTAATCACTGGCCTTTCAGAGTTGAACACTAAAGTGAGGTCATTCTTGTGAGAGGTTTCTGATTTGTGTTGGGGTTTAGGATTAGCTACCTGAATGGTTGGGGCTGAGAAAGGTGGACTGTAACTGGAGAAAAAACATGTTTCTGCTCTCAGTGACCAACAGCACATTGAAATTAGGGTGTAAAGCTTCGAGCCTGTAGTTAATACAGCCAGACCTACTTTACATGCAGCAGTGTGCTCGGTGTCAGTGATCAGAACAATGATACATATTATTGCCGTTACATGTTTCACTGTACTCAAAGACTCCTCAACTCTGACCATTAAGCACATCAGAACAACGGGCATATCTCTGCAAGGTCAAACTAAACATACTGCGCAGTCTGCAAGTATTTGGACAGTGATCTGTTTTTCATTGTCTTGGCTGTAGTCCACCATGTTGGATTTCAAATGATACAAAGCCAATGAGGTGAAAATGCTGACTTTCAACTCTAAGGGTGTTCACATTCATACCGGGTGAACAGTGTGGGAAAGTTTTAAGTCAACACTTCAATGTTTTTGTCATTGTTGTAATTTCAACCTCAATGTGCTGGAGTCCACTGTCTTAATACTTAATGACCGCACTGTATATACAACTTATGTATATTACAATAGTACTGCTAAGACAGAATATTCAGGGTTTACATCCAAGTAAAAGATAAGAGATCAGGGGGAAAAAAGGTGCATTTCAAAGGCTTAATATGGAGAATAATTATTAGCAGTGTGTTTGACTACAGTGTCAGACAGGTGCTGCGTGTATTGACCTAATGGTCCTTGACCAGCAGATTTTTTTTCCTGACCGTATGTTCCCTGCCATTGAGTTTCTGTCTCACTGATTGCCTGCTGTGTTTGAATAGAGCTAAATGTTGCTGGAGCTCTGAAAGGCAGCATTATTTAACTGCATCGAGAGTGAGCTGTGGAGTAGCATTAGAGAAAAGGTTGTTTTTTTGTTTCCAATGTATTTGTTATAACAACACTTTCATATGAAACGCCTACAGACCCACTTTTGCAATCTGATTGCCTGATTGTATGTTCTATTGTCTGTGTCTATCGAGTAAGACACCTGTGTGTGTGTGTGTGTGCGTGTGTGTGTGTGTGTGTGTGTGTCTTGCAATTCCTGTCACTTACTATTAGTGAAATTTTCTTTATCTCTCTCTCCGTCCCTGCATCTATCTCCCTCTCACTCTCTCACACTCATTCACACTTCCTGCTGCTACACTTTTAAAATAATTAACCCTCATTACAGTAAAAGGCTTGCGTAACATCCTCTGAGTGCATGGTAGGAAAGGGAGTCGGAAAACGTGTTGTGTGTGTGTGTGTGTGTTTTTTTTATTTTGTGTCAGTGTGTACAAGCTGGCTTTCACAATTTCACAACTGTCTTTTTTTAAGCCTCACAATTTCTCTCTGCCACCAGCACTGAAAAGGAAAGGCAACTGCTCTAACTGCACCTTATAGCTCATTATAACACTATACATAGAAATGGAAAACGCCATAGCAAGAAATGTGACTGACTGTTAGATGAGAACGGCCTGCTGGAATTCTCCACTTTACTGCACAGCAGGCCGAGACCTGCCAAGGAATGCAGGGAAGACAGCAGGAGAGAGATAGAGGGAGACGTAATGAGCAGAAAGAGAAATGCCAGAGAAGGTACAGTGAAATATAGGAGAGATAAATCTTAAATGAGATGTGTGAAGTAAACACAGCCACAAATAAAGTAATGGCTACCTTTTTAATTCTCAGTGATTAGTTTGCAGACACACAGAGTGGTGCTGCAATTAATGTAACGTTGATTATCGATTAATCTGCTGATTATTTTCACAGTTAATCGTTTAGTCTATAAAAAGTCAAATAATATTGCTTAATACTCACAATTTCTAAGAGCCCAAAGTGACGTCTTCAGATTCTTTCATTTGTCCAACCAACAGTCCGAAACCCAAAGACTCTTCATTTACTATCGTAAATGAAAAAGAAAAGCATTAAATCTTTACATTTAAGAAGCTGGAACCAGCAACTGTTTGACATTTGGCTGAAACAATTCATGGACAAAACTAGTCGTTGCAGCTCCAATGCAGAGCAGAAACACGTACAATTTTGACCAAAAAACCAACTAAGGTGCACCCAGTATAAATGGGATGTGATACATTTATACTGGGTGGAGACACATTTAGCCACATTTTCTCCAAAATGACATGAACTGACTCAGCACTTAACAACATCCATCTGTTCATTTGTGGCAAGTAAATCTTGTCCTATAAACAAATTTACCACTAAAATCAAACCCAAAAGAGAAACCATAAACAGGATTGTTGAGAAAACGATGGCGTACATTTGGTGTCTTCTTGCATTAAAGGTTGCTAAGCTGTCAATTCCCAGTTTTTGCCCATTTCATTTCCCCAACTCGTCCATTCTATCGACCGAGTGAGCAATTCTGACAGTAAAAATGAGTCATTCAGCCATCAGTGTTGATATTTGGATTATCAACATTACAGATGATCAGATATCAGAGAAGCGTGTTATACAAGGTGCAATGTCCAGTAAAAACAATAGACACTCATCCAGGAAGGAGAAGAAGCAAGTCATTTGATTACATGTAGTCTAGTTATGTATACACAAAGAACCACTGACCGTGAATGAAACGATGCATGCATTTTCTCAACTTCCTGTAAAAACAAATCTGATGATAATGGGATAGTCTAGATGACATTTGATCCGGGATCAGCGTTCCAACAAATTCCTTGCTCGCACATATAACATGGGGACAAGGCTATCATCCCTCTGCTGCATTTGCATTACATGTCTGAGAGGGTTAATACACAGAATTCACAGGCTGTATATTCTTGTAGTATACTTTTCCTGCACATCTAATGAACATTGATATTGTATTCTAGTTGTTCTTATCATATTTCATATTCCTATGTATAGCTGTGATACTGATTCTAATATTGGTTTTGTCATATGAGACTTCATATTGTCTGGGATTTTGGTAATGAAGCTAAATGTTGTCTGTCTGGTCCTATTGATTATTTATATGGAAGGGAAAAGGTGTGATTCATCTAAATCAGATGTTGAAAATGTGAGACGTAATAATGTCAGGTGTCAAAGTTCCCTGAAAATGCAAAGATTTGGGCGGTATAATAAGGGCATGAAGTCAGGTCATGTATTTAAAGGTGTATATGGGGCTATGACAGATTTGTGTCTTTGGTTACAGTGATGTGTGAAGCAAAGATACAGTGGTTCACTTTTTCCACACAGATAAGCGTGTGAAAGCTCCCTGTTAAATCCCTCTGACTGGTTCAAACTTTAGTTGCAGCTACAGTCAGTAAAAGCAGGTAAATCAGCAAAGGCCAACAAATATTTATGCATACCAACATATGTTTGTTATTGGAAGTGAATTTAAAACAAAATCAGGGTTTGATTATGATGTTTCATTTTGAATTAGAATAATTGCAAAACCATTTTGGAACAGGTGTAACCTACTTCAGGTGTCAAATTGTTGCTGTCTGATGAGCAGTAGGTTTTAACCCACTGCAGCCTCATGTAAAAAAAAACATGATGAGAAGAAGAAGCCTTCTGGCAATTGAATAATCACTGAATACGAGAAAAAAGTTTTAATTATTCATATTAACTTAATAAACAAAAGACTTTGCGATAAAACAACCAGGCACATGGGGTACGACACCTGTTGTTGCAGTGGGCTATTTGTGTCTTCACAGATACAGCAGCTGGATGCGGTAACCATGGCAGCCCTAGATGCAAAGATAGCGTCAGTTTATGCTGTCACCCCAGGGGGCCCTAGCCTCCTCTCTGTAACCTGAGAGGGCAAAACCTCAGCTTCACATCTCTATGACCACGCTTCCTTATAGCACAGGTTCCAACTGCTGATGACACACACACACAGTCTCACACACGCGTTGAGCCTGGTGATATCTTAATATGCATATGGCCTTTTGGTTACATGTGGTGCGTTCACATGCTGCGCTCGTCCCAACATTCCTGCACCCACATATCCACACATAACTGACAACTGGTTCCACTTTAATGAATATAAACATGTTGATGCAAGTGTGTGTTCAGAGACTGCACAAGATAACTGGGGTGGGATGAGGAATAATAATAGTTAATGACTTTGTCTCACACAAGGTATGGAAACCTTTAAGATAATGAGGAGCTGAAGATGGGAGTAGATGTGTCCTCATAGCAACCTGGACAACATTCAGTATGGACAGTGTTTAGCACTATTTTTTTCTGGCATGTTAGTGCTGAGAAAATGGAGGATCACATTTGGCCTGAACTGAAGTTGAAAACAGGTGTTGTGCAACTTCATGCTGCCCTCATGATGTCATTGCGTCGCCTGGACAGTGTTAAGAGTTTATCTCACTCTCAACCTCTCTTTCCTTTCCTCCTGTAAAACTATATGACCTAGGACTGAGCTCAGACGGCTAGTGTTTCTGTCTGTATTGTAATTATGATGTGACAGCTTTGACTTGGTTTATGTGTTTGTCTTCAGAGAGATCAGTGGTGCTATACCCCAGACTGAGACGGACCTTTGCTCAGTCAGACAGCCGGAAGGTAACTGATTTACAGACAGTGTCTGAGGGGAACTTTTGAGAATACACACACAGACACACTCCACCCACCTAAGGGCAGCCTCACAATAGCACCTAAAAATAGAGATTGAAGCAAGAAGCTAAATAAAGGGAGACAGGAGAAAGAAGTGGGTAAAAGCCATCTGTAGACACTTAGAGGTGCATTGATTGAAAGACTACCTATAAAATACATCTAACTTTACTTTGATGGCAGTGAAACCCATCTGTGGGCGTTTCTCTGGGATGGAGGGTTATAAACATCCCACTGTGCTAATGAGTGGGTGTGTATTGTTTTTTAGAAATGGACAGTGCTCTTTTGTTTACGGTGAAGCAGTGATGACGCATGGTCAAATGTAATGGCTCTTCAGACCACACTTGGTTTGGGGAGTGTGTGAAATGTGTGCACTGGTGCATTCCTCTCGCATTCCTTTTGCATGTTTTGAGCTCATTACCTAAATAGTCTTTACGTGATGATTTCCAGAGACTTAAAACTTACTTCAGATCCATCATGGGGAGCATGATTCTCCTTTTTTTCAGTTTGTTGACATTTGGCGCTATATTGAAAAGCTTGACAAAAGTATTAGTAAGTTTTTTACATCTTACATTTGCTTATTCTTTGGTCATTGGTAGGAACAGTAAGGTCCTTCAGGAGAATATGTTTATTTTGCAACCTTTCAGAGCCAGAAAAACCAACTATTTACAACAGGAGCTCTCACCTGACCTTCATGGCCTGCAGGTTGTAAGAAAATGAAGGACATTTATGAGAATGGCAAGCATGCTCCCCCAGTGACTGACCCACATGACCAATTCAGTAAGAAACCAGGAGCATATTGGCAGCCATGGTGAGTGCCCCAAGGTGAGGGACAGTGAGAGACTTGGCTGCTGATGAAGCCCACTCTCATTTTGCATTTGCATTTTTGCATTCTTCACATTCCTGTACCAGAGGATGGGTGGAGGAGAGGAAGGGTGTGTGTTTGTGTGGTTGTGTGGGGAGTGAGAAAGAAATATCAGAGTTAGATTCTCACTATGGTGTTTGTACAATGATAAGAGTGACAACAATTTGTGGGAGGGACTTTTTCTTGTGTGTCTGTGTGTGTTTGCTCAGTTAGTCCTCCAGGACGGATTAAAGTCTACGTATGCGCATAATTCCTCTTGCATAAGAAACCTCACTAGATACACAAAACACCAGAAGCTAACGTCACTAACCACTACTCTGTGCATTGTCCTGGAAATTGTTTTGTCAGTATTGTTATCCCCCATAAATAACTTCTGTTCAGTGAATAGCCTCAGTTGGTTTAACAAACTTGCAGTGGTATCCCTGGCAACTGAGACGTTACTCTGACAATGTTGCTAATGTAACAGATTAAAACCAGATATTCTTCAATAATGGCAAAGCTATCAGTGCGAAAAATATCTAATTTAATGTTATTTCAAACCAAAATTCTAGGGGAAAAAATGACAACAAGAACAGATAATAGCACAGTAATCTGCAAATAAAGAATAGGTCAGAAATGTGTATTATTTATATGAATTTAATTTACAACACCAGTGCTTCTTTTCAATGTTCAACACAATACTGTATAAAAACCCTTTAAAAACCCACATGGACAGAGCCCACAATCACAGAGGAGAGATGACTTTTTTGAGCCAAGAAGGGTTTTCATTTGTAAATTTCAAAATAAAGACCGATTAAAAGAAGCTTTAGGACAGCTTAATTTATTTTTCATTGAATTCTGTAAGTAAACTAGCATTTACTTTAAATAAACTACAACACAACCCTGTCATGAATTTACACTGATCAGCCACAGCAACATTTGAATGTTGTGGCTGATTTGGGTCTAGTAGGTTGCGAGGTGATCGGTGTAAGTAGTTAGACGGCTAACAGATGCTAACAGATGGCTAAAAGCCATAGAAATTGGGATGCTGGGTTTCTCACTATCTGAGCCTCAATACTTCTGCTATATTGAGTAATATTTCACAGTAGATTAACAATGTTATACGTTTTCCAGTTGTAGCTTTTTAAGTGCAGGTTTAAAATAGGCTTGTGTAGAAATGAAATCTTTTGACGTCAGTGGTGACTCTTTTTTTTTTTAATTATTCATACCATGTTAGGAATTAAAATAATTTTCCATGAATGGGTAATTAAAGCTTAAAGAAAAGAATGCTGTTGTCAGAAATTTTGTTTTTTTTTATTCCTGGAAAGTGATATGTAATGGATGAAGTAATGGCAGCGATAAATCCAAACTTCAGGCTTCAAAGAAATCAATTTAGAGATCTGTGGTACCAACAGTTTTTACATTCTGTATTTAAACATCATCAGCCATGAAACAACTCAAAAACCCCTTGACTTTATAGTAAGGTTGTTTCTAGAGAACAGGAACAGAACTGAGTTCGGGCTTGGCCCTCCAGCAAACACGTCATCCCTGAACCACTCCATAGTGAACCCTCTGTCTGTCTTGCTTTCTCAGATTCTCCTAAAGTCAATGTAACAAAAACACACACACACTTGCTGTGGATCATGTGATACTCTGAGCTAAATCCAGTCGGGGAGTTGAACATTGACTGTCTCTGGCCTGAGATTTTATCGTTGTGTTAAACACACATTTCCTGGAACTGGTCATCCCATGTGCAGTTTTACTGTAGTTTTGCGTGGACACAAAAATCATTATCATGGCTGCCATTTTCTGGGGAAACCCAGAGTCTCAACTCTTTCTTGAAATCTATCGTCAACTTCCATTGTAAGGTTCAAAATATCAGTGTCTGTACATAAAAGATCTCTGACACACAAACACACACACACACACACACACACACGCACACCGCAGTTGTTTTTGTGAAGCTCTCTGTGTCACACCCTGGTAAACAAGATAGAGCATCTTAACCACTGGGGAAAAACAGGAAATTTACTGGCCTCAATCAGAGTGTGTGCATTGCGTGTCATCATCAGCGTGTATGGCCTCACTGTGTGTTTTTGCACACAGTATATTTGTTTACCATATCGCAGTTCACATCTTGGTTTCCATAGTTGCAACTCTTTGAACTGTAGGCAGATGTTACTGATGGAGAGGACGATTGACCACCCTGAGCACTTTGTCTGCACATACAGAGGTCATGTCCTCTGCTTCTTGTTTCTTCTTGACATTTCAAGCCACAGCACTTGTGGTTTTCATCCATCATGGTTGGATTTCAGGCTTACTAGCTGAGACTTTGAGAAACTCGCACCCAAACTCATATTTGAATGAGATGACACATAGAACCACAAAAGATCCCAATCAGAGGACTTGACGGCACTTCTACTGCCTCTGTCAGAGTCAGTATTACTTATAAAATGCAAGTAAATACAGCCTGACATTGTACATGTTTAATTGTATTGTAGCTATGAACCAGGCTTTCATTTATTAGGTGATTACCTTTTTCCTACTGGGGAAATCTGTTCAAGTCCAACATATTCAAATCCCTTCCATCATAATGTCGACACAGCAAGACTCTATATAACAATTCTTGTATTATGCTGCAATCATTATTTTCCTTATTGATCAGTCTGATGATTATTTCCTGATTTATTTATTTGTTGTCTGTAAAATGTTAAAGAATAGTGACAAATGTGCATGATGGCGTGATGATGAAATTCCTTGTTTTATCTCAGCAACCAAGGATTTTCCATTTTCTATCACTTATGACAAAAAAGTGTGTAAAAAAGACAAATAATAGGTCATAGATGACAATCACCAATTCATTTTCTGTTGATCAACTAATGGTTTCAGATCTCACCGTTATTGCTATACTGAGGTGAAAAGTAAAGCAGAGGAAGGTAGAAGGTTAAACTTGTTTTGGGAGTTTAACCTTGAGTTAATTTTATCTATCCTGATAATATCAGGTGAAATATTACAACAAGGAAAATGTACACATTGACAGAAAAATAATAAATTGTTCTGAAAGATTCTGCTGTGGTGAAGTCAAAGTTAATACATTAACAATGCATTCTGCTGGATGCTCACAATAGTTTGGACTTTCACTTGACTGCAACATTTTTTGTAGAAATTCTTTAATTAGGATAATATTTGTAAAATATATTTTAGTGCAAAAGGGATTCAACACCAAGTAGATGTGACTCAGACTTTCTTGTAGGTGTGATTGATATTTTTCTTCACCACAAGGCCTTTTGCTTCCAATCACACTGAAAAGTAACATTTTCATCTATGGCTTTGGAACCATTCAGGCTGCAGTGAACATGTAAATGACAGTAGTTGATGTTACATGCAATAATTTTCCTTCTTTGAATTGCCTTGTGCAGGCATTATGCCTTCTCGGTGATTTTCTAAGATTATCTCCAAATTGACCTTGAGCGGAGCAGAAATGATTAGGTTTCATAGAGAAGGGAGACAGAGTGAAAAGATGGTAAGAAAAGAGAGACAGTGAAGAGGGGTCAGCGGGGGCACTTGGCTTTGAGTGCTCTGTACTTTCTGTTGTCTTATCTCGAATGTCGGGGCAGCAGGGGCCTATTTCAGTGTGTGGGAGTTTACAGCAGATGATGCAGACTTGTGCTCAGTGTGTAGTCTCTCACTTAAAGAGAAAAGCCACCGCGCTCTGTTTCCATTCTAATTTGGTAAATCAACCACTTTTAACCACTTCCTATTTATTGACAGTCATTTGAACTTGTTCTTTGACTTTCTCATCTTCATGCACACACACACTCACTTAAAGAGACAGCTCCCAGACATCTCCCACATTTTGTGATCAGTTTGTTGTGTTCTCTCGTCCAACAGATGCAGTGTCCCAGCCACTATCCAGACACCCCCAACAAGGAGCAGAGGCACAGGAAATAAGAGACTTTAGGAAACAGCAGGTAAAACCTGTGTGTGTGTGTGTGTCTGTGTGTGTGTGTGTGTGTGTCTCTGTGTGTGTGTGTGTGTGCGTGCGTGCGTGCGTGTGTGAGGGTGCATGCTGTATCTTGTAATTATCTTGACCTACTTAACCTGTGATGTTGTGTGTATGTGTGCATTTGTTTCTGTGTATAAGTGGGAGAGGAGGAATGGAGCGCTGACTTGACTGGAATCTGGGAGAGGCGGGGAATATGTGGAAGTCAGCCAGCGTGCTTTACTTTCATGTCAGAGATCAGTGTTACACTACCTGAGTGCACTATCACTGCATCATCTTTGATGCATCATCTCCTCCTATATGTCTGAGTTGCTGTAGAACTTGTGCGGACAGGTAAACAAAATGGATCTTGTGTTGTTTTTTTAACGTTTTTTTATTTTTTTATTTTATGTCACTGCAGCTGCATTGTGTGAAAGTTATCAGCATGTTTTTGCTTCCTTAAATTTCTCCTGTAGCTTTCTTGGCTCTAGTCAGCACTGTAAACTCTGAAGTGTTTCATCAGGTTTGAGCTGTTGCTAAACTTGGCTGTCATTTCCTCGTCACAAGTATTGCACCCTGTGCCACATTTAGCCAGGCTTTGGAACAGTGTGTCCTTATTGCAGGAGGTTCTGTGCAGTACAGTGCTGTGTGTATACATGTATAGAGGTATGTGGGTATATATGTGGGCGTGTGTGTGCGCGTGTATGTGAGTGTACAAATGCTTTCGCCATCACTGTAGTTGCCCAGTGAGCTGGTGAAGATGCCCTTTTTTAGAACAGATGTGGTGATTGGATGAATGGCTCTGTAAAATTAACCATTAAAGTCCTGACCTGCGGCACTCTCAGCACTACTGACCCAATTTGTCGATCCAGCCCTGGCTGTCACAAGTGGAGTGTGCGAGTCTGCTGCTTTCAAGTGCAGAATGGTTTGTTTGTTACAGTTTGTCCTTTTTGCTGTCGTCACCTACCACATGCTCTCCTCCTCCTCTACTTTTGAATCAAACCAGAGCTGCAACAGTCGGTTCATTCATGAATTAGTCGTTTGGCAGAAATTTTACATCTGCATTTGATAATCAATTAATTGTTATAATCAGGTGTTAAGAGAAATAGGAACTCAAATGTGAATATTTGCATTTTTCCTTGGTCTTCTTTGAGATTAAAGCGACATTATGTAGAAATTGGCATTTTGTGGGATTTAGATTTTACAGACTGTGGGGGACAGTCTGTAAAATTTGTTTGATGTAATAAATGTGCTAACTACAAACAAAACTCAGTACATCATGACAATAAATTAAATAAGAGTATGGTCTGGACTCAAATGGGAGTTTTGTTGTGAATGCTGTTGCTATACAAATGAATGATTGATTGATTGATGTCTTGAAAGCTTGTATCTTGAAGTAAACATGTATGTAACGCTGCGATCCTCCCCTCTCACTGAAGTTACACAGTGCAGAAACAAGTGATGGGGGGGCGGAGTGGCTGAGACAGAGACACCATTCAGTCTATTACAAGACACTGTACCATCACAATGATTCTGAAGCTGTTATTTTAAGATAAAAAGTTAAATAATGTTGCTTTAAACTCCATACCTGTGGGGTTTGGGACTGTTGGTTGGATGAAACAAGCAATTTTCAATTGTTTTATAACACTTCATGGGCCAATTGATTGTGGAAGGACTGATTTCTGCCTTGACTGATTTTTGGGGCAGATATTCAGCATTAATCTGATTATCTGTGTTTTTTGTGTCTGATTGCGATAAAATAAATTTAGTAAACATGCACTACATTGCTTTTGATGCAGCGTCCTTTTTCGGACTGTAGTCACCACTCTGTTGCATCACTCAGCACCCTGGCCACAACAATATCTGATTGGTTAGACGTCACAACTGATAGCTTAACAACACTGAATAACCTAAATCTACAATTTAACTAGTAACTACAGTTATTTAAGAAATGTAAAGTACCTCAAAATTTCACTTTAGTCCAGTACTTGACTACATAATAGTTAAGTTCCATCATTGGTTGTTCAACATTTTGACACAAAGATTTTTATTTTTACTGCAAAAAAAGTATATCCACTCCAAATATCCTTTATCGGTCTCCTTAATTACTAATAATCAGGTAATGTATGGGTCGATCCCTACAACTGATTAATTGATTAATCAAGAAAAACTGACATATTAATCAGTGATGAAAATAATCACTAGTGGCAGCTCTAAGTCATACAGTTTTGTTTTCTGCTATTCATCACCATGATGGCGTGTGTGCCAGCTGCAGAAACTCACAGAGCAAACACAGTCTTAACTTCCTCCTCCTCTCAGATGTGGTGCTTTATAAATGTTATGGTGCAGGTGCAGCTTTGACCGCATAAAACCCCCGTTTCCTGCTGTCAATCAGTGCCGGTGGCCAATAACCACCAATAATCAGTACAGATGCCTCCCACCTGCGCTCTCTGTTTGCCCCCCTCCCCTCCTTCCTTCACTCCTACTCAAATGTGGAAAAATAGCTTGATCCAATTACTCATGCTGTGTTCTGTCTCCGGTGATCTTCCCACCAACACTGTTATACTATCACCACCGCACTGCAGGATTATCACATAGCTTCTCATAAGAAAAATGAGGAACGTCTGTGCTGACTTGTCTTTTTTTCCCAGAAATGACCTCTGAGTGTTCTCTTTCTTGCTTTTAGTATTAACATTAAGCAGTGTGTTGAAACCGTTTGACTCACAATCCTAGGAAGCCCTGCCCTTCTCCATTCTTCAGATTGTGTTTGGGTGGCATTATCCGTATGCCACTGACCTTGCTACCCGAGGTATTACAGAGCTTGTGTATAATTAGACTAGCCCGTGTTTTCAGCTGGACAATAGAACATGTAGTGCTACAGTTAACTAATTATAGACGGACCGTGGAGAAAGGCTGTTCCCTTGCATGCTCGGCTACATTATATTTGATGATTTTGTGTGTCTGTCTCCGTAGAAAACAGTGATAATACAATATATTTGGAATTGATTCTTGTTCTGTGTGCTTTATTAATAGTTGAACAGAAAGGGACCCTGTGTGTCGAGTTGAGCAGCCCAGACAGATGGATGGATGTATAAAGTGGAGAGGCAGACATCAGCGTGTCATTTACTGCAGCGGAGAGTTCCCAGCAACCCAGTTACCTCTATAGCAAGACGACAGCCACAGCCAAGAAATCTCTCCCATTTCCAGGCTTGTGTGTGTGCCATTCAGCGCCAATGTGTGGCCCTTTGTTTATGAGGGAGATAAATGGTGGTTTGGCAAGATGCTGGGAGACTTATACTGAAAAATCAGCAGTGTGTGTGGGAGCCATCCCCGCTACATTAACGGCAGCTCAGTGTTATTTTCGTCCATTTCTTTCCAGTCCTTCAAATGTTCAATGATATAATCAGCATCTACAGCCGATCAAGCCTGTTTGTGACTTCCCACTTTGAAGAATCGTGTTGCAGTGAGATGTGCTTCTGGTAGTGACCTCAAATGACCTCAAACGACCTCTCAATCAGCTCTGTTGTTCTTTGGCTGAACTTGTATTTCACATTGCTCTTCAGACTCCTCTGTTGTGCTTATAAATTATGGTAGTGCCTCTTCGCAGAATGGTAGCAAATCTTAAGAGAGTTGTTTAAAACATACTTTGTAGGGCTGTAATCAACCAAAGAAATCCTTGGTCGACCGAAGCCATGAAATTTCGACTAAAAATCGACTAATGGGGGGGGGGGTGCTTTTGGTAGACAGCGTTTTGCATCTGCGCAATATCATAGCCCATGATTTCCGAAAATATACTATGTCAACTAGTGATATCAGCACAAGAACTGTTGAGGAATATTTAGACAATTGTTTCTGTCATGTTATAATAATTGACAGACGCTATGATTTCGCTCTGTGCGTGTCTGAACACAGGAGCTCAGTTTCGTGGCTGAGACACGAACTAGGGGATGCTGCCGTTGCGGGCGGGTGCGCCTGCAGTTATAAAACGATTATTAGACTAAAACATTGAAATATGCCAATTCTGATATGTTCATATACTTAAAACGGACTGAGCAACCTAACGCAGACAAGTCAGCTTACCGTTTTTAGGTGATATGCCATGTTTGTAGTCGAGCTGTGATATACAAACTGTTGTTTGAAAACTTTGCATTCGACTTTTTTTCCATTTTCTATTTTTATAAAATGCTGCCACACTGCTGATGTCTTTGACATGGTAGAATAGGAATGACTGTAAATGAAACGCTTAAAAATAAATAAATATTTAACAAACCACCGGACCTAGGCCTTCTAGTACATTCTTCAATCTGTTGTCTGTAGTGGGTTGGGCTAATCCAAAATAGTGAAAACAAGGGGGGTGTTCTGAAGACACACTGTTACCTGTGAAACTGGGGTGCTCTGAAAACACCCCCATTAGCACTTGGTACTTTCCTCCTGATGAAGTCAAATATGCCATATGCAGGACACACAGCGTTGGGATGGAGAGGACCCGCTGCGTGTTTACACACTGCCATAGCAGCATGTAATTAACACGCCAAAAATCGACCAATCAGAATTTTGGTCGAGCCAGAACGTATCGACCAATAAATCGACCAGTCGACTAGGAGATTACAGCCCTAATACTTTGTCCTTTAAACAATGTCAAAATTGACAATAGTACAGTATAGATATCAACCAGGGGCTTTCAAAATGTGAGGTGCATCTCTCTGTGGAGTGTGTGCATAGGAAGAGACATGGTCAAAGATACTACACAAGAGAAGTGCAGATTGGCAGGACTGTCATGTAAGTGCATGGCAGGCTGCAAGAACAGTAAGAAGTCAGTTATTATATATTGGTATGATGATTTGGTCTGTTTATCAACATGTTCTGCAGCTGGAGCACAAGACACACAAGTGATGGAGGCAGTTAAAGTACTGAAAACCCTTGGCACCCAATTTCCCCAAACTTGTAGTCATAATGTCAAGTCAAACCTGAACATCCATATTTTAGATTCAGTGAGACTTACACTGAGACATCATTACCTCAGCTGTCCATTGAATAAATATTTATAAATCTGCAGAAAAAAAAACTAATATAGACTAGATATATTGAGCCCACGATGCAGCCCACAGTGACTTAATTTTATCACTCACTAAACTCACTGAATTCACTGTCCCCCAAAGCATTACGGAGATTGTTGTACCAAAAGTTAGGGCATGATTGTCTACCAAGTAGAAGTGAGACAAAGAAAAATAATAGGATTAAAATATATTAATATGTTAAACTGTCAATATTTTGACATTACTTTTGGCTGTCCTGTTGACATGCACAGATGCAAAGATAATAAGTTTGTTGCCTAAATCATTTTTTAAGCAAAAACAATTGTGCTAGCTTCTCAAGTGTGCTTATTTTCCAGCTTTCTAAGTCTTGATGAATAAGAATATATTTGGGTTTTGGACTATTGTCAGACAAAACAAGCAATTTAAAGACAGCACCCGAGGCTCTAGGAACTTTTGATTTTTTTCAACTTCAAGTATTAATTTAGAAGAACATAAGCAGATTAATCAATAATTGGAATACTAGATCAAATAAACAATATTGATTGGGCAACTTGGTCTTCAGGAGATTGTAATGGGCATTTCTTTTACAATTTTCTGACTCTTTTTTTCTTTTTAGATCGGATTGAATTGGAACAGATCTGAAAATCTGCTGTCGCTGTCATCACAAATATTTACTGCATTGTTGTCCGCTATTTCAGTGCTTGTAACATCATTGACAATACCGGATTGAACCAGTTGGTAATAAGTGAGGACAGATTTTATTTATAGCCAGTAAGTAGATTTAGTCATAAGAAAGGTTGATGTTAATGGAAAAATATTGACCTAAAACAAACAATAAATAACACGTCCACAACATGTTCACTTCCTAATGATAGCTGTTCATTGTTTCCGCTTTGTCATAGTTTCCAAGGAAAGCTTCCTCTGTCCTTAAAAAAAAAAAAAAAAAAAGCTGTTGTGTCAAATGGAACAAAGGCTAATCCTTATGTCCCCCTCATAGAGCAGCTGTTGGTGCATGATCCTCCTCAACATCACGATAGGACAAACCATACGGGCCAGCCACCTCTGTGCTGAGGTAAAGGAGGGTGGAGCGTAGCCCGCAACACTGCAGTTATTCAAATAGTCCCTTTACAGAGAAGAAAACAAGGAAGTAACACATAATATACAATTCAAAATGGACCTTCTGTTTTGATGACATCAGGTGTATTTATAGAAGAGAAGGATGTATTTTTTAAAAAATGTTCCAAGAAATGGTCTTCACTGCTTTGAGTCATTGTCAAGAGCAGACGAGGCAAGGACGAATACATTTGGTCTCTGTGTGGTCAGCCTTGTGCTTTTAATTTCTTCATTTCCTGTTTCTCAGAATCCGATTGGCACGGCAGACTTTGCATATGTGGTTTTATTTTTTACCTTGTAATACTTTCTCATGCCTGTGTCGGAGCTTACTTTGAATAATGACCTGTGGTTGTGATAAGAGTTTGCATAGCCTCTAGCTTTTCAGTAAAGGTATGGTAAACATGAGTTTTGAGCGCTCTGCCTCCATGTCTCTGAGGAAAGCTGGTGTATATTTACTGTAGTATTGACTTTATTCAGAGATGCTTAGACTAAAAGAAGCAGATTATTTACATGTGCTTAGGCACTGACCCATGTGGCTATGTCTGTGTGTGTGCATATGGTTTTTGGAAGCTACTGAAGGAGTGAGTAACAGTCGGCTGAAGCTACACATCCCACACTGAAAACTGCAGTAAATCACGTAGTGTAGTTGTTAATTGTAGGGGGACTCTGTGACCAGCGCCATATGACCCTGTTGCCCCCTCCAGCCCCAGTGTTTTTACTGGAGCTCAGTGTGTTGACTGGTCTTTGAGGCCAAGCTGGTGTGGCTTTGTGTGTTTATGTGTGTTTTTGTGTGTGTGTGTATGTTTGAGAGAGAGAAATGTTGTAGGGGGGGCTGGTTGTGAGGGTTGATGGGGGCAAGGGCATTACAAGGGTAGTGTTTGTGTCGGGCACGGGACCGTCCTTGCTGGCACGCACGTACACATACAAGCATGCGCACACACTTGCTAAAAACAGTGGCTTATTGTGGACGCCCAGCCCAGTTGGGTCCACGCACTACAGTCACACATTGTATCACCCGCTGCCTCTCTGTCTCTTCCTTTCTCTTATCTTTCTCTCTCTTTATCTATCACAAATAACTACTTTTCTTCCTCCGTTACTTCCCTTTACTCTTTAATCTTGTTTCACTTCAGTTTCTGACACTCTCATGATCTCATGTTCGCACTTCACCTGTACATTCAACTCATGGCTCTCTCAGTTTCGGCAGTTGTTCCCTTCTTTTCATCTTTCAACTAGCCTTTCTTCATGACAGACTCCCTCTCTAGTCATCTTGAATCGTCCCACATCCCCTCTTTACTTCTCATCTCTGAGGGAGGTGTGAGGAGTCTGACAGTTGAGTCATGGAGGGAGGGCGGCTGCTTTATATTTGTGTGTGTGTGTGTGTGTGTGTGTGTGTGTGTGTGTGTGTGTGTGTGTGTGTGTGTGTGTGTGTGTGTGTGTGTGTGTGTGTGTGTGTGTGTGTGTGTGTGTGTGTGTGTGTGTGTGTGTGTGTGTGTGTGTGTGTGTCACTTGTCTTGTGTCTGTGAAGTGAATCAGGCTCTGTGGAACATCACACTTGCACATCTAACTTGCTACCTCCCCACCCCTCACATATACACTGACAGAGATGGAAGCTAATAAGATGAACTCTTAATCTGTCCTTATTATGCAGACCGTCTGCATAACTATTAAAATCCACATTTTATCAGCATGTATATCGGTATGTATATCATAGTATGTATTATATCAATGCTACTCATTGCACCAGTGTCTTGTATTTTAGTGTCCTGTCATTTTCTCATAATGCCAGCTAATTGTTATTATTAAGGTATGTTACCATGGTCACTAATGCAAAGCTATTCAGTCCTCTTTTGTCCCCTATATACCTAAGGTAAAAACACACTATTGTCATTGATGCACTGCTGTCCCCATATGATCTCTTGCAACATAATTATAACATTCCCTTACCACATATATTTTCTCTGCGTCCTGCCAGTTCAGCATCTGCCACTTTCTTGCCTGTTGACACTTGATGGATGGCTCATGTGTGTAAACAAGGCAGATGAGTACACATACAGAATGCACATCAACAAGAGTGTGAGGTACATTCAGGTCAGAGGAGAGTCTGCGCATCAGAGGTCCATTCACTTCTTTATTAAAGGTCAAATATTATATAAGTTATAATGGCTTTTCATCAGGTCAGACTTCACAAGTTCATGTTCAATATGAATGAGTTTCTGGCATGCAACAAGAACTCTCTGTATGTGTGTGTAAGAGGGTTTTTACTAATTCTGTGAAACTTAAAACACTTCTTGATGCAGCAAATAAATACAACAGAATTAATTCTTGCTTTTTTAATAATTATATAACTTATGAGTATATCTTATAGATATTTTGATGCTGATTGCTGTTCAGTATATTGTGCATCACAAAATTGCCTGTATTGTGACACCACCATTATATTGGGCAACATATCATGGTAGTTTTGTGTCCAAAGTTAACCTGTAATTTCATGAAGCACATGAAGCTTGAAGCCCAGCGTGTCAGAAAATATTGTATAAAATGCAGATCAACCAAGGCCGATCAAAGTCCCAGCCATGAATATGATGAAAATATATATACACTGCCGGGCCAAAAGAAAAGTCACACACTCTAATATTTTGTTAGACTGTCTTTAGCTTTCATTACGGCGTGCATTCTCTGTGGCATCGTTTCGATAAGCTTATGCAATGTCACAACATTTATTTCCGCCCAGAGTTGCATTAATCTTTTACCAAGATCTTATATTTATGATGGGAGAGTTGGGCCGCTGCGTAAAGTCTTCTCCAGCACATCCCAAAGACTCTCATTGGGGTTAAGGTCTGCACTCTGGTGGCCAATCCAAATGTGAAAATGATGTCTCATGCTCCCTGAACCACTCTTTCACAATTTGAGCCTGATGAATTGTGGCAATGTCATCTTGGAATATGCCCCTTCCATCGGGGAAGAAAAAATCCATTGATGGAAAAACCTGGTTATTCAGCATATTCAGGTGGTCATCTGACGTAATTTTTTGGGCACATAACGTTGCTGGACCTAGACCTGACCAACTGAAGCCACCCCAGATCATAACACTGCCCCCACAGGCTTGTATGGTAGGCACTAGGCATGATGGGCGAATCACTTCATCCGTCTCTCTTCTTACCCTGATGCGCCCATTACTCTGGAACAGGGTAAATCTGGAGCAGTGGAAAGGTCATGTGGTCTAATGAGTTCAGAGTCCAATCTTTATGATCCCTAGCAAATTGAGCAAATCCGATTGGCCTCGGTGATAAGTGATTTTCTTAAGGCTACACAGCTGTTTAGTCCCAATCCCTTGAGTTCTCTTCTCACTGTGCGTGTGAGATGATGGTTCACCACTATCCTTCCAGGTTTTTGAAGTTTCAGCAATCTTGTTTCTTTCAGAAGGGTCAAATTATCGGCCTGCATCAAGCAAAGAAAACAACCGAGTAACATCTTTTCCATGACCACAGGATATGTCTTCCGACATGGTTGTTTAAGAAATGAGAAGCTACTCACTGTATCAGTCACTGCAGTAATCATCCAATCGAAGGCTCTTACCTATTTACTTAGTTAAATCCAGGTGGAGACTTTTTTTTTGGCCAGGCAGTGTATATATACCATGTCACCATAGACATTTACCAACTGCTAGAGATTTTGCTAAACCTTTTCTATCGAAAATAGTTGCCAGTTTATTTGGTACACCTAGCTTATTTTACTAATACAGTGTAATACAACATGCCCCCAATGAATCCTCCCTCAACACTGGTTATACTTTTCAGTTTCTGTTGCAACTGAGTGTATATACCATGATAGGAGATTTTATACATAGGCGTGGGGAAAAACTCTGTGGAAAGACTGCTTTTTATACCACACACACACATGCACTGATGGATGACACAGTTCGGTGCAGGCAGTGTGTTTTAGGCAGGTTCAGACTAATGCCGCCTTTAAAGTGGAACTTGTGAGATCATGTTTTCGACATGGGAAGTTTAGTACGTAATATGCTTGTTGTTCAAGCGCTTTAACTTGAGAGCATGTTGCTAGGCAACTGATTATAAAAAATGAATGTCGCCTTGTTCTCTTTTCAGAAATGATAAATGTTGGTATTTTCTGCCTTTCAGTGCACTGTTGAAGGCATGTTCTGTTTACACCGCAGCAGTGATGTCAATACAGGTGCTTTCCATCTGCAGTGAAGGGTTTTGCTGTGACATAACCGGACGAGGCTTTAAACCATATGAATTAGATTTGAGCAGCTGGTTTGATGCCAACCTGTGGCCCTATCCTGTCTGCCTGAATCCCCCGATGACCCTAGGAACATCATTGATGATGCATCCCAGCGCATCCTAGAGATTTATCTTGCAGCCTTCTGCGTGTCATCCCCTCTCTTTGTTACTCTTCACCTTTCTTGTCAAACAAAAATGTAATTCGTAATTAATTAAACAAACACACAAAGAAACAAAACACCATTACCTCAGTGGATTCATTAAAGGGTAGCCATGAAATTCTTATTCATCCTAGCTTAGAGTTAAATGACCCTTTTTGACACTTCCACAAATTGTTACTTGCATCAATATGTGCACGATAAGTTTTTTGAGATGTGCAGTAGAAATTTATCACTGAAATGATTTCAATAACAGTAACTTAAGCCATCATCGGGGGAAAAATACTATTGTGGCATCTATCACTATCACAGTTCATTCATGCAAACTGCTCACACTGTTACAACTTACATACATGCACAGACGGTTCCCTACAAGTGCATAATCACAACTGCTGTGCACACACAGGCATACTAACAAACAGTGTGTTTTTAATGCCATTAGTGAGTATTGTTGGAGGGATTATGTGTGGCTGCAGTGGATCTGTTCCCATTGCTCCTCTTCTGCGGATACCTCTCTGTCTGTCTCACTGCATCAACTCAGTGACCTGGTCCTCCTGATGCAAACATAGAGGAAAATTGCCATGACTGCACATTAGAGCCCCTAATGTCATTCAAACTTGATAAAGTCACAATGCGGACTTGCACTGTCACAATCTATCTGGCAGTGACTCCTCATGATGTCACGGCTAGAGGTACTTTGATATGTTGGTGCACAGTTGTCACAAGAGATTGATGATGATCTGATCTCCTTTTCTTACCCATGATGTAACAGTAGGCAATGGATTGGATATGTTAACGTCACAGAGGTTTAATGGTCGTGTAACAAATGTCACTCTGATCACAGGTCATTTGTAACCATCAAAATTTTTTGGACAAAATGCTTCAGTGAAAACATCATAATGTCAAACAGTAATGTCTGAGTGTCTGTGAACCATACAGTCATGATTGTGACGTTGCAGTAATGCTGAATGAAACTGAGTACATCTTCCTCTCTCATCTGTGTTTATTCACCGGTAGTAGCCTTTGTGTTAATCTACAGACATTACCTGTACCTATAGTTACTGAAGCAGCATACACAGAATGTGCTTGGTAAGAGTGTCTGTGTATGTTTCTATATTTTTCTCCAGTTTCTCTCCTTCACACCGTTGCCTTTGTATCTCTGTGAAGTGCAGTCACAAGGCCACACGATAAGTGCAGAATGGTGCTTTGCTCAAACTGAAACATTTTGAACTTTCTGATGCGTCTGTCCACTCACATTTTTGCATTCACTGTATGTGTAATATCTAAAATTCACTTAGCTTTTAGTCTGAACACATCTGCTGATTTTGACCTTATTGAAATAATCCTTTTATAAGGGACAGACTGCTAATGTGTGTGGATTCTAACTCTGTTAGTGCATGAACAAACATTGCTCTGCATACTCTCAATGCACAGATATTTTATCAGCTCCTGTTACAATCATGTTTATTCGACTAGAATACTGTAAGCAACATAAAAAATAACTCTTCAGGAATAAGAATAACAGCACAGCCTATGACTCAGCGTTCATCATTTATGAATGACTGGTTGGGACTTTTGGCCTGGTTATTGTTTGTCACTCATTTCCTGTCGAGTGTCATTGCTTCCTGTCTGAGAGGCAGACATGTGCCACTGTGTCACTGGAGGTGGTTAGCACGACGGAGCACTGTTAGCTGTCCGGATGTGGTTGGTTCACACACACAAACCTTACAAACACAAAAGTACACACACACTCCCACTCATTCACTTCATTCATGTTTCTTCTCAGATGCTGTGTGTGTACGGAGACAAGTTGTTCCCTAGTGGCTGTGAGAATATCTTTACAGGGGATCTGGTTTCATGATGCTTCCTCATTCTTACTTCCTGTAGGAAATAGCACTAAGATGAATATTTGATCAGTAAAACAGATGAAACTTGGCATTGTGGGAGAACAAAGGCAATGAAGCAAGAAATAGTTGTAGGATGAAAAAAAAGAAAAAAATTGAAGCAGCACTGGAAATACTTGAGTATATATCATGAGTGCAACATGAGGGGTTCAACTTGAATGTCAACACACTGCAGTCACTTTGTACAAATATTCATACATGCACACAAACATGTCTAGTCACTGACCAACCACAGTGTGTCACAGTTAAAGTGACCGTTACACTTGAATGTGTGTTTACTGTCTACAGCCACCACCTACGTCCACTCCTAAATACAGTAAGGGTTAGGATTGCTCGACTGGTGACTCACATACACACACACACACACGCTCCAGCCACAGTACACAGACACACCCCCCAGCAAACCGCTTATCCACTCACTCCCCAGACAAACACATACTGTTGAGCTTAACAGCTTCTCTGTTAACCTACACACACTCTCATAGAGGCCAACACGCTCTAATATTGAGCCAGATTCGAACACAGTAAGCATATTGTGCACAAAGCTACACCCGCTGTTCATTCATCTTCCAAAACTCTGACAGGTTACCTGAGGTAGTGTGTGAGCTGTGTTTTCAGTAATGACTGCCAAAGAGAAAAGGTACTCCTCGAATGAATGGACCATTTTCTGTTACTTGGATGGATTTCAGTGTCTGTGAACTAAACATTTTTTGAAGCAAGAACAGGCTGTGTGGGTACAGCAGCATCCAGCTCTGTTGTGTTATGGCTTGTTTAACAATGTGCATCATTCTGTACCACTGTGGTTAGTTGCTTAAAGGGAAACAAGATATGTTGGGGTGGCAGTAGCATGCTGCCAAACTTAATGTATTGATTGTTGATTTTGATGTCATACAATGCAATTAGGGCTACAACTATTGACTGGTTTTATTATTGATTGTTCTGTAGATGTTTTTTTTTCTTCAATGAATTGATTTAGTTTAAAAAATGTTCACAAACGATGTAAAATAGCTATCAAAGCTTGACTGTAGGACAACTAATAATTGTTTTCATTTTTGATTATTCTGCTGGATATTACATTATATTATATTATAAGAAAATTAATTGCCTATTTTGATAATTAATTCATTAATTGTTGTAGCTCTGCTGCCCACATCCTTGAATTGCCATTTTGTTCCAGTCGACAGTCCAAAATCCAAACTATTAAATTTACAGTTACGTAAAACCGAAAACAAAACAAATCCTCAATTTAAATGTTACCAGAAAATCGTTGTTTGTCAAGTGACTTCTGACCATCAGCTAATACACTAATGAATATCTATAACTATTATATATAAGAACTTCCTGTTTGCTTCTGCAAGACATTTTGAAGGTGTCTACTAAACAACATCTTCACACAGAAAGATGAGCCGGATGGAGCCACGGTAGTGCATACGCACCATCCCACCTACACCCACACACATACACGCTCACTCTGCCTGCCCAGAGGCGGAAACGCTGACTCAAGCAGTCTCAGTATTGCCTGTGTGTGTATGCCTCCATGCTACAGGAGTACAGCGATTGTAGTGGCGAGGTGAGGAGGTCTTAGATCCTTTTTGTGAACTTTATTTTTAGCACAGTGCGGTAGAAAATGTGTCACAAGACCCTTGATCACCAGACATGACCTTTTACACACACACTAACCATTTATGTTAGCCCTTCTCTCATCAGTCACACCCACAGACGCGTGGACACACACTCCATTGTAGAGAGCCCCACAGGCCTCTTACTGTCAGACAGAGAGAGTTTTAGAAAGAGAGTGCTGAGTAACACTAGTGTTTAAATAACCATAAATGCATCTGGGCATGAAAGCCGTCACACAGACAACATGTCACTGTCACTGGTTCAGAGGAACTTCTTCCATTACAAGCAGTGATTTGCTGTTATGTGAGGTATGGCTTTGTGGCTGGATTGGTTTCAGTGAACTACTTTTGGGGTCTGTGTCCAAAAATATCACAATCTATTTAATTGCGATCTAATCCATCATTTAAATTGTGACAGCTGAAGTAGATGGGGACTTGTTTTAAAATGTAAAAAACAAACCGTCAGTGTGATCAAGATCTGCTAAGATAAAAGCATTAGCCTGCATCCCATCTGAAATAGGAGCACAAGCCTGACCGCTCGGTGAGGGTGGACATATTGTCTTTTCAAATCAATTTGGGATCTCTGAGCTTCCAAACACTTTGATTACGCCAGACGAGAATTTTTTTGTGAACTATGAAACTTCTCCCGACCTTCCATCGACATGGGGGTGAGTAGATAATGACAGTTCATATTTTTGGAGAACTTTTATTAAAAGGTGAACTTTTAACTGGTTATGAAACAGTCTCAATTCAATAGTGACCCTTCTCTATGATCTACATAAGCATAACAGACCATCAGCAGGGAGATTGGCTATTTATGTATAAACTAAAATAGTCACCGAGTCAGATTCCAACAGTCTCTGCCTGGGGGGAGAAGTTGCTCTTTATTGTGGTGGTACAGTGCCGCCAGAATCAACAAAAAGTTTGTGTTGAAAGTTCCTTGTAGTGGCTGTAAATACAGTGATCTCTACGATTCACCTAAAAAGTATATTATTAATACTTTCAAGGTCGATCACCATCTTAAACCGTCAGATTGCTACCCTACAGTGAACTGTATGTTTGAGGTGATGTTGTTCTGTGTTCTCATCTTTTTTGGAAGTCAATGACATTATTACTAATGCAAACCTGTCTGTCTCTCAGGTATGCTTCCGTCTGATCTACCAACTCTCCTTTGATTTTCTGACACACCCCTTTCCAGATATTTGATCACACAGATGTGAGCTGAATGTGAAAGGCGGCTATGGAGCCATGTTGAATCTCCTGCATAAAGACAATTTACACTTAAAATTGCAATTCATTATTTTAATGACAGTTTTTACAGCTCTTACATCAATCTCCCTTGGTTTGCACACAAAACATTTGCAAGCAGAATCATATTTCTGCATCTTCAAACACAAATAGCCATCAAAGTGTGCCTGGGAGCTGTGGACTAAAGGCTCTATAGTAGTGAAAGATCGTTTACTTCTGCTAATGTCAGCTACCTGGATGGATCCCTGCAGGCTCTTCTGTTTGTTGTCACTTGAAACTCTCTCTTTCTCCCTGATCCTGCCAACGCACTTGTTCTCCTCTGATCCAGCCGCTGAAACCTGACCTGGCAGCAGACCTCTGGCTGTCTGCCACCACATCCTCAATAACCCTGCTCACCTGTGTCTATACAGCGTGTGAGATAGAGAGAGAGAGAAGCCGAGTGTGTCGGCATCACAGCAGGATGAGACAGTAGTCAAGCTGTCTGGTGTGAAAACGTCATTCTAGAAGCCCATAATTAATGAGACAGGTGTTTAGATGTATAGACGTGCATGCGCATGTACTTGTTCATCCATCCCTGCACACCCAGTGTTGTCAGTGCGTCAGACAGACATGCTGGGTGTCATGTTACTTTTCATGTGTGTAACTGTGCACCTTTGTGACGTTACAGGCTCACCACTGTCTGCCTCTAAATGTTCATTTGAATGGTTTCTTGTGTTGTTGCATATTTTCTTGTTGGAAGTGTGTCTCTGTCAGTGAGTAAAACATTGTCTTCTGTATGTAGGAGTTATTTCCTACACAATCATCCCTGTGTAGTATAATTTGTGTTGTTGTCTGTTGTGTTGAACGGATCTTGTCTGAGTCACCCCTTATCACATGCAGCAACTGTAAAGTCCCTTCAAGAGATTCCAGACAGCTATCTACAGTTTGAACAACACACAGAAACACACACAAGATTGTTTCCTTTTGCATGGCTGATAATGTTAAGTGGCTGAGATTGTGGCTCCAAATGCACAGCAGATATTGCACCATCCTCGGACACGTGTCATAACTACGGCTCATCTGCTGCTAGCTTGAGCACTTAACTTCAAGGGGGAAAGACCATTAGAGGCAATCAGGGCTGTCATTTTTAATGGGCAGATCGAGACAAAATGGAGATGGACCTGTGGCCTAGTGGAAGAGTTAATGTACTAGGCCACTTGAGGACTAGGTAATGAGAAAAAGGCAGGTGGAAGTGGTGGGATGGTACAGCTGTGGTTGAGGCACGAGCCCAAATGGAAACCAGGCTGTGGGCTGAATTTACACCAGCAGCTGGGAAGCCACGTACTGCAGCTCAAGGGAACTCACCGCAGTTAACTTTTATTGTTTATGTGCATTTGTTTGTTTTCCTTGAAATGCATTTTCATTATGTACATTGCATGCACTGAATTTTGAGATGCGAGTCTTCCGCATGTCTCATTGGCAGACAGAAATAGCCTTTCTCAGTCAGTGCTTTTGAGCCTGTGGAGAGGACCTGTGGCAGGCTAGCCCCCTCATGCCTTTCTTGATAATTATCTTCACAGCAGACTGTTCTGTTTTTGTGTAAGCATATGTGTGTGTTTTGTGACATTGTGCATGGTGCATATTAATTAGCGTGCACCTTTATGCATGCATCATCCATCTATAAGTGTGAGTGTTTTCTTTGTGTGTGTGAGTGTGTGTGTGTGCTCTCTCTGCCGGAGGGGACAGATTGTCAGAAGAGGGGAGGGCAGGCTGACCTTTTGTTCTGTTTGCTTAGTGGGCATTCCTCTGAGCACTGGCCCTCACCCAAGTTAAAGCCACCAGCCACACACTGGACTCAGCACAGTGCTGCCCCCACAGGGATACAGTGACACTGAATCATTTGCGCCTGTCAATTTGTTGTTAATGAAAAGGATAGGAGAAAAAGAGCCTGCATGTTAAACAGCACAATGGTGGTTTTAATGCATCATTGAATGGTTGAAGTGTGCTTTTCAATATATAACTGGATTGTTTGACGAGCCTCAGAAGCTAAAGCTTCACAAGATAAACCGTGTGTTTTTGAGCTTTGTCAATTTTGACAAGTAATTGACGAGGTTTACATTTGGGCACAATTTTACTCATGCAGATCCAAAAATATCTGCTTTTGAAGCTATTTTACTCAAACTATGTGTCTTTCTCACAATGAATTGATGTTTTCTGTGCTTGAAATCTCAGGTCTCTGACTTAAAGTTGTTCACATTTGCAGTTATCTGGATGGTTTTAACCAGGCCTAAACAGCTGAGTTAGCTTTGAGGAATGGCCTGATGGGGCTCTGGAATACCACCCCTAAGCTGTAAGGTTGTGTAACATGTTCACATGATGTGTGTTTGTTTGTTAGTTCTGAAGTTGTTATTTTATCAATGTTTAACCCCGGCTAAGATTTTTCTCCTGTGTAATTTTTTAAGGCTGATTTGTACATGTCCCACAACTCCACCCTGCAATAATGAGAGTGACCTACTGAGAACAAATATACATTTATAAAAATGTGAAAAGCGCCTTTCATTAAATGTCCCCTTTGTCATTCGATATACTCAATATCAGTCTAAACTGTGTGTACGATTGTCTCCTCTGTTCCTCCAGGTCCTTATGGTTGAGGTGGTGTGTGGTGCCCCTTGCCATGCCTCCTGCCATGACAGACCTCCTGGACATATGGGCGGCCCACTCGCCCCTGGCCGGCCACGCTCTGGACCAGATCACTGTGGATTTTCTGCTGCCCACTGGTATCTACATCCAGATGGATGTTCCACGAGAGGCCACCATTCAGCACATCAAACTGGTGAGTGAGATTCATATCCACATCAGTTGTACTTAAGGTCGTATGTTCCTGCTGAGGTGACGTTTTTTCAGCTTTGTTTTTACAGCATGACGTAAATAATGGTTTCTAATGAAATCAACTTAACACACTACAAGGCATATTAAATTCAATTATTAAATTATTTGCTTCCCTTGCTTGTCCCAACTTTATGTCCTGAGATGCTTCTTGGTCTGTTTTCCTAAAGAGGACACACACACACGCACACACACACGCACACACGCACACACACACACACACCCCACACACACACACACACACACACACACATACACACACAGTCACAGCTGGTCTGTTAGACATTATCTAATGCCTGTTTTGACAGAGGTGGCTGCAGCTTGTTTATGAATACCTCTTTGCTTTCAGCACGCAAATAACTCGTGACATCATGCATGACTGCAGCTAATTTTGTGAAGTAAAGGTCAGAAGTCACTGGCTGGATGAGTCTTTTAGGAGTTGTTAAGGAAATTACCCTGTTTACAAAGTGGCACAAAGAATGTGTTAGTGAGAAGGTGTTTGTATCATCTGGACATCGGTTCAGCAAATATTAGATGAATGTGTTTTCTCTTAGCTTCAGTTGGATCAGATCAAAACACGAGTTATTGCAGAAGTGGAATTATGCTCCAGAGTGTGTCATCATTAAATTGAATTCAAATTTAAAGAGGACTTAAAGTTTGACAAAGTTTCTACTGGGTAATATATCCAAATTAAATCGTTATCATGATGTGACACTATGTATGATCTTAGATTTTGGATGTCATTTTCTGGTTTTAAAGGCTGCATGACAGTAAAGTGATGAAATTATTTGAACTTACAAGACTGTTCTAATAAGCATTATATCCATGCTACTGAGACTTGAAACTGTCAAAGTAGCAATAGTCATCCATACAAACATTTTTCTAAGTTAATATTTATTACAGGACTGTTGTGTTGGCTTACATTACAGTGTACAGCATTTGTATTTTTCTAGTTAGTGTTTAACCTTCTCACAGCTGATATAAAAGCATACTTTTATATTTTGATCAACACAGAAAACATGCCCTGCATCGACACACTTTCTCAAACATGTTTCCCTCAGACAGACACCATTAAATAAAGTCTGGAGGGAGGTTGTTCTGAATAGCAAATAAACAAGTCTGGCTATATGTACATTGCCTGTCATTTCGTAGAAATCCCTTATGGCTTCATAACATGTCCCGATATACAGATCTGATTTCACTTTGTCCGACATTCATAGATACTTGCTCTGGGCAGTCGTGTTTGATTTTCATGGAACTATACAGTGAGTGCGGTTTCTGTCCAATGGTCAGGCCTTAAGGTTTATTGGATAAGATGTATATGCGGGTGTGTTGGCCTGCACACGTGAGAGATTCTCATTCCCATGGAATGCATGTACAGAAGCAGTGGAAAGTGCTGGCAAATTATACGTCACTTAGGCAAGAAGGACAGAGGGAAGACAGAGAGAGGTCAACTCCTCCAGGACTTTTCTAATAAATGAAAGAGCAGGACAAATGTGAGAAGGGGTATTCATTGAGCCAAAGGGGAGAATATTCCTTTGACTTTTTCAGGTCTTCCCGATAGCTTTGTACAGTACCAGACTCTTTATTGGTTATTAAGAAGGCAATAAGATCAGGCTTAAGAATGACTGTTTCATTCATGCTCATAAACATCAGATCAGATTTCTCAGGCAGCCCATCAGTTGTTCTAAAATGTTTTGTGGAATAGACTGTTATCGTTGGAAAATCTTCATTTTCCATTTGTGATTTGTTGAGACTGCAGGCTTGTATAAAATGCTTGTAAATACAGCATTGTGATACTTTTCTAAAGCTGGTTTGTTTGGCAATTCATTTCTTAAAAAAAATAGAATAATTAAATCCTCTTTGCATTTTGCACGTGGTTTATGGAGAGATGTGATCAACATAACATAAAATCACGAGTGTTCCTTAAGGAGAAGATTTTTGTTGTGATGTTGTTGTGATGTTGTAACGTGTCCTCTTCCAGTCTGCCACAGCATAACTTTATAACCTCAGACAAACACACACAACTTGACACCTGGCCCTGTGATTATGCTGCAGGGGCACAGGTACATGAATCATGGCTGGATTAGCTAGTGGACTGATTATTCACATCCTGATCGGCTCACCCAGAAACTGTGTCATGTTGCCATGAGTCATGCTTGTTCCTGATCATGAAACATACACTTATGTCAATATATTACATCATTATTATTACTTCATATGTTAGAATAAAGTAGTATAAAGCCTTCTGTGGCTCCAGGAATCAGCATGTATTCTGATAATAATCCCCCAGTGATGTCACTCAGTGGTTAAGTTGCATTATGGGTAATGAAAAGGAAGAAGAATGCATGGAATAAAAAATAAATAAATAAATTGTATATCTCTGGTTCTGCTGTATCGATATCGATCAATTTATTTTAACTGCTCATAATGAGTCCAACAGTGTCATTGGAGTGCAATGCTGAATCAAAAGCACTGTGATGGTCCTGTATGTGTTAAGAAGATGCCTTTTTTTTATTGAACCCTTCCAGAAATCTCATATATGCATGGCTGTTGTTTATTCTGGTTGTAAATATTACTAAGCAGGATTTATTTAATTCTAATGGAGTCTAATGGAGACAATAAAATCACTTCCTGTGGTTCTGTAGTGCAAAAGCACTTCTGTGAAACTCTGATTCTTCTTCTCCCCCCAGCTCTTATGGAAGCAGGCTCAGTCTTTCCCACTGTTTCCCGCCCTGGGCGAGATGGAGAGCCACATGTTCGAGTGTGTCAACCAGGCAGCGGTGCACGAAGAACTGGAGGATGAGACTCGCAGGCTGTGCGACATTCGCCCTTTCCTGCCGGTCCTCAAGCTGGTGACGCGCAACTGCGGTCGAGCGGAGCGCCTGCTGGACTCCAAAATCGGCGTGCTCATTGGCAAGGGTAAGACAGCATCACTTCTGAGACTTCCCCTCAAGTTAAAGTTATCATGCAAGCTCTTACACACATTACTACCCCCCAGATTGATCCGTTTACTGTCCCTGTTTGAAATTCCCAATAAAGAAAAGCACTTAGAGTTGGTAAGTGGGACAGTAAATCTTTCCCCCTGCACAACAAGCCTTAAGCACCTCCTCCACTACACTCAGTAGCTCTCCTACTCAGCAACTTTCACCCCAGCCGTCAGAGCCGAGGCCCATCTGCAGCTGGCCTCTATCAGTGACCCTGCTGTCTGTTAGAGAAGCGTGAGGATTGACTGGACGTGTTCCCGACATGTCTTCCATCACCTGTCACTTTGTGTTATCTCTGGTGAAGATTAGGCCTTTTAGAGGAGCAGATGGGATTGATCAGTACTGTAGAAAAGCATAGTCCTCTGAGGCGATTAAACATCTGTTGACAGAATATTTATTAATGCATAAGAGGGAAAAAAAACGTTTTTACTTGACCAAAAAGATCCAAAGATAGACTCATATATCTATATCATACTGTATATCCTAGCAGTACAGTGCCTAGTATAGCTGCAACAATGAATCGATTAGTTAACAGATAGAAAATGAATCTTCAGCTACTTCTATAACTGAAACATCGTTTATTTTTCAGACAAAAATCACAAAAGTTGTTTCTTTTCTTTATCATATATGACTATCTCTTTAGATTTTGACTACACAGCACTATATGCCCACTACATTAAATTTTATTTGATGTAGTCACCCAAATAGATATAAACACTCAATAACAATGAACCAGCTATAAGTGAAGTTGCACACAAACACACACATTCGACCCTCTTCTGACAGTGATATCGAGGATTATGGATGTCCTCAGAACACAGCAGACCTCTTCAGAGGCAAAGAGGGAGAGAAGGGGCTCTGAGTCTAATTGAAGGAGACTCAGACGATATTGATATTCTCCCCTCCTGGCTCCACTTTGGTCTGACATGATCTTTTTAAAGGCTTTTGTCAGAGTAAAGTGGTGTTTTCAAAAGGAACCCCACAGGCTCGTCTGGATAGTCCCCACACACTCGCACACCCCTCGAACCTCATGCAACGCACAGTAACAAACTATTACACACTCACATGGCCAACCATGTTTTTTCCCTGCAGAAACGATCACACAAACCTGCTTGCACACCCACACAATGCAGCTAATGTGGTCCAGAGCCCTCCTTTGAATGCTGAGGGTCATATGAATGTTAAACGGCTTTAAATGTCAACATGTTGTTTTCATTACCAAGAGAGTATTGTGTAGCAGCCCTTTGATAAAAACACAAAGACAAAAGCTCAACAGGGAGCACAGAGATAAAGAATGATCAGCCAGCTAGCAGTATATACCTCTGGCATTTGGTACTTGTGTGAATATTCGAAGGCTCTGCTTGAATCCCATGAGACACTGCTGTTTGTAATCCTTCTTACACATTCATTAGTACTAGGTGCACATGCATGGCATCAAGTGTTGCACAGGTGTTTATGCATTTTTAATGAAAGTTAAAGCATGTTAGTTTTATATATACAGCTACCCACTCAACAGCTCTTTGAACTTCATGAGCTTCATGCTGAGTTTACATTGAAAAACACTGATTTACAGGGTTCCCATGGGTCCTTGAAATACTTGAAAGTTTGTGAATATGAGGGGGAAAATCAAGGCCTTGAAAGAAAAATAGACATGGATCATTGAAAGCCAACACACTGTCCTCTCCTCCTCTTCACTTACAATCAGAAACATTTTCTAACAATGTTTAAGTGCAAGTTTTTTGTTCTGATTCTGCTTTTAAGCAAACCTGTAACAATGTCCTTTCCTTCCCACCGTTAGGTCTCCATGAACTTGATGGCATAAATGATCAGGAGGTGAAGGACTTTCGCAGTAAGATGTTTCGTATGAGTGAAGAAAGGATGCAAAGAGTCCAGATGATGACATACACAGAGTGGCTGCAGGCCTGCTTCTCCCCACAGCTGGAGCCCACAGCAGGAACAGCCATCGCAGATGGCCTCAATGACCGGCCAGCCGACCTCAAAGTCATCATCCACTTCGACCAGTCTCAGGTAAGCGTTCTTAGTCCAGTGTGACAAATGCTGGAAAGTAAGGGACGGGGGACATATGAGTATTTTTCTCGTTTCAGTCCAGGGTTTTATTATAGATTGCAGTAATGTGGAGAGATCCATTCTGAATTGGAAACCTTCTAAATAATGGTAGAGAACATAAATAAAAATAAAATAACTAATGTATTTCACAACATTTGTTCTTAGACCTTCTCTTAGGGCTCAGGGTTATAATTATTTGAGGTTTAACCAATTGCCTTCCCATAAATTGTTCAAACACAATAAATTAATGATTGTTTTATGACTGCTTTGTAAAATGAATAAATATTACTGTAATAGATACTTCAGGTCATTAAACATAATAGGTGTAATATTACGGTAAGTGGCACTTGGATAGATTACATTATGATGAGAGATACTTGTACTTCTTGGTAGAGAGCTAGCAATTATGAAGAATAATGGCTAATTTATGTACTTATCTCTATTCACGTTATCATTTTTCTAATTGAACAAGAGGAAACAAAAAACTCCTTTGATGGACCCATTAGCCAAACCCATATTGTGCTGCCTGCACAACAACTCTGCATGCACAATGAGCTCAGAATAACAGTGTGACTTACTGCACCACTACAGCACACAAAACCAACTTGTTTGAGTAGCAAAAGTAGCCATGTGACTCTACCAGCGCAGGCACATGCACTGTAGCTCAGCCTCTTTTACTGCTCACAGTTGGCAGCTCCTCAGTAGTCACGTGACTGAGCCCAACTAGTGAGTCATGTGACAACTACTAAGTGGGTCAAAACCATCAGCGAAATTATGCCATCCTCCCGGACACACACGCACATTAGCAGGGCAGCTCAGGGGACCCAAACCCTGATTAAAATGAAACTCCCTCTCCCTCTCCTTCTCTGAACTCCCTGACTGTCTCCTTCCATCTGTCTTAGTCTCTCCCTCTGTCTTTTTCTCTTTGCCTCCGTTATAGAAATAATGTTAGTTAATAATAAAACAGATGGTCGGGTCCCTCCAGACCTGTGTATATCAGCTTTGATAAACATCACAGACACACACACATGCACATACACAAAGGCAGGCCATCTGTGCCACTGCGCTCAGGTGGACATTGGCAGGAAGTCTTATTATGGAGGTCAGACACAATGAGCCACATTATAGACAGGAAGTAGGGTGATGTAGTTTAATGTTCTAAAGTGAATATGACCAAGGTTCAGTGTGAGCCCTGCTTTTAGTGATGTCATTAGGATCATAGGGTTTTCCCCACTGCATTAGCTAACCTCTAAATACTGTACAAACAGTTGAGAGAAATGGGCTAAAATGCTAAAATCCCTTCAGGAAACGTCTCTGCTGCTGGTTTTGTAGTTCCACAATGCAGTCAAGACTATTATTTTGTTATTAATTATTAATGGATGGCATTTTTAATCAACCTCCTGGAAATTATAATTTCATCTCAGGTATCAGGTCATCGCCATGCTATAAATAGAACGAAGCGGTGAGCCCCAGTGCAGCACATTAGATGGCAATGTGTGGACGACCCGCTTGCATAATCACGCAGTTTAGTGCACAGTCTGCTGCAGCATTAGTTCATTCAGCCACAAATACACACATGTCCAAGTGATCACTTGTATATGAACTCAGTGAAGCTGTGTGTGTGCGCCTGTGTGAGAATTGAGATGCTTTTTGAGCTGTATGAGGTGTGAGCATCCAGTCTATCTGGTATTTTATGTTAAAGCCTGTCTGTTACGTCTATCAGTCTCGTATTCTCGCTGTCCTTTTCTCTACTTATGTCATTTAGACTTCATATAGACAGGGCACCATCACTCTGGTGTCGTCTCCCTACAACAGACACATGTTTGAATGAAAGTTGTGTTGAGAAACAATTTTCTACTTTATTTTTGAACACACAAATATATATTTTTTTTTTTACGTGTTTTTAGTAAAAAATAGTTTTCATGAAAAGTTATCCGTTTGAGAACTAGTAAACACTCAAATCCATCTCTCTGTCTCTGTTTTCCTGTCTTTGCAGGACTCAGCCAGTGTGAAGGTGCCATCATCCTGCACCCCCATGGAGCTGATGGAGCTGGCTGTGAGGAAGTGGCTGACCACCCACGGGCCGGAGGAGGAGACGTGGAGGGGTCAGTATGTACTGAGGGTCAGCCACTGTCTGGAGTTCCTCTGTGGAGACCAACCTCTGATTCAGTACAAGGTCAGTGGACACACTGTAACTCGGTCAGGTGGCTATCAGTGATTGATGGACCTTTCTAAATATGTACAGCATGGTTAGTGATTGTTCTAGTGTGACGCTGGTGTGACAGTAATCCCAAAGCCTGTTTTATGACTGCTTTGTAAGAGTCCAAGCAGCTGATGGCTCAACAATAATCTTCCTGGTTGCGGTGCAAATGGTGGATTGTATGTTTACAGTATGCATGTTTATGTGTAAATTGTTTTCAACTGTTTCATAAAAGATTCAGGCAGCTAACATTATGGCCAAATGTGCACACAAAACACATCCTTCAGTCAGCTCATGCTCATGCTGGCACTAACTTTGTTCAACTCACTGTAACTGGAGCTACGGAACTGAGGAAAGCTTGTACAGTAGTCTCATCATTCTCTTTGCTCTTCAGACATTAAATATCTGCTGGATGTTTATTTTTTTATTTTCTAGACCTAGTTTTTTATTTTTAAAAACCATGCACAATAATGAAAATTTTAAATGTATTAGTCATGTGGCCAGTTGCAGATGGGAGTGGGATTTAGAAGAGGACAATAGACAAAGAATTCACCAAGCATTAAAAGTAACAGGGTTGCTTTTTTCTGCAGGAAGCACAGTATTATGGAAGGTTCATAGCAGGTGAAACATACATTAGCATGCTGGCACGTGACTGTTATAAGCAGAGAGATGTGAACATCAGTAACATTAGTTTGAAAAAAGAAGAGTTACTGTCACTAATCTGGTTGTTTGTGATCGAGGAGAGAATGAATGACCTCGATGGAATAACATATTTCACAGTGTGTTCTTTCTTTAAGATGCTCTCACTGTTTGCTTTTTATATTACAAGGTTACTGTTGTATTTCAGTGAAAGTAAAATGTTTTAAATCAGGAGGCCTTTTTTATCAGACATTTATCATGAAATTAAATATTTTTCTAAAGTAGCTAAATGTGTAGGTATCTCAAGTTCAGTAAGCTTAGTGTTGTTTTTTAACATGAGATTGAAGTCATTTATAACACCAAAGTATTTGAAATTGGATGGTTTCCTGTCTGTGTGCGCCCTTGTATGTTAATTTGATCAAGTGTGCTGACAAGCTGTGCATAAATTTCACACGCTTGTTTACTTTTCTGTCCTAAAAGTAATTGACCTGATTCTTTCTGAAAAGCAGTTCCACTTCCATTTCTAATAAAGCAATGTTTTCACAGTTCAACTTTAACATACAGCTAAAATATAAAAAAGGGATCTAGCTTTTTTTGTGTTTGACACATTAGATACGCACACAGCAACAGATTTCCTGTCCTGTCTTGTTTGCAGTACATCCGCACATGCATGCAAGCCAAGGAGCCTCCACACCTAACTCTGGTCCACACCAGCAACGTCAAGGCCATGTTTGATAAGGATATCTCTGCCATTGGAGCTGTGGTGTCCCGCAAGTCCTCCAACCCACCTTTACCACTACCTCCCAAGAGAAGGATTCCCACGGTTAGTCCAGTAAAGTGTGTGTGTCTGTATGAATAACTGTACTTCTCACCTCTGTGTTGCAATGCTTTTATCTTTTTAATATCTGCTGCTGTTTTCAGGGGAATTTACTAAGACGCTTTACTAACAGCCACATATGCAGGTCAACTGATTGTTTTGACTTTTGACTTGATTAATGTGGAAACTGTGCATGCAAATTTGATTGGTGATTATTTGGCATCACTAGGACTCAAACCGAGGCTGTAATAAAGATTTTTTTCATGTACCCAAAGATAACAACCACTTAATATCCGCAAATGTGTCCTGAATATTGTTCTTGGTTCACCAAAATAGTAAAAGCTCCACAGTTTGATTGATCCACCTGCACTGAGTGAGGCAGGTGTGGAAGTTTACTGAGTAAACATGCACTTGGCAGCTGCCACCTGTCTTTTATGAGGCAGTGTACTGAGTGTGTCGGAGCAAGCGTGCACTGCCCTGCCAGCATTTGCCACGTTGTCAGAAAATATCGTTGGCTCCTCACTGCTGCTGACACCAGGTGCGCAGTGACATCACCCCTGGATGTGTGCATCCACATTTTAAATGTCAGGTTGAATTTAATTGGCCTTTGTTAGCGAGTCTCCCAGGGGTTTTACTGGCTGATGTCAAGTTGACTTTTGATGCCTGGTGATGTGTGGTTTGGAAAGTCTGTAAATATAACCGATGTGAATCATCTTATGAAACTTTACCACATTATATTTATCACTTATAATCATAAGAGCATTAAAACAGCTATAACTTCCCACCTTTTGACTAAACATTTTTGTTGTTTACAGTAAAAACAGCCGTCAATACCTCACTTCCACATGTTTACTGTAAATAATATAATATTAATTCCAGTAATATTATAAATAATATTACTGAAAATAACGGAGTGTTACAATCATTGTATATCATGATTTGTGATAAATTCAAGCCTGATGTAAAATGTGGTCGGTGAGGCTGACAAGCACAGAGGTGTATAATTTAATAAATGCATGCTTCTCCATGTGCCCCATGAAGCCCTGAATAAATGGAAATATTGTCCAGATAGTTGGTTAGGGCTGCAACTAATAATATATTGTAGAATATCCAACAATTGTGAAAGATATTCGTTTTACTATTCTGGAGACTAAGACGTCTGAGTCTTAAAGATTCAGAGAATGTCAAGCACTTTTAATAAACATTTTTTGGGGGGATTTTGCTTTTGGGAAACATTAAAAGTTGTGTTGAGTTTGCTGCTTGCTCAAAAATCACCTGCCTGCTAATAGATCAACTGGCATTAAGAAACAAGATCAGGTTTTACTAATTCTCGTTTCTCTGTAGTGTACACCTATTGATCTTAGAACAGATTTGAACATTTTCTGGTAACTTTAAAAGCCAGGTTGGGACTTGCTCTGTGTTATATCTCAGACTTTCTGTTGCCCTCAGTTTCTGTGATCCTCTGATTTTGGTGCAAGATCTATGTTAAGACACAAAGATAAAAGGTCTTCTGCTTTTATGATTTTTTGAGAAGTAACTGCTTCAACAGCCTTTTTGCCCAGCTACTTACCTACCCATGATACAAATTTTTCATTACTTAAATAGCTTTAAAAACTGATGGCAGGGATGTCACAAGTCAGTAGCTCATGAATGTGTCAGCGCAAAACCTGATGTAACACATCAGATAAGCATCTGTCACTGCCTTCGGTGAATGTCATCTTATTTGCTGATAGGCCAATAGCAATCAACAAGGCAAATGTTTAGCTAATACATCGGTGCATCCCTGTTTGTTACTTTATTGTACTGTATGGGCTATGCAGATATATTGTATAGCAGTGCAGTTCAGTGCAGGGAGATTGGAGGACACAGAGGCAGACAGAGATTCTTGTCGGACTAAGTTTACCATAGCAGTGTTGTTGTCTGTGACAGGAAGTAAGATATATTTTCGGGAAAGGAACCTGTTATCGGATGCTCTGCTATAGTGTGGTAGCAGACCTGACTGATAATTGGTCAAAACAAAGCAAGAGAAGGGAACGGAGGGACGGGGTGTTCATGGTGCTACAGTACAAGGAGGTCTTGTAGTAGTAGAGTCAGACACAAATATAGTCTATTATCTGACAAGAAGCTAATTACACACACCATCACACTCCGTTATTTAAACACACCAACACATACAGTACGTCCACCCACAAAGACAAAGGCAGTAAACAGCAGGAAGTGCGCTAGTTAGTCATGTTCAGAGACTCTAGGTGTCATGTGATGCTGTTTTTCCTGCTGACTGCTGACCCTCGCAAATCCACTTGGCTTGACATCAGACTGACCTGCCTGACCCCTCACATTGTTTGTGTTTTTCTGTGTGTGTGTGTGTGTGTGTGTGTGTGTGTGTGTGTCTGTGTGTGTGTCTGTGTGTGTGTCTGTGTGTGTGTCTGTGTGTGTGTGTGTGTGTGTGTGTGTGTGTGTGTGTGTGTGTGTGTGTGTGTAGGGAACTGGTGGGTGTGAAGAAGCAGGGTGTGGAAGTACATATTTTGACAGTACATTATGCTAATACTGCTCACTCATTGCAAGTCTCTCTTTCTCCTCTCACTTTCCCTCTGCAGCAAGTACAGACGTGTGTGTGGGACGTGTCTATCCCGTTTAAGATAGTCCTAGTGAATGGCAGCAAGGTGAACGCAGAGGAGACTGCCAAGGTAAACTCCTGCTTTGTCCACATCCATAAAACACGCAATTTCCTGTTAATATGTCACTGCAAGCACAGTCAGTTTCACATTTAAGGTTTTTAAAACAGCTTTGGCTTGAATGTGACGCTTGAACACTTCAGATTATCTTGTTGATCTCTTTTTGTTTTCATGAAGCTGAGCTAAGAAATCAAGTTGGCATTAAAGGATACGTTTTGCGATTTTTTTTTTTTTTTTTTTTTAAATATTTGTATACATATTTAGGAAAGCCCATAAACACCCAACAGTGATTGGGTCCTATTAACAAATATGGTTTTGTTGCCACAGCCTGATATACAGTATCTTATTTCTCTGTGCAATAGAGCTCCATTGTTCTCCAAAAACTATTAAAAACAGTGTGAGTCACACTGTCACACTGGCTGACATGTTCCTTTATTACACACACACTGTAGTTTATTTTAAGTCGATCCTTCAAACAGTGTTCTGCACCAAATGGGGATTAGTATTTTCCAACAAAGGCACTCCTGTTTGAGTAACGTTTGTGAAAAACTAGAACTGTAATTTTGTGAACCGTTTTGAAAATTTTGCATCATCAGTAGGACTGAATGTGTATTAATAATCTACTGTTGTTTTTGGTATGTTCATGGCATTTGTTGGAAATATGAAAAAGTTCAGAGAACATCAGACAAATCATGCACCTTTAATCTCTTATTAAAGGTTTGAGCAGGCTGGCTTTTTAAATAAATATCAGATTAAAAGATAAGTATGATATTAATATCCTTGCCAACCGCTTCTGCCCACACAGGTCCAGGTGAGGGCAGGGCTCTTCCATGGCACTGAGCTCCTGTGCAAGCCGGCGGTGAGCAGTGAGAGCAGCGGACGCTCAGACCACACGTGGAAAGACAGCACGCTGGAGTTTGACATCTCCGTCTCTGACCTGCCGCGCATGACCCGCCTCTGCTTTGCTATCTATGCCGTCATGGATAAGGTCAAGAAGCAGAAGTCCACCAAAAATGCTCACATCAACAAATACCAGACCATCCGCAAAGCAGGGAAAGTGGTAAGAGAAGGCTTATACACAAACCCACACCGTCTGCAGTTTGCAGTGGTTTTAATAAGGTAACACATATACACCAGCTTTAACTAATAATTCATTTCACTATCTTTGACCTGTGTGATCCAGCACTACCCCATAGCTTGGGTCAACACCATGGTGTTTGACTACAAAGGCCAGCTGAAGACCGGAGACATCATCCTTCACTGCTGGTCTTCCTTTCCTGGTATGCACCCTCTATATCTATGAATGCAGTTGAACTTGGGTTAAATGAGCTTTACCATTGCTGCACTTAATGCACGTATGTCGTTTCATGTGTGTCTGTGTGTCTCAATCAGATGAACTTGAAGAGATGCTGAATCCCATAGGAACCATTCAGACCAACCCATACACTGAGAATGCTACAGCACTGCACATCCACTTCCCAGAGTACTCGCCACATTCCATCATCTTTCCTCCCTTTGACAAGGTAAGACAGCCTTCAGTCATAACACTCAGTCTCACTCATAGAAACATACCTGTGGGCCAATAAATGTGTAATGGACACAACAAACGTGTCAAGACAGTGCCATACTCGGACTATATTTGAACTTAGTTGACAGGATTAAACCTCTGTGGCCTTTTTAGACTCCGAAGACTCGAGTGCAGTTGAATTTGTCATTGCAGTGGCTAAGTGCTCTTCATGATGGTACCAAGTGATAATGATCAAGTGGTGGCTGTTAGCACGAGAAGATCAAGATTTGCTCAGCCTGCCTAATGTGTGTGCTCACTTACTGTTTTGCAGATACTGGAAAAAGCTGCAGAGATCGCCGGAGCAAGTGACTGCGTACCCATGGTGAGCTCATGTACAGTGAAGATAATTGTGTGAACATGCCCAAATGCATTCAGAATACATACATACAAGACAAACTGGGTAAAGATAAAGTGACGTATTTGTCTCAAGTTGGCCTGTAACAAATAGACATGCTGCATCATTGCTCTCTGTCTCTCCCCCCTCACGCACACTTTTAACACACACACACACACACCACATGTACATCGGCCTGTACAGCTTGTTGCCTTGGAAACCCATTGTTATCACTTCGTCAGGGTGTAGCAGCAAAAATATTTCAATCCCCTTCAAAACTGGAGACGCTAATCAGATTATTTGTACGTTTTCCTGTCTCACCGCCCCGCAACTAAAACCCAGCTCCTGGGCGTGTTACAGCCACTTACGTAATCTTGTGTTCATGTTGAGGGCATGCCTGAACACACCCCTTTAATGTGAGATGTGTGTTTGTGAAACCTTAGATTAGCACCAACTACAATTTTGTGTCTTTTTTTCACTGTATGTCAAGTTGTTTACAATCAGTTCATTGATCCACACAGTTCCTCAGATATAATTTCTCTATAATCAAAGTTGCAGCACGTTATTACCCATAACATTTATAATATTGGCTGAATCAGACAATTTACAACCTGTTCTGAGACTATGCGGTGTTAGTCCTTGGTTTGTTGATTGTGTTGAATTGCATTCAAAGCAGTTCATTAGAACTTGTTGAAGCACTCCTGCCATCTTGTGGTTCTTCACAGTCACTGCTGCGACTCATCATCATCGTCTCATTTCCTGTCACATCCTGGCCGCTTCCAATTTTCCTTCATCAATGCTCCTTCATCCTGTCATTCTTTCTTACCTCTGCATCTTCTTTATCTTCTCTTTGCCAAACTGCCCGCCCAACTGACCTTTCTTCCTCCCTCGTCATTTCTCTCAGGGTCGTGGTGGTAAGAAGTTCCACATAGAGCTGAAGGAGATCATGGAGCGTGATGCACTCTCTCAGCTGTGTGAAAACGAGAAGGATTTGATCTGGACACTACGCTATGACTGTAGAGAAAATTTCCCTCAGTCGCTACCCAAGCTGCTACTCTCCGTCAAGTGGAGCAAACATGAGGACATGGCCCAGGTTAGACAGCGTATCCACTGTTTAAATATTTAAGTTCAGTCAGTTCTTTACAGTCTACAGTTTGGTGACACCACAGATAAATGCAAGTAAAAGTAGTTTTACCAATTCAACATCTATAGAATCTATTAAAAAAACAGACTTGGTTCAAAACTGTACTTTTAAAAAAATATATTTAATTTAATTTCCCGCAAAGGATTATAAAGCATGCCTCCTCCCTCTTCTTCTTCTTCTTCTTCTTCTTCAGATGTGATGTTAAAGTTGAATTTACAGAAAACTAGCCTCACTATCAGATTTTAATGAATCTGCCTTGGAATAAAAATGTTTTAAATATATGTTAATGAAATGAACTTGCACTCTGAAAGCTTAATACAGCTAGAATTGGGTTCAGTAATAAACAAACTTCTCTACATAGATGATGTTACATAACACTGCATGTTACTTATGGAGAGACACTGCTGTTGGCTTCAGCCTGTACTATGTTTGAGCAGCAGAGACTGGTTGATCACAGCACACATGAAACAAACACCTGTGACAGTCAGTTTACTTATGAGCGGTTGTTCTACAAGTGCAAGATAGAGGGCCAGCTAAACATAAAGTGTTCATTTCAAACCTGAACAACTTACATTTATTTACAAAAAAGAAAATCGTGATCACAATTGTTGATCCTGTAAGACTAACTGTGCAGGCGTGGGGCTTCTAATATACATTTTATTCACTGAGCTACACTAGGACTGTATGTATGTATGTAACTCTAATTAAACTTATAGCGTATACGTTTCTGAGTATCTGTCTTTGTGGGTCTCAGCTCCAGGCACTGCTTCAGATCTGGCCCAAATTGTGTCCCAGAGATGCTCTGGAGCTTCTGGACTTCAACTACCCTGACCAGTATGTCAGAGAATATGCTGTGGGCTGTCTGCGTGATATGAGGTAAACATATGTATCCACCCACACGCACAGTTTCATATAATACAGTGGCCTTCCCTGTTTTACTTGTCTTTTCAAGCCTCTACATTCATATCATCATCCACTGCAATCCATCAGACTTTGTTACATTCCCCCTGTTTCTTGCTGTCAGGTGATAGTGCTGCTATGTGTTGTTCCTTCTCCTAAAGAGAGACAAAGGCACATTATCCTTTGAAATCAAGCTAATGGTTTTAAAATGAAAGAAATGTAAAAGCTAGAAAAATCTCCTCTCATGCTTCTCTCTCTCTTTTTCCTCTCTCCCTTCACCAGTAATGAGGAGCTGGCGCAGTACTTGCTACAGTTGGTGCAAGTGTTGCGTTATGAGCCTTACTATGACTGCGCACTCACCCACTTCCTGCTGGAGCGTGCACAGGGTAACCGCAAGATAGGACACTTCCTCTTCTGGCACCTAAGGTGTGTATGGAAACGTGATCTGTGTGTACATAGAAAGAAAGGGAAGGAGGCTGTTTGTGAAATCAGTTGAGTCTCCAGTTCATTCCCTTCTCTGCTGCCCTCTATAGGTCAGAGATCCACATGCCAGCTGTTTCAGTCCAGTTTTCCCTCATCCTGGAGGCCTACTGTAGAGGCAGCATCCCTCATATTGAGGTTTTAAAGAAACAGGTATGTGTCACATAACAAACAAATACGCATCCTAGACTAACGTGTAAGACTCTGGGACGCCTCAATTCATTCTCAATTTCTAAGTGGCATTATCAACAGGTGAAGACCGAAATGCCTCTGGACGTAATTGGATAGACCTATAACCAATCAGAGCAGCAAGTTGGGATGGTGCTTTGTCCATTTTCAAGCAGAAAAAAAGGGCAGCCTGGCCACAAAATTTCTCAAATTACAGCATAACAAGCAAGACAAGAAATAGGCAATGCGGTAAAATACTCTTGATTCATATTTGATCAGCACTGAAACACACTGATCTGAGCTCTTTGAGTCTGGTGTGTTTCACTGGACGGACCTGCTGACTAGACCAACTGTATAGAGCTACAACCAATCTGCACCAGTGACACTCCTCTGTCCTTGTATCAAACCTGCCCCATATTAGTTAAAAGGTGGTTATGGCCCGTCACAAACCAGGTCAAAGGGAAATCTGTCTAAATGTGAAGGTGGTGAGACATCAGAGCAAATGATACATGACATAGCTGTGCTTCGGACTATTACTCTACTAGTACTTAAAAACCAGAACAGCTGTAGTCTATTGTTAATCCCCGGTAGGACTCGATCTATGGTATTTTTAGCCCGTCACAGTGACAGCAGCGTCACCCTCCTGCCCTCTAACCTTTGCCCTCCACACTGTTGATTCTGACAGTTCCTCCTGTGGACGCCTCCTCCTACTTCCTCATCAGCAAAGTCATTTATCTGGCCACCTTCCTGTTTGGACGAGCATGCACACTGCCAACATAGTCTGCTTAAGGAGGGATATAAGAGGGATTATTCCCAAAAAAAAAAAAAAAAATTAATTCATGTTGTCTGTACCAGGTGGAGGCCCTGAGTAAGCTAAAGTCAGTGAATGAGCTCATCAAGCTGGGAACCATCAAGAACGCTCGGAGTAAGACCAAGGAGGCAATGTTGACTAAGGAGGCCATGATGACTTGTCTGAGGCAGAGCGGCTACTCAGAGACTCTGTCAGACCTGTACTCCCCTCTAAACCCCAATGTCCTGCTGTCTGGCATCAAGTAAGAGAACACTATTCTGATCACAGGTCCAAGCTTCAGATCAGATTATACTTTTTCTCTTCTGTTGCACAATGAAATTCACCGTCTCTCTCTCCTCCTGCCATCAGCGTGGAGAAGTGTCGGTACATGGACTCTAAGATGAAGCCACTCTGGATTGTTTACAACAACAAGCTCCTGGGGGGAGACACACTGGGAATCATCTTCAAGAATGGAGATGGTAGGTGGAATCAAAGAACGGGGGGACGGACGTGTGGGATGAAAGAGAAAAGATGTTGGGAGGGAGGAGAAGTGGAGATACTTTAAGGTCATGACGATAAGGGATACAAATCACTTTCCATCTTTTAAGTAATGTTTTGCTTTTCAAAGCACATTTTTTCAGAATTCAGGAACACGTCCCTTTTCTTCCTCACCTATTTCCTTTCCGCAGACCTAAGACAAGACATGTTGACCCTCCAGATTTTGAGGTTAATGGATCGCCTATGGAAGGAGGCTAGTCTGGACCTCAGGTGAGTTTGTGTGTGTGTGTGTGTGTGTGTGTGTGTGTGTGTGTGTGTGTGTGTGTGTGTGTGTGTGTGTGTGTGTGTGTGTGTGTGTGTGTGTGTGTGTGTGTGTGTGTGTGTGTGTGTGTGTGTGTGTGTGTGGAGCTTGTTTGTTCCTGCTCTCTGCAGGGAAGGGGAAGCTTTGGTGGGGTGCAGCAGATGAGGGGAGACACTAAATTACCCCATGCTAGTTTGACCTCCAACCCTCTTACACCCTCGACATTCATCCACACACTCACACACACAATAACTGCATTACATCCTAATCAAATCCACACTTTCGCACTTTTACAAACCCCTTTTCTCCCTTCGTCATACACTGACACATCTGGAGCTGAGCAGTGGAGGGGGTTGTTTTGACAGTTGAGCTTTAGGACGGTGCTTCGGATTACAGGGACAGGGGTTCAGAGTTCAAACACAGTGATGGGACATTGTGAATGAAAGGAGGGACAATGTAATTAAACCACTATGATGTGTTGGATGTGAGTTTGTTCTGTGGTTTCTTGCTGATAGATTTTACCACACGTACCCGAACTTGTTGGCTGGCTATAGTCAATTTTTTGAGTTATTTAAACTCAACACCCACCAAGTTGAGGAGGAAATGACTTAAAGGCATTTGGTCTCCATTAAATCTCTGTCAGACTGAAAATGAAATCTGGAAGTATAGTGTGTTTGGAGCTCATGGCTGTCTGATATGTAAGACGTTGGGGGTCACTATGTCCAGGTCATGAAATTCTGCATCCTGTAAAATGAAGACCTACTGCCATCTTGTGGGCAGAAAGAAGAAGTAAAGTGCATGACTAAGAAAACGTATCATCATCTGGCTGATCTGCGTGCCATCACGTAACCGCCATATGTTCTTCACCAAATGTTCCCATCTGTCCTGTCTCAACTCAGTGTAAACAGTAGGATACTGATACTGTATGACGGAGGAAATTGCACCCAGGGGAGTGGATATGAATGTACTTGCAAATAGCCCACTGCCTAATATGTTAATCTCATAAATACAAATCTACAGCAGCACACACAAAGCTGTGCATACACTGCCTGTCCGAATGACCCAAATCAGACTTTTCTTTCATGTTGCAAAGACTTTTTTGAGTCATGTTATTGAGGACTGTTTTCATTTGTATGATGAAATAAATGTGACAAAAATCAGACACTGTTACTGATACATCTGATAGTTAATACATAACGTATATGCAGAGTATTTCAAGTGTAAACCAAATCAGAATTGGGGCATTCATTAAAAGCTATTGGTTAGTATTTTCAAGGCTTACTGATTGTGAAAAATATATGTTATTAACAAGTGTTCATGTGGAAAAAAGGCTTGATTATGTGTTCTGCATTAGGGCAATATATCACTATTATATTGTTACAATGATATGAGATCATTTATCATCATTGATTTTGGATGTCGTTATATTGTGGTATGCCATAAGTGTTGTCTTTTCCTGGTTTTAAAGGCTGCATTACAGTAAAGTGATGCCATTTTCTGAACTTACCAGCCTGTTTTACTTCTTCTGGTACTTATATCCACATTACTAATGAATATTTATCAAAGATGTCGTGTTAATATTTTTTGAAAGTACCAACAGTCATACCATACTGTTGCATTTTGATATCGAGGTATTTGGTCAAAAACATGGTGACAGTTTATTTGAAGCGATATCGCCCAGCCCAGGATGGATATATTCACAATGATATGATTAAGCTCGTTTCTTCTCTTCCTGTACATGTCATGCAGAATCGTACCGTATGGTTGCCTAGCAACAGGCGACCGGGCAGGGCTGATCGAGGTAGTCTCATCAGCCGACACGATTGCCAACATCCAGCTGACCAGCAGCAATGTGGCAGCAGCTGCCGCCTTCAACAAGGATGCTCTGCTCAACTGGCTCAAAGAGAGAAACTCTGGGTAAGATGCTGCCTGCTGATTACATGAGTGCAATAAGTGCACCACTGAGGCGCCATTGGAAGAGAATAAGAGTGTATCATGTGTATATTTTGTATTGACAGGGACGCTCTTGATCGAGCCATCGAGGAGTTCACTCTGTCATGTGCAGGCTACTGTGTAGCCACCTATGTCCTGGGCATCGGAGACCGCCACAGCGACAACATCATGGTCCGCAGCACCGGACAGGTAGGACAGACTGTTGGTTTTCTTCGTATGAATTATCCAGTCTCTAATTCTTTTACTGTGTTCACATATTGGCCTTCTTGTTTGTCAGCTCTTCCACATAGACTTTGGCCACATCCTGGGCAACTTCAAGTCCAAGTTTGGCATCAAGAGAGAGCGTGTACCTTTCATCCTCACACACGACTTCATCCATGTCATACAGCAGGGCAAGACGGGATACACTGAGAAGTTTGGCAGGTTTGTTCCATTTAGTTTATCCTTTTATCTTCAGCCCGTGTTTTTTAACATTTGTTGGGAGAGTGGAGGAAGAGTGCTCAATAACTTTATGGGATAAAAGAGTATAAATACCAAATGAGGGTGGACCGTCTGAGGGAAGACATGACTTTCAGAGGCACAATATGTATGCATGGACATAGAGGATCACAATCAAACCTCAGCTTACGCAAGTTTGTCCGTGCAGTACCCTCCTCCACCAGCAGTCGGCAGTAGCAGCTCAGGCACTGATGAACATCAAGTTTTACTGAGGAGAAATGTTCTCTGATAAAATATACATAAAAACAAGTCAAGACCCGACTTCAGAAAGCAAAACCTGCCCTTTTATAGTCAAGTCTCCCTGGATCCATAAATTAAATCTTTGATGATGTTGCGTTTTTTCTACAAAAGGTGGGTCATTTGAAACAACACTGTGTAATGCTGACTGCTGCCTCAAGTGAAAATGTACCAAGTGAAACATTATGCTAAATTCTGATATTGCTTTATTTAATAACTATATACTACATTACTCAGATGTTCAAAAAACACGATATTTTATTCATACTGTAGATTTTCTCAAACCACTTTTTTTACTACATTTGTAGGTTATTATTCCCGGATACAGATGACAAGCTTAAATATATCATCACTGAACTGATGATGAGTCTGGAAATGTACAGACCACAGCGTGTGTCTGTTACTATCAGTGAGATATCAGCGGGGGAACAGGTCATGTTGTGAAAGTGGAAATACCCGTGTTACAGTAATCTGCGTTATTATGACCTACATTTTTAAATGTACCACAGGAAGGTATGCATGTGGAGACAGGTCCTCCTGTGTAACATGAACTGTTTCTATAGTTGAAGTTACTACAGCTCATCAGTAATCTAAATAAACGTATGATGCTCTCATGTGTGGTGAAGTAGTAGAGAACATCACAGTAGCCTTGACAAAGCCATGCCACACTGAGTTTGAGATGGTGTGAGAGTGTTGGATTGTTAGCAGCATGTGACCATGAAATATCACCACTAATGGTCTGAAGCAAGTGCAAGTCTTTACATTATTAATTGCACTGACTAAATGGCTTTATATATCAAACTCAGTATGAACATGTGACATTAAAGCTGCTTATCCAACAACTAAGCTCCACAGCTGGGTGTTAGTGGCATCTCCTGCCCTGATATGAGACCATGAGCTAGACAGCGATCAATCCTCAAGTATGTTTATCCGTCAAAGGGAAGTACAGTTGTGGTGCATTGCTGCGTCAGCGGTGGTATGCGTGGGTTCAAGAAAGAGTTCATCTTGTATCAGATAAGAAGGTGAAGACGTATACAAATCATGTTGCGAAGCGGAAATACCAGGGTGGAAGTATGCCCTCTATAGGAAGGCTGACAGTATATTCAAAACATATTCCTTTGTACCTGGGTATTGAGGTAAATGTCTACATTTGATTTTCAGCACTCAATAGATTACTTAAACATTACAACTGAGCTGTCTATAGAGGACCATATTTAACTAGCATACATATTTTAATTACTTAGGTTTCGTAGCTTGCAAAGTCAGTGGTTGTAATGACGACTCTGAAACCACCTCATTTGCTGACACAAAGTCAGAATGCAGTAAGTCACATGATGGTTGGCCTAAAACGTAAAGGAAGTGTTTGTCACCCACGATAAACAATACGCCCAAAACCTCATTTTTTTTAGCCATAGATCTGCAGATATGTATAAAGAAATATTTTAACATGTTCGCTAGCAGCCAGACCCCCCTGGACCCCTCTGGACCCCTCTGGACCCCGTACATCCGCAACAACACACGGGGGGTTAAGAACATGACACAACATAATTCAGAACACTTGCAAGGAATGCTGAAGGAGGCCAATAACATCTTAGATGTTGTCTACTTTCCATATAAAAGGCATCATAAGAGAACATCATGTCTATCATTATGAACTTCAATATTTCAAATTCAGAAATGATGAACTGTGTATGTCTGCGTCTATGTTGCTCTTGTAGTTTCCGTCAGTACTGTGAGGAAGCCTATCTAATATTGAGGAAGAATGGGAACCTATTCATCACACTGTTTGCCCTCATGCTGACTGCTGGACTGCCTGAGCTCACCTCAGTCAAAGACATCCAGTACTTAAAGGTAACACACAGGCACACACAGCGGGTTTTATACATGTGCAAAATGAGTGTCAATGTGTTGCTTGGGAGAAACTTTATATTTACATAGTTCAGATTGAGTAGATTATTAAATTGTATTATTTTATTATTCGTTAGCTCCAATTTTAAACACATTCTGTGCCCATTTCATTCATTTCCTCTACACTTGTCAATTCATCTGCCCTCTCGACTAATCCTCCTCATTTGCTTCAAACCCTCCCTCCTCAGGACTCTCTGGCTCTGGGTAAAACCGACGACGAGGCTCTGAAACAGTTCCGCCAGAAGTTCGACGAGGCCCTGAGAGAGAGCTGGACAACCAAAGTCAACTGGATGGCCCATAATGTGGCCAAAGACAACCGCTCCTAGAGCAGCTCAGACCCCTCAAAGGCCAGGGGTCAGGGACCACGAGGACACAGTGGAGGAGTGTGTGAGTGCGCAGGAGGGCAAAGGTGTTCCAAGGAGATGGGGTGAAAGCCAACCTGGTTTAAAGAAGGGAATCTAGCAGAATATCCCAACCATGAGCAGATTCACCCCCACTTACTGTACACACAGAGTAAACCTACTCTCCTACGAAACTGTTCAGTTAGCCTGCACCCTTACTTCCTGTATCCCTCCTCGCCTTGCATCACTCCAGTATGGTGCCTCCTGAAAATCCAAATTCACGGTCTTCTGACATTTCTGTGGAATCATGGTGGGCAAAGTCGTTGCGAGTTTTGCACAGGCACATCAGCTGATGGAGCACACAGCCAAAGGAAGGGAAGTGAAGCACCTACTCTGCCCACACTCTCCCTACGGAGTGGGCTGACAACAACAGTCGTGTATTGGAGTGGTTGAATTTCGTCAGATAGACTTGAAACTCGGCTTGTATGGACTCTGAAGGGGGACATGGTATGACCACACCCCTGAACTGTTTTGAGTACAGCTGAGATAACAGATGGGTGTGGAAGCGCAGAAAGGAAAGGACAAAAACGTCTGACCCCCATGTCTTAAAACAATGTGCACAACGCCCACAGGAAGTGCATCTTAACTGTCTCGCTCCCGCCGCTCCAAGTGTGCCTCAAAACTGCGGGAAGATTGTATTTTTTATGAGTTTTCTTTTTCTGTTGCCATTCAAAAATTTATCATGAGACGTCTATGTGCCAGACTACTTTACTAGTCCACAGAGAAAACTTGTACTAGGGAAATAATGATGAAAGAGAAGGATTGATTAGATAAAAAGATGCCCTGAGCCTTCTGGTCCGCTGTTTGAATCTCACTTCATTTGAACCATTGAACACTGGAATGCTTTCAGAAAGATATATATGAGAACTTTTAAATAGTCTTTAAATTAACTAAACACTTTATTTTGAGTTTCTTTTATTTTTGAAATGACAATGTGCATTGTTTCTTTCAAAATTGTCAAATCAAGAGCATTATTGGACAAAGTTTTATCAGCTGTGAGTTATCACTAGTCAACTTGTCTAAAAGCCTAAAAGGAGGTGAGCCTTTAAAAGCGCCATCCCATTCATGCTAGCAACCATGACAAATAAACTCACTGAGGAATAACTGATGCTTTTAACATGTTAGGACCAAAACAAAAAGCAACATGTAGTCGTTCTGTTGTTCATACTGTGTTTTTAATTATCTGTCTCTGAACTGAATGTGAAAATGTGTGCCGCTCTCTTTTTAAGTGTATTTGTTTTTATACGAGCAGGTGTGGGCGGAGTTTGGGGCCTGTGTGGGCAGGGTCTATCAGTAGGGACATTACACTGCGATGCAAAGCTACTTCCTTGTTTTTGACATAAGGTGCTCCTCAGCATCTGCATCTCTGTTTGATTTTCGTGCAATATCCGAGTATATGAACCATATCCTATTATATAAAACTTTAGGCCTGGGCCTAAGCCTATAATGGTTTCTCTCTGTCGGTTTATGTGTGATGCAGCTGTATTTCGCACCACTAGCCTTCAAAAGTCTCAGACACTGGATATTGTCAAATGTACAGGCTTTTATTGTTTTGCTGGTTTTTGTTTTCATAGGAGTTTTATTAAAGTTATTTTCCAACGCGCTGCATTTCCACCTGTAGCCTGTTTTTTTTTATTCTAGACGTGGGTTGTGTGGCTGCACCCACTCACAGCAGCACCATGGATATTTTCTCAGTTGGGAGATCTTCCTGATTCTTGTTCAGAAATGTATTCCAAGCTATTTTTGTCTGTTTTATGTGCAACAGAAAATAAAAAAGGAGCCTCATTGACAAATAGAAGGCAGTCATATAAATTTATATGCTCTGCTTTTCATACATTGAAAGATATGTGCAAAATAGTTGAGAGGTATAAAGTTTAAATTCCCTGCTTCACAGCAAAGATGAGATTGTATGGTATGGTTTTAATCTCACAGGAGGCAAATCTTAAAGCATAAAAGCCTCACTAAATAATGCTGTATCTGCACATACTGATCTCGTATTCAAGGTCACACCTCAGTGTTAGGGGATGCACAATACTAAACAAGTGAGAACACACTGAGGACTTATTTGAAGATGTTAGATTCGACCAAGGGCAAAAAATACTGTTCCTAACCCTGACACACATACGAGAAAATAAAACAGATGCTCGCTCACAGTTTGAAAACTCTCCAGCCAAAACACCACCATTATGCTCCAAGCAACTAGACCCACTGCACGGAGTCATTTGAGGCAGTCAAGTCACTGAGGCAAAACAGCAAAAACATTTCACCAAGTCTCAGTAGCTGAGGTAAAATTAACTGAAATATTATTTTTGAAAAAAGCTAAGTTGCTTTTATTTGGTTGATTTTTCTGCTACTTGATGCACAGAGACATAAATGGAGTGTAAAGGCTCAGCATTGTTCCCAAAAAGGACAACAACTTTGAATAGTAGTGTCAGATCTTGTCAAAGTAAATGTTTAAAGTTCCAACTACAAGTTGATTTGTGAGTCTCATCCCCTCTTCCCACGCTATCCAAAAGTGTCATGTTTGACGAGTTGGGAATGCAACTTAAAAATTATATCTTACAAATAGGAAATTTAAATTAAGTTGTTTACTATTATATAATACAACTATTAATTATGCTGCATTACTGTAGCAACCGTTTATTGTTGTAGTTGGCAAGGTGGGGTTTATTTTAACTATCCCTGTGTACTAAAGCTGTTTATTCTGACTTTTTTGGTTTGTTTTATAGTTTAGGATGTTTAGGAGAATGCTGCAATGCTCTTTGGCTGTGAAGCTCCAGAAATGTTTTGTGGTCCACGAAACTTCACTTGATTTTCCATCAGCATGGGGGTTAAGAGATAATAACTGAATTTTAATTTTTGGGTGAACTTATCCTTTAATTTGTAAAATAACCAATAACTATAGCTGTGAGTACAGTATTTAACATATTTGAAGTTAGAACTTATTACATTTCGAGTGGAGAAGTATAAAGTAGCATGAAATGCAAATACAACATCCTTGAAATTGTGCTTCAAAACAGTACTTGAGTGAATGTACTTAGTTACCTTCACTGATAAGGAATTGTTGCATTAAAATCTGAGACACTCATCTTTTGTTATGATGAAGAGCAGCAGACATTTGTCATAGCAGGAAAAGCTTGGGTGTTACTAATAAGATTAATACTGGTTTTCTTCTATTTAAGTGCCCCAGTAATTCATAACAGTGAGTCAACATGCACAATACCTAAACCGAAGCAGCTAAATAGAGTTCAACTGTTATTATTAAAATGTCTCTTATGAAAAAGATGTATTGTTTTGCACAGTACCTTGACATAGATATGGAGCTTTTGAATATGGTCCAATGTCACTTCTTGTTTATAAACTGTGCGCACTGACTTTTAGAAGTGCAAATTGTGACCTCCTAACTCTACACTGGAATTAAGGGATATGAAAGGGATCTTTGAAAATGCCACCCACCTCATCATGAAGCTCCTTTTGTGTGGGGGTTCTTTATTATCTGAAAGTGCTTTTTTATTGCTGTTCGAATGACTCAGAAACTCTATTTCTCTTCCCTCTGTGGAGAATGTTTAAATGTCTGCCTTCAGCGATCATCGTTTATCGGTTCTCTATTACTTGAAGCCGCAGTCATTGCTCAGTGTGAATCATCTGCTGTGTGTGTGTGTGTGTGTGTGTGTGTGTGTGTGTGTGTGTGTGTGTGTGTGTGTGTGTGTGTGTGTGTGTGTGTGTGTGTGTGTGTGTGTGTGTGTGTGTGTGTGTGTGTGTGTGTGTGTGTGTGTTGTTGTTCACTGCAGTTACATAATTCAGTTACCTGGTTGAGGAGAGTGCAGACACAGTCGCAGATATAAACAAGGAATATAAAACATCCAATGAAAATTAATCTGCAAATAAAAGATTTAGACGAGGGCAGTGAAGAAAAACAAGAGAATATAGTTCTAAATGTGAACAAACTCAACACACAGTCTGTCTCAGCAGCGCTCTTATGTCATCCTCAGCATCTATGGATGACATAAACTGGTGCTCTTATCTGATACTCCCTCCATGTTCATTCTCTTCCCCCCTGACATCACTTCCATCAGCAGGTGGCCGATGGTTCCTCACTTTGACATTTATGAATATAAATGAAGGCTCCATCCAACACACAGGCGAACAAGGACAGAGCAGTTAACTGACTGTGTGACGTTTCAGTCGTCCTCTGACTCACTGGAGATACTGTTCCACTACCTTAACCTTAGCTTACACATATTTGATCCTGGCCTACATACTGCTTTATACGTTACATGATGTTTTCTAATAGTGGTCTATTTTTAAGGACGCTGGCAATGCATTCAGAAAGCAATAGTGCTTTAATGTAACTGACAGTGATGAAATGTAACTCGAGTACTGTACTTAAGTACAATTTGCAGCCACTTAACTTCAATATTTCCATTTTCTTCTACTTTATACTTCCACTCCACTACATTTTGGAGGCGGATGTTGTACTTTTTACTCACTTCATTTATTTGATAACTTTGGTGATTAGTTACTTTACAAAATTACATGCTGCATCAGAGCTAAAGCAGTGCGTGTTCAAATGTAATCATTATTGGATTAAAATAAAAACAGTGATTCAGATAATGAGGAAAAGCTCATTATCAGATCTGATAGCTGTCCGAGCTGTTAATCAGTTGACCCAAAAAACATGTAAATATAAACATTTTACTTGTGCTTCTGATTTTTGCAGAAAATTACTTTTGATACATAAGTACATTAAAATCAGAAACTTTAAGACTTTTATTAAAGTATTATTTGTACGGGCGACTTTCACTTTAACTAAAGTCATATTTTAACATATCTTATATCATATCATATCTTTACTTCTATTCAGTATGACTTTTGGGTACATTTTAAAACACTGGTGACTTGCCTTAAATATTCAAGGCTAACACCACTACTTGAATATTTTACTGGTGCTTTTTATTTACAGGTTCAGTGCCTAAGATTTAGGGGCAGATATGGAATATAATATTCATAATTAAGTTTTCGTTGACCTTAGGATGAGCCTTTTATATCTGCAGAGGGAGGGAGTCCTCATTTGCTGAGTCCGCCGTGTTGCATCACTGTGTTTTTTAGCAGCCACTGTGGGGAGGGTGAGGAGAGAGGCTCAGTTGGTTGTAATCAGCAACCTCATCGCTAGATCGCTAGTCACCCTCTCTACTTTTAAGAGTAGGCTTAAAACTTTCCTTCTCTTCCTCTCTATCTGTATACATTCATCATTCATTCATTCATTCAATTTGTATCTAGATTCTAGATTCTAGATTTGTATCTAGTGTCAACGATTTTTTAATTCTTGTTTTTATTAATAGAAGCAAATACAGGTAACCTCCCTCCTCAGTACACTGAGCTCCACTGTGCAGAACAGTCAAACATCAGAATAAGTCAGTTTATGCATGCACAGTAACATATGTGGTGATACATGCGCATTAAATGTAGAGGATATCTGGTTAGATAATCATAATAGTCATGACCGCCAGTCAAAGCTCCTGGGCTTTAAAGATAAAGCCACCCACATCATGACTCACTGCTGTTAAGGGAATTCCACCCACCTGTAGGATCTCCCAGTCTGCTGTCACCTCCAGCAAATGAGTTTTGTGTGCATGTGTGTCTGAAAGAGAGGCTGGTGATGAGAGTGATCCATGAATAAATCTCTTTTTTTTTTGTCAGTTCCACCCACACTATGCAGTGCGTTGCAAGATTTTAATCCGTCTACCTACGCTTACATCCACAACTCAATGCAAAAAGTTTACACCTCTTCCTTTGGGCCTGTCAAAAGGCTTCCTAGAAAATGTTGGAAAACACAAAGCCAACAAGTGAACCTCATACTGTTAGTGTGATATCATACAAGCCAGTTTAGAGAGGGTGGATGTGAGAGACTTGGTTCTCACATGTTCTAGTGAGTGGACACTGAGTGTCATGAGGCAGACTGCAGTGTGTTGGTAATTGGACTGCCACCTCAGTGGGGGTGCCACTTGAAATAGGCAGAGAGCCCGAGTCTAGATTTCTGCACTGAGCTACTCCACGAAAGCTCTTGGCTGAAGAAGGGAAAATATGGTGTTGTGGCTACCATGCCAGCATGGGAAAATAGTGCGTCCTCTCCAGCCACAACCACTCATGGAAAACTGAGATGAGCAAGCTTGGCACAAAGGACAGTCCCATTCATCATTGCAGGCTATTTAACAAAGGTCCCAGTGGGAAATAAGATGAGGAAGTAAAACACTCATCCCTGTCAGATGTTATGCCTGGTGACACAAGCAAGAGAGAGGGAGAGGTTAGAGCCTGCTTCTCCCAAATCACTGATATATCATTAATGACTAACAGTCATGTTCTCTTGTAAAACGGCATTTATGAAAACACTTAAAATACCCATTTCCTGTGTCGTGTTACAAATAACCCTCCATAATGTCAGCAGACATTTTATGCATGACTTCTCGAAGGAAGGGTGCATCACTACAGTGCAATAACAGATATGACGCAGGTAACAGCTGCGAGGAAAAAACATGTCTGGTTAGATCACCAAATATGTCGTTTGACACTCTGTCCATGTCTTCTCGGTGTGTGTTTTTAATATTGTAAAGTAAAAAATTAGCTTCAGTGAGTGCAGTATCTTGCGTAACGGCACGCCTCTTCCAACTCACGAGGAGTTTAAACATTTAATTCAGCCTACGACAGCATACAAACCATTTCCTCGCGACTCAGCCTCAACAGAGCCGAGGAAAACTGGGCGCAGCTGTCTGTTATTTTAGTGTAGCTCTTTGTTTCCTGATCGTATCCGACTCAGACTTTTGCATTTATGTAATTTCAGCATTTGATAGTTTCGCTGCTGCGTAATCGCAACCGGCCCCGGCCTCACGCCGCACTATACACACAACATGGGATTCCACGTGCAGAGGATGACTTGTTTATATAAAACGACGGACAGCCATCTGGACCAATGATATCGCACTGTTGCAATTCCGTCATGTTCTCCATGGAAACCCATAGTTTCCAGCCAATTGGGAAACGCTAAGGGCGGAGTCTGAATTGAGGTCGCGCGCCGAGCTCGCTGATTCGCTGGTTGGCCGGTGCCGGAGAGAGCCGGGGAGGAACCGTTCACTACTGTGTCAACCCGTCTGTGTGCCGTCTCTGTCTCATTGAGGAATACTGGGCGATCTAACTGAATGTTTTATTCACCGCTTTGCTTCTGCTCGACACCAAGGACGACCGGGAAGGCGATTTTTGCTTCGGCGGCTCAGGTGGGTCTCCTCAATTAGCACTTTATAGTTAAGTAAGAATATATAACCGAGCTAAAAAAAATAAGTTGCATAACGAAGTCCGATGTGCGCATGCGCGTCAATTCTACTTGCTCTACTTACTGTACTTTCATTAGCAAAAAAATACCTGTTTGAGGTTTTATTTTCACTCGTAGGGACAGAAAAGTGTCTATTTATGTGAAACGGACCCTCAGCGGCCGAGTGGCTGTTGTTTTGTAGCGGGTTTTGAAGGATATAGTGACTTTTACATAACTGTGTCAGTGTACCGTGCACTGGATTGCAGGTCAACGTGTGTGTGGATTTTGAATAGCAGGTCAATGGGAGTTAGATGGGGGAAGGGAGGTCCTTTCCCCGTACAGAAGTGTTTTTTATCGTATTTAACTTAATTTAACCTCAATCTTTTGAAAGTTTTTCTATGTATGTAATATAATAGGAATGGTTATATAATATTTGACGTTTAAAATGAGCTGTTAGTCAGTTGTCAAATTCTGTTGGAACTCAGAAAGCACTGGCATTATTGCGTTACCTCATTTTGGACATATATGAGAAAATGCTTTTATGTCACTGCGTTTCGTAAATAAATGTCAAATGTTATCGAGCAGACGTTATGTTGTTAAAGAAAACAAATAGTTGGTTTATTTCTGTCTGTTCATTGTCAAGGTCCTCCTTGAGGCCGAGTCTACACAAACACAGGGATACCTGTTTGCACCTGCTACACTGGAACGTTACCTGTGAATACTAGGTCGACTTAATAACCACATTAAAATGCTGTTACGTTCAGTATGAGCTGGACATAGATGCTCGACCTTTATTAGATAACCACAGCAGACCTTGATCTGATTCTGACTCCTAATTATGGCAAATGTGTCGCCTTTATAAGAGCACACACAAGAGAGCAGGGGAGCTTTCCTGTAACCCAGTGATTAACTCTTGGTAACAGTGTGGCAGGAATAAAGAAAGTTATTTGTATCACACTACTCCAACAACAGATGAGATGCCATTCTATTAGATATTGTTGTTATTATTATTAGAGTTTTCCTGTATTTCATTGCTCTTGTCAAGATTTGTATGTTAAATGTAATAACGTAGAATATATATGAAATGTAGTGGCAGGTTCGGTGACATGAATTACTGGAGTAGACCTGAACATGAAAATATTAAATACTAACTTCAGTAAATGTTACCTTTTGTAGTTATCCTATTCTCTTCAATCAACACTAGTGGCCTTAATGTTTTGCCCTGTGATGAAGCGGATTATATAAATGATTAGCAACAGTTTCTATCCTCCCTGTTTTGTATATAATTTCTATTCTTTCTCAAACACTGCTCATGTAATTTTTGGCTCAGATTTCATTCAGGAGTTGGTTACAAGTGTATGCATGTGGTTTTATGAAACAGGACTACCACTGCTTTGTGCTGCACTTTAGCCAAATCCATGTGACTGGAGCAGCGTTGTATAATGCAAGAGTCGGATCTGTGCTAGTGTGCTGGATGTATCAGCACTCTAGCTGGAGGCAGAGGGAGTTCAGTGACATTATGTCATTCTCTTGCTTTGTTTTGAGAGTGACATGTTTATCTGTGCGGATCTAAGAGAGTTTTGAAGATCTTGGAAGAAAGTTATAATTCAGAGCATGTATAGTCTTGGTCTATGAGTGACTGATATAAAGGAAAGGGTGTCTGGTAAGGTCCTATGTATATTGCATTTTTTTTTTTTAAGTTCGAGAGGGTTTAAAAATGATTAAATGTATATGGAATGTACAGTTGCTTATTGAAATATTTGTTTTGCATTACAGGAGTATTTGGAGTGTTAATTATTTCCATGATAATACAGTATACGCTGCATACCTTGATTTATATATTTGTGTTTGACAGTGGTTTCAACATATTAACCTGTTTTTTAAAAATGTTTTTGTAACTTTTTTTGTTGGTTGTTCAAGGCCTTAACATCCTGCTGCACACAGTTAATATTGTTTCTTGCAATAAGACTGAGTATTAATAAATAACTGCCTGCCTGATACATTGTTAACAACAATAACATTCTATTCTTGATATAATGAGCCTTTGTTATTAGTGACATGATTATAACCTGGTCTACCCTAATACTGTCTTCTAACATGTTTACACTCCTTGCTGTCTCCTGATTGGTCAATTGCAGCAGCCAATGGAAAGTCCCCTCTGCAGCTTGGCTGCTGCCTCAGTTATACTCGGGACTGGGTCATTTCCTAAGGTGGCAGTGGTTGTGTGGGTGGCTGGAAAGTCTGCAAGGATTCTGTAGATGTTTAAAAATGAAAACCTTTCTCTAAAACTATTAGACGTTATGTAAAACTGCTGCTTATGTAAAGAGTGAAGAATAGCATAGACAAGCTGCTGAAATTGCACTCTTATATAAATAGCTGCAACCTGATCTTGGATAGCAGAAAAAACAGTGAAACATTTTGGATTTGGCTTCAGTGCCTGTTGCCAGCATTTCCTATTACGACTTTTAGAGACAGTTTTAGCCCAAACTCCTGCTACTCAGGAGGAGGAGATGGCAGAGCTGATCAAATCTGCTGCTTTTGTATTTTCTGACATTTCATTCAGAGAACAAATAATATTCTACACCCCTGACTGCTTGTTTATAGTCCTGTTTAGTTGTGGTGTGCCACAACCAAGTGAAATAAATCCTTTTAATTTCCAATGTGGGTGGTTCGTGTTCTTATCATAGAGTTGGCAGAGGTTGTCTGGGGTGACTGATGTAATTACTGAATATGTTTTTATGATACAAGGTGATAGACACTTGTCGGACTGTGCATCGTTTTATGTCATTGGTGGATTCAGGGGCACATCACTGTGTTACATAAAATCGCAATTGTTTGATTTAGACTTAAATGAGCATGGACAGTGCATCAGCTCAACTGTTTATCAGCTGTTTGTGTGGGATCTGTATCCTTGGCATCATTTATAATGCTGTTATTTGTCATCTCTCCTCAGAGATTATTTTTCATTGTTTTTCCATTTTCTGACATTTTATAAACCAAACAACTTATCAAGAAAATGCAGTTACTTTAGTTGCAGCCCTGCTTTTGAACAATTTGAATAGTAAAAATGATTTCAAATCATTTTGTCTTGTCGGCATCCATATTAGTCCTGAAAGTTTGTGCGAGGTGAGGGTTTTTGTTTGTGTCATGTCCTCAACGCTGCGCTTTCATCTGAGCAGACTCACCTTTCATGTGAAAAAGCTCTTTTGAAAAATTGAACTGGATCACACTGGTCTGTGGCTGAAGTCCACTCTGAAAGGGCAAGCGGTGTCCTATTTACTGTGCAGACCATTTAAAGGATGGATGGCAGCAGCCCTTGGTGTTTGTGTATTCTTGTGTGTGTGTGCGTGCGTGTGTGTGTGTGTGTGCGCGCGCGTGTGTGCATGTGTGTGAGTCTGAGAACATCAACAGGATCACTTAACCTGTGAGGCTATGCCCTTTTGTTTATCATTGACTTTTATAAAAGCTGAGATTCAAAGCTACACTGGCTGATCAGATCAAAGTGTGGTGCTGTACGTTTGATGGATGGTTGCTTTTAATCTCCATTGATTTTGCTTCTTTTTTTAGGACCGTTTTTTTTACTATTGATCTGCTATCTATAGAAGTGCACTTTATTGTAGAGGGATTTTTTTTTAGTAATTTCAGCTGTGTTTTATTTTCCTCCTTCAGACTGCATCCCCACTACTGAGGCATCAACCCCATTTACATCCCTGTGCCATGCACTTCATGGCATTGCTATGTGGAAGATAACTTAGTGCCCCACCTTTAACTCTTTCGGCCTTCCCATGTCTGAGGGCAGTGATCCAAACAACTACCTGTACTCAACCCTGGAAGGTTGTGAACGGAACCGTGAAAGGGTCGGCTTCCAGATGGAGGAAGAGGAGCACTCTCCCTGTGGCTCCATTAGCCAACGTCACCGCATGGGCAGCGGTTACGACGAGGGTTGTGGTGGGCGGAACGGGGTCGAACTGGAACCCGAGCTAGGATTGGCCTCCGAGGGGAGCGACAGCAGCCATGAGAACCCGGCCTCGCTGGGCTCCCCGCACGACGACAGGAAGCGGCCACGCCCACCCTTACACGAAGATGTAGAGATGGGTGGCAGCGGCTCAAGTGGGAGTGGGACAGAATCCCATGGTAATGAGTCTCATGGCAATGAGTCCCACGGCAATGAATCTGTGGGCAGCTCCAATGGCAATGGCAAGGATTCCGCTCTCATGGAGTCTTCAGGGAGCAACAAGAGGTAAGGCCACATCAAATGCACTGAGTCGTATTTAATAAAGTTTCTTCCCACCACCATGGGGGAGCGGACCATCTAGGTCACGGAAGTAAGGTTCATTAAATGTAATGTGAGGGCCATTTTCTCCTGTATGAGTCATTTTTGGTCTGAGTCGCTGGAGGAGTCTAGCAGCGACTGTCTGAGACAGAAGTGGATATTTTATTTTCTAATTTTGAGAGAGGCTACAAAACTGTCAACATTGTCATGAAATTAATCAGTCATCTGGTTTAACATAAATAACACCATGCTAGTTCCTCAGAGATAATAATCCTATGATCTGATAAGAGTTGTTGGTTTTGGTAATTCTAAATAGCTTGGCCTTGTGTTTTGTTCATGAACAATATACAATAATCCAGGCTTTAAATAATAGCCCTCTCTACATCTATCCAACTCCCATTTTCATCTTGTCTGAAGAAAACAGCACACCTACTGGAGGCCAGCTGTTACATAACCAAGCTCTCCACCTCAATTACATCCATGAGGTGGAGAAAATAATGGATGCACTTGTAAACATGCAGTCTGGTATAATGCCAGCACTAACGTCAGGCTCCAGAGTTCAACACAAAGGCGAGGATAAAGTATTGTATGGGGATTGTGTCAGATTGTAGGTATGCTTCCATATTTCTTTGTACTCATGCGTGAAATGCTACACAAACATAACAGTCATCCTGTGTAGACCCTGCTGTACAACACTGAGCCAGTGTATTACTTTGTCAATGACTGATGATGTTTCGCACAGGAATGTGCTGAAAGAATGAGACCAGGGCCTCAACACACACCTGAGGAACTCGAAACACTTGGCACCCATTTTAATTTTGCAGCCATCAAACTGAAGCTAGTGGCCCACAACATCTTGTGTTTCAAGCTGTTTTTGCTGCTTTATTGAAATGTAGTGACCACATAATGTCTTGCTAATGTTGTAGCACACAGTGTGTCGAGAAGTTATTAAAAAAGAGACAGGATTTTTAAGGCCAATGCTGTCATTTCAGTTTTGAAATCTCATTATGATATATCAGCTGATATTAGAAAATGCTTAGCCTACTTTTATGTGTTCAAGGTTAGGATAACAAATAAAGAAAATTGTGTCACAAGTGTGTCAACCATCAAAACAGTTATGAGTGTGTTCACAAGCAGAGAAACTTGTTCAATCGTATTAAATGCAAAAATGTAATATTGATTCTCCTGAGCTCTCTCATTTGTCTGACACACATACAGGTGTCTTGCTTTGGGCTCGGTGGTTATTTTTAGAGTTTTGCTCAGGGGGTAAAAATTTGAGAGTTATAATTTGGCTTGTTATTCTTGTAATGCCTTTAACTACTACAATAGTCATATTTAGATATTGTCAGACTTAACAAATTCAACTAATACGAGCTGACGATTGTATTCTGCTGCTTCCCTTAACTCTTTCCTCTCGTCTTCTTTTACAAAGGCTGCTTTTGTTTACTGACTTTAAAGTGTCCTCCTTTGCTGCCTCACTGCATTATGAATTTTGTGTCTGTTACTCTCATGAGAGCACCAATACAATCTTAAGGCTATGTTTAAACAACAACAATAGAGGAGATTATCCTCTTCAGTGGTGCACTACCTGGCCCTTGAACTGTGCCATTGTTTGTTCCGTGTTAGCTACGGTCCATATCTGCACATTTTTATGCATACAGGGTACACAGATGGTATGTTTGTGGCGTTTGAGTCCTTGACTCACTTAACATGTTTAGTCTTACCTTTTGTTTTAGCGCTCTAACTGTTCTGTCACAATGCTTTGTTTTGTGGTCTTTCTGTACACCTTCAATGACATGACACCTTGTTTATGGTTACAGCTCAAACTCTCACAGCCCCTCACCGCCAAGCAGCTCCAACGCCTTCAGTCTGGTCAGCTCCGAGCAGGACAACCCTTCAACCAGTGGCTGCAGGTTAGTAAATATCCTGAATCAGATTAGATTCTATTTCCAACATGTTGGTAAGAAGTAAGACAGTCAGAAAAGTAATAAAAAACAAAACAAGAACTAGAATGGCACAATTGCACCACTTTGTACTCGCTCATTGATACAAGCCACCTAAATATGTTTGTGTAATCCTGCGGACAAACCAACCAAGAGACATGGGTAAAAACAAAATCTCTTTGGTGGAGTTAATAACCTATATTTTTTATAGCAAACTAACATAAAAAAAGTAATTCATGTTCGAAAAGGAGTAGGAAGAATTTAATACTTAACAAGTCCTACTTCTTAATTTTATCAAAAAACTTCTTGTCAATAAAAATTAATAAATTAAATATTCTGGTCTGCCCTAGTGCTCACCATAGAAACCAGAAACGTCTATTTTGTTTTCACCTGTGTCTGTTAGTTGGTTGGTAGGTTTGTCAGCTGGATTACACAAAAGCTACTGAACTTGAATGGAGGATGAGTCGAATTGTGAATCAGTGAATAATGCCTTAGCAGAGGTATGTGCTCTGCTGAGTGCCATTCTAGTTTTTAAATAGTTGTTTGAATTTCTTTAATGTTGTGCATGTTTTGATGTCCTCATTGTAGTTTTTCCTTAAATTGACTCATTTGAATGTAATACAATGACATTCTTTATCAGTCCGCACTACTTGTTTAACATAAATGTAAAAATTCCTCTCAAGTCATTTTGTCATTTGAAACAGCTTTTTTGCTTTTCTACATGATCTGACCTCTTGCCTCTCATAATTTGGTTTGAATCAAGATGCAACACTTAATCATTCAATACACTTTGACAGAAAATAATCCAACAAAGTAGATCACTTATTTATTCCTCCTTAGATGTAAAATGTTAAGCGATGGAAGATTTTACGAGCATGCAACAGTAGAACGTTCTGAAAAGTCAGATGAATCACCCACTGCAAATCAATCCCCTCATACCCCATTCCCTTATACACTGGTGACAGCCCCCCCTCCTTTTTCTGCTCTGCATGCCAGAAGCTGTACTTCCCAGATTGTGACAGTGCTGGTGAGACCTTGTCATTTTTTGATGCACGTGTATCTGTCTCATGTATGCTCTGCAGCAGTGAACAGTCAGCCAAAGCTAAGACACAGAAGGAGCTCTTCAAGACCCTAAAGGAGCTGAAAATGCACTTGCCGTCGGAAAAGAGGAGCAAGGGCAAGAGCAGCACCCTCAACACACTCAAATATGCACTGCGATGTGTGAAGCAGGTGAAAGGTAAGACTCGCTTCTTTAAGCACTCATGCATCTTCATACATTTATTCACATTGTTGTTTATTGTACGTTATTGCTGTTGACGGCTGTCGTATTGAAATAAACATTTTTCTTGGGTGATCTTGGACTCATGATATTCTCAAGTTTTGAGTTTGTGACATTACATTAAAAGTGATTACCAGAAGTATCTCTTAAAGATATGTGATAATACATGATTCTTAGAAAAGTGTCTTCTTCGCTGACTGTGTATTTTGTGTGAAGTGATGTGTGCACTGATCCACCTTCTCTTGTTCTGCAGCCAATGAGGAATACTACCAAATGCTGATGATTAATGACAGTCAGCCACCAGGGTTCGATGTATCCTCATACACCATTGAGGAAATCAACAGCATCACCTCTGAATACACCCTTAAAAACACTGTAAGTTACTCTGATCTTCACCTCACAGTAAATAAGGAACCTCTAAAAAGTCTATCACACAACTGCAGTTGCATAAAAGAAGATACATGTTCAGTATTTTGAAGTTCTTTTAAGAAAATGACATGTGACTGACTGATTTTAACTTTACCTGCAGGATATATTTGCTGTAGCTGTGTCCCTCGTCACAGGGAAGATTGTTTACATCTCAGACCAGGCGGCGTCCATCTTGAACTGCAAGCGGGAGGTGTTTAACAATGCCAAGTTTGTGGAGTTCTTGACACCTCAGGATGTCAGCGTGTTCTACAGCTTTACCACGCCCTACCGCCTGCCCTCATGGAGCATGTGCACTGGAGCAGGTACCAACTGTCCCCTTACTCGTACCTAAATGTAAAAATATCTCTTGGATACAACTGTGTATGAACCTCATCCAATGTTTTCAAAAAATGTAAATGAACAGATACTCATTTTAAACTGGGCCAACATGTGATTGGACATATAGGACGTGGGTGCTAGATTTCTGTCACCCACAAAGAGCACATGGAAAACCCACATGAAACACGACACCAACAACCTAATTTAATTTCCGTCACATGACCCACACACGCACACACATGCTTATACACGCATAGCACATATTTCATTAGCATGCTCAATCACACATTAACATGCACGCCTACTCACACACCTGCCACATATTTATTGAAGATATAATCACATGTAGGTGCACAGGGGTGCAATTGGATTATTTTTGAACAACCTGCATAAATCATAATGCAACATACTGCAATAAATCCTACATTTTTTTTTAGGCTTTAGTTATTTTGTTGTCTAAGAGACAGACTTCTCAGGTCCTGTCAGCAGTGTTTTGAATATGGATGACCAACAGATGTGCTGTTTGGAAGAAGTTAATTTGATGCATTTGGTGATATATTCATCCCACCTTCTCCCTGTCTCTTATTCAGAGTCATCTCCCACGGAGTGCATGCAGGAGAAATCCTTCTTTTGCCGCATCAGGTGAGTGACAGTGGCTGGTGGCTTCTCTGATCCATAGTTTCCTGCTCAAACAAGCTCTGAGTCAGCACAGGGTTGGTGTCTGAGAGGAGAGAGGAAGTTGGCAGCTATGAGCTTCTCAACTGTTTCTCCATCTAGTGGCCAGATGGAGAGTCACAGCTACAGTTTATGATCTTTGATCAGTCTATGAGCTTTAATTACGTAATTACTACATTAGAACATATAAACAATTAAAAGCAGTTACAGCTTTGAGGCGTTTACGTGTCAGACCATCAAAATTCAATACCAGTTAGTTTACTTCTTTGCCGCAGTGTACTGTGACATACAAAATATCGAGTTATGTAATTAATCCAATTTAAAAAAGTATGATGAGCTTAATTGTTCATAAACTTAATATCTTGCACAAAAATTGTGTTGGTTCCTATGAAAACTTGCACAAATTCAGGCAATTTTTTGTAAGCCTCTTAAAGTTACACTCTTATACTGTGAAACAGCATTTTAATGGTGCATGTGTATGATTATGTGTGTGTCGCAGTGGTAGTAAGGAGCGTGGCGGGGAACTCCAGTACTTTCCTTTCCGTATGACTCCATACCTGATGAAAGTCCAGGATGCTGAGCTGGCTGAGGAACAGTTCTGCTGCCTCCTGCTGGCTGAGAGGGTGCACTCTGGATACGAAGGTGAGGCCTGCTGCCTTCTCCACATGCTTTCACTGACATTAGTACTGTTCATTTTACTACATCGCCTCACTTAATCATAAAACACACACACAGTCTCTGGGTGTATTTAAGTTGTACAAACATTTAATAAAGCAGTTGGCTAAAAGCATGATACTGTGCATGTTTAATAATCACTATTTACTTTTTTTGTCTGACCAACCCAAATCATATTTTTTTCTTCTCTCTCCATAGCACCCAGAATTCCTCCTGACAAGCGTATCTTCACCACCACACACACACCTAACTGTGTGTTCCAGGATGTGGATGAGAGGTGAGGACATGTTGAAGCAGAAGTGCTGCAGGATTTGTTTTTTAATCTGTTGTTAACACATTGTTGATGTTGTTGTTTCTCCATCAGGGCTGTTCCTCTGCTGGGTTACCTCCCTCAGGACCTGATCGGGACCCCTGTGCTACTCAATCTGCACCCAAGTGACCGACCCTTGATGCTGGCAGTGCATCGCAAGAGTAAGAAGCCTTTCATGACTTGATTCTCTGATCAGCACATTATCCGTGCAAAAGTTATCTGGCATCAACAGTTTGTACAAGTAGCCACTCACTACTTAGCAGTTTAAGATTCTTTGAAGAGCCTGGTTGTGTTCTGTCACTGTGTATCACGTTTTCTTAAGAACTCAGTGTGACTGGTGCATTAAACTTTCGATGTTGCTCAGCTGTCTCTCACACACACTCTACCCTCTGTTGCCAACAGTTCTGCAGTATGCAGGGCAGCCGTTCGATCACTCCTCGATCCGTTTCTGTGCGAAAAACGGTGAGTTCATCACCATCGACACCAGCTGGTCCAGCTTTGTCAACCCCTGGAGCCGCAAGGTCTCCTTTGTCATCGGCAGGCACAAAGTCCGCATGTAAGTATACCTAATCTATTGCTTTAGTCAAGGATTTTTGCTGTCAGTGGAGATATGTCGGAATTTATTTGAGGAGACATGCTAGATGACAGTGGCATGTGTGTTTTTTCAGGGGTCCTGTGAATGAAGATGTTTTTGCAGCACCAGCTTTCCATGGAGGAAAGATCATGGATTCAGACATCCAGGAAATTAGTGAACAGATCCACAGGCTGCTACTCCAAGTATGTACACACAAACACACACACACTTGATGCCCCTACATGCTAAAATAAACACACATTTTAATTTTGTGTCTGTAACAACCATTTCTCTTTCCAGCCAATCCACAACATGGGCTCCAGTGGTTACGGTAGCCATGGCAGTAATGGTTCCCATGAGCAGCTGGTGAGCATCAGCTCATCCAGCGAGAGCAATGGTAACGTCACAACAGGGAAGACAGCGGAGGAGACGGGCAAGGCCAAACCTCCCAGGACGTTTCAGGAGATTTGTAAAGGGGTTCACATGCTGAAGAACCAGGACTCCCAGGTTGGCCTGCGCTCCCCTTCGCCTTCGCCCTCACCATCACCATCCAAGCCTGAGCAGAGAAAGACCACTGACAGTGAGTTCAGTTTAATATCACCAAACGGATAACATTGGTTGCCTTGACAGGGAACATATTTATTGTACGCATGGCTAACGGGATGAGACTCTAAACCCCTATATAAAAACAAACACAAGGTGAACAAAAAGATTGGAAACACAGATACACACCTGTCAGTGCAAATGATCACACTATTTTGCTGTCGCTTAACCTGCCAAAATGGGACAAAAAGAAGCCTTGTAATCCTCAAATTACCTTCAAAGGGTGAAATATACCCCTAATCGGCTGCAGGGCTATTTGCACATATTTAAATTAAGTAATATGCTACATTTGGCACAAAATTCCCTTTTCTTTGAAAATGAGCCTCATTCAGGGTCATAAAAAGTCTAAAATGCCATTTCCAAGGAATAACATTTTATAGCTTGTTTTCAATATGTATATTTATCTAAATAGGTAAAGTTTGCCTGAATTTAATCATTGCATGACCATGAGTTGTTTCCAGACATTTCCCCTCTTAACTCCTCATATGGTTTAATTTAAATAAATATCTGAGGTTCTGAGTGGTAAAATTCTGAAATATTTCTCAAACAAGCCAAGATTAGACTAAAGTCCCAGAAAAATAATACAAATTTGTGTAGCAGAACCTTCTGTCTTATTTTCTACCCCATTACTAATCCCAGCAGCTCTCAGATAACAGAATTAATGCAGTATTAATAGTGTAATGATAAATTATCTAATAATATTATGTCACAGGGCCAATTTTCTATGGACCAAGTTTTACTTTTGATACTTTTAGCTCATAATACTGTACTTTTACTTAAGTAGGATTTTGAATGCAGGACTTTTACCTGTTGTGGAGTACCTTTACATTGTTGCATTGCTACTTTGACTTGAGTAAAAGATTTTAATACTTCTTCCACCACTGGGTATTTGTGAGGGAGTTCCTACATGGCATGACCCTCATGAAGCTCACCAAAGTTTAATATATTTCATTTTTAGTTTTGTCAATTGTTTTGTTTATTGGTCAAACACTGATTTCTAATGGTTTCTTTCTAATAAACCTTGCATTGGGTTAGGCACTCAGTTCATTCTCTTGTGCTTTGTTCCCACCCGCCTATTTGAATTATGTTGTAGTGATAAGGAGCTACCACAAACTAAAAATGTTTGGTTGTGCTATCTTACAATCGATGTATAGTAAATATTAGTTAAAGTGTGTCGCTGATGTAACCTGTTAGAACTATAGCACTCAGCTATAAAACTTAATGTGTGTGTTTTGTGCTGTAATGTCATTAGCTGTTTTTTTTTGGCCTTTTTCATGGCTTGATTGGACAGGACAGCTCAGTCAGATGTCAGGAAATGGAATGAGAGAGGTTGACAGGTCAGATCTGAGCCGTGCTATGGCGAGGACACAACCTCTATACACAGGGCGCACGCCCTATCAACTGAGCTACTTTGGTGAACATGTGAGCTACAACTCTAAAGTGGCAATCACATTGATGCACATTCTCCTGAAGGAATAAAGAACTTAACGTCAAGATCAAAAATTCTGAAAAAAATAAAATGGGTACCCTATAAATTTGAAGAGAATATTAATCTTTTTCTGATCCCTTTCTCCCCAGCAGCAGTGGGAGCTCAGAAGAGTCCAGCGGTGCGGCTGAAGGACTTGGCGCCCCCCCTGCAGGTCAGAGACAGTGCTGCAGCCAGCATGGAGGACTTCCCCTGCAAAGACCAGACTGTCCACTCCTACCAGCAGATCAGCTGCCTCGACAGTGTCATCAGGTAAGGGGTGGTGTTTGTGTTGATGAATGATTTGGTTAAAAGATTACATGTGTATAGCCGGCACTTTCTTAATAAATCGATTTGTTTTTCTCAGGTACCTGGAGAGTTGTAACATTCCCATTACAGTGAAGAGGAAGTACCAATTCTCATCCAACACCACATCCTCCAACTCAGATGATGACAAGAAGGCCTCAGAGGATGGCGTGCAAGTGCCTCCAGATGGAAACCCAGGCATGTACACATCATACATCTGTGCACACGTACACATGTAACACACCATGTGAAATTGTAGATACACTCTTGATACTTAATCAAACTTTTGCCTAGAATCACCCTTTACAGTTTTCATTGTCATAGTAATTATTGCCTGCCTTCACTTGGGTTCAGCTGCTTTACTATTAGGAATTAGACTGTAATCATCTGTAGCTGGAGCTAACAGGGCTTTTCTCTCGCTCCCAATCCAGACCCTTTGATGCTAGAAGCCCAGCCAGGCCTTTCAAACATGAAAGCACCAAAGAAGCCTCCATCTGGAGCAGCTGCTGTGGTGGGAGGCCCCCTGGCACCCCTCACTCTGCCCAGCAAAGCTGAGAGTGTGGTGTCCATCACCTCACAGTGCAGCTACAGCAGCACCATCGTCCATGTTGGAGACAAGAAGCCGCAGCCAGAGTCTGGTGAGTGTTGTTCATTGTTTAATGGAAGTGATGTTGAACACTCAGGCACAGAAACAAACCAAGAGGAGTACGTGTATTGGTGTGTTACATCAGACTGTTAGATATTTAGTTCTGTTTGACTAATGCTTATGGCTCTGACTCCTTTGACAGAGATTATTGAGGATGTGGCAGAAAGCCCAGCACCCCCGGCTCTGCCTGTCAACGTGGTGTCTCCACCCAGCCAGGAGAAGGAGGCATACAAGCGTCTGGGACTGACCAAACAGGTGCTGGCTGCACACACCCAGAAAGAAGAGCAGGCCTTCCTCACCCGCTGCCGAGACCTCCTCAATGCCAGGACCTTCCAGAAGGACTGTTCGACATATCTGCACAAGCAGAGAGGGCCAGCCAATGCTGAAGGTACACAGTGTTTGATATTAACCACATGAGACGAAAATGGTTTTCATAATTCATTTGCTTTTGCTTTTATTTATGACTATTAATCTGATATAAGTCTTTGTGTACATGATATCAGTGAGCCAAGTTTGAGAGGTTGAAAAATAATCCTCTGACTCCTCCATGTGTCGTCTCAGGATCGTCTGGACCACGAGGTGCAGCCAAACAAGGCACCACCAGGCCCGAGACTACTGCCAAGAAGGGCATCCGCAACAGGAAGTCCAAGAAGCCACGGATGAAGCATCCGGAGTCGTCAGACAGCGCTGTGTCAAACCGCAAACCCCGGCCCCCTCTTCAGGGTCTCAACCAAACTTCGTGGTCGCCGTCAGAAGCATCTCAATCAGCTTTTAACGTCTCCTACCCAGCCATGGTGCCTGCCTACCCGCTGTACCCCCCAGCACCTGCTGCCCCAGCTCAGGCCCCCCTCCCTGACCCCTCCCTTTCTACAGGCTTTGGAGATGGGCAGAGCACCCAAGCCCCACCTACTGCCACTCCATATCCTGCACCCATTGTTACACCTGTGGTGGCCCTGGTGCTACCCAATTACCTATTCTCCCAAGTAGGACAGTTAGGTCAGATTGGGCAGCTTGGAGCTGCCCCAAGACCAACATTTTTCCCTGAGCAGACACAGACACAACCTGCATACTCTACTCAGCCGCCCTTTCAGCCCCCGCAGCCAGCCTACACCATACAAACACAACCCCCTTTCACCAGCCAACAGCCGTTTCCTGTGCAGACTGCCTTTGCCCCCCAGCAGCCATTCCAAACAGCTCAGACCCCCTACACTACCCAGCAGCCCTTCCAGGCCCCTCAGGCCCCCTATACCACCCAGCAGCCCTTCCAGGCCCCTCAGACCCCCTTTACCACCCAACAGCCATTCCAGGCCCCTCAGACCCCCTTTACCACCCAACAGCCCTTCCAGGCCCCTCAGACCCCCTTTACCACCCAGCAGCCTTTCCAGGCCCCTCAAACTGCCTACACTGCCCAGCAGCCCTTTGCTGCCCAGCCTTCTTTCTCAGTGCAGACTCAGTTTGTGGCCGCAGCCCCATATCCATCTCAGCCCTTCCCTTACAGTCTAGCCTCAGAGCCCCCCAAAGCCTTGGTCCGAGAGGGGGCAGCATCACGCTCCTCCACCCCAGCCTCTGGAGCAAGGGAGCCGGCAACATCACCACCACTGTTTGAGTCACGGTGCAGCTCGCCCCTTCAGCTCAATCTGCTGAGTATGGAGGAGGGACAGCGCTCAGTGGAACGGCTTGACAGCACAGCGCCCCCTGCTGGAGGCCAGGGCAACAGTACAGCAGCAGCATCAGGGGCAGCTGGAGCTGCAGGGGAGAAGAACAGAGGCATAGTCAAAAGTGAAAACCACCAACAGGTGAGAGACAGTGAACCAAGGGATGGAGAGAGATAGTATGATATTTCTTGTAACATGAGAAGTCTGTCTTATAAATGCTTAAATCATCCATATCCACACAAACAGTTCCATGTATTACCTTTCACAATGCCTCGATGAAGTGTGAGTTTATCACTGATGTTTTGCTACCTTGTGTTTCAGATGTCATGCAAGGAGTCTCCAGGAGACGGGGCTCACAGCGACGGTAACTCCTCATCCTGCGACCTGCTAGACATCTTGCTGCAGGAGCAGGAGGACTCCCACTCTGGCACCGGATCAGCCACCTCAGGCTCAATGGGCTCAGGATGTGGCTCCGGATCAGGCTCTGGATCGCGCTCAGGATCAGGCTCAGGCTGTCGTACTTCAGCTAGTGGAGCTTCTGGCAGCAGAGCAGGTCAGTAGAAGAAATATCCAGACAATACAAAAGTTATTTCAACCTCTGAGTAAATGATTGTACCATCATGCTATTTCATGATATTCCTAGTTTGTGATCGGTCCAACATTTTCCAAAACCAGTATGTATATTGGAGTCTATTTTTGACTGTTCTCTGTCTAAAATTGTGTATAGGGAGCAGCAACACCAGCAAATACTTCGGCAGTGTTGACTCCCTGGAACATGACCCCAAGGCCAAAGCCAAGACGAGAGGCGAAGGAAGCTCTGAAGGTGGTCAGTCGCAGGCCAAGGTCTCAAGCCAAGGGGATGGAGACCATTTCATCAAATATGTTCTCCAGGAGCCCCTCTGGCTGCTGATGGCCAATGCTGACGACAAGGTCATGATGACTTATCAGATGCCGTCCAGGTAAGATGCAGCAAGACAGAAAAAAATGAAGAACACCAAGTGTAAAACTCATTTAGATGTAATCCGTTGGTGTTTTTTGCTACAGAGACCTTCTGTGCCAATTTATTTGTGATTGATTACCTGGTTGTTTTTTATTTCCACACTTTCAGTAAAACCATTATGCAGTATGTATTAGCCTTACCTCTAAACTGTCCTGTGTGTGTTTCTTGACCCTCAGGGACATCCAGAAGGTTTTGCGGGAAGACAAGGAGAGGCTAAGACAGATGCAGAAGAGCCAGCCACACTTCTCCTCTGACCAACGACGAGAGCTACTGGATGAACACCCCTGGATGAGGAGGGGAGGTCTACCTGCTGCTATCAATGTTAAGGTCAGGACCACACACATGTTGTGTTTCTCAAACATCAGTTTGCATCAACACATACTCCTTCATAGTACTCACCCAGTGGAACATTTCTCATCCAGTTTGCTGAAACCAGGGATACATTTGGCATGAAAATGCTCAAAACTGAAAGTAATGACTCTTACATTAAACATCAGCAATTGACAAAGTCATTCTAAAGTTTCTTTCTTTGCCTTCCAATCCATACTTTTTTTAAGTAGTTCAAACTTAATGAGCACAGAACCAACTGTTGTGCCTTCAATTTAGTGTCAAGTGTCATAAACACAGCCTGGTCATCCCTGGCACACAAATTACAATTTGAAGTAACTATCATGGTGCTAACACCAGTTCAATGAGTGGATCAATACCAATCTCTTGTCTGTCAGCTAAATGAGAAGCTAGAACCAGCTGCTGGCTGACTAAGCTTAGCATAGAGATTGGTTAAAAAAAATGGGTAACAAAAGAAATCTGCTTACAACAACCTATATAGCTCCTTATTATATTTTTCTTGTGTAATTGGTACAAAAACAGAAGAATTTGCTGGCCTTTTTTTCGGCTGTGACTTCCTGTAGACTTGATGTCATTATGAGGTTGCCAGGAAATACCATAGGCTCCAGGAAGTCACCCCACAACCAGAGTTCTTCTGCTAAGCTAAGCTAACTGGGTGCTGCTTGTAATAAGCTTCAGATATTCAGGCTCAATTAATTAAAATATATAGTTATTTCATGGAAAATAATCAAATGTAATTAGAATTAATATTGACTTTGTGTATGTTTTAGGAGTGTGTGTACTGCGAAGATGCAGCAGCACCCATCGAGGAGGACCTGCCAGACATGGACATGGGTGAGCTGGGAGTGGAGCTGCGTCAGGAGGGCCAGAACGTTCAGAGCCAATCAGAGGAGTCTCAGCCTCAAGCAGACACTGGCTCCTGAACACACACACTGCCAGCAGGGGGATATGCTCTACCAGACATGGACCCTCGAGACATATACACATACAAACACACAATGTGGATGTGGGACAAACACACACAACATGAACTCATCAGAACTCTGTGTTGCCATTGTGGTGAATATGAGGATGTGTGCCACTCCTGTGAACATCATGTGTTCTGTGTGTTGTGTGGAGGACTGCTGCTGAATTGCAGTTCTTGTCGCTCCCCCGCAGGGGGCAGCAATGCATTATGAGGGTCTCTGTATGCATGACCCTTATATAGTACATTTGACAGGTAACACATACACACACACTCTAAACAGATCTGGACCCAGCCTGTGTGGTTTGGTAACCTTTGGCCTCCCACATATAGTTCTATTTATTTGTTTCCCATCTGCTGTGTCAGGGCAGAGCTTTACAACAACATGAGCAGTTATTATTCTTAAAAAGACAATTGTAATAGTTGATGGACATCTTATAAATATATATGATTATATATGTATTTATATAGTGGCACAATAATTGTCAGTAAAGAGTTAAAAGATGTTATTAACAAAGAGTCCGGTATAACTGTTACAATCCTCTGCTGCCAGACATTATGTTAGTGTTGTTTTGCTCCATGGTCCCATTCAAGTCCTTTAAACCCCAGGACTCCCTTTATTTTCCCAGTTGGAACAATGTAGAATAGTTGTGGTGCTTATTGGATGATGTAGTCCAGGTCAAAGGGCAGGGACTCCCACTTTAGTAACATGGATGTGTCTTTATCTCCTCATGTCATGAGTATGTTAAATACCCAGGCATACAGCAGTGGTATAACCTGACTCAGCAGCCGACAGAAAAAACAGTGACAATCTGATACATAGTGCAGGATATTCATTGAATCAAGTATCCTATTTATTTTTACAAGATATTGTATCTAGAATAGACTTTTTTAAGCTTAAGCCAAATCCATTCAGCTGAAAGACAGTACTTATATATGAAAAATGTACATGCATTGACAAATAACTCCACAGGATGTTTAAAGTCACTTGACTCTGAGAGTTAAAAGCTGGAGCTAGCTTGTCCGTTACACAGATCAACCTCCGAGTGTTGTGAGGAGTGGGGTGAGAAGCTGCTGAAAATGTTTTTCTTTTGTCAAACAGTCAACATCAGAAAATCGGTGCACAAAAAGCAGAGATTGAAAAGATAGAGGTTACACAAACAAACTATATCTGTGGGATTAGCATTTGATTTTCACATCCAATTTGTATCTTTAAATGAGACTTTTTTTTTCTTTTTAAGAGAGATATATCCATTTATATTGCAGAAAATTGCTAAAATTGTTAACTAATATTCCTTTTCTGTCCTTATGGTGCAGCTCAACCACAAAATGTAATTTTTAGAACAAACCAGTGCAATGTTAGGCATTCGGACGTTATGCAAAATGATATTGTCTCCTTTCAGGGACATTTCCTTTGCTCATATTTTCACACCATCTATTTGTACAGATCCCTGAGTATTTTAAAGGCTTTTGGTCAAAGAGTTTTGTGATACTATGTTCTGAACAGAGGTCGATATCCAACATCAGCACTGAAACATATATGGAATGATAATGGTGGGTAAACAGCATTACAATTGTAGCAAATATGGGGACCATGTTGCCTAAGTGTTGTGGGTTACACAGGAAATGGCAACATTCATGTATTAGCAACCATGCCAGCCTCTCGTCATCTAACATGAAGTATTAAGTAAACTGTGATCCACACTGGGTCCATGCAGTCAAGGTAAATAGGATGTGAACTGGGAACAACTCTGGTCCCATAGCAGAGAAACTCTTGGGCTCGTGAATGTAACACAGACTGGACCAAGAGCATCTCACTGGCTTAGTTCTCAAAAGTTTCTTTTTATTCTTTTCATTTCTTGTTCACTTGTCAGATTTTTTTTTATTGTTCTATTTTTCTATTGTATTCTCTTGTATATTTTATTTTATTTGCTTGACGAAAGTAAGAGTTTTTGAGTGTCGCTAGGGACGGACCCTACCTCTAATAAATCCCAGGTCGTGTTACTGTACGCAGAACATAGCATGTATATACACATGTGGGCATAGCGCAATGGACAGAGTGGTCAGATACTTAAATGATTCTGGTGAGTGATGGGTTTGTACAGAGAGTCTGTCTCTGGACTGACAGAGGTTTGTGGACTCCTTCTGTCTCTATGAATGAACGAATGAATGAATGAATGCACACGGGGCAGTCACCCGTCACCACCTTTAGCAACTACGGTCTATTTCTCGGTCTTTTGTCTCTTTTCTGTGCAAAATATCTTGAAGGGGGGCCTCCAACACTCACCTGTGTTTAAACCATTAAGAATGCAAGAAATGTTATTTATTCATTTGGAAACTGAAATGTGGAAATAAGCTGCTCTGAATGCTGAGAGTAAGCCAGGGAATCGTGCTGCAGTAGTGTTTAAGCCTTACCTTTCTTATGGAGAGAAACCATTTATAAATGAATTACACACTGGTGGGTCGTTGGAAGCACCCTTGCCTGTAAATGCGTACACACGGTACTGGCACATGATGCTGTGTACAGTCTTGTAAATTTGTTTCATTGCCACCGTCTGTGGTATGTTAAACTAGCACAGTTCTGTGCAATTTTGTAGGTAAGCTGTGTTTGAGACATGGAAACAATGTTGTAATAAAATGACAGAAATATAACCTGTGTGACTCAGGTGACTTGTTTTTCTGCTCGTTGCTCAACATTTTAAGGTTGCATATTGTTGGTTGGAAGAGGAAGGAATAATGATGGGCTGATAAATGAACACAACTTAATGAATTAAATGAAGCCATTCCCAGAGGGGTTGCTAATTTGTGGCTATTGGTAAGAAGAGTAGATAAATGAATAAATGGGGCCGCAAAGAACAATTACTTACACTATAGATGTGATATTTAGATATTAGATTTGATACACTATAGTTGATTTTTTGACCAATGAATTAATTAATGGTCTAGCCTACTTGGATTATAAAATCTACAAAAAAACTGTAAAATGACAATCACAATAAGATGTCTGTATGTGCCTTGTTTGCAAACAGCAGTTCAAAGAATTTGCCATAATGTAAAACCTAGACAAAACAGCATATCTCACATTTAAGAAGCATCACAAGCTTCCATGGGAATAAGAATAGGAAGGAACTGGAATTTTGTCACATTTCATCATGTGCATTGCTAATATGAGAGGATTAGTTCAGTCAAATTAACTCATGACATGTTTTATAACTCAGTGGAGTGATGGGATCCCTCCTGTCCAGTAATTTATCAAAGGCTTCCAGAAAGCAATACAGCTGCTTTCATCAGCAGTTTCTGGCTCTGAGCCTTTCTATGTTAAAAGAAAACCTTTCTTTTTCTTAGATGCATTTCAGTCAGTGCTCCTGGTGGCATTTCTTTAAAGCTGGGAAACTAATAGGAGACAGACTGTAAAATATGGTTATTTGCTCAGAATTGATGAAACTCCTCCAGAGTCACAGAATACTACAGAACTGTTTTCATAGGCCCAACAAAATGAATGAATGAATCTATAATTGTAGATCTGTGTCTCTCCAAAGTTCATTGTGTCTTGCACAGAGCACACAGGAGCTGCTGCTGCTGCTGCCCAATAGGAAGTGAGTGTTCCCTCACAGTCAAAGACAGTTGAGAAGAGCCCAAGGATGGCAGGGTTCTCCTGGGGATCTGTTTCAGCACCATATGCTCTCCTCCGCCGTTGGATCTCTCTCACACCAACTGTTGCACTGCACTGACCTTTAACCTCAGAATTTATATGCATGGTCACAAACCCACAGCTGATGCATGAGTACCTCCCTTCTGTCTGATTTTTTCCCCCCTTTTCCCCGCTAAAACTGAATCTGTTAATGCGGTCAGCCTGTCGTCTGCTTTCAGTTAGCCGATTGCGGTGACATGCACGAGTTTGATGGCAGGAAGTATTCCCACAGTCATGAACTTTTTTTTTGTATAGTGTCTTAAAGGTTTCTTTAATATTATGACTTTTTTAGCAGTGAGATTGCTGTAAATGCTTTGTTTTGACTGCATGTTTAGATTTATTAAAGGTTAGACTAAACTTTTATTCAAGGTTTCAGTTCAGTGATGTGTCAGTTTGACTGGACAGAACAGGGTGTGACTGTAATTTAATTTAGCCAAGGGTCCTTAAAATCAACATCCACACCCAGTCACACAACTGCTTCCTTTCATATACGTAAACATACACACCATAGGGTTTCAAACTACACAGCAGTTCAAAATTACAATGGCTGGTGTGTTTGGGGACTAAGTATATGTTTCTGTAGATTGTGTACTGTAATTGAATTGACTTTGTTTGAAACAGGGTTTGACTGAAACCAGTAAAAGACTAAATATAGAATGACAGAAATATAGACTATAAACTTCAACCGCTTCTCCATAGGCATGGGGGTGAGTAAATGATGATTTTTTTTCATTTTACGGTGAACTGTTCCTATCTATCTATCTATCTATCTATCTATCTATCTATCTATCTATCTATCTATCTATCTATCTATCTATCTATCTATCTGTCTATCATAAAGTGAATCAATGTATTGTCATCCAAATTGACGAACTACTCCTTTAACATTCTACAAACCAAAATCAGGAGTATAAAATGGGTGCATAGGCATTGTTAAAGATTAAACTCAATAATAACAGCAAACTTTATTTATTTATTAGATTATTTATTAAGGTATTCTGATCCAGGTTTTAGAAAACACATTCTTCTTTGTAAGGAGCTATTTTACTATGGATCAAAGGCTCCTTACTTACTGTACTTTTACTTTGGGTTTTGTACGCAGGACTTGTAGTTAGAGTACTGCACACTGAGCCAGAGATACTTGTATTTAAGTGAATGATCTCAATCTGCTTTATCCAGCAGAAGTCTTTAATGTTCCATCACCTCCAACAAGGCAGCAAGCCATCCCATATAGCTTGCATGAGCCAGTGCCAGTATGTGTGTGTGTGTGTGTGTGTGTGTGTGTGTGTGTGTGTCCCTTTGAAGAATCTGAGCCTGCTTGTACCCTTTGTAGCTGCGACCATTTGACGCTCCTCTGTCAAATGGTCGCAGCTTTGATCACCCTGTCTCCCTCGCTCCCATTTCAATGTGTTTCCTCTGACCTTCACACCCCAGGCACCCCCCCTCCACCACCGCCTCCACCCGGGGATGTTCATTATTACTTCAGGACTCCAGCATCACCTGACAACAGGCAACGAGCAGCATGAACCACCTGTGATATTAACCCAGTATTAGATCTAGACTGTCGATGCTTTATAGTTTGTGAGAAACAAGAGAAAAGTGCGTATTTCCAGTTATTCTCCAGACTCGGGGGGCCATGTTGCCGGTGTCTGATGGCTGGTCCAGACAGTCCAGGCAGGATCTCACAGTCCTTTGTGAAAGAGCTCATTGTAAGTGAGGTGAGAGTGAAGACACCTGGAGAGGTGCGACTCTGAGAAGGGACGGGAAATAGGAAGAAGAGGAGCATATTTTGAGGCTATGATCTTAATTTGTCATAGGCTACTTGAGTAAAAGTAAAGATATCTTGTTCAAATATTGTTAAAAGTGAAAGTCACTCTTATGAATAGTACTATTAAAGGGGCACTATTTAGTTTTGGAGAAGAAATTAAACCTCAGAATTAGATTTTTACAATATTAATGAGGTTATTATAGAACTATATTATGTACTATTATATATTATAAAGTATAATATCTATTTTTGCCATAACCTCTTAATGAAAGCTGTTCTCAGAGGAAAATAAGGTCCAACACTTTTTGAAGCTAGAAAGGTGGCAGGGTCCGCCACATATCAACAAAGTAAAATAGTATGAAATTGTGTTGTCCTTTAAGGTCAGTTTGTTTATTCAGTTTATTCAGTCATGAAAATGAAGACAGCTTGTTTACTTAGTTTAGACATCAATCAATCAAAGAAGATCTTCCTCTTCTGACTAAAATTTCTTCCCCAAAACTACATAATGCACCTTTAGTAGTAAGTCAATAAATAGTGTAAATAAAGTCAATAAGACAATAAATGTGCATAATAGTTTATATAGTTAATATATAAGTTATATTATAATAGTTACAAGTGATCTGCAGCTGTTTTTTTGATGTTTTAAAATAAGTCCCCATCTACTTCAGTTGTTTCAGAGAAAGCTGCGACGCTGTTTTGCTGTGAAGCTCCAGAAATGTTTTGTGGATTACGCAGCTTCACCCTTCTTTCTATCAACATGGGGACGAGTAGATAATGACTGAATTTACCCTTTTTGCTGAACTTAAAAGTCATAATAATTAAAGTCATAGAAACTTCCTAGTGTGTTGATGGTGAACCACAGGAAGTCATGCTACATCCTAATGTAATTCATGCATTAGTTAGGATTTACCCAAGTATATGATTTGAACCCTTTATTGAGTGTTAACGAAAGTCTTCATCCTGTTTCCTGCTATATAATACACATTGAGTCAAGTCAGACAACAGCTCCTCAATTACATTATTTTATTTAACAAATTTTGACATTTTCCTGGCATTTCTAAACATTATTACAGCATTCTGAAGGAGGCTACTGGTCATAAACTACGGGTCTTATGAAATACATTAGAAATATTTATATTAATCGGAGGCATTGCCAAACTTCTCGGTTTCTAAAAGAGCTTTTCTTCACGTACACATCCTATATACACAGAGATATTGACACGAAAAAGTGTGAACTTAAAACTGTTCCTCGTCTGTCCTTTGTTGGGCTATAAGTGAGTGTAGAGAGGGGAGGTTTCATCTTGCTCCAGGTGTCTAGAAAAGTCAAAACAGAGGACTCAATGCCGGGCGAGTCGCGACTAAAAAGGAGAGGGGGAGGACTTTCAGGAGGCCCCGAGCTGCAGGAGCCCTTCAGAGAAAGAGCCCCTTTAATGAGCTAAAGGTAAACTCCACCATTTAGCACTCTGTTATGTTTTTGTGATATCCAAAGCGCTTTAGCAGTGTTTTTCCTGGTGAGATAATATTCCATCAACTGGCACTTTCTACTTCTACTTCACTGAGTGATGTCCTCCATTTCCCAGAATGCAATGAAAGCCTGCAATCCGTTGTGGGTGAAAAGTAAAGCCACAGTTCCTGGTCCCTCCAGGAAACACAGTGATCTGCAGTTCTCACTGCATTTTGGTTATCTGAGTGGATGAACTGGTCTCTCTGTGTCTCCTTCTTCTTCTTCTTTGATTATTGATTGGAATCCAGAATAAATCCATGCACGTGGCCCGTTACCTGCAGGGGTAAACGAGCCATGAAATGTAATGTAAGTGTTTGAAAGACTTCATGTGTCATAGGGTGGAATTTTCCTTTCCAGTTAGAGGCCCAGTGTAACATCTTAAAAGACAAACTCTGCTTCAACATCTCCAAATGCACCCCACCCAAGCTCAACACCCCTACCAGGGTCTCCACATAGACCGTGGGTAGGTCAGGGGCATGCTCAGGGCCTCCCTGCTCTCCAAGCTCTCAGTGGAGCTCTGGTTGTGCTCGCTGTCGGTCTCATCCAAATCGGAGCACAGGTCCTCGCTGGACGTGGTGGAGGGTGCCGGGGAGAGGGCCGAGGAGCTGCTGGACAGACTCCTTCCTCCAGGTGAAGCCAGGCTGGCGCAGAGCGTCTCGCTGCTGCCGTGCCAAGTGCTGCCGTTACTCCCAGAAGTGTCAGTGATTAGATCCATCAACACGTCCTGGAGGTGGTCCTCGTTCAGGGGCATACACTCCAGCAGGTGGTTGAGGAGCTCCGCTGCCACCGTCGCATCTATCCCTGGACAGCTAGACACGAACATGTGGACCTCGTGCATGCACTGGATGTAGCCGGCGGCGAACCTCTCACTGGCTTCTCTGTTGAGTGCGTCTGTTTCTGTGGGAGGAGAGAGAGAGAGGATGAAATGACTGTAGCAGGTGGGCAGCTCGAGGTCCCAGCCTGGTAGTTATCAGATGGGAGTTTTGCATTTGTCATGACTTTAAGAAGTGGTGTGAGACATTTGTCACAATTTCCTATCAGAAGAGGGCAATCAGATAAAACACAATAAGCCTCCTTCATCAGTTACATATACCTAAAAGTCCTGGAGAAGTCAGGTTAGCAGTCATTTACAAAACAAAAGCTCAAAAGATTAGAGGAAATATAACCATAACATTGTGTTCATTAAATATTGCTTCTTCTGTTAAACGTCATTAACATTGGCTTTTTGTTAGTGGATACATTACATTAAGACTGTATAATATTTTTGAATTTGTCTGATTATTCTGAGTGAAAATATCCACAGTGTGGTCGCATAACCACACTGTTAAATAAACATTAACGTCCACACAAGATTTTATGGTTAAAGTCCCCAAATAGTTAGTACGTGTGGGAGTAAGTAGAGCAGAGGTGTGCAGACCTTGGTTTCGGTTCTTCAGTACGTCCTCCACCTTCTTCACCGTCATCTCCAGCACCTCTGCGTTCTCCATCTTGGAATGAAACTGTGGAAACAACCAGCAGAGCCCACGTCAGAACCGAACTCGGCCCTCTCACTACTGTGTCACAGGGCCAGGTGAGCTGAGGCGCACCGTACTCACGTCTGTATCCGCCAGCAAAGTCCGCAGCTCCTGCAAACTCTCGTTGATGCGCGCTCGCCTCTTCTTCTCCACCAGAGGTTTCCTGGTCTGCAGGAACACACAGATCACACTTCATTCACTGACAGAAACATCAAGCTGTGCGCACAAAATCATATTGATTTATCTTTTTTTTTTTTAAATGCATTACAGACTGTCACCAGCGTGACAAGTGCGACACTGCCAAGTGCGTCCAGAGGGAGCCTGCCCCCCACCCCTCCCATCAGCCCCTGGAGTTACCTTTCTGTCCGCTTTCTGAATCCCATATTCGGACTCATCTTCTTCCATATCCAGTTCGGTGTTGCTGGGCCGAGCCGACGGGGCCATGTTTGTCTCTTCTGTGGCTTCTCCCACTGCTGCTGCTGCTGCTGCTGCTTCTTCCTCCCCAGTCGTCAGTGAGGGGGCAGCTGGCAAACGGAACCGGTTTCAGGAAGGGAAAAAAATCGACAAACTCGCAGGCGAGGCGAGGCGCCCTCTGTTTATTGTGCAATCCAAGTGAGACGTGCTGCTGGCGCTGAGTGGCTGTTGTTAGTATTTATAGGGGCTTATTAACATGTGAATAGGGGCTGAGCTGCTCTCGCTGGGGGACAACAGAGCGCACACGGCCGGAGCCAATGAGCGCCCACTCCCTTTGTCTCCGGTCAGCCCCGGTCTGCGCCCCGAGGAGCTGGATGGGCTTTAATCAGACAGTTTGTTGTGTTAGGGGACCGACCGCTCTCATTTTCACCCACACTGTTGGCACAAATCAAATGTGTGTGTACGCAATCTTTATAATGCAGAGGCAGAATAGCTCTGGAGTAATGGTGTTAATACTTACATTTTCAAATAAGACTGATGCATGTTCTAAAAAAAACACATTAAAACTATTATTCTAAAGGGCTGAAATGAATAACATTTAGCACCCTAATAATTTAAAGTGCAATGTGATACGTTCAATGTATAGAAAATATACTTGATGTATTTCACAAAAGGTGATTTGTGTTGATTCTCTCTCTACTTTACTGGCCACTTTGAGTGAATCTTCTCGCTCTGTTTTTTTCTGCCCTACCCATTCATCGCTCTGCCGGCTGTCGTGTCCGAGCCTCAGCAGATTTACCCGGCTGTTTGGCGGATGTAACGCGATGCCTTCAGTTGGCAGCTGCTGCCGGCGGCCCCTCGGCCCAAACTGAATCAGCCGGGGGAATTAAGGGCCCTTCTCCAAAGAAAGCGACAGGTGTTGGCCTGCGCCTCGTTTGTTCTCCCCGTTGTTTGGTGACTTCTGGTGTGTGTCTGCAACTGAATTCTCACGTTGCCTGCTCTCCTCTAAGAGAGACTTAAGTATCTGGTTGATCCGAAACCATCCGTGCTGCGTGGTATCTTTATTGTAATGTGGTGCGTGTACGAACATGCACGTTCATGAAGCAGTCGTCATTTACACAGCATTTAAAGTGTTTGAGAATGACATGAATCTAGTGGTATCAGTGTTGGACTTTGTGCGTTTGGACGCGCTGGTTACGCACAATGTCCATTTGTTTATATCTAATAAGAGCGCTCAGCCCTGTGCCCTCGTTATTAGACATGTTTTGAACACGGTATTATCATGTTAATGACCCCTCACAATAGACCAGCTCTGTCTGCTTGTTAAAGGACCACGCAGGCATCTGTGCCACCTTCCAGGTAAACGCAGCCATGTGTTTTCGGGTGCTCTTTTACGCACGGTGTTTCCACAGTTGCGCAGCATTTCCGCAGAATAAAAGCAGCACTAAACTCTCGTGCCCCAAATGAAGGAAGAGTTTCAGACCTTTCAAGTGGAGGGGGTTTTGGCACCTCGCCACCCCCAGATCTCTGTTCCAGATCTTTAATGGTGTGGACTGTGGAGAGAGCAGCTGTCTCGGCTCGCTTTTGTTGGTGAGCTCCGCTGAGGGACCAGGCGTCCCCCTCTCTGTCTCTCCCTCTCTTCAGACCCGCCGCCTGGCTCCATGTGGCGGCCAATCATAACGGCAATAATAGCGGGAGAAGGGGCCATATGCACGTTTCTACTTTTCACAACCCAGTGATGAATTACATCTTTATTAAAGCGCAAACGTAGCAGAACACTCGCTTTGACCATGGTTGGGCAACATCATGGTGTTTTTGTGCGCACAGATGGAGATGGCTGTGGTGCTGTGAAGTCTCAAATCCCTAGTTCAGACCTCACTGGGTCCCTCATCTGATTATCCGACTTACTTTTTAAGTTTATAGTCAACCAAAGTGTCAAATAGACACTCATTATTCATTTAGTTCAACCTGGTGTCTTGTTCTCTCAAACACACGTTATACTGATTTATTATGATTTATAATTCATTAATTATTAATTAATACTTCCATAAAGGTGTTGGTAGGACATTGGAATTAAAGGCGTAGTTCCCCCATAATAGGGGCATCACAAAGGAACAAGTTTTGAGATACCAGTCTCAGGGACATGGGCTGGTTTCTGTCGCCACCCCAAACACAACAGAGGTGAATGGAATTTCATTTGTAGAGTATCAGAAGTATCAGAAGATGACATTTGAGAACTGGAAGGCAGCATGTCTCTCCAGCAACAATGTCCTGGTTACTCGCCAAAGATTTAATCTGTATGGAATCTGGACATTGCCACAGTAGGAAAAGAGCAGGTGTCACAGATAGCATTATTAATGTGTCTGGTCTGTTCAAGTGTCCCAGTGAGCCACAACAATGTGGAATTCAGTCACTGTTAATTTCATTATTCACACCTGTGCTTTTACTGACATGTCCACTGTGAAAATTAAATCCCATCCACCTCCACTGTGTCAACTGGGCATGTAAAGACCTCATCTCATAAAAGTCAAACTGTAAATAGGCTACCACTACAGGTAAGTCAGTAAGTCATGTGTTGTTTTGTGATTAGGGTGAACTGACCCTTTAATTAAAGCTGCAATATTGACCACTAGGGGGCAATAAAAACCTCTAATCCCCTCACATGTTATCAACATATAAAGTAGTTGTAGCTGACATGTCAGCTGGCAAACAGACATTAATAGCATCATCAAGACAGTTTGAGACTACAGTCAGAAAAACAATTGAAGATAAAATGACTGATGGCTGAATTCCATTTAGCTGCTCTAGTCTCTGGAACACTGTCACACTGTGACACTTTAATGGGACACTTGAATAAAACAAAGTGAGTGTTGTTATTGCAGTAAGTGGCCCCTGTGGTTTTAAGTCAGGATGTCTGCTGGGAAAAAGGCCTGCGGTCACTCTTCTTTAGCTCGGTTTGGTCTGGCTTGTTTTCGCTCTTGACTGCTAACTGTCTGACATTTGTTGCTGGGCAGGTAGTGTGTTTATCTGAGTTTATTTACTGGAAACACCTTCCTGCTGCTGGTGATAATGTGGCGTGACTGAACTCTTCAGTATTTGCATTTACATCCATTAAAACAATGAGCTAAACAAAGGCTACAAAAAGACGCAGTGAGCTGCAAAATTTGGGTCATATGTGCTGTGTCGCTGCGAGTGACCCATTTAATTACATTGATGTGACTTGATTTGAAACGTAGGTAAAAATATTGATTAATGCAGCTTTCAAATGTTCACTACTGACTATAAAAAGGCTAGTGTGTAGGCTGATATCTTTGTTGTTTCAGGTATGGGACTGTTGATGCTAATTTCTACCTTTGATGGTAAAAATCCAGGCCGAGTAATAAATGCTTTAAATGGCCTCAGTTGCTAATTACATTTACATATCTATACTTGTGTGATTATATGAGTAAACAACCTGACAGTTTGGTTCTCCTGAGGAAGCTGTTATAGCCCATAGAGGTCAAATGTCAAAACTGACAGGCTAATCTTACATGGACAAGATAGTTCATGAAGCTAAATAAAATCTCAAGAGTGTACAATACATTGTATTCAATTTATTATTATTCATATTTGGGTTAATAATACAGAAAAGTAGGAAGACATAAAAATCTATGTAATGCCAAGCAAGTGTCTAAGAAGCAAAGCCATGCCTTATAATATCAAATAAATAAAGCTGTTAATACAATAAATACACGAAAGATTAATAAGAGCCTTCTACAATGCAGGCTACAGGAAGTCGACTTCTGAAGGGAAGTACTGAGAAAAGGTCTGTATAGAATCATTACAGCACACCTACAATAATAATCACTGGAACAAAACTGCGCCACGTTTGTCTTCTGAGCAGCATATCTATAAGATACATAACATAGGATGGTCTAACAAAAATGGACAACCAAGATCATTAATCCACCAGTTCACCAGGGCCTCCACATGTCCAGCATCCCCAGGTGGGAGCTGTGGAGCCCTGGTCTCTGGCAGGTAGGCCCTTCTCTATGGAGCTGCCTCCCAGCGAGGGGGTCTCCTCTGAGGGGTGTGCCGGGGAGCCCCGTGCCCGGGCTGGCCGGAGGAGGGACATCATGTCTGGGTGTTGGCTGGAGGGGGCGCTCATCGGTGGACCTGGGCAGGGACTTGAGGAGGTGGTTGAGCAGCCGGGAGCCCAGAGTTTTATCCATCCAGTCGCAGGTGAGGAGCATGTTGTGGACCTCATGCATGCACTGGATGTACCCTGTGCTGTACTTCTGCTGGGCCTCCAGGCCTAATGTGGGGTCTGCAGGAAGGAAAGGGGGAGGTGTGAGGTTACAGCAGCCCCTGGTGGTGACAGCACAACGTGCACCCAGTAACACAGCCCCAAGTGATGCCGTCTGCCATCAGGAAGCTGCTCAGTAAATCCTTCACAAGTGTGCTACACAATCATATATCTATTAAACACAGTGAGAACACAGTATCTGAGGTAAACAGTATCTGACATCTTGAGTGCTGCTGATCAGCTCTGCTGCCTGATGTCAGCTGGGTCATATTTTAGTTTGTTCTGCCCCATTGTTGACCCAAAGAATAACATATATGACTGTTACAGGGTGGCATACACAGAGCACATCATGGTCCTTACCGTTGAGTTTACTACTCTGGATGTTCTGCAGGTGCTTCACTGTCATCTCTAGGATATCGGCCTTTTCCAGTTTGGATTGCTGTTGAGAGATGAGCAGCCTTGAGGTTAAACTTGATTCAGACTCCACTGTTTACTATAGAGAGAGGGTGAGCCACGTGAGGATAATACTCACATCAAGTCTGAACGCTCCGATCACAGTTTCTTTGAGCTGATCCAAACAATTGTTTATCCTCTCTCTTCGCTTCCTCTCAATGAGCGGCTTTCTCAGCTGTAAAAAAAGAAATTTAAAAAAAAGGCAGCAAGGATGGTGAGACACCATGCTGGAGCGCAGGGGACATCGATCTACTGTATATCCAAGTGTAAAATACCTTTCTCTCCTCCTTGGCACTGGGATGTTTCCCCACGTTGTGCGCCATGGATGAAGCAGTCATGTTTCCTCTCGGGTGTCTGTGCGCCTGTGCCTGCTCTGCTCTGAATCTCAGCGCGTCTCTAGGGCCCTCGGCGCGGCACGGCCCTCTTATTTATCGGGGCGCAATTAGCATGTGAATGCTCCAGCTCTTTGGCTGCGGGATTTTCCCACACACGGGGTCCCATCAGTCAAGACTGACAGGTCACTGGCTCCATTCAATAACCGAGAGACCCGGCCTAGAAAAAAAAAAAAAAAAAAAAAAATACTGACAAGCGACAGATGTCCAGCCTGAAACCATGCGCTACACCCACCACCCACCACCCAACACACACACACACACACACACACACACACACACACACACAACGCAGTTTCCTCTTCTCCCAGGGCTGAACAAGAGTGTGCAGTTACCGTGCTTGACTCCGGGGAGCCCCTCGCCTATTGTTCACAGGAGCAACATTACACTACCTGCAAAAAGGCCAAACCCATTCCCTCAGAGCTCACAGGAAGACACAACAGACTGACAAATCACCTGAGGATATGTCTGCCTGGGTACACCACAGGCTGTCCTGTGCGGAACATGCTTCACTCTGACATAAAGTTCTTTAATAATTTCTATCAGCTGTTAACTTTATTTGAATTCTGATTCCTGAGTTGATCAATTATAGTTTTATAGCAGCTGGCTGCAGCAGGAGAGTCTGATTAAAATAGTGACACACACACACACACACACACACACACACACACACACACACACACACACACACACACACACACCTCTTCTTTGAGGACTTGTTTTCCAAGAGAAACACTCTTGCGGGGTATTTAGCCGGCTTTGATCATTCTCCCTGTCTTCAAATGTCCGACATCTGCTGTTAACTGTTAGCGAGCAGATGTCAGATTGACCAGATGCCCCCACAGCACCACCCCACCCACCCACCTTTGGGTCCCTTAAAGCGAGGGCCCCTGTTTTTTAGAGCCACGCGACTGCCAGGCGAATGCCGGGTCGTGGGAACTGGAGCCGAACAAAGGCCTCTATTCATCCAAACCAAATCAGCATGAAGAGCGTAATAACCTCCAGAGTGGGTGGACAAGAGGAGGAGGAGGAGGAGGAGGAGGAGGAGGAAGAGGAGGCTCTGGCAGGTGACCAGGATGACCGAAGCCACAGCAAGGTGTGATGGATAGCCAGCTAACATAGGCCACAGCAATGATATGTTATTAGATCCAGATGTCAGAAACATGACAACAAGGCCTGTGTTGAATACCTCCTTGTCATTTTTAATTCGAGCTTCAAAGCCAAGTTTATTTTTGTTTAGTCGTTTCCCTCAGGGACAGCATGAACCACTTCATGCGTGATGTCTAGCCAACTACTGTGGACAGGTATTTGGAGCCATTTTTAACCATTTAAGTTAGAGTAGTGATGGTTGCCTCGTCCACAATTGCATTTAAATATTATCTCTGTATCTCTTTAACATTTTGAGATATGGCATCATAGGGAAGACGAGATGCAACAAGACTCATTTGATATTTCCATTTTTGCTAAAGAAGATACTGAAGGTTGGTGTTTTTACAGTGATTTCAATATTACCAGGATATGTCAGCATGACTCTTCTTATGTTCCAAGATGAACAAAATAGGTTAGTATTTCATCCCACAGTGGACTTCCTCAAAGTGTATTCGAGAGAAATCATCAATATTAATGTAACAGACATGTCAAAATATTCAAATACAGTACAACAAGTCCTTTCATCTCCTCTTTTGATGTAACTAAAGATTCCTCTGCCTTCACCTGCACCTGTGTGGTGTGCTGGAAACACTTTGCATCAGAATGAATTTATGCTGCAAGTAAACTTTAGTCTCTGTTTGTCTCCAGAGGAAAGCAACAATGTCAAATATCACAGTATGTTTCCATTTGAGTAAGAAAAAGAGAATGTTTATTGATAAACCACTTGACAAAAAAATAAAATAAAGACATTAAAACATTAAAAGTTGAAAGATTTGCAGGTGATACCAGCTCCAAATCAAATAACATGAACAAATGTACTTCTACCACACAGGACCTGTTACCAACATGTCCCATTTCTATAGAATGGCTTACTATATATTTACAATATGTTTGTCTTGTAAACATCTAATTTAATACGATACAACAAATAAAAAAGCATTGCATTTAAACAGGCAATGCAAAACAAGAAAACAACAACAATGTGAAAGGAGAATGTGGGTGTGAGTGTTTATGTGAGAAATATGATGTGACATTCGCTTACATTTTGAATAATTTAAAAACCAAAAACTGACTAACTATGAACAAATCTAAAGTCAACACACTCGAATGCTTAAGACACAAGTAATTACATGAAAAAACTGCTGAAAGTAAAAGGTGATTTTTTTCCTAACCAAGAGCTGTGTAAGGTTAAGCATCCCTCTGACCTTGTTTTCCTTAAAGGTGTCATTTGTAGAATATGGCCAGAATCCATAGGGGCAGCATATCACCACAGTAACCAACAACTGCTGCTCCTTGCTAACTATCCTCGGCTGCAACTCGCTACCGTTAGCGTATTAGCTCATGGTTCAGTTAGCCATGGAGCCAGTGGCCCAAGATTTGCCTGGACCAGGATCTCAGATAACGGGGGCAGTCACCTCAGGACCTCACTGGATTTGCCAGCCTGCCGTGAACGCGAACATGGCTGGACACCGAACTGGGACTGAACACAGCCTCCAACATCAACTGAGGTCAGTTTGAAGACAGAGGATACAGTACAGAGGTGATTTACAGCGGATTGACACAGATAGATGTCTTTGACATAACACCAACACTGTTGTTTCCTCACACTCTGTTGATAATGTTAGTTCATTCATTGAATGCTGGAATTCTGGCCATACCTTACAAATTGCTCCTTTTAGTAGCCTAACAATCTTGTGAAGTAATAACAAAAACTTGGACATTCTGGTATTCTTAAACCTGGGCCTTACTGTATATGTTTTGGTGTGTAAATGATTAATGCTTACCAAAAGTTTTGGAATCAGCCCAGTAGATCACCTCAAATGGCAGGTGCGACACGGCTGCAATGGCTGAAATGTAATTTAGCTCCTTGTAAAGAAAAAAGTTATTCACAAAGCATCCCAGCCCTTAAAAGAGCTTCTAAGGTGAGGTGCAAGGATAATGTTTGTTGATCTCATAAGAGATCACTGAGATATATGACAATTGCAAAAATAAATAAATATTTATATTTTTATCAATTCATTTCTGATCAATCACACAAACAGTAACAATAAAGTTGTTGTCTCCCACGTGTTATATATCGCTCCTCACTGGTGTGCTCCGCTTTAAAATGGTTTTACACTAAGCTGGATTCCTAAAATTACCTTCATCTGAGAACACAACTATTAGCATGTCAATAGACTATTACGCAAGTATGCCTCTGTTTTCAAACATTTGTAGATTTCTTTAGAGTATGTCTGACAAGGTATTCAACGGAGATATTCATTGTATAAAATAAAATAAGTCATGACTATACTATCTATGAATAAAGACTGAATGCTATGATTTAGATCAATTTTACTGTCCATTTCCAGTCCATTAACGCCAAGAGTGCATTTTTATATGTTTTTTTTTTTGATCAACCAATCACAGCTGTTAAAAGAATGTGTTGCCCCTAACAACGGGGTCAACCCCACCCCCCCACTAAGATGAAAGTTTCTGTCCTCTTTGTTGCTCAGAGTTGCTCTACAAAGTTTTTCCAAATTGCTTCTAAGCTCGGACTCCTTGGTCTATGTTTTTAGGCTACACTAGGCCCCCTCTAGTGCCCTAGTGTTTGTGAATATGGACCCAGGTTTTAAAATATCAGAATTCCCCTTTAATCAAAACAGATGGAAGCATGAAAAAATAAAATCATATTTTGATTATGTAGCTCCTGTCGTTTGTGTCCTTGTGCTCTTCTGTTTCTTTGAAATGGAAGACCTTTCCATCAGGCTGCGTTATCCATGTCAGTTTGACGTGTTCTCCCAGGTTGTGGTTCTTCAGTCTCTGGTTGAGCTGAACAGACAGATTTATCGCTGAAGGACTTGGAACTTTTCGAGTACGGTATCATCCAGTAGAAGTTTCAACACGTCTAGTCAGCAGCTACACTAGCTCTAAATATGCAAATAAGCTTTTTACTCAAACATCATTACCTGCTCCAAGATGGCATCCTGCATCCACTTGTAACTTGTTTTTGATAAGTGCTATATAAATAAAGTTATTATTATTATTATCTCCTCCAGGTCCATAGAAGAGTCTGATTTTGTCAACATCACCTTCACCACCCTTTTCATCACTGCATCTTCTGGGATAGTAATTTCATAATGATGATATGTTAATGTAGTAAACTGTGAAGTTGAAAGCCATGTTACAAGCAGGTTTTGTGTACAGTATATTCCCTTTCAGATCAGAATAGTAAGTCATGACTCACCACTGCAGACAAAAGCATATTTGGCGTTACAAAGTCGTGCATTCCATTTACTGGGAGTTGTAGTCACACAGGAATCTATGATTTTATCAGGCTGACCATAATCCCAGTTGCTGAATGAAGTAAAGCGCAGCCGCTGACCATCTGACCACCTCCATGACTCTCTGTACAGGCCGATCCAGGAATAAGTGTGCACGAGCCTCCGGATCTCCTCGTTCACTTCTATGTTCCTCACACTGGCAAGGTCTGTGTAGTGCTGCCTGCAGTAGCTCTGAGCATCGCTCCAGTTCCTTTTCTTCGTCACATAGATGTATTTAGTCTCGGAAAATTCTTTAAAACAAAAGTCAGGATGACAACTCAACAAAAAATTCACTCATACAATGACCAAGAATAGCGCTTGATTTTACTGAGATAAACACTAATGGCATCATGCTAACGTGCCTTAGAAAATGCAGCAATGACCATGCTCACTATTAGTGTGCATGCGAATATCCCTAATTAGCCTGAAATGAAGGTATCTTAGTATATAAGAAGATAATTGTTAATATAGAGACCATAGCTGGCTCTAGAGAAAGCCAACACATCCCGAAATTTCCTGTATTATTCATAGTATGGTGATGAACTTTTGGGATCTTTTGTTTATTTACTTCACTCTATAAATGATGATGATGATGATGATGATGATTCATATACTGGCTTTATTGTTGTTCTCTTACCATTGTAGCAGACGAAAGGGAGCGCGTCGAAGCACCAATGATCTGACCATGCTCCAAAGGCTGCTGTGTTACCACATATAAAGGCTCTGCTGTAGACATTGGGCTCATTATTGTTCCAATTTCTATACTCAGCCTCCCCTTTTTCATAAAATCCCTCCCTTTCCAGAGACCACCTCCAGTTGTTAAAATCACCATACAGACCGATCCAGGCTTCATCAACATTATTCCATAACAAGTGACTCAGCCGGACCATGTCTTCCTCGCTGTTTATGGTGACCAGGTCTGTGTACTTCTCCCTGCAGTAACTCTGGGCCTCACTCCAGGTCTTTGCCTCTTTAACAATGTGGTAAAGTTGAGCAAAGCATGAGGGGAGGATGCAGAGTCCTGTGATCACAATACCGACATAATTAACACAATAACATTCAGTTTCATGGAACTGTTGCATTTAGTGAACTCTTACATGAAGAACATATGTGAATATATTTATCTAGTGATATATTTTGTGTGTGAAAGCTACAGTCAGAGCAGATGTTTGTCAGACAGCATCAGGTGAAAGCGGGAGAATCTGGGGCTCTGTTCAGACCCGTATTAACATCTGTCCTGAGTGATCCAATCACGAGTGGACAATCTAAGTACAGGTGTTCAAAATTTGGGGACACCCATGCTGTTTTTCCATTACATCTGCTGGCATGTCTCTACTCGGTTTGACTCAATCCCCGCAGTACTATTGAAGAATCACTGCTAACAAAGTGGCTCCGCTAATTCAGTCACAAACACGTTTCATCGACTATAACTTCTTCACAATAAAACCCCCTGTTATTTAGTCATTTAAAAGCTTTTACTATGAAGCAACATTGCAGGAAATGTTGTGTTTTCACCAGCAGTGACTGAAACAGCTGGTAGTGAACACGACGAAACAGTAAAACACAGCAGATGTTTGAAGTACAAACAGGAGGAGAGAAACTAAAGAGATTCAGTTAGAAGCTACAAAAGTACTGAGAGCTGAACACACTGACTTTTCTTTCAGGTTTCCTGCACGGACATGAGTTGAGTATTGATTTTAGGAGGAGATGGTGCTTGTTACGTATTGGCTGCAGTCCCGAGAAGTCACCACACCAGTTGCATTGAGGATTCATTTGAGACCAGACCACATTCGGAGGTGGTCTGGGTCGCATGTGGCCATATACTTATAGCAGAGTGTACAAACACATGTCCAGGGCCACACTGAACGATATTCACCTGGTCGTGACAGCCATGCCCTTCAAGGAAACCTGAAGCTTTGAATAACTTTTTATCGCAAAGGTGTTAAGATTGCCCTGACAAAATTTGAAGTTGATCGGGTTAAAGCTGTAGGACGAGTTTGTTAAAGTACAACAAGTGCAAATGGCCAAAAATGAGCACTTCATTCAAAATGGCTGACTTCCTGTTGGGTTTAGGTCATGGCAGCAAGAGACTTTTTTGTAGGTCTGGGTGCAAAACACATATGTATCGAATTTCATACACGTAAGTGAAAGTGGTCCGGGGGGCTGTATTTTAGGGTGCACTAGCAAGCCATTTTGCCCCGCCCATGACCGAAACCCATAAAAAACATACATTTCCATCACGTTTGAATTTTGTGCTAAGTTTTATGAGTCTAAAAATATTCATTTCAGAAGCTAAAAGTCTGATTTTGTTTCCCGTCAAGTTTATAAATACAAATGTTAGTTTTGCTAATTAAATGTGAAATGCCATGGTATTGACCATGGCATTTCCATGGCCTGACCACACCTCATTTTATAACCAACACGCCCAGGGCTGCACTGCTGTGCGCCAGTACATTTGCTATTTACACAACATGGGCATTGGGCATGAAAATGACAACTGTATCAGTCTGAAACTAGCAATAACACTTGTGCTCCAATCACAAGTGGTTACTCGACATGCACGTAAAGACGCATTTTAAGCCATCTGTACTGGACTCTCGCTGGACTCAGAGCTGTCCTCTTGTGATCGGATCCCTCAGGGCCGATAGTAATTCCAGGTATGAACAGGTTCCGGGTGTAGTACTGACAAAGATTTGGGATTTCATTCATGCTATGAAAGCATTAATTATTTAGTTGCTCTACTATCACTCTGTACAAATGCCACTTTTATATCAGTCACATGAAAAATAGCCAAAAAACAATTCAAATGTTGTATTTACTTTAAATCTTTGTTTAGGATTTTGAAAATCAACAGCAACAATAACCAAATCTAAATCACGCTTACCTGACAAGGCCATGAAAACAACTGTGTTCCTGTCCATGGTGTGTACAGTTGCAGCCTGTTTGCAGAATCAGACAAAACCTAATGAGACTTCAGCAACCTTAAGACTTTGGTGTCAAAGGATATCTTTGGAGCAAAATGAGCAAATTATGTTGAGGCTTGATTTGTGATAAAACAAGAGAAAAAAACAGACATACAGTAATTCTCAAGTAATTAACATAGAGTGATCTGCAACAGTGCATATACACATGGTTTTCATGTCATTTAAAAGAACTGATGCCCTACCATTGTTATGTCAAAAGTGGTAACACTTTACAATAAGTGAGAAGTTACTAAGGAGTGAGACAGGAATGAATACTTGGTGAATCATTAACGATTTAATTCCTGAATAACTGTGATTCAAGGACTATAGCTCAGAGTAGATCATGATGAGAACAGACTGGGAGATACTGTATCAATGAATCATTAGGTAATGATTAGTCCAAAAATTTCTGTAAATCCACATACTGACTACTTTTTTCATGAGTTGCTCCTGAATAACTATGAACCAGTCGTTGAGTGGCAAAAACTAGTGACGACCCATTAATGACTAATTACTTTCAGAGTCAGAATCAGAAATACTTTGTTATCCCTAGGGGAAGTTGTTTGTGTTACAGCTGCTCCCATTCAAAGTTCAGAATATGCAGAAATAATAATAAGAAATAATAATAATAATAATAATAATAGCAATAGTAATCATTATCATTTATCATTAATTACTCTTTTTGTGCACTTTCAAATAAAGTGAAACATAATACTGAGTAGTTACCAATAGACTCATTAATTACCAATTACTTCATCGTGACTAGCTAAAAGTAGAGTTAATCTTTCTCTCACTTTAGTCTTGCAGGGTCCGTTGGCAGAAGGGATGAGGTGCTGTGTGATGTCTCAAGTCAGATTTCTTCAGAACTCCACATCCATTGAGAAACTTACGGAGAGGTAATATCAGAGTGCTTCCCCCTCTTCCTGTCCTTGAAGAATACAGCTCTGTTAGCTGGGAAAGTATTTGTTTATTTAAATATATAGAAGATGTTTTGACTGTAAAGTCACACAAAGGAAAAGTGTCTACTGTAGCTGATGTGATGATGCCTTGTGATAGGGCACAGATGGAAACACAAAAGAGGCCGTGTGATTCAAATTACATGCCCGTAAAAAGCTGACGAGAGACATTTATGTAAATATGTTGTGACAGTGCAGACTACTGCTTTTGTTGAATAGTTACCTTACTGACCCACTGTTGACAGATGACTGTTGCTTTTTGCTTTTTTTTTTTTTTTTTTTAAATGTAATTAAATACTACCCCCAAAATTGTCTTTTTCAAATTAAGCAGTGGGCACAATGTATCCATTCTCATATACTTGTGCATCCTAATGATCTGAACTTGTGATCTTGTGAAATACTGTAAAAGCAGAGTAGGGGTCTCTGGCCTACCTTCACCATCTTCCAAGGTGCATAAAGAAGAGAAAATAGGTCTAAAGAGGTAAAATCTCCAGCAACACTTGTAGTATATCAACAAAATATCCTGAGCAATATATAAATATCCATTATGTACAATATACAATCTAAATATACAATATACCAAATCCAAATCCTTATAAAACAGAGTAAACAAGTATACATACACACAGGATATATGATGAGAAATATCCTGAGTGATGCTGGTGCTATAAGATATATATCATATACAATACACAATCAAAATATATAATGTACACAAACAACCAACTGTCAAAATACAGTCAAAGTATACACAATCCAGATACTCACATCAGATAATACAAGTGCACATACAGTATATCTCTCTTTAGCAACAGGCACAAATGATTTGCTGTGCCTTGTTGTGCTTATTTTCTGCTGCATTACTTGCTACTCCCTCTGAATTTCAGGTAGAGAAGGTGCACATGTTTCAATGCCTGCATTTATAGATTTGTATGAATGTATCAACATGTGGCTGTGTCAAGACTTTCCAAGCTAAATCTAAAAAAGATTTGGCTCAGATTTATTTGGCCATTCAAACATACTGAGTAAAAGACAAAAAATACAAGTAAAAATCAAGGTCAGCAATGTTAACAGATAGCGACTAGTCTGCAGAGGTATGAGCATGTGCAAGGGCTAAGACTGGATTATCAGTTGGGTAATGTAGGCAATTGCCTGAGGATCCACACTCCAGGGGCCTCCATAAGGTTCACTGTTCACTGACTGGTTTGTGGTTAGAAGGACAGTTCGCCCCAAATCAAAAATACACATTTCTGTCGTCATTGTTATGCATCCATTACAATTCTGATTTATAAAGAAAACAAATTATTGATCTTGAGTTTGTCATATTCCTTCATATAGGCTTTGTGTAGTCCACTGGCAATGAATATATGGGTTAACTTCAAGTCTATTCAAAGTGTAGTTAAAGGTATTTGTCAAGTATAAAAAATGCTACCTAAATAGTTCCCTATAGTATACTGTAGTAAGTAAGTGTAAGTAGTAAAATAACCGTGCCTATAAGTTTACTTATAGTATAATTCACATAATAGGTGCAGTACAAAATAAAACTTCGATGTAAACTAGCTGTGTACTCATTGTTTACTAATTAACACTTGAAGTACACTCAGAAGTGTACTTCAATTTAGTCCCAAGACCTAGGCTTTTGATATAATACACCTGCAAGTATACAACTACATTGATATTAGTGCAGACTACTATAATGGACTTGGAGAATATAATCCACTGTAGGCTACTTAAATTTACTTGATAAAATGAACTTGAAGTATGCTTCCTTTTTGTAAGGGTCAGCCCCCACAGGGCCGACAGTGTCCTGATAGTCTGTGCACGGGGTGAGCGCGCCCTCTTACGGTCACCGAGCATCCTCGCGGAGAGGAGCCACCACCACGGCTGCCATGACAGGAGGCAGCCAGAGGAGGCGGTAGACGCTGCTGCAGTGACAACTGCTCCGCTGCTAGCGCTACCAGTCGGGCTCAGAGAGAGAACTAGGAAACAGGGGCCGCACAATTAACTACAGTAAGTTACGAACGAGGGGAGGCGACGAACAAGGAAAGCAAAGCAGTTTTTGTTCCAAGGAGCACCTGTGTTGCCTTCTGCTGTCTTGACAAATCGGGGGAAACTAGAGAAAACACCGTTTACAAGGTATATGCTGTGTGTAACTGTGATGTTGTGGATTACTGTATGCAAGGATGTGGGGTAACGCCATGGCTACTTTAGCTATCAGCATTAAAGTTAGCTAGGTTAACCTAGTTAACTAACTGTTTTACATTTGCAAATGTTAGCTTGCGGGGCAGCTCCCAGCGTTAGCCCGCTGTTGATGTTCTGCTGAAGGCAGGCATGGACTTGGTAGTACTAACGCGGGGAGCCACTGCCAGGCCTAGCTAACGTTATGCTAAGCTAGCTAGCTAGCTGACGTTACCAACATTACGTGACAAAGCTGGGTAGTATAAATTAAGTTACCTTCTACACTCTTAGCTATTTTAAATGAAGCTAAAGCAGCTAGGGGAGGTTTGTAAGCATTGGGCCTGCCGAGGCCTTCTGTATGTCGACAAAATACACAGACACACTTCACAAGCGAGGAGGCAGCAGTAGCACTGTTGTTTGGTGGACAGTGATTGAAACATTACAGGCCACGTTAGCTTACAAACATACAAAGTTCGCTGCTAAGTAAAGGGTAAAGGCAGCTGAATCACACGTTTTACTGAGGCTCAACGATTAAGCTGTCTTGCATTTGCTTGACACAGAATTACTCAGTGAGCAAGTATCCATTTTGTAAGCATTGCGCAAAGTTGGCAGGCTTCACACCATCACAAACCAGGCATGGATAACAGAGGGGCGGTGCTCACTGTCAGCTTCACGTTGGCCAGCTTACTGGGCCGCGGGTTTCTAACTTGTTTGAGTTATGCTAGTCTTTACATGAGATCGTAAATGTAGCAGAGTCACTTTGGAAGAGTTCGTGATACATGTATATAAGCCAAGCTAGCTTATGTGACAGGACTGGTATTAGCTAGCAGCTCACAGTGGTCACTAGCTTACTGTCAGATGATAGCAGAGCATCTGCTGCTGTCTGGACTGAAGGGTGGGGGTGACGTTTGAGCTGCCTTCAGACACTCTTGTTTGTTTTCTGGAGGATATCTATGCTTCACGCTTCACTGGCTGTTTTAATCGAGGATATGTAAAGTCAGCGCTAGCTAACGTGACGTTTCCTTTGAGATGGTCGGCAGGGGTTTGGACTTTCTTTCCGTCTTCTAGGCCATGTTAGGTCTGTTGTGGAAAAGTCAGGCCCGCTGCACCTGTGACATTTGTTGGCCTGACATTACTCCAGCACACCGCACCTGATTAGTGACCGAGGCATTGTGGGTTAGCGGTGAGCAGCTGATTTTGATCCTGCCATATGTGTTTCCTTCTTATTTGCGTCACTGATACTGAAGCAGTTCCGCTGCCTGCTGGCTATATTAACAAGCATTAGCCTGCGCGAAAGACGGATTGGGCCACCTGGCTAAGTTGAGGTGTGTCTAGTTTAATAAAGATGAGAGCAAGTGTTTGGGTCACCAGCGAACCCGGGGACACGTTTTATATTTCCGCTCAGTCACACATGACGCATCATATCTGAATAGTGGACTGACTGCACCTCCCACTTAGGTGCTGCCTGGTTTATATTCCTGGCCCCTGCGTTGCTTTCTAAATGTGGACTCTCTGCCAAAAGACGTAAGAGGAAGAGAGTGACAGCTCCAGGGTTTGTGTTCAGAGTTTAGAGGATCCCGGCAGGACAACAGGTTGGTGTCAGACCATTAGATCAGTGATGTTTACCTCTTAAGTGACTAGTGTAAATCTTCTGTGACAATATTTTTTTAAGATAAAACCATCATGTGACTATGATTACATTATATGAATGTGTATTTCTGTCTGAAGCTATTGGAATAGATATTGTAGTCTTCCTAAAGTAAGGAAAACACATTTAGGCTGCTGTGTTGCTAATTACACTGTCATACCCTTCTTGTCTGTTCAGAAAACTTTGGCCTCTGTGTTTGTAAGGTGGTTGGGTGGGTCAGGGAAATGTGTAGATAAGGGTCCTTGTTGAGTAACCCAGTTAAATAAGAGCTATGTCGAGATATGGTTGTCACATCTGTGAATTGCATCGCCCACTTCTTTGCTATATTCTTTGTAGCATGGTTCAGTTTTATCCTGGGTTAGAGGTTTTTATAAAGAGAGGGTGTGATTATTGACCTGAATTAGTTACCTGAGGAAGTACAATATGTTTAATAGTGTGTTAACTTGGATATATTAGTCACTCTTCATAGAGTGGTTCATACAAAGGTCAGAGGATATGTCATCAAGCTGTTAGTAGGCCTATGTCATAGTCAACATTGTGTTGTTAATTATTTACTAAAGAAGATTCACAGAACTGCAACTGCTCAATAAAGCATTAAAGGTCAGATCTATTTATGGTGTTCACAAGTTTAAAGAATACATCACCTCTCCTCTGTTGTGTATTAGTGTTGTCACTGTGTGTCATACATCAATACCTTGAAAACAAATTGATATCCACCATTTTGATACCACAGGGAAAAAATAATGCAACAATGAGGGTATGAATTTTTTTTTTTTTTGAGATATATATATATATATATATATATATATATATATATATATATATATATATATATATATATATATATATATATAACAAGGCTGCATGACAAAGAGATACAACTTTTTTTGGCTAGGAGCAGAAAGACTGTTGTAAATGGTAAATGTCACATTGTTTCAGAAACATTAGGGGTTTTTTCTCTTTAGATTAGCGCTTTAAAAATGGTGTGTGTCAACTCGCTGTTGGAGAGAAAAGACAGCACAGCTGGTATCAGAGTATCGATACTGCAGATAAACGGTTTCAATACTCATTATCATACTCAGTATCGATACTCTGATACCAGCTGGTTCAAATATTCAGAATTGATCTATACTTTTGTCAACACTGGTGTGTTTGTATACTGTATTAATTGTTTGCCTGGTATGGAACTTTATTAGCATTAATTACCAGCAATGGATTTTTTGTTAGTGTTTAACTCACAGTTTGCCATCAGTGCTCGCTGCCACTGTAGTTTTTTGTACGTAAAGACCTAATGCTGCATTTCACTGGTATATTTGGAGTGTACCTGTCTTCAGAAACCAGCTTTGTTCCAGATGAGCACACCAGAGCAACAACTGCACAAGGACTCAAAGATGGACTTAAGTTGTGGAAACTAGACTTGGCCCACCAACAGAACCTTTTTTGGGAATGTGCTCCAACAGCTCTCAGTCTGCTGTTGTTTTTTGATTTTCTCTTATGATCAGTGTTTAGTTTTACAGACTGATGGGAGGATTTTAATGCACACAGACACAGCAGCCTCTCCCATTTAAACATCAACATAAAAACATAAAGGATTCTTCAGGTTTATTGCATTGTTTATTAGATATAAAATGTCACCATAGTTCACCATAAAATATGCACATTGAAACCTACAACCCACACCCAGCCTTACGTTTACTTGGTATAAACTTATACACTTATATTAGTCTTTTTGTAGAGGTTCTTTGATGAAGCTTGTCACTTTAGTGGTGTACGTGTTGTTCTGTCTTACTCCTGTATCGTTCTTAAGATCTGTCGGCCTTTGTTCAGACTTGCATGGTATCATTGTTATGTTAGCATGAGTATGACTTCTGAATCATTTGCAAGTCACTGGCTGTATATTTGCAATCACCCTCACCTAATACAGTGCCTACTTCTGTCCTTTTCTATAACTATTTGATAGTCTGAGCAGAGTATTGCTCCGATTTTGTCTGGAATAACTGGTACTTTGTTGTTGGTCACCTGTGATTCACTTACTGAACATGAACATTTTGTTTGTACAGTGCAACAACATTAATTTTGGTCTCTCTCTGTACTTTTGTACTTTTAACATTCTCGTACTTTTCTTTTAGGCAACCCCTCCATCTGTACAGGCTCTGATCCAGTTTTACATTTCATTCCTCAGGTGGACAGTCCGCTCCCTGGTTGCTCGTGGTAACTCTGCGCCATGCCTTTCCCCTTTGGCAAGTCCCACAAGTCGCCGGCGGACATCGTCAAGAACCTTAAGGACAGCATGACGGTGCTTGAGAAGCATGACATTTCTGACAAAAAGGCTGAGAAGGTAGGTCGATCTTGCTCGAACTCGCTTTGGGGATTCATCACGTCTGAAATGTCATTGGGAGACATAAAAGTAATTTTGTTTTGATGAGGGAAGATGAGTTTGAAGTATCTTTCTTAAGCTTGAAGTAGTTTAACACCTGCTTTATGGTATGTATATGTCTGCATATATTTTATTCAGGCCACAGAAGAGGTGTCAAAAAGCCTGGTGGCCATGAAAGAGATCCTGTATGGGACTAATGAGAAAGAGCCCCAAACAGAAGCAGTGGCCCAGCTAGCCCAGGAGCTCTACAACAGTGGCTTGCTCAGCACTCTGATAGCCGACCTGCAACTTATCGACTTTGAGGTGAGACTTTGTGTCCTTTCTTGGGGGTGAGGCAGAAAAATATTTAATGAATGAGACTGAAAGAAAGGAAAAACAGAGAGAATGTTAGTGCTAAGTTTATGTGAGCTATGTACAAACCTGAAGAATGTGAGAAAGGGATGCATATGTTTTGAAAATGTGCATTCAGGTGGTGAGGGACAGTTGGGTCTATGTTGATACGTGGGCAAACTCATGTCCCTCTGCAATATGTTGTGACTGGTGCTGTGTGGTAACTGCTGCAGCAGGTTTCTCTGACTCACTGTCACAGCATGAGCCACTGTGTTGTTGTGATCTCTCTGTTCCTCTTTTTAACCTCTTTCATCCTCCCTCCCTTTTCAAAAGAAAAAGCTGGCCAAGAATTGCAAATCACAAGAGTTTAACATAGAAATATGACATTGCACTTTTTCTCTTATCAGTATGATTATAATATTCTTTGGTAGCTATTTGTCTATATCCTTCCTTGTTATTATCTTAAGAGGACATCTGTCTTTCCTCACTGCTGAACAAACTACAAAACAGCACACCTTAAGTTTAGAGCTGCATTTTCCACCCTGATCTAGCTCCTGATTGTACTGTCAGTTTGGAAGTGTGTTGTAAAACCTTTTTTGTGTATTGTATTCTACATTGACTTTGGCTTTATCAAACTTTATGTATGCTTTATCTGTTACCACCAGGGTAAGAAAGATGTGGCCCAGATCTTCAACAACATCCTTAGGCGTCAGATTGGTACTAGGACGCCCACGGTGGAGTACCTCTGCACCCAGCAGAATATCCTCTTCATGTTGCTTAAAGGGTAAGGAGGCACACACACACACACACACACACACAAACACACACACACACACACACACGCAAGCAATCATGCTCCCATGTCCATTCCGATTTTCTGTATTTATGAATATTTTTGAATTCCCACATTTTTAAACACATCACTGAACAGTTATAGCAACTTCCTGACATAAAGGGAAGTGAGAGCACCTGTTTTCAAATTGTCTGACTGCTTCTTATTGAAGAACGAAAATAGGCTCAAATGTGTATGTCAATAAAGCAACGTTTAACTTTGGTGAAAGCTGTGTCAATCTAGCTTTCTGTGATACAAGTTCCAAAATACCAGTGACGATTTTATCAGTGTTTCCTGTGCTTCTTTCTCCATGAAGCAAAAGAGAAGTACTCAAAAAGAACTGATATAGATGACAATACTTGGACTTAAATCATGCTAAAATATATAGACATGGCAAAGTTTAACCAATAATATCAATAATACATAAAGACAGAATAGCCCAAGTGAATAAAAAAGCTTTAGTACTTGTTGAAAGGTAAATATATATTAGAATTTTTATTGAGAGAAACTACACCATGTGCAAATACTCCCATTGTGATTGACCTTCTCTGTTGTACAATGCACCATAAATTAGATTTCTCTGTTCAGTTGCTCTTCCCCATGGCCAACCAGCTAAGAACCAAATGTCAGTGAAATTGATATCTGGTGACATTTTATCCGAACGTTTGAAGTCTGGGGTTTCTGTATGTATAACAACACTAAGCTTAGGTGAAAATAAAAACCTGTTATGTAGATTAAGGAGATTGAGGAGATTAATAGCCCACCACAGCACATTTTATGCAGCGTGTATGCCATACACCTACCTCTTGTTTCAGTTCACCACCCCTTGTGTGCGTGTGTGTGTAGTATGCTTCTATGTGATAAGTCCTTGTCTTGTGTTGCTGTTTTCTGCAGGTATGAGTCTCCAGAGATTGCCCTAAACTGTGGTATCATGTTGAGGGAGTGCATCAGACATGAACCGCTGGCCAAAATCACACTGTGGTCAGAGCAGTTTTATGACTTCTTCAGATACGTGGAGATGTCCACATTCGACATTGCCTCAGACGCATTTGCCACTTTCAAAGTAAGTTGTTCAGCAGATTTTCTTTGATGGGTGCTCTGAAACATCTGTGACTCCTTTGCAAGAGAATTCAAAAGCATCATTTCAAAAGTAACTCATTAACATACTGTGATTAGTAGAGATGCTCTCTATAATTTCATGACATCTCTCTTCAGCATCCTCATTTCCTACTTCCTGCTTCTTCGTTGATGGTTTATTCACATTATATAATTTGAAACATTGTAACTAACTAGACAGCTCAAACAGCAGATTAGATGAAGTCTTGGCACCTGCTCCTGCTGCTGCTCCTGCTGCTGCTCCTGCTGATACTGCAATCACAGACATGCTCACATGAACAGCCAACAATGGCTTTTTATGATGAGAAAGACAGGGTTCATATGCAAAGTTATGCCATTATTTATGGACCTGAATGCACCACTTGAGCTGTCAATAATCTGCCTCTATTTGGTGGCTGTTGTGGAAACTCTTGTCAAAATCTCCTTAATGTTCCACTTACTTTAGTTTCTGATTTAAATGTAAGGTTAGAAATAAAACACTTTGATTAAGCGTTTATATTAATTCTTACGATCATTTAAACCATTACTAGTTTGCTGATTGTTTAGGCTTCTATCAGAGGGGCTCAGTTTAAAACTGACATTTAAAAGACTGGAATAAATCCTGTGCCGTTTGGACCAACTTTAACTGCTTAATGAAAACCAGTGTTCAGAAGACCTGATGAGGTTTCTTTAATTACAAAGCATTTTTTATCTGGTCCAATGAAGGATTGATTTGCCAACATAATTGCAACAGATAAACCAGTCTTCTTATGTCTTTGAAAATGATTATGTCCAGCAAAATACACACTGTAACCCAAAACATTTCTTTCAGTGTAATTTTAGGTTGGGTTTTTTCCGATTTGAGCAATGCATTTCTAAGGATTATTTTGCAAGTGCTTTAGTGTGTTGTACCTACAGTTTCCAAAAAGGAGTCAAACGGGACCAGTCAGAACCATTAAGTCTGAATTTATTTGCATTTTCTATTTCCAGGACCTCCTCACAAGACACAAGCTACTGAGTGCCGAGTTTCTGGAGCAACATTACGACAGAGTAAGTCCATACTGATGTGAAACCTAGTATTAAATTGGGAATGGACTCACCCAAAGGGAGAAAGAAAGGCTTTAAAGTGGTATGTATGTTAAGTGTGGTCATGTCATCATAGAGGACAGAAAGTATGTATTCCTACCACTAATATTTATAGGCAGCTAGAGAAATGGATAATTATTCAGATCTTAAGGTATTAGTATTTTACATTTATATTCAGTGAACATATTCATCAGTTCAAAGATCAGTACAACAAATGGAACAAAGACTCATTCATCCCTATACAGCACTTTAGATGTTGAGGTTGTTTGAAACTTTGAAGACCTTTCAAGGATTTCAACATGTTTTGAGATTACTATTTCTTAAAACTAGGTGAACTTTTCTTTCTACCAGTTTACATTTAAATTAAAACTGGTAGTCTGTGTGTCTGGCCTGCTTGAAGTCTGTTTCCTAACATCATCAAACCAGTGATTTGAGAACACAAAGTAACTGTCAGTCTGTTAGAGAAAATCTCTCATTTCCCTGTCATTGTGTTTTGATACAAGACACGAATGCAATTGTGAAAAACACTTCTTGACACATTTAGATGACTCCATCTCTCTCACCCCCGACCCCTTCTATTTTTTCTGTCTTCTCTCTTTTTTTCACTACTTCTTCCTCTCTCTCTAGTTCTTTAGTGAATATGAGAAGTTACTCCACTCAGAAAACTACGTGACTAAAAGGCAGTCCCTTAAGGTAAGGAGCCTGGGTTGTACCAGTAAACAGGTCTCATGTAGTAGTGCAACTCTTTTCAGAGAGCTATTTAAAGATGGGGTCTGGTCAGAGTGTTGGGTTTCTCTGAACCATTCCATCTACATCACCTTGTTGTTAACGCCATCTAGTGGTGGGAGTGCCGTGTATATGCTTAACCTAACTTTTAAGGCTAGTGTTTTCTTGACTTGCCTTATTTTATTGCTCTGAAGCCACAATCTGTAATCTGATGTAAACAAACAGGTCCCCCACTGACAAATTATTACCCATAATTATTATCTGCTATTTCTCTCAAGTTGTTTATCAAATTAATGATCAATTTCTGATTCTGTTTAAGGTTTAACATTATAATGTGTGTACATACAGGAGTAAAACAGGCCTATAATATAATGCAGATTTTATTAAAGTAATTAAGCTTTAAGTAGTCAGCCTGTCAACTTGATGAATCTGCAACTGTCTGTAAATTTTAAAAGAAATATCACATTAATATTTCTATCTGTTTCCCTCTGATATGATGTAGTTACTCGGGGAGTTGCTTCTGGACCGGCACAATTTCACCATAATGACGAAATACATCAGCAAGCCAGAGAATCTCAAACTAATGATGAATCTGCTACGGGACAAGAGCCGCAACATCCAGTTTGAGGCTTTTCATGTTTTCAAGGTAAAAATTCAAAGGTGTGGTCAACATTAAATGGAGTGCACAGTCTGTATGCATTAACATCGTTGTTATCTTCCTCCACCATCAGGTGTTTGTGGCCAACCCCAACAAGACGCAGCCCATCCTGGACATCCTGCTGAAGAACCAGACCAAACTTATCGAGTTTCTCAGCAAGTTCCAGAACGACAGAACGGAGGATGAACAGTTCAATGATGAAAAGACTTACCTGGTCAAACAGATCAGGGACCTCAAGAGGCCTGCCCCTCAGGAGGCCTGAGGAAGGGTGCAGAGGTGGGGGGAGGAGCCACCAGGACCATGTCTGGACACCATCCAGACAACGTCTGCTTAACGGACCCATCAGCAGCTGCTGTTCTGGTTTCTGAACAAAAATTGAGGAAACAAATGAAAAACCAACGTACCCATATCAACTCATCAGGAAGTTGCCAGCTCCTCTGCTCCTCAGTGAACATTTGATGATATTTTTTTCTTTTTTCAGTCTTTTTCCTTCAAAAGAAATAAGAGAAAATAATAGATGCTGCTGCTTTCTTGCACATTGAGACATGTAAGGTATATAATAATGACACAACAGTCCATCAAACATAGTGACAGAAAATATTTGTGCATTCAAAGTAAGGCAGACTTCCTGATAGATACATACCCACAAACACACCATATGAACAAAAGCAGACACATGTTTACACGCATATATAAATTACATAAAACAAAAAAAAAACATGCATACACACATACTGCAAGAATATCAGCTAAAACCTTGTGATGGAAATGGTACGAGAGAGTTGAACATTGGTGTGTTTGTTGCATGCCTTGAAATGTGACAGATCCATGGCTGTACCCAGTGTCGGCTCTGTGATGGCCTGCCCAGTCTGGCTCCCATGTTCAGTGCCACAGACTCGGAAATGCACGCGCATCACAGTAACCGCTACAGTTTGCATCTATGCCTTCATCCAATAAAGCAACAGTGGTTCATTCTAGCGATTTGTGGGGACAAGCTCTCAGAGGCCATCACACAGAACCATTTACCTCCCGTGTGCTTTGTTACGACACAGCACTTGAAGCACATGAGGAAAGGAGGGAGGGATGTAAGGTATGAATTTGGTGAAGCCCAGGAGTTGGGTCTCTTTATTGTTTTCTGGGACAGGGTGAACATGTACATATGCCTTTTTTTGCTTTGTAGATTTTTGTTTAACCTTGACATATGAATATATATTATATATATATTACCTTAAACATCACGTTTTTGGTTAATTGTAATCAAATTACTTTCTAAACCATAAAAGAAACAAACAAGTTAAGTGACATTGTTTTTGCATTTCATTTTACTGCTGAAATGGTTGCTGGTGGTTTTCTTTGTACATAACTTAAAGGGCCAGCTCACATTTAGCTAACCTATAGGATATTAACAATTTGTACAGCAGAGGAATGTCATGGTATTAGCTCTGGATCTGTTAATCCTCTTTTTATTCTCCATCTACATTTTGAGTATCTCTCAGACTGCTGAAAACGTGCAGGGGTGTGAGCAGCGCAGGAGGGGAGGGAGGGGATTTGGAGAGCATTAACTGAAACATTAAAGCCTGTGTGTTTGTGCACTTTGTGAGGTGCTGAGTGATCAACATCACCTAACTGGAGTCGAGGATAGCAGGGATTTCCCCCCCTCCTCAAAGTCATTAACTTGTTTTTTTCCTCATTCTCACTGGTCTGCTAGTGGATAGGGAGTGCTGTGTAGCCTCACAGTGAGTGTGCTTCAGGGGTGAGCTCATCAGGACATTGGCAACTCAGCACATCATTCTTACTTTCCCCCCCCTTCTCCTCATGTTTGAGCATTTCCTCTCTGAGGGTTTATAATTCCAGTACAATGATGAGTGTAAAGCATTGTGGGTAGCAGAGTATTTTGGGCATGTTGGATTGTCCTCATGGTGCTGAAAAAGCAAAACTGATGAAACCAGATACAGATACATTCAAACAGGCAAATGAGAAACCATCTGAGTGCAGACAACAGCACTTAGATAGCCCACAGTTCCTCCATACGCATTGAACATGCATGTTCCTCCACTGGCTGTGCATGATGCTGTACTAAAGATGTTGTACTGGAATTGTTTCTTTTCTCCAAGTATTTAACATTGAAATGTCAAATTGAACCCTTGGCTGTATGGCTGTATGCTGATTTTGACTCCAGTTTCAGCATAGAGCGTGTGGGTGCTTTCAGAAGTGTCAAAGGCCTGGGCCCTACAATCGAAATAAAGAAAAAAAAAACATTTGGAATAAAATAAAGCTGTGGTCATTTTTAACAACTCATCTGTCAAATGTGTGTTAACATTTTGGGGAATGTACATCAGCTTCGTATATATTGAAGTGGTGCCTTGGTACCAGGTGCTTACATAAAAATACTCCATGTACATGAATGTTTACTTAAGTCAGAAAACACAAGTATAATGAGCACAATGTACTTTCGTCTCAAAAATAGTCACCATTGTGGAGTGTGGATCCTATATAAGATAACTTGTTGAGAGGAACACATTTTAAAGTGCAATATTTCTGACTTGTAGTGGAGGATAAGTATCAACATAATGGAAATACTCAAAGTACAAGTTAGGGCTGCAACTAAATGATTTTAATTGTCAATTAATCTGCAGATTGAGGTCAGATAGAAAATGGTGAAAAATATAGATCACTTTCCCACAACCTTAAGATGTTCAGTTTACTGTCAGAGGAGTAAAGACACCAGAACATGTTCACATTTGAGAAACTGGAATCAGAATTTTGACCTATTTTGCCTTAAAAAAATTATTCAAACCAACTAATCAATTAACAAAATAGTTGGCAACTATGGTTAATCGTTACAGCTCTAGTACAAGTAGCCCACTGCTTTTAACAAAAAAAAACCCATAACAGATCACAGAACATAGCTCACGTGGACTTAGAAAGAGTTTAATGTAGTCTGAGAGGCAATTTGTAACACCCAAGTATTTATTTTTTCCGCCATTAGTATAACATGTTAAATGTCTCATAAATATTAAAAAGCATATGATAATTGTGGGTTAGTATCTCATTATCGGCTACTACCTTATAGGATTATTAGCCAACATTTTCTGATTATTAAAAGCAACATTATGTAACTTTACCTTAAAATAACAGCCTCAGAATCATGTTGATGGTACAGTGTCTTGTAATGGAGAAACACCTTTTTTTCCCCCACACTGTAATTTCATCATTCACTAATAAGCTGCGTTGAGATAAGTTTGGTTCCCTAATGTAATTTTATATAAGTGGAGGGAGGTTCTGCTGATTTTGATGTATACAGCATGTAACAGCACATGTCATATTAATTAAATGAGAACTGATACCATAGTGTTGTTTTTCTGAATTGAGTTTACAGCACTACGGTAGACACAAAGCAGCGGACTGGTCCTTTAAGGGCAGATATTAAAAAAAAAAAAAAAAAACCCAAACCAGCACACTTCCGGTTGATACAGACAAAAACAGACAGAGAGGCAGCCCAGCGGTGAGAAGAGGACGGCCCGTCGACGAGTTGAGGGGATTTGTTTCAGAAAAGGGTGACCAGCTATTATTAACACAGACGAAGAGTGAAGTCGCCTGCAGACAGACACACAGACAGACAGCCAGACAGAGGGACAGTGACACCGAGCCATGGTGAAGATCAGTTTCCAGTCTGTCGCGGGACAGAAAGTGGAGAAGGAGAATGATGGCGACAAGACCGAAATCCTCATTCCTCATCCGCTGGTGAGCAGCGCGTCCCTTCTTGTCCTTTCTCTTATTGATAACGCCTTTTTTTTTTAGCTGTCGCTTTAACATGATATTGTATTTCACCCCCCTGCCTGCCTGCCTGCCTGGCTGACTGGCCGCTGCACCTGCACGGCCATGAACAGCAGGGGGATTTAGACACCATCTATCGCCATTTGGTCTGAAACAAAACATGTCATTGCTGTGACGGTTTCCTCTGCGCCAGTGCGCTTATTGCAGGCTTGGTGCAAGTTATTACAGTGTGCACATGCGTTGCTCCTTGTTTAGGACTGTGCGGAGGATTACAAGCAGAAAGCAATATAACAATATAAAGGCTCTGAATGGGGTTTTGCTTTATAAGTGGCGTGGCCTCTGACGTTTTTCTCCTTCAGTGCAGATTTAAGTAAACAACTCCCCAGCTGAAATAATAAAAAAAAAAAAAAATCTGAATGCAAGAAATGCAGAAGCCTTGGGTGACAAAATGGCAGATGGGTTGCTGATGCTTGCAGCGCATGCAAGATTATTTTTGTAAAGGAGGCAGAGCAGTGGACTCTTCAACTTTGCAGCAGCAGCAGCATTCCCAGCATCCCCTCAACCCTTATCAAAGATACATGACGGAGCCCTGGAGATGATGAACCATAATGGAATATAGATAGGACATCAGGCATGCATATAAAGTGAATATTGCAAAAAGTACAGAGCTGGAGTGACTGCGTGTCTGTGTGAGGTCTGTTCACCCAAATGTATTGAGCAAGAGACAGACAGGCCTCATGGCGTGTCACGCTCTCAGCTGGTGTGAAAGGGCCTCTATCTCTCTCGGTGGGGTGGGAGAACACAAAGTATCACAGAAGTGTGTGTTCGCACATACACAGTTGTCGCCTTGTCCTTATGCACCCTCTGTTTCCAAGTGTCTGCACAAAGAACAGCCACTGAACTGAAATGAGTGTCATAACATGAAAATACTCTTGAATCAAAGGCACTGCTTTCAGGCTCTTTGTGCCATTTCCTTTTCAAAATGATGGAACACGTTCACACGAGACTGTCATCATTTTCTTTGAAGTTTCTGACAACAGCCATTGCACTCATGCACACAATCATTTTTCTCCCTCATAGCTCCAGCTAAGAATAGCAACCATTGTTTCTTTATAGAGACACTTTTTTCAGAGGATAATTGTACCTGCCACAGCCACTCCGCACTTCACCTACAGTCATTATTTTTGTAAATGGAAGCACACAGTGAGTGGCTACTATCTGTGAGTGGTGCCAACCTGCCTACTCAGTTTGGGCGCGTGGCACTGGCAGATGGACTGCGAGACTGGAGGCGTCTGGGAAGATTACTCACCATCTCGGTCGAGTTTTCATTTCCCAGCGTCGGGCCCAGTGCTACTAATTCCTGCTTGAATTGCGGAGTCGTCATTTATGTGAGCTTCTATTTTAGCAGTTAGTCAATTCAGGTCATTTTAAGCTGCTCGTCACGCTGACGATGAGTAGGCTGGGAGTTGTATTGAAGCTGCCTTGAAATGCCTTTCTGTGCTCATTTGAAGTATTAATATGTGGGTTGTGTGTGTGTGTGTGTGTGTGTGTGTGTGTGTGTTTTCCAGGATGAGGACGAGCTGGTCCTGCCACTGCGGCCCAAAAAGTCTCCCCTCAATGGGCTGTGCTGCCTGACGTTTGGCCTGGTTGTGTTCATGGCCGGTCTGGTCTTGGCCTCCATTTATGTCTACCGCTACTACTTTATACCTCATGTAAGACCTGATTATTACTGTGTGCTGTCTGTGTATCAACACTGTATGTACAAATAAAGTTATGTCCTTTATTTTTTTTAAAGTAACCTCCTTATAGGATAGATATTTTTGATTCAGACTTGTTTCCGAGTGGGGTTGTTCCGATACTGGTATCAGTACAATCTTAAAAGCTGGATTGATCATTTGTGAGTACACAGGTCTATGCACCAATCCAATACATGGCATCCATACAGTGTTAGTAGTATACAGCTGTCAAAAATGATAAAAAATAATATTTATTTATACATATATAGTCTTCGGTACTCTGATCTGAACTGAAGTTCCTTCATCGGGAAGGAAAAAAGTCAATCTGAACATCTGTATTTCCAAGTGTTCATGCTGATCTGTTGATCTAGAGCTGATCTGTGTGTGCGTGCAGATCCCAGAGGAGAACCTGTTCCACTGCAGGGTGCTCTATGAAGACTCTGTGTACGCCCCGCTGCGTGGGCGCCAGGAGCTGGAGGAAAATGTTGGCATCTACTTGGCTGACAACTACGAGAAGATCACTGTGCCCGTGCCTCACTTCGGAGGCAGCGACCCGGCTGATATAATCCACGACTTCCACAGAGTGAGGACAAACACACGCATTGACATAAAGAACACTCATTGAGTACATGCTTCTTTTTACTACAACTCACTAATAGCAGTGCACTTTTTTAATAGCCCACTACGAACAATTTACAGAAATGAAAATTAATATAAAAAACATTACATATAAAACAAGAACACAGTCTACAGCCGGAATCAGGAATGTCATATGCTTCTCAGGTATTTGGTCACAAACCAGAATATTGGACAAATCTGACAACATTTTGACCTGATGTTGGCACGAGATAAAGACGGAATCACCTAAGTCAGTAGGATTCATCCTCTGGAAGCAATCAAGTCAATATTTATTGTCAGTTTGGACCAAATTGATGGACAGACATTGACATTGAGATCACTGAAATTAGTAACATTACCACAAGGAACTGCCAGCAGATGACTAGCATTGACAGATTTGCATAAAACAAACTTAACACTGGTCTTTTAAGGTAGCCTTCAATAAACTGCTTTATTTTCAAGGGACTGACTGCTTACCATGACATTGCCCTGGACAAGTGCTACGTTATCGAGCTCAACACCACCATCGTGATGCCTCCACGAAACCTCTGGGAGCTTCTCATCAACGTCAAGGTAACACAACTGCAGTGTTAGATGACTTGATGCCTACACCAGCACCTTTTCCTCTTGAATTCTTAGAAAGCAATGGTTTAAGTTTTAGCCTTTACTGTTCCCAAATGGTATGAACTGGTTAAGATGTTCACTTTTTTTTAAAATGTAAAAAACCCACAAAAACTAGAATGGCACTCAGTAGAGCACGTACCTCTTCCAAGGCCCAACAGTCCACTTTGATTCAGTCAAACCTAAGCCAATATCAATTTGAATCCTCATGAAATTCTACTCACTCATAGATACCAGCCACCTAAATACGAATTTGAATCCACACCAAAAGTTAATGTGGTCTATTCTGGGTTGAGACCCATCTTCCATCCAAGTTTCATGGAAATCAATTGAGTAGTTTTTGTGTAATCCTGCTGACAAACCAATTAATAGACACAGATGAAAACTTGGTGAAGGTAAGAAATACTTACCTCTGGTCTCAAGCGTTAAAGGTCACAGCAGAAAGTGGCACAGGGAAATTCATCCAAGCAGGGCTAGTTGGTGAACTACAGCAGCTAGCAAGCTAACAGCTACCATGCCTGTGCTCCTGGAGGATACTAGCATTAGTCAGCCTCTAGCAATCTTTGAGCTTCAAGTCTCTGAACATCTTATTTGCTTTTACATAACTTAACTATATACAGTGTTAGTTAAGAGGGGGGAATGCTTGCTAGCTGTCAGTGACCAAGCTTGTTAGCTTGGTCACTGGCTAGGTTACTGGCCAGAACATTCAATTGGCTCCTGTCTCTTTAATTTTCGAAAATGCGAAATATTTTGTTAAGCAGTTTATTGTTCGGCAGAGGCAGGTTAAATAAAACTGGATGGAGCAACATAGCCAAATAGTTATGATTGGTTTTCCTCAATTTTGGACCCTCCAGCTCTCCATTTCCTGGTCAGGTTATTGTGTGTGTGTGTGTGTGTGTGTGTGTGTGTGTTGACACCCAATGCTGTCTGATTTTTTTGTAGTGTATCTGTTGGAAAATATACCCTAGTGAGCTTGTTGTTGTTGTCTCTTGCAGAAGGGAACATACTTGCCTCAGACCTACATCATCCATGAAGAGATGGTGGTGACTGGCAAAGTGCACAACATGCGTCAGCTGGGACCCTTCATCTACCGCCTGTGTAATGGAAAGGACACCTACCGTCTGAACCGCCGTGTCACCCACAGACGTGAGTTGGGGTTAATGGAGGGATTAGTGGAAATATGACAAAAGCTCTTTAATCATGTGAAAGATGTCGGTGAACTCAGTGTTTTTGTTTAAGGGAAAGAAGGAGCTTTATGGTTTTAAATTGTTGTTATGAGATCTGAAGAACAAAGTCACATCACTGATCCCCCTCTCTGTGTCTCACCCCATTTCCCTCTCAGGCATCAACAAGCGTGAGGCGAAGGATTGCCATCACATCCGTCACTTCGAGAACACATTTGTGGTGGAGACGGTTATCTGCGATGAAGCGTAAATGCGACGGTCATCTGTGTCACCCCACCCACCCAAAGGCACATCTCTAGTCACTACCCCAGCCACTGTAGCATCCTCCTGTGGATCTGATCACATCTGAGTTGCACTTTACTTGTGATTTTGGTTTGATGTCCTTTGTAAAAGGCGTTTGTTTTGTTTTTTTCACAACCTGTCTTTTTTTTATTCTTTCTATTTCCGATGTGTGATGCAATACTAAGCTGTTGGTTCTATCACAGGATTTTCCTTGTAGCAAAGTCCGTAAGCCGATAATGAATTACAGTTTCAAGACCTCTCCTCTTCCTCTGGGGATTTGTGTAGTGGTTACTGTTGTTAGGGGAGATGACTGTCTCCATGTGTTGTCAAGGTGACTGTACTTTTTTTCCTCCTTCCCTGGAGGTTACTTTATGTCTCTTACTTCTAACAGTCATCTGTGCAAAGCATGACAGCATTGCTTCCCTGAGCAAACATAGCAAACATAATCAATAAAATACTAATAATTACTATCGTGTTTTCTTATGTTCTCTGTAATGTAAACATGTAACTGCTAATAACTAGTTGCTTGATTGCATCTTTAAATTCCTGCCTGCCTGTTGCTTCCTTGCTGCCATTTCTGCTTTTCATTTCCTTCTTAAAAAGCATCACTACACAGTAGAAGTTAGAGACGGTTGCAATGGACATTAGAATGCTTCACTCTTTGTTTTATAGTATTCTATCATAACTGAAACCGATGTATTTGTTTTCCATGCTCTCATTTCTCCTCAGCTTTTCTCTTTTATTTTTATTTTCGCATACTCTGCATCAATGCCTTTGTGAATCCTTTTAAAATGATGTCTTCGTTTCCCCTTGCATGTGTTATCTATAAGAGAAAAGCAGCACCATTAGAATGTTTTGTAAAACAACGTTTAAAGCCTTAGTCCAGAGTCAGAGACTGGACTAAAGTCAGTACTACTGAAAGGGAGCATATTATATGAAATGTTAGTTAAACAAAACCAACTTTGATCTGTATATTTTGTCTGCCGATGAAATCTGTCTGTGAATAAAGTAGTGAAAATAACTAGATATCTGTTGATGCTTTATTCATTTTTAGACCCTCAAAATGACCCAATGACATCATCATTATGCTGCTGTCCGGTAAGGTTAAATACAGTGTACGTGAAAATTATGATCTACACAAAACATGCTCATGTGATTTAAGTTCTTTTTTTATAATTTATTTATTTGATGAAAAATATTTTTGCACCAACTAGACATTGTAACATCAGCAAACATCAGTTCCTTGTGTTTCCAGCATCGATCAGTTAATTTAAGCATATTAATCAGAGAAATATTAAAGGGTAACTCCACCAGTTTTACACATTAAAGTGTGTTTAAAGGTCCTAGGGAGTATTACTGCATATGCAAAAAATAAAAAATGGTATAAAGCCTTTAGCAGCTCCAGAGGAAGGCATGTAATCTGTGGCTAAATTGCATTGTGGGTAAAGTAGGCAGAAGAATGCATTGAATAAAAAAAGGTGATAACCACAGTAATTTATTTATTTTTTTTTTTTTCGGTCCCAACAGTTTTCATAAAATGCAAGACCAAGTACGTCACCACACCACACTGACATCACAGAGGCAGTTTATCAGATTACATGCAGCTTCCTCTGGAGCTGCAGCAGGTTTTATACTACTTTTTTCACATACACAGTAGTACTCCACAAGACCTGTAAACACACTTTAATGTGTAAGATTTGTACTTAAATTGTTTATTTTTCTTTGAGCAGTTTTAGTGACAAAACTGAGTTTGGTATGGTGGATATTGTGAGTATGTTTCATAAAAAAACGTGAGAAAACAATAACATTAAACACCTTCTTTTTGACAAAATCTCAAGGTCCATGATATATATAAATATGGACCTTGAGTCTGTACAATGCATTTGAAGCTACGGCTCAGGAAAGCATGGCTTTGCACAGCATAAAGACTGGAAGCAGCTGGCCTGTTCAAATGTAAGGACCTGGCAATAGTTCATGAACAAGCCAAGCTTCTCTCTATCTTGTATGTAATCGCAAACTTTAACAAACATTGGCTTTTTTAAATGGGTTTTTATAAAATTTGTAACACTGTCAAACTTAAAGCTAAGTAAGCATCCCACACCTCAGCAGCTGAAAAACTGAAAGGGGCATGTCACCTGGGAATTTGATGCCTTCTCATGAAAATATTGTGGCACATCCTTTGTCTATTGCTCACTTGCTGCAAGATCCATATCTTCTTTTTTCTTCCAGAAGTTATCCAGAGAAAAGTAATAAAACAGTGGATCCAGACAGCAGTTCATGGTAGCAAGACATACTAAAGGCCTGATTGCAGTTGTCTTAATTGTAAGTAACCCAACAGACAAAGGAAAGAAACATATGACAAACATAACCAAGTTCATGACAAAAATCAGCATAACATTCACCTTGTTGCTGACCCTTGCAGAGTCCTTGAGATGGCTGTGTAGAGTCAGAGACACCAGAGTGGTGCACACAACATTGACTGCCAGCATGATGAACACGAACACAACATGAAAATAAAGTCCTGCTGAGTTATAAGGAGTCCAACAGTGATGATAATCAAAACAGATAGGTATGCTGCAGTTTTTCAAATCCCTTGACATGGTTATGCTCCGTGGAATGTTCACCAGCACCAAAAACAGCCAAACGAGCGCAACAGCTTTCCAGGCGTTGGAAGAAGTTCGAAGATGTCGTGACCTCAGAGGATACACCACAGCCAGCAGGCGGTCCACGCAGATGAAGGTGATGAAGATGGCACTGCAGGTGATGTTTTTGCGAAAGATCACTGTGGTCGCAATGCACGCCGCTGAGCTCAGTGGCCAGGTACCTGTGGCGTAAAAGTAGACCCTCGTGGGCAAGGAGATGACGAGCAGCAGGTCTGAGATTGCCAGGTTGACCATGAAGACAACATTTGGGGATTTGAGGCTGTGGCGGCGTACCAATATCCACAGTGATACAGCATTGAGAGGAAGCCCAAGGGCCATAATACAGCCAAAGACCGCAGCATAAACTGGCTCTGGCTCTGGCTTCCATCCATCTTTCACGGTGTTGTTCATGTCTACCTGATGAGAGAAGCAATGTCTCGGTGTGCTTTAATATTGCAGTGGAGCACACGACGCAGTAGTTCCTCAATCTTCTCTTTATCAGTACAAAGTGAGGTTTGATGTTGACCGTGCCACTGGGTTAAAAATGTAACAGGAAACGTGTCAACTCAGGAACTGTGGTCACTGTGACTGTGTCAGTTCCTTGTGTTTCCAGCATCGATCAGTTAATTTAAGCATATTAATCAAAGAAATATTAAAGGGTAACTCCACCAGTTTTACACATTAAAGTGTGTTTAAAGGTCTTAGGGAGTATTACTGCATATGCAAAAAATAAAAAATGGTATAAAGCTTTTAGCAGCTCCAGAGGAAGGAATGTAATCTGTGGCTAAGTTGCTTTGTGGGTAAAGTAGGTGGCAGGGTTTGAAAAAGCAGAAGAATGCATTGAATAAAAAAAGGCGATAATCACAGTTCTGCAAATTATTCATTTATTTTTTTCAGTCCCAACAGTTTCCATAAAATGCCAGACCAAGTGTTTGCTTTTCCAAAGCTGCCGCCTACGTCACCACACACCACAGCGACATCACAGAGGCAGTTTATCAGATTACATGCAGCTTCCTCTGGAGCTGCAGCAGGTTTTATACTACTTTTTTCACATACACAGTAGTACTCAGCAAGACCTGTAAACACACTTTAATGTGTAAAATTGGTACTTAAATTGTTTATTTTTCTTTGAGCAGTTTTAGTGACAAAACTGAGTTTGGTATGGTGGATATTGTGAGTATGTTTCATAAAAAATGTGAGAAAACAATAACATTAAACACCTTATTTTTGACAAAAGGTCCATCTCAAGGTCCATAATGGAAATTAATATAATATTAAATTCTTTTTTTCTGGAGCTTTCAAACATATCTCATAGTTTGGGTTTGTCCAGTTTTTGAATATTGGCATAAACCAGCTTTGGGTTCAGACAAAATATGGGAGACCCCACCGAGATTTCAATTAATTAACAAAACAGTTTATTGTACCAACTAAACAACTATATACAAAAATAAAATAGACGGACTGACTTGGCAATCTGATGGACTGTTAACCTTTCACCACTTCCTGATTGAAAAGACAACATATGGTGGTTTGGGGTTTTTGGTAGAGTTGTGTTTACCTGTTCCTGAATAAAACTTCATCAATTGCGCTTTCTGCCTGCCGTCTCCTGCATTTGGGTTCACCTTGTCTGCTCTCATTGTTACAATCAGGCTTTATTTCAAAGTTAAATAACTTATTTGATAACCATAAGCTACCGTTAGACAACAGCTAATGTTAGCATTCAGCCACCTCTGAGCTAACATTACTGTACTGTTACTGAAAGCTGTAAATAAATTCTTAAATATCAATTCATGTCTTGTACACATGTACTGTATATAAGTCGGAAGTGAAACAGTGGATGTAATCAAACAGTATTCATAGCTAGGAAGTGGCTCAATGCTAACGGTGGCTAATGAGTTATCAGATGTGTTATTTGACCTTGAAATACAGCCCACTGTCCCTCCAGATTTTCACCATCCATAATCTATTCAGTTGCTGATCAATTGGGAAGTGGTGAAGTTATAACAATTTGTCGGATTCCCTGCATTTATAGGAAGTGCAACACAGAACAAAAGCAGCATGACATTAACCCAGCATCTGAGCTTCACACCCTGAGAGTGACGTCAGAGGAAAATGACCGCTGTGTGAATATGGTCAATGGAGATGAGTGGAAATTGATTTGCTATCCAGAGCAATGGGGACACTGATTATGGACAGACATGTTGGTACTGAAAACTTTAATTCCTGTGAACAACACAAAATTCAGTTCTTTCTTGACCTGCACACTGACTCACACACAACATTCATTCAAACAGACGTTTCGATCGATGTCGCATCAGAAAAAAAAAAACATTTATCCACTCCAACAAATTATGTAAGCATGCATGGAGCTCAATTTTCTCTTGTGCTCACATCTTCCTCTGATTCCTCTTTCCATTTATTTGCTCATTCTGTTGCAGGTTATTGCATTTTAATGTAGTTGTGCTGTGAAATAAATAGTTTTCTCACAGATTAAGTATTGACCTTCTAGTAGCTAGTTTGTGTTTGTTTTCCAATGTCATCATCCTTATCAAGCTCTTGCATCATACACATCCGTTACACCTAAGGAAGTGAGAATACGCAGATAATTATTTTGTGAAGTTCTACTTGTGGTCGAATATCAACAGATAACAAATATGTGCATCGTGTTCCATCAATGGCCTCATCTGACAGGGTAATTTAATATTATGTCAAGATGAAGCCAGTCAGAGATGAAATTCAGTATAGACTACCGCCAATCCCTGATGACTAATTGAATTTGCAGCTATTACTTACTTTTGGATCATTTCAAATCTGCAAATGAGGCCATCTAGATGCTAACAGTCTGTCGTAGGCTTATAATAATGCCTTTCCATCTGGTGTGGCTTAGGAGCTGCTGGCTCTATGACTGAGACGCTCTCCAAGAAGACAACAGCCTGAGTTTCATCAAAGGATTTATTATATACAGGACACATAGGAGAGTCAATCATTACAACAATCACAAAGAAAAAAAGAAAAGAAAAAATAATGATGCTACAATAAGCGTTATCTTTGGTACACTTTCTTTTGCCACTGCTTGAAAACCATCTTGGGTTATAAACATTCAATCACACAAAACCTTCAGTAGCCCATCCAGTCAGGGAGCTGTAATTTGATGCCTTCTCATGAAAATATTGTGGCATGTCCTTTATCTACTGCTCACTTGCTGCAAGATCCACATCTTCTTTTTTCTTCCAGAAGTTATCCAGAGAAAAGTAATAAAACAGTGGATCCAGACAGCAGTTCATGGTAGCAAGACATACTAAAGGCCTGATTGGAGTTGTCTTAATTGTAAGTAACCCAATAGACAAAGGAAAGAAACATAGGGCAAACATAACCAAGTTCATGACAAAAATCAGCATGACATTCACCTTGTTGCTGACCCTTGCAGAGTCCTTGAGATGGCTGCGTAGAGTCCAAGACACCAGAGTGGTGCACACAACATTGACTGTCAGCATGATGAACACCAACACTGGCTTAACATAAATCGCTGCTGAGATATTAGGAGTCCAACAGTGATGATAATCAAAACAGACAGGTACACTGCAGTTTTTCAAATCCCTTGACATGGTTACGCTCTGTTGAATGTTCGTCACCACCAAAAACAGCCAAACGAGCGCAACAGCTTTCCAGGCGTTGGAAGAAGTTCGAAGATGTCGTGACCTCAGAGGATACACCACAGCCAGCAGGCGGTCCACGCAGATGAAGGTGATGAAGATGGCACTGCAGGTGATGTTTTTGCGAAAGATCACTGTGGTCACAATGCACGCCGCTGAGCTCAGTGGCCAGGTGCCTGTGGCATAAAAGTAGACCCTTGTGGGCAAGGAGATGACGAGCAGCAGGTCTGAGATTGCCAGGTTGACCATGAAGACAACATTTGGGGATTTGAGGCTGTGGCGGCGTACCAATATCCACAGTGATACAGCATTGAGAGGAAGCCCAAGTGCCATAATACAGCCAAAGACCGCAGCATAAACTGGCTCTGGCTCTGGCTTCCATCCATCTTTCACGGTGTTGTTCATGTCTACCTGATGAGAGAAGCAATGTCTCGGTGTGCTTTAATATTGCAGTCGAGCACACGATGCAGTAGTTCCTCAATCTTCTCTTTATCAGTACAAAGTGAGGTTTGATGTGGACCGTGCCACTGAGTTAAAAATGTAACAGGAAACGTGTCAACTCAGGAACTGTGGTAACTGTGACGTTTGTGAAACTAACCAGCTTACTTTAAGTTTTGTGCAATTCTAAAATGTATTATCTTGTTGCAACCTAAATAAATATATATATATATATATATATATATATATATATATATATATATATATATATATATATATGTATATACATATATATATATATATATGTATATATATATGTATATATTTAGGTTGTAGAATGACAAAGGTAGTTCTCTCTTTTATGCATATTTACATACAGCCATTTATAAGAGAATTTGTGGTGATTTTGTGAAATTTGCACAATTTATGTCAGAGGAGGAGTTTTAATCATATTTGTATTGTTTGAGTGCAAATTATTAGTAAAACAATAGTTGATTTTAATCAATGAATCTCTTAACCTTAATATTTATAGTTTGTCGAATCGCCAAGAGCTGCAAGCTTTGTGTGGGTCTGTCCCTCCTCTCCTCTCTTTTCACTCAGGCTTCTCTCTGCTGGACCATCGACTGCCGAGGAACCATTCTCCCCTGGCTGTGAGTGCCTCATATATGCTGGATCAAGAACGTCATACCCGTAGACCCTCTCATGAAACATTGCTCACCTCTGCTTTACAATCTTCTTATATCTGTACTTTTTTAACACGACCTGAATACATATTTAATTATGCTAATTACCTTGTTTATTTAGCCTTGGCCTGCTCAGTCGTCCTCCTGGATCCACAGTCTTCACATGTATTTTACAATATACTATTCAGATATTTTGTTGGTGCAATCTGTATACACTGTGATTTTGTTGGTCTGTCTATTCTGGGAGAATGATCCTTCCTCTGTGGCTCTTCCTGAGGTTTCTTCCAGACCAAGGGTGTTTGGTGAGTTTTATCCTTTCTTGAATTGAGGGTCTAAGGATAGATGGTGTTGTTAACTGTATAGATTATAAAGCCTGCTGAGGCAATGTTTTAGGAAATTGACTTTCCTCTAAATGGGATACTATCCCATGCAAGTGTTCTGAGTACTTTTTCAATCATTTCTAACAATTGTCATGAGCAACTAAAATCTGCCACAATACGAGTTACAGGATGCTGACTGAATGTTACTTATACCATTTACACAGTGTATGTGTAAGTTCAATTAAGGCTGCAAATTAGCTTGAAGTTGTGTTAATAATGGATCACATGCATAAAATACTAATGCTGCTCAATGTCTGCTGGATGTGTAAACTGTCAACTGTTTGCAGCAGATAAAGTGGAAAAACCAAACCCTATAAAGTTGTTGTGGTGAATGTGCGAGCAAAGTGTCAACCACGAGAGCGTCAGAAACAAGCTGTTTACACAGTGCTGAGACATTATCACTAAAAGTGCAACTTGTTGGCAAATAGTTGCCTTACATCAGATGCCAACAATATTAGCTTTCAGTTGTGTATGTGTAGACCTGATGAATGTAAGACGTATCCATCCTACTTTGAGCTCTCCTTTGTTTTCCATCAAATTCTGACAAAAACATCCAGTTATTTAGGAGAAAAAACACAAAAATATGCAAATGTAACAAAAACAGCCACCTACTGCAGCCTTCTCCATGTAATGTCAATGTAATGTGACCTTTTTCAAAGGGAGAAGGCATAGCCTCCACTGACATTTGAATGTTGATAGAAATGTTTTCTCAGCATAGCCACCTTTTATGGCAGGATGTGGTGGAGAATCTCATCACACCCACAACAGAAACTACCTTGTGATTTTTAATGTGACACTAGAGATAATCATGAGATGATAAAGTAAACTGGAGAATGTTTTGCTTTTCTTTCCATGTGCTAAAACTGAAACAACAGCTTAGCTTATCTGGAAACAGGGGGAAAACAGCTAGCCTGGCTCTGCCCAAAGTGGAAAATACTGACTTAAACCATCTCTGGATTTATTCTGCACAAAAACAGAAATGTAAAATGGGCAACCTCTGTATCTTTTTTTAATTTCCCTCCTGTCTCACTACTTCTTCTTCTCGTCTTTGTGCGTTAATGAAAAAAAGCAAAGTAACTGCAGATGCATAAAGCTTTAAAAATTTCATCTCTCATGGATGTGTCTTCGCCTAATTTATGCAGGTGCAAGCGGTGCACCGAAGAACAAGCGCCATACATGTTCTCAGTACTGTGTTCTTGCATACAGTCGTACCTTCGTCTTGCTCTCCAAATAATCATCAAGTTGTGGCTCAGAACTTGTCCGTCGCACCAGACCACTCTTCTAGAAGTAGCACTGCTGTCACTCTGGACTGACATAGTCGTTGTGCGTCATATTGCAAGTGACTCAAAAGACACAGTGTCCAGAGCATCCGGACTGAGGCACACCCATAGAAATCCAAATGGAATCGCCTTAGAAAACTACTTCAGATCAATCAGGATACAATCTAAATCTGCCAACACAATGTATTTGGGCTGGCAGTCTGAACAAGGCCTAACTCTGAACAAGAAAGTGCAGGCCTTTTTTCTAATGTCATTTATTCAAAGGTTCTAATAAAACTGCTCCTGTAACTTAACCACTCCAAAAAAAGCCATTACAAGGCACAAAGATCTCATTACATCACCAAGCTGATGCTCCGTTTTTGCTGAGTAGTTTATATATGGCACACACACACACACACACACACACACACACACACACACACACACACACACAGCCTCACTCTGTTCTCATGATAAATGAGAATAATGCACAGGTCACATCACAGTTTCCTCAGTCTTTTTTCAAGGGGTCACCTCATCACTGCAGCCCCTTCCAGGGACTATATAGGGAGCTGATGAGTGGTGGAGATCCTCCTGAGTCTTGCAGAGTGGATATGCATTCACTTTAGCTTTTTAAATATTTATTTAAAGCATCTTGATTTGGTGGTAAAGATGCTTTTCTCAGCAGCCCGCTGTCTCGTCCTCCTACTCCTCCTGAACTTCGTCGATGCTGGTGAGTTGCTGACTGCTTCACTGAATACGGTAATGGGTTGACTCAGATTCTCATGGCTCAGAGTTTGATTTTATCTACTTTTCTATAATTTGACAGTTTGATAATATAAAGATTTGAAGTGATTTACCCATATCAGGATCTGAATGAAATCAAATATGACAAGGTGATCAAGTAATATTTCATTCTTTGCTCATCGTTGCAGAAAGAGTTTATTTATGCTCGCTACTGTCAAATTTGAGCTGGAGGAAAAAACAAGGCTGATGCTGGCGGTGACAGTGAATCCCTTGAGAAGTTATTGTTTGATCTTGACTGGTCCTGAAATAGATCACAGATTTTGTAGGTTGAGTTTTAAGTATTTTTGTCAGCCATCACATCAGTGACATCAACATAAACCCCTCTGTGAAACATGAGCAGATTTGTTCAGGTGTTTTTAAAAATCAAATGGCTGATAGAGCCACACAGCAGGCTTTTTAAAGCAGGTTGCATCCTTAGGTCAGGATTAAGTCTGGTGTTTCTCAAAAACAGCCTGAGCAATTACACAGAACATGACTGTGCATAATCGTCGTTCCCTCTTTTGTCCGATTCTTGGTTTCTGTTTTTAATGTCAGGACGGCTTCTGACGAAAATCAAGGAGCGTGTGCGTCATCTCCAGCTGCAAAGAGCCAAGCAGCACCTCCTGACACACGCAGCCAGCGGTCGTCAGCCTCTCCAACGTGTGAAGGAGGGCAGGATTCACCAGAAGCTGGACCACTTCAACCGACAAGACGTTAGCACCTTCCCTCAGGTAGAGAGAGATCAAATAATGTTTTACATTTCAAAGTCTGGTATTGATCTATCCAGTGTGAGTGCATTGAGCAAGGCCTGACATAGACATGAGACATAAAAAGAAAATGCACACACAGTTTTTGTAATCTCGTCATAACCTACACTAAGGCAATACTTTATTTTAAGCATCCAGTTAGATGCCATGGTGTTATTTCTGAGAAAAAGAAAAAAAAAATCAATACAATTGCAAATGAATACATCTTGATCAATCTTTTTTACAGAAAATTGATGTGTTCACACAAAAAGTACATAGTACTCAGTATGCTAACACACAAATTAATCGAAATTTCAAAATATTTGTTTTTATTTACTAGATATAACTGTTACATTAAATGTAATACTGTAATTACTTTTATGAAATCAGATAACATTAGTAACAATTAGCAGTACAAGAAGTATTGGTTCTCTAGTTCTATATTGATTTGTCTGTTAATTGACAGATATCTTGTATAATTATGGACGTTTTCTGAACACAATCGTTGAATAAATGTGTTTCAATCAACTTTCCAGCCATGTATTTCACAAGCTAGCAATTTTCCTGTGAAGACTCCACTTGACTCCACTCCGGCTGTGCTGATGATGGCCCACTTTTTCATAATGCGATGTGCCGGGAAGCTTGTTAACTTTGCTGTTTTATGTCACTGTTACTTTTTGTTAGTGTTGGTGTACTGTATGTTCAAAATATCCTGGTTTATATTGGTAATTGTCATTTTTGGTTCTGGTTTATAGTTTGTACCATTAGTGTGAAGTTCATGTCACATTTCTTGACTCCAAGTGTTAATCAGCCCCATGATGACAGCTGCTTGTCTTCAGAATTGAAATCTGTTGAAGAATGAACATATTTTAGAATTGCTGCTTGCAGCAGTAGTTCTCAGCTGGTCCATGCAGACTTTTCTGATAAACCAACATTGACTGATATACTGTTATAATTATAAATCTCACCTGAAGTTTTAAGAATTTTTGTGTGCGTGTGCCTTTTTTTAAGGTGTAAATCAATTCTTTTATGAGTCGTTCATCATTTTATTGCATTAAATATTAATTGCATATACACGTTTTTAAATTTAACAATAAAAAACAACTAGTAACAGCACTCTTCTGCAATTTTAACATGGATTATTTGTATTGATCATATTTAAAGGTAATTTAATTCTTTTTACATATGCAAATAAATTATGAAAAGCCAAAAAATAAACAAGAGCTCATATAAAATTAAAGCTAAAACTGTATTTTGATTATAGAAAATTACTTTTTAAAAAAAAAAAATGAGACTGTTATTTACTCCAGCTGCTGGAATGTTCAATGTTTATCCAGTGCAACAAAGCTAATAGGCTACATCAGCAGTCTTGCTGGCTTAAATCAGAAAACATAGCTGCAGCTGTCCTACTGAACTGTGCTGCTGTAGAGCAAAACTCTGAAGACTCGAGCGAAACTGAACAAATTCCACCTCCCCACCTCCACCAGGCACAGACAAGATGACATTTCCAAACAGCATTACAACGTTCAGCTCCTTCAGCTCTCGCTGCCATTTGAGGCTGCCAATGTGCAAATGTGTCCACTGCAGCATTAAATTAAGGATTTACTTGCACCAAGACTATGAATGTGCTGCCAGTTTGGGTGAACCTGAATAAAACATTTCTTTAGTTCTTCTCTCTGCCTGTCTTTCTTCCAGAGGTTCTTTGTGAACGAGGCGTACTGGCAGTCGCCTGATGGACCCGTGTTCCTCTTCATCGGGGGAGAAGGGCCCATATATGAGTTTGATGTTCTGGCAGGTACAGTAGGATGCAGCGCATGTCCTCACCTGTCTTCACACACTTTCAAACAGCAGATTGGTTCAAACGGAATAGAGAAAATGCCTGAATGAACAAAGGAAGTGTCTGACACACCATCACAGATTTAGAAATGAAAAATGGAAACAGTGAGTGAAGCATCATATTATGTGTCAGTAAGATGACACTTTGTAAACATATTTTTCACCTTTCACTCTGTCAGAACCAAATATCAAATCTCACACCATCTGCATCGCCCTCACATCCTATTTCTTGTTTGTTTCTTGAATTTCAATACAGGCTTTCTTCACAGTTTTCAGCTGGGAATAGTGCTTCATGCTTATTCATGCCATTTCTGTCTTTGCAAAATTTCTAGCCTGCAGTACAAGGTTTATGTCAAGGAAAATCAAATAGATACACTCTGAAATCACTTTATGTAATACGTCATGTCAGTCACAGTCAGAATATCTATAAAGATTATTTGCAACAGTTTTTTGTCTGTCCTAATGGGAAAATATGACTTTTACATACCTGTAGGAGGTTTGCAAGTGTTGTGCATCATCATCCTATTATACATTTGACCTCCTTTAAAATATGTGATCCCCTCATTGAGTTGTTTTTCTTGTATAATAAGAGACAACACCATTTTCGAGCACTAGTCAATTTTGAGATTTTTGTTTTATTTTGTTTCCATAACTTTTTCAGAATAGTGAAAAGAATGTTGACAATACACATTCAGGTGATTTTCCTTAGTTCAGATACAGTTCTAGTCCAGTTCTGGACATTCATGCAAATTAGCAAATGTTTAATTAGATAGCTTCATTTACACATTTAAACATAAAATATCAGAAATTCTACTAAATATGAAGAGTTACTGACTTAACGTCATCAACTGGGGAAATTTTATGATGATAAAAAAAATGGGTTGGTAAAAATTTCAACTAGTGAAACTTCTACCAACCCATTTTTTAAAAAAATATATGGAATTTTACAATACATAACTTTAAAGGCCGTTTTCTCACACAGGGATTACACACATGCCCAGGGCCTCCTTGCCACTAGGGGGCCTGGACAGAGGAGAAAGAACATCAACTTCCTACATCAAAACATGTTTAACATATAAAGTAGTTTACAATATTTAAAAAAAATATATAACAATCTGAAAAATATCTCAGATCTAAAACTCTTTTTCAGTGTTTATACATATTTTAATTTATTTTTTTCTACATATAAACAACATTAACTTCAGTGTTCTGGAAAAAGTATTCTAGTGGTCCACCTCATCAAAGTTTTCCATTTAAATATCTAAATCTAATTGAGTAAAGACACAAATTAAAATGAAATGTAAAATGCATTTAAGTGTAGCTTAATATATGATATAGAGATATAATCTTCCTACAAATACAATACTCACTAATTACATATAATACCGAAATATAAATAGCTAAAATATATACATAATTAAATCAGTATATTAATAATCCTGTGGCAGTTAAGTAATTTTGCTTGTTTACCAAATATAAAAATGTGTTTGTAAGGGGGCCCCCGAAAAAGTATAGTCTACCCAATGTAATCTATCCCTGCTCTAGTTTAACACAGAAATCTTCAGCAGCATTTAGATAGAAACTTTCCAGTTTGCTCCGATCTATATTCTAAGGTTTGCACAGATTCATGTGTCATTCATAGCTGGATTCATAAAGCATTTTATACATAAAAACATGGTGAAGATTGACTTTTTCTTATGCTCTTGACATTATTTTCTGTTTTATGGGTTGATAAAAAAAAAATATTAAAAATTCCCTATGTAAAAACCTTTGACTCTCAACAAAATGAAACAAGAATTCTAAACCTGGTTTTGCCCAATGTTCAGATATCTGCCGTGGAAATGTAGGCAAATTAAATGGGAAAGTTTCATGGTAATATCTATGCGTTACAATTTTTACTATATTCACCTGTAGTGTCTTAGACCTTCCTACCACACTGAATCTTATCTGCTCTGACCTTGTTTTCCCAGGTCACCATGTTGACATGGCTGAACAGCACGGGGCTCTGCTATTGGCCCTGGAGCATCGTTTCTATGGCAACAGCATCAACCCTGACGGCCTGGAAACAGAGAACCTGGAAGACCTGAGCAGCCAGCAGGCGTAAGTGTTGTGTGTGTGTGTGTGTGTATGCATGTGTACATATGGTTGTAAATGTATATCTTTCACCCTGTTTTTCACCCCACTTCCTCATCTCATGTATGTGCATGTGTCTGTTTTTACATTTATGTTCATTTACTCTTTCCTCCTTCTTTCTGTCATTTTACGACAGGTCAAGGTCATATAGGGGTGGCCAGTGACCAAACACTTGCATCAGCCAATCAGATTCAAGTATCTTTCCTGACCTTGCCTTGACACAACTCATAGCAATGACACTATTTTGCTACTTTAAAATGTAGAGCAAATAAAAAATATTCTGTCCCAGGGAACCTGACGATATTTTCCAGGACAGTCGATCAAAAATAAGGACATTCAAGGGAAATCCATGACAGGTTTCCACCTTATTGAACATGTGAATGTGTTTACCTCTGTCTCTTTCTCTCCCACACTCATTTATTTTCTTTGTCTAGGCAAGTGTGAGAAAGCTATTATGTTTTTGTGTCCATGCATGAGTCTCTCTCTATTTACATTTGTCTGTATGTCTATGCATGTATCTACAATGTGTGTCCTGTGTGTCAGGTGAAAGACTGTAGTGTGCAAAGGTTTGTCAAAAATGTTTAAATAGAGTTTTTGTGTTTGTGTCCAGGCTTTCTGACTTAGCTGTATTCCATCAGTACATCAGCCAAAGCTTCAATCTAAGCCACAGGAACACCTGGATCAGCTTTGGAGGCTCATACTCGGGAGCTCTGTCCGCCTGGTTCAGAGGAAAGGTGCAGGACTGGATCCATATGAATGTCACCTCGTAAAATTTGATTCTAAATAATAAAAAAAGCACTTTAGTTGAGGTCAGGTAAAGATCTTTTTAGTTTGTGAAATCGTCAATTTAATCTATAGGATTCATTTTGTATAAGGTACGGGAAAAATCATGATTTTGGTTAAATGTTAATGAAAAAATCAGTTTGTGAAATAGTCCAGCAATTGATTTTATAGGATTCGGGTACATGGACACATGGACATTTTACATTTGAACATTTCACGAAAAAAAAAAGGAAAATTTGTCCCACCGTATACAAATACTATAGAACAAACTGTGTGCCTATTTAATCAACTTCACAAATAAACATTAGACATTTTATATGAATACAACATCCTATATCTTAATTCATTTTTTTGCTCTTGTCACTGCTCTGTCTCCTGTGTCTGTTCCTCCTACTGCAGTTTCCTCACCTGGTGTATGGAGCTGTGGCCTCCTCTGCTCCTGTCAAGGCCAAACTGGACTTCTCTGCCTACAGCAATGTAAACTGGCACAGGGCTGTAGCCGGGATTTTGAAAATACTGATACCAAATGTTCCCCAGTGCAACTCAACCTTGTATCGAAGAATGTTTTGGCTAGCTTCCATTGAAATCTTAGAATTACATTAAAAACAGTTATTTCTTTTTTATTATTATTTATCTTTGTTGGAAACGGTCACATTTGTGTAAGTCTAAAAAGAATCAGTCTTAAAAACCCTAATTATGTCATGACAGTGTATTCACAGCCCTGCATATTACACATGCACAATTGCTAATTATCACTAATTAGTCTAGTGATGTACACATCCCGTAAATAACCATATTCTCACTCCCACATCTGTGATATCCTCTGTTTCAGACTGTTGGCCTGAGTCTAATGAATGAAGCAGTTGGTGGCTCAGAAAAGGTGTGAAGGCAGCCACCTGCCTGCGTATCATATCACAGGCATTCAATTCCCGTCTGTCATGTGTTAAATTCAGCCTCATCCTCTTCCTGTAGTGTCTGGCTGCTGTGCGGGAAGCCTTCGCTGTTGTGGAAGCAGCACTGATGGGTGGCAATGTCAGCCAGGTGGCCGTGGACTTTGGCTGTTGTCAGATCCCCAAGGAGCTCGATGATAAGGTGACAGCTTTCGGGGAACACTTGGGTGGTTACTATTACACTGTTAGGAAGTTTTTTATATGCTGGACAAGACAAAGCTGAACTTAAATCACTGTTTTTAATGGCCACAGTAGGGGAGAATTAGACTAGGGTTGTTCAGCTGGTTGTAATCGGCAACCTCCACTAGATGCCACTAAATCCTACGCAATGGACCTGTAATTACTTCTTTTGTTGATATGAGCAGTCATGTTCCAAATGTGCTCCTTTGAACTATTTTAAACTTTATGGTACTTTAACACTATGTAAAAACATATATTGTTATTAAATATGCTTTTAACTCTTAAATCTTGCTTTTTGCCATTTCAAGCATCTACTTTCATTTTAAATGTACCCTTGGTTAGGGTAAAACCAGTGTTCTCATTTCATCTCATTTTACTCTTTTTCTCCTAATTCTTCCCCCTTCTTTGTTTAGTCTTTTTTTTCAGGTCAGGTGCAGAATCAGTGGTGCTGTGTGGAAAATATGCCTTGTACTATATATTTCTATTTCAGATTGAGCTGATGCAAAACTTGGCCGACATCTTCATGGGAGCAGTGCAGTACAATGAGGAAGGGGTGCTCATGTCTGTTAATGAAATCTGTGGTGTCATGACCAATAGAAGTGAGGCACGTGAGGATGAGATGGAGGCTTACAACCGCCTCGTTAAACTCGCACAGGTATGGAAAACACACTGACAAGGATGACCCCCTGTAGTTTTCCCTTTTCATGCATGTCATAACCACAAGATGTCAGTGTTGAGCCATTTCCATGAACTCCTCACAAGACACAGGCTTGTTGTCCCCCTACAGTGACAATGAAAAGGTGCAACCATGTGAGATTTCTATTGCCAGCAGAATTATGCAGCCGGGGACCTAAAGGGCAGGTGTTTTCTTTGTTTTGTGTTTTTGTTTGTGCGATCTACAGATCTACCATTCCACCAGTGAGGAACCATGTCTGGACATCTCCCATGAGAAATCAGTGAAGGATCTGATGGATACGTCCCTCCACTCAGGCAGGAGAGTAGAGAGACAGTGGACCTACCAGACCTGCACCGAGTTTGGCTTCTGTACTACACACACACACACACACAGACAGCGACATGCATTTATTCAACCATCATTCTTGCTATGTTCTGACACCCTTTCTTGTTTCTTGTGTGTGTGTGTGTGTGTGTGTGTGTGTGTGTGTGTGTGTGTGTGTGTGTGTGTGTGTGTGTGTGTGTGTGTGTGTAGACCAAACTTGTGAGGATGTCACTTGTCCATTCTCCGGGATGGTGACCCTGCAGGTCCACACTGAAGTGTGTTCCATGCTGTTTGGCATTTCCCAGCATTCCCTGCCTGGACGCATTGCCTTCACTAACACTTATTATGGAGGAGACAGCCCATCCACACACAGGGTCCTCTATGTCAATGGTGAGACTGGCTTTACTAGAGACAGACCACCTAACCCTAACCACTACTAATGACTGAACCTGGGGGTAAAATTAAAGGAACAGTGACGCGAGGGATTGGAAAAACAAAGGTTTAGGATTTTATTGCACATTTAAGGATCAGTGTCGTCATTGCCACAGGTGGAATTGACCCTTGGAAGGAGCTGTCAGTGGTGCAGGGCAGGACTGACGAGGGAGAAGAAGCAGAAACCATTTTCATTGAGGACACTGCTCACTGTGCTGATATGTCGAGTGAAAGAATCACAGACCGCTGCTCGCTCAAGAAAGCCAAACAGGTACTGTATGTATGCCTCAATTACATCATTATGTAATCTGTAACATAGCAGCATAGAGAAGTATTCAGATTGTTTGATTAAAAAGTAAAAAGTCTACAAATCTATCTATATCAGCCTTAAAAACCACATGTCAGAAGGTAGCACCATGTCCAAACACATATACACATGTATTTAGCCTCATACATCGATCATATTTCATAGCTGCTTAGTAGACAGTTACACATTTATGTGGTTGCATCATTATAAAATAAAATCAGGTGTTTGTGTTTGGTGATTTTTGAAACATTATGTTTCATCTTTCTGCCTCTCAGGAGATTGAGAAACATGTGGCCAGCTGGCTGAAGACTGCTGCCCAGGAGAAAACAGCCTGATCAGATCACATTATAACCTGATCAGCTCTTATCACTGTTCCCTGGAACTGATAAGAAGCAGTTAATAAGCTGGTGTGTCTCGCTCTGCTTCATCATCATCTCCCCCATCTCCCTCCTTCTTCCCCTTAAGAGATTTTTGTCTTGTGCCTTTGCAGATATGTGTCCTATTTTAAAGTTACCATTAATTTTGGAGTTCAGAAACAGCGTCTTTTTTCATGCTCCTCTTCCCGTGCTGTCTTTATTGTGGGCTACATACTGCATTTCTTAGTTATCTTTATATTTGATATTTATGGAGAATTTCAAGGTTTACATCTACTGAGCTCATGAGTGTCTGTGTTTCTACAAAAAAACAATGATTTAATAGCTGTTTCTATATGTTGGCTATTGTGTGTGGCAAGTAAAATAAAATGTTATGGTTTGATGGGTTGTTTTTTTACAATATTCATCTGTTGCCATAACCTGGTAGCATCACTAGGGTGCGATGTTGCTACATGTGTGTCAAATTCATTTCCTTGTCCTCAATCTATGTGAAACAGCAGGGAATCAAAACTCAGAGAACTGTTGTCACGTTGGTAATTATCTGCTTTTGATGGAAGGCCACAAATGTCTTAATTGTGAACAATTAGCACAGATTGATTTATATCATCATATGACATTGGTTCATGAGATAGTGTCGTGTCATAGAGTGTCTGCAGATGTGTGCAGTCGTGTTTGTAACAGTGAGAGAAATCGTGTAGAGATGGAGAGTATTTTTTGTGATGAAGGTGAGGAAGCACCAGTTGTCCCAAGGCCATCTGTTTCTGTGTGTGTGTGTGTGTGTGTGTGTGTGTGTGTGTGTGTGTGTGTGTGTGTGTGTGTGAGACCCTCTCAGTCGGGGGTCAAAAGTGGGAGGTCATGACCCCGCTGACCCCGTGGGAGTGGAGATCATCAATCAACTAGGGGCTGGACAGAGCAGCAGGAGGGGACACACACACAAACACACACACACACACACATGCATACTGTAACACATACACTCTGCAAATATACCATGGGAAACAAATAAATGTTGCATTAAATACATCAAAAGCACATATGAATCCAAATAGTTTGATGAAACAAAAATGTATCTTGGATCGTGGAAAGCTGATAACATCCAGATATCAAACCTGTTTTTAATGTTGCAGCCCCCCAACACACACACACACACACACACACACACACACACACAATTACATGCTGAAAGGCCCCTCAGACATTTGCTTCGGGCCAAATAGCTGTGTGTGTGTGTGTGTGTGTGTGTGTGTTTTGTTTGATAGCATACAAGCTTTCTTATTCATGGAACACTCACAGATGCTATCACACACCTCAGCACAGAGACCAAGCTTCAAAGGTGGAAAGAAAGTGAGTAAATCTGAGGCACTTTTTCACTGCAGTGCTCTCTAACATCTCCTCATCTCTTTGCTATTGCAAACAAGCACACCCGCAAATAAACACACACACACACACATTTACACACACTCCGAGAGCCACTATCAGGGTTATCAGCCAGCACTTGCAGAGCGACAGGGCATGCTTTTTCTCTCTCCTCCTCCTCCTCCTCCTCCTCCTCCAGCCTGTCCTGTTGATCAATGAGGAAGTTCTTGGGCCTCAACTATTAATCAGAGCCTATCGGCTATCTGTCTGCAGAACCAACCAATCACGGGCCTCCGACAGCTGGGCCATGAAAAATGTGGCCCCGGTGGATGGAGGGGAGGTTGGGAGGGGGGGTGAGGAGGAGAGGAGGGAGGTGAAGGAGCACTCTATCTGATCCGAGTCAGGTCACGGCTGCACAACTGCACTTTATGCACTTACAGTTGATTCTTAATGTAATGATGACCACCACACACGCACACACATGAATGAGTGCGCAGGTTTCATGACCGATACACACAGAATAATACACTTCAATCAACACATTTTGTTCCTGTTTCACATTTACATCCAATTGAGGTGTTTTGCAGCCATGCAGCACCCGCTGTGCCACCACTGCAGTCGCTGGTGGTGGCCAGAGTGACAGAATCGTGTCGTAAAACTATAATGAACACTGTTTTTGAGTGTTTGCAGCAGAAAGCTCCTCAGCGAAGGAGTACAACAATGTTGATCTGCTGTCCAATAACTTGGCCTGTCCTCACGCCTCAAAGCTTCATCAACACACTACGATCCCTCTTCTGCATAATCACCATGCTCACACTCATCCATTCGCATCTTATTGCCATGATTAGATTACATCTAATGCTATTACACCGCTTCCATCTCTCCTCCTCACTCCACCTCTGTCCCACTCTCTCCCTCATCATGGATTTCTTGCAGATCTTATTAGTGTGTGATGCCGACCAGGTCTCCCACTTTGGATTTATGAACCCTCAGACTTCTCTCCTTTAATCTCTCCCTCTCCTCCTCCGCTCCCTTCCTGCATCTGTCCATCTATCATTCCCAGGGTTGGCTTGGGCGGAAGAGTATTAATCCCTCCATCTCATCTCTCACTCCTCTGGACAGATGAGGAGGTGGAGGAGGGAGATGGAGATGGGAGGAGGAGGAGGAGGAGGAGGAGGGGTCGAGGGTAGGGGACCTCAGATTACTTTTCATAATATTTCTGCAGCATTGTGAGAAAAATGGAGAGGCATTACAGGTAATGTATGCAGATTTACGGGACGATAGGTCACCGCTTTGATGCCTTCAACAGGTACGAGGATGAGCTGAAGTTGCCGCAGAGGTGAGTGTGTGTGGGCGGAGTGCAGAGGCAATAACTGCAGATAGGATGATAAACAACTTTGTGTGCGTGTGTGTGTGTGTGTGCAGTGTTACATTTATATGCCATAATGGGGTCTATGCAAAAATGTGTCTACATGCAAAGTGTGCATTTCTGCAAAAGGGCAACAGAAGCGGCATCTTATTACCTGTTGATGCCCATGTGTGCAGGACCATATTTATAGGGAGGAGCTGCCTTGCACATGCAAATTCATGTTTAGATAAAGTGACAGATGTAGTATGATTTCTGTAGTTGAATCTGAAGCTCATGTGGAACAATATTACTGCAGAATAAGAAGTATTTTCCATGTAAATGAGGATATATAAATATACTGTCTTGGGGGTTTAACATCTCAATTTCAAGTATTTTGTTTAATTGTAGTTCTATTAAATATGTTCAGTGTAAAAGTTCACATTTAATGCAAAGTTTCTCTATCATGTTGAGTCAATGTGTTTATGTACCAAATGACCAAACTAAATACACTTAACACTTAAGATTTATGTATAAGTCTGCATTAATTTAATTTAGTCAAACTACGCTTTTGAATTTATTCACATTGATGCAATATCATACAAAACGTTGCATTAAATCTGACAATTAACATTGAATTTATGGATTAAAATTAGATGAACAAAGTATTTTTTAAGCATTTTTTAAAAATTGGGTCAATTTGAAGTCCATTCATTCCCATGAGGACCTCCATGATCTCCCACATTTGTGAAACCCCTTCTGTCTTTTTTTTTTTTATCCATGATATGCCTTGAGTAAGTTGAAATGTTTAACTTTTGCCACAAGAAGTTTGCATAAACAAATGAGCTAACTGATTGATGGACGTAATTCAGCTCTATGGATACATAAAAAAGTTCTAAGGCATTTCGCTAACAGTGGTAGCATGCGAACAGTGTAACATATAGACTGCATGCATAACGTTAGGGGTTCATACGTGTTATAAGTTATAACACGTATGAACCCCTAACGTTATAACTTATAACGAAATATTTCACAAAGTTGGCCACACATCTGCCACGCCAACTTCCTCACTTATTTGTCGTCAGGCATTATTGATTCTGTTTTTGTCTCGATAATGCTCCATGCGCATGTAAAAACAGAAAATTAGCTTCCCTCTCATATTAGTGCTGGTGTTTCTATCCATCCATAAATAAATGCATTACCTTGTGTTGAACACTGGCGGCAAACATCTGTAATTACCAATACAAAACAAAACTGTGGAAACGAGGCATAAAAACTTTTGCAGTAGATTTCGGACAGACAAAAGGCTATGTGCTGTGTGGCACAGGAGGTTAGCATACAACTATTAAGATAACTAATTGATGAATGTAGTACAGCTCTATCTATATATTTTTTCTACATGAATAGATCGATGGCATATTTAGCTAACACTGGTAGCGTGCCAGCTGTGTAACATTATAGAGCGTGCATAGTGGTTCATTCGTCTTTTAACAAAACATTCCACAAAACTTGATACACGTCTGGCAGGCCAACCTCCTCACTTCGTTGTGATAAGACTTTTTCCTATAAGCTTTCATTGTGAAAGAAGCTTCTGTAAAACAGTTATACATACAGGGTTAGGTTTAGGGTTAGGGATACATTTTTTTGAGTGTCAAATGTGAAATGACTCATTTCACTGTCAAAATTTGATCCATTAAGTCCAAAAAAGTTTGGAAAGCCTAGAAGAGCTGCACAATTAAATTATTTTATCCCCATTCAAGTTGCCAGGTGCTAAACTGGATGTTAGCTGGCTTAGCCGGCGGAAGTCTCTAGTGCTCAGCTCACTGGGCCGCACAATGGGCCACTTTCATAGGAATGACTGGGGCTCTGTCTCCAACACTGTGTCCAAATTTAATATAACGTCCTTGGACATAACCACATGCAGAACTGCAGTAAAAACAGATATTTGTTGTTTTTAGTTATGATTATGATTACTTTTCCTAAGGATTATGTCAGACAGCGGTGCGCCATTGCTTGTCATAGAATGGATTTTTTATCAATGTTCACATTGGTGTTATTGTATACTGTCACAGTATTTATTGGCTTCGGCAATATTGTTCTTGAAACTCCCATTCCAATAAAGCCCCTTTGAATTGAATTGAATTGAATTGAATTGAATTGGAAAAATACTATGCTATAACAGTCAGCCATGCACTGCCGTCTAAAATAATCATTAGCAAAACAAATCATAGTCATAAATCAACTTAACAAATTTCTAGTTTTACTGCAATTCTGTGTTTGTGGTTTGTCCAAGTGGTGTTTCCTTTCCTAGCTGTCCAAGACGGTGGATGCACTCACTCATGCGGCACTCCGATCGGGAAGTTACACTCACCATGCATTGGTCCTATTTTTGTCTCAATAATGCTCCATGCTCGCAAAGAAACAGACACAATTTGCCTCACACCGATGCATGCATTAACGCTTCTATCCATCTGTAAATGTTTTTTCTTGACCTGAACACTGAGTGCATACAGTATGTCCTTAACACATCGTTAAAGATGCATTATCTTCCAGGTAGATGTCCATCCTGTCTGTCCTCAGAATGAGCATCTGTCAGCAGGGAGGGAAAAGGGAACTGTGTATTTGCCACAAAGATACCAGAATGAAGAGCACTGGGTACGAGGTCCAACATCGTTGTGCTCGTGTGGGTCAGTTGCTGCTCTGTGTGCTCAAGAGGACACAGATATCCCTTGCCAGCAAAATAAAATGTCAAAACCAGAACACACTCTGCATAAATGCAGCCGTGGATGCACAGACAACAGGCAGCCTCAATCTCACTTTTGCACGCTTTTTCATAGAGCCTGTGTTGAGTTGGCTCTGGACTATTTAAAGGGAATAAATATGCTATTTTCTGCACCATTAATTTGCTCTGGACAGTTATGTTCAACAGCTCCTCTAAACCTTTAAGTGGAGGCAAGCAGTCAAGTCACTCGATGTATATAAACTTATATACTCTACCATATATCCTTCAAATGTACTTTTACTATTTTTCACTCTTGAACCATAATAGATCACATGCACTTGAAAGTAACATTATTTTTCCTCAGAGATTATTTAAAAACTGTGAAATTACATTTCCACTCTGTTTCAATCTGTCCGCCCCCCGTCATTGATGATGCCTGTCAAAAACACACAGAAACAGACACACTTCTAATACACACACACACACACCAAGTATGTTCAACAGAATCCAATAAGCTTGCGGAAATCAATTGGAATGATCAGGACATTTAATGAGTCCAGTCCCTGCAGACCTAATTCTCAGAAAAGCGAAGAAACAAATTCAGGGTAAAGAAAAGAAAAAAAATAAACCTTTGACCAACAGTCAGGTCGAAGCTCTCCCCCTCCCCTCGCACACTCCCCCCCTCCATCGAAGCCCTTGCAGTGACAGGTAGATTAAGGGGCGTGATAGATGCCCCTCTCTGTCTCCCTCTCTCCACCCCCTTTCCCTCCCCTCCATCCATCATGGCGGCTGGTGTAATTGCGGCTGCGTGGGGCTGGCAGAGGGAGCCTCCATCCATCTCCTTAACAACAAACAGTCAGGAGGACGGATGGCGCTGCGCTCCCCAGTTAATCTCCATCTATAAGGGAGGAGGGGGGGAGCATGGAGGAGGAGGAGGAGGAGGAGGGATGGAGAAGGAGAGGAAGAAAATAACAGAATGGTAGTGTTGGCTTACTATAAACAAAAAAAGATGGAGAGGGGGAAAAGGCAGAAGGATGGAGAGATGGTGGAGAGCTGAATAGTGGCCATGCCCAAACAGGTAGAAACAGGAGGGAAATAAAGGAGGAGCAATGACCCGGGTGGGGGTGAACGAGAGAAACTGGAAGGAAAGTTTGCAAACAGGCAGCAGGAGCAGATAAGGGGGGATTTGCTTGGCGAGCGTGCCAGAAGAAAGCAGGAGAGGTGGAGGAAGGGAGGGGGTGAAAATTTATGTCTATGCGGCCAGACGACCCAGAAACTGGAGAGGTACAAGCTCATAAAAATGCACTCTGCACCCCCCAGCTACCCTCATTTTTACCCCTCTCTGTTTCTTTCCCTCGTTCTCTTTCTCACTTTACTTCCCTCCATCACTACGCTGCCTCGCTCTCATGCAGGCGGTGGAGGGCCACAGCTCTCTGATGTTTTGGGTGCTTGTGTGCGGTTGCCGGAGGTCACGGCAGCCATATTTTCTTAATGGCGGAGTCACTGAAGTCAACAAGGCTGGGTGGCCTTCTACCTCCCTCCATCTTTCTCTGGTAGAGTCGGGTAAACTAGACTTTGTGGTGAGGTGAGTTAGTAGAGGTTGTTGTTTGTCACCTTGCAGATGATGCATTATCATTTGAACAGCAGCCGGCAATGTCATATTTCTGTTGCACCAACAGCATCATGTTGGGCAAGCACTGAAGAGGACAAGAGCAGTTTGTAAAGTCTACCTTTTGTTTTCAATCCAGTCAGAACTTTATGAGATTACACTGGCTGACTCTATTTATTTCAAACAGGAAAATACAAAGACACATGCAATCTTGCAGGTAAATGTCCACAGTTGAACACACACTCTCACAAACACAGTTTCCTTCTCTACTTGCTGTTTTTTTAGTTTTCTTGCCCAGGGCATCGCCTGCAGTGAGGCCCGACTTGCAAGAGGAGCACCTTGACCCTTCAGCACGCAAGCTGGCACACAAAACCACGGACACGCACGCACAAACACACACACACCACTGCCATGATAACACACGTGCATGCCATAGTGGGAGTGCACACACTCAACAGGCCTTGGTGGGTGCAGAGGAGCGAGTGCTTGAGCCTTGACAGGGAGTGACAAATAACTGCAGCAGCCTTGACATGCAGAATGGTCCCACAGTGAACCTGCCTGACTGATATTCAGCTGTGTGCTGCAGGAAAAGAGCCCGTTTCTAACACGAGAGCTCCACAACAGGAGGAAGTTATAACCCTTGTCTTTCATACAAACTGGGCTTGCACATGTGTTGATCATGACAAATGGAAATGAGCTTAAAGTATGGTGACGTAAAACAGGAAATAGTCATGTTTTGTTATTTGGTCTATGCAGAAAAAATACATATAGCTTTTTCCTTGTGTAAAAAGTAATTCATACACAAAGAAATGTTATCCTACATAGTAGTGACGATACTATCTCTGGCCTCTTCTGAACACACTGTCACTAAACTCTAATAACAGTCATCTAAATAAACTCAATATTTTAGAGGGTAGCATTGGGTGTAAAGTATTGTGTCAAAACAGAAACACTGCATAATTTTCTGTATCCCAAAATCAATAGTTTAATTTATAAGCAATTGTGAAAAGTAAAACATGAAGTTTAAAATGTATTTAACAATGTTACTACATGTGTTTTTTATGCTGTTAAAGAGGACCCGGGGTCTCCAGGACTACAAACAACATCAAGGCCTAAACAAAACAAGACAAACAGTATTGAAATCATTTGTTTTAGGGCGTTTTTACAATTTATTTACACTGTTTGCAGCTTTTCTCATAAAAGTACACACACTCTGATCAGTGAGGCTTTTTTTTATGTTCAACTCTTATTTCATAGGTTTTATTTAATCCCATTTGACTTCTTTATTTATCAGGCTGGCAATATTTTGATTCAATCTTGTTCCATCTTTATTTGTGTTTGTTATCATAGAACATCTGTGTTCTTTGGGACAACATACTACAGTTGTGTTGCCTTTCAGCACAGGTTTAACAACATATGTTGTGTTAAAATGTTGTTGTCATTCACATAATGCATCTTAGAAAAGTAGGTGTTGCCCCGCAGGCACAAGGAGATGTGATAGAAATGACAGATCCTTGAGTGTTTGTGATGTAAATGAGTGTAATCTACATGCTTAGATAATAGTCTGTTAGATAAATGTTACAGAGGGTTGAGATTTATGGTCCGAGTTGCAGTGTCCTGAAGACAAACACTTAAACTGGGTCAAGAAGTCTTTAAGAACATTTAAGCGTAATTTGTGAAGTTTTGAATTTTCCACGGAGAGGCATGAGGAAGTCTAGATCCGTGTGAACATGAAATCTTCAGATGATGCACACTTCACTGTTAATCCTTTTTCATTCAACCTGTTATCAAAGTGAAAACAAGCCTCGGATCGTCTTTTCCAGCCCATTGACACCGCTTCACGGCTGTATTACCGGCTCAGTGTAGGAGGGGGCTGAGCGCTGTGATCACCGCTGCGGGGAAGCAGCGCCCTGCGGTGTTAAAAGACCCCTGACAGGACGGACGGTGCGGGCCCCTCCACGGTCAAACTCCGTGCCGCCCACGGAGACGCCTGCCCCGGCCCGCTGCACCCCGCCAGGCCGCTGCTGATTGAAGTGCAGCCGCCTGTTGGCCCCTCACAGCGGGGCGAGAGGAGGGAAGAGGAGCGTTTTGAATAATTATTATGTTACTGAGGTGTCATTTACAACACAAGACTGGGCCTTTAGATATTCCACCAACACGTGAAAGGGACTTTTTTTTCTTCTTCCTCTGGTTAAAATTAAACTTTCTCACAGTAATGGTTTTGTTTTCTCACTTCTCTCAATCAACAAAAAGAAGAGGGCCAAAGGGGACATTTGGGCAGTGTCAAAAGGCTGAGCCACAGAAACAATAAAACACTTTGAAAGCTATTATCAGACGGTTACTTTGTGTCATCTAGCACGCTTCAAACTTATTTATGACCCTTTTAGTGGAGCAACTTGATTAAAACTCTTTATTTGTTGGCTTTCGGTTGTATTCCCCCCTGCTGATAACATTTAAAAGTGCACATTTACATTTATTTCTGAAACTTCTGAGGCATTTTTAAAAAAAAGAAATATCTGTTTTGCAGCCAGCAGACACTTGTGTGTAAGGGATTCCCATTCCCATCACCTTAACTGCCTACCAAGGGTTCAATAGACTCTAATAAACATGCTCCATCCAACTGGACTGAGAGAGTGATCACGATTCTTCTCCCCGGTTATCCAGAGATGATTATAGCGCAGCTGCAGCACGGATGGGGAGAAAAGAGGGAGGATGGAAGGATGATATCAGCTCGGAAGGTGATAAAAATAAAAAAAGAAGAAGAAGATCGAGGGGGTCCTCTTCTTCTTCTTCTTCTTCTTCTTCTTCTTCCTCTTCTCTGGCGTTTTGTGTGTGTGATAAGGAGGAGGAGGAGGAGTGAGGGAGGAAGAGGAGGAGGGATGGAGGGAGGGGGGCCAAGAGACCCCGTCGCGTTTTGACCCTCCGAAACCTCCCCGCACACCACCACCACCACCGCCACCATCACTCCTCCTCCTCCTCTCCTCTCCTCCTCCTCCTCCTTCTTCTCCTCTCGAGACTGAAAACACCATCGCTCATTCCCAGCCGTGACATTTTCCAGCCTGTCGCCGTATGCTGCGCGGACAGCGAGCACAAGGAGCCAAAAAGGAAGGGACTGCTTTCTATCCGTCTCTCCCGAGCGCAGCACCGAGCATCCCGACGCTCGCGAGCCGGACCGAGAGGCGCACCAGGCGGAGGCGAGGCGCTGCAGGAAGCCGCTGCTCCCTTTCACCGGGTCTGCTGTGGACTACACCGGACACGGGCCGAACAGGACTGGATACGGCGAATATTTACGTCTCGGTGGGACATTTTACACCATTTACTGGAGCCTTGTGTTATTTACTCAACACCTTCAGCCAATAGCATTTAATAGGCAGCGAGCTTTATTACCGCTAAGTGTATTATAAACCATTAAGCTTACATCGGCAGCAGCGCACAGAAGGATATGAGCGTCCATAAAAGCTCCAGTCCCATCATAATGTTGTAATATAAAACCCGATGCGCTCGGAGTAAACAGGCAGAAGGAGCAGGTCTTGATTGTTTTTGTTTTCCATCCACAGCCATATGTTTGCGTTGAGTCCTCACAGGCTGTGTCTGCATGGCGTTAACGTGTTTACAACCCCAGTGCTCATGAATGTAAGAAAACACATTTACTTTTATTTGCAGGACCCCCAGGGACAGAGGAAGGGAGCACAGCTCGCTGGACTAGCCGAGCAGCGCATCATCGTCTCCGGTGTGGGACTGGCTGTCGAGTCGCATGGAGAAGAGGGTAGGTCTGCTGTTTATTTGTCTTTATAATGAAGATGGTTTTTAGACAAGAGCCTGGCGCGATTTGATATCACCGAGGAGGCGAGGTAATTAGAGAGACATCATATTGGGAGCATATGGGTGGGAATCCTCTTTGCACTGCTGGGTCTTAGCAGCCACGCAAAAACACAAGGCCCACTGGAAACAGACTAGTGGACTGTGGAGGCATGGGCTCAGTGTTTAGGAGGAGACAACAGGAAAATGTGCCAGCAGAAGCGTCAGAGAAATCCTTTATTTTAACTGTAAAAAAAACACTCAGGATGTGTGTTTGTGTAAGTATTTTTAATGCTGCTGCAACGAAACAACTTTTAAACCAGCCACAATCCCTAATTCATGAGTTCACTGGAGGTAACTCGAATTGTAGATGTCAGCAGTCTTTCAAAACCGCTTCATGGGGAGCTGTTGACGGGATCTCATATTTAACCCTCTGCTTCCAATAATATGGATTTACTGTTGTGTAATGTCAGCCAGGCGTTAGGATGGCGCATGAGGGTTAGAGTAGTGTCGGTCATTAAGAGGCAGAGGAGAGGAGATGCAGCCTCTTCAACTCGGTAAGTAGGTCAGGTTTTTTGCTACAGTGATTCAGAGGCATGGTGGTGGTGGTGGTGGTGGAGGAGAAACAGGCAGAGGCTGACGGGCAGCAGGAGACCTCAGAGTGGAAGGGAGCAATTAGAGATGTACAGTGTGCAGACAGAAAATCACTGCTGTATGAAAACAGACACACACACACACACACACACACACACAGAGAGAGAGAGAGAGAGAGAGAGAGAGAGAGAGAGAGAGAGAGAGAGAGAGAGAGAGAGAGAGAGAGAGAGAACTGTACCAGCAACAGCATTAAACAACATTTAAATAAACAGATGTTAGATAATATAAATGTAGTTGATGGTGACACTCTGGTCATTTATACAGTTACAGGTTCTGTAAACTGATGACTGGATGTAAAAAGAGAAGCACGCATGTGATATTTCACCGGCCTATTCAAATTTAAATTGTGCTACTCTATTTTGTGCCGTAAAAATGCTGCGTAATAAACAAAAGTCTTACCAGTTTCTTCAGGCAAAATTTTAAGAAAATCAAATGGAGTTTGGTGTCTCATGCGTGTTTACTGGAAACATGTCGGGAAGAGTTTTAAAAAGTTGTAGTTGTTTTGTGGCAGAACTTGATGTTGATTTGATTTGTTTACTTTACATGTAGTCATAACTATTTAATGTAACTTCAGGCAACTTTTTAAAAAAAAAAATACTTCAGATTTTTATATCAGCTTTCGCTCGTTTTGTTAAAGTTTTGACAACTTTTTGTTGTTCTCTGTCCTGTTAATTAAAGTGCAAAAAACAAAACAAAACAAACAAACTACCAGACGTAAGACAAATGTACGATCATTTTTATTTGAAATTAAAATGATTTCTTGAGGTGAAATTGTCCTGAAACAAATTCACGTTTCACTTTTATTTTCTAAATCGACGCCTGAGAAAAACTGTGTTGGATTTAGTTCACTTGTTTCCTACTGGATTATTTCTGGACGTAGAAAAGCAGCACTGGTTCTAATAAAAGCCGTGCTAGAGTAAAATATAAATAATTGTTACAATGAAATAGACCCGTCATTCTTTATTAACAGTATGAGCTTTGTTATAAAGTTTAAAAGTGTCTGGACCAACGTTCGTCCTCATTTTTAATTCTTTGTTTTGCTCAGTTTAATTTTCCACTCCGACATAAATCTACTTCTTCAAAGCTAAATGATGTTTTTCCTACATATCATGAGAAGTTGTCGGCGGTTCCCAGCTGAAGCCTCCACTCGCCTGTTGTAGGCCTGCAATAACTCCCCTGCGTCGGTGGAAACAACACAATCAAGACTTGTAATGAAAATGTTGTCCTGCCATCTGAAGCCTGTTTACCAGCTCCGTGACTCTTAAAAAAGGGAAAATTCGCGGAATTTGTCATCTCGACTTGTGCGCTTTGATCCGCTTGACGCACAGAAACCCGATAGGGTCCGTGCGTAAAGAGAGACGCGCAATCCGATAGCGGTGATTGTGTTAATAGCCAGCCTCCATAAAAACTAGAAGGTGTCCCGGGCCAGGGCCTCAGAGCAGGTGCTTTCTGTGATCCCGGTGGCCATATGGGACTCTGAAATACAACAATTTGATAAGCCATTTAGGACAGTGGTTCCCAAAGTGGGGTCCGGAGACCTCCAGGGGTCCTGCAGAGGGGTTTGCAGGAGGGCAGTAGAGGGACATGAAGAGGGATAATTTAATTTGTCTTTTATTTAATTCCCATAGGTTAACAGAGGGAAAGTGTAATAATAATTACTTTTACATTTGTTCAACCGTTATTGTCTCACCACTTACTATTTAGAAATTTATGCACTCCACCTCCAATGGGACACTTTTGGACACAAATCTTGGTGTGTGTGAGACATTTTCACTTCTGACAGGATAAAAGAAGTGTGATAATTAAAAAGAAATATTGTTTTAATTCTGTAAATCTTAAAGATCAAATATTAAAGCGTCACAGTGACAGTCTGTAGTAAATCAATGCTCAGGATAGTCTCCACAGGAAAAACTAGGCTAAGCAGATCATAACTTTTATGACTTGGTTAAAATAACACTCAAGTGAAAGGTGTCCGGGCCAGGCCACCTAGCAGGTGCTGTCTGTCTGTGATCCCGGCGGCCCTCGGGGACTGTGCTGGGAGTCCCCTTTAATCCAGCAGACAGAGAACCAGAAGCAGATCTGCTGACCTGAGCAACGTCGCCTCAGAGACAGAAGCTGCAGTGAAGCACAAATTAGCTCCGTAACACAGAGGAAGAGAGGAGGGAACAAGGGAGTCACACATGTATATTCATGATGCTATGTGTACTCTGGCTGTATCTGTGTGTGTCTGATTCACAGTGTTAAAGTGTGCGTGTGTGATCGGGCCCCAGTGAGGCTGTCACAGCGGGTTGTGAGGGACGTCTCAGCACGGCTCCTGTCTTGTCTGAGTTTAGGAGGGAGGAGATGATATTAGCAGCTACAGGCTCACCATCTTCCTCCGAGGAGCTCATTTGCCTCTTTTCTTGTCTCCTCCTATTCAACAACTAAGAAAATCTGCTTTTTAAGCCCGACTCGCTGTGCATTTTTCAGGTTATCCAAGTGCATCTGAAAGAGTTTCATAATCCTGAGGGTGGTAGAATTTTCAGCAGCATGTAATCGTTCATCTGAAGTGAAGACAAAGAGATTTCAAGGTTTTTGAGGAGGTAATGGGGGCGTACTGTATGCACACACACAACTGGACTGTACCACAGAAAACACACACACACACACACACACACACCCTGGGAGTATATCGCTATAAATACTAGACAGAATATTTTGAGTAAAAAGAAGAGTTTTGCTTTTCTGACTGTTGTCTTGCTTTCCAACAATTAAAATGTTTTTCCATTACAACATTACAGTCACTAATTTCTACAAATACATGTGCATGTACACATATGCATGTGTAAGAGCTGAAACAAGTTACCATCAACAGTTCTGATGATCTTTCAAGAATTTTTTTTAGCAAACATGCTAGAAATTACCTCTCTCCAGCTGCTCACGTGTGAACATTTGTTGGTTTCCTTAGTTTTCTTTGATAGTTAATTAAATATATTTGCATTTTGGATTGTTGGTCTGACAAAATACAACAATTTGCTTTGGAAATTATTGTGGGGATTTTTTTTTTTAAATGAATTTCTTACATTTTAAAAACCAAATGATTAATCAAGAAAATAATGGTAAGATTAGTCAATTATGAAAATAAATAGTTGCAGCCCTAACACACACACACACACACACACACACAAACACACACACACACACACACACACACACACACACACACACACAAATATGCAACATAAAATTCCAACATTAAATTGCAGCACAAAATATGTCCAGCACTTCGGCAGATATGAAACCACAGCAGCAGACCTCCTAACCGAGAGTCCAGTAAGCTGTGCCGCTGAAGCCCCCTGACAGCTCGGCCACCTAATAAAATCACAATATGATTTGATGTCAGACAGGCACAGATGTCGAAAGTGTCTCATGTTTTCTGTCTTTCCGTCTAATTGTGTTTCAGTATGAAGAGCTGGTGCACTACTCAGGGTCGGAGGGCATGTCGGTGGGGGGGTACGGGGACGATGTCAGGCCATTTCCTCCCCCACAGTACGGACCCACCGTCCCCGACTCCCTCAAACACCACAAAGACCAGATCTATGGGTAAGCATGTGTGTGCTTGAAACCTTAGACAATGATTTATGTAGCCTGTTAGTGGTTAGAAAATAGTTGACCAGTTTAAAATAAATGTGCACTTTTAGCAGATTAACATTTGTATAGTGAACATGAAAATACATGTGAAGTGTTTACAGCTGTCTGTTTCATAAATACTGTGCTATAAAGTTTCTTATAACACCTTCTGTGAATGTATCGTGTGTACACTATGTCAACTGTTAGTGTGTTTATGTATAGTATGTTAACTGTGTATACGTGTGTGTGTGTGTGTCTGTGTGTGTGTGTGTGTGTGTGTGCAGTCACCCACTGTTCCCACTGCTGGCCTTAGTGTTTGAAAAGTGCGAGCTCGCCACCTGCTCCCCTCGAGACTCCGCTTCCCTCTCAGCCACCTCCCACCTCCCCGGCATGACCAATCACAGTGACGTCTGCTCCTCGGAGTCCTTCAACGACGACATTGCCGCATTTGCTAAGCAGGTGAGCGACAGCCGTGAGCCAATCACAGACCAGTCGTCAAGGAAAGTTTTCAGATTTGTAATCAATCTGTTTGTTTTGTGTCGCAGATCCGTTCAGAGAAGCCCATATTTTCTTCCAATCCTGAGCTGGACAACTTGGTATGATGCACTCTGAAATCACACTAAAACATTAACACACCTGTTCACATATGCATTGTGGGGAACGTGTCAATAAGTAATCCACATTCTCCTCTCCACAGATGATCCAGGCCATACAGGTTCTTCGCTTCCATCTACTGGAGTTAGAGAAGGTCAGTCATATACTGCTTGTTATAGAAATTAACAAAACTAACAACGTTGATTTGTTAATTTTGATTGTTTAAGAGTTTCCAAACCACTTACGTTGACAAGGTTCAAGGGAATGTGTTTTAGTTTAGAAATGTGGGAAGGCAAATTTGGTCAGTCTGTGAAAGACATTAAAGAAAAGGTTCACAGTCTTTTGTCTTTTAATGGCGCGGACTGATTACAGCAAGCAAAAACTTCTTCAGTACACATGTGAGCGTGGGTATAATGTTTTAAGAGAGACTTAAAAAAATGTAAACCTCTCCTTTAATGTTCACACCACTACTGTAACACTACTATAACTGCATGCACTGACGAATGTGAATCTGTTTTTAGGTGCACGACCTGTGTGATAACTTCTGTCATCGCTACATCACCTGTCTGAAGGGCAAAATGCCCACAGACCTCATCCTGGATGATCGGGAGGGCGGTTCCAAGTCTGACATGGAGGACTTCACTGGATCCTGCTCCAGTCTGTCAGAGCAGGTGAGATGAGCTATCAAACAGCGAGGCTCCACCGTTCACTCATCTGGCTGCATCCGCTGGATGTCTGAATAATGACTCCCTGTTGTCTCACCTGATGGGAATTCCCCATCTTCCCATCACTCTTCCTCCAACCTCCTCTCTGTCTCTCTCTCCCTGCAGAATGCGTCATGGTTACGGGAGCCAGATGAATGTGCCACTACTCCTCTGGGAACACCGGGCTGTGGCCTGCCTTCACTGAGCACAGGAGACAACTGTAGCGACACAGGTGTGCATAGAATCACACAGACATGGTGAAAATACTGTATGAGTGAGAAAACACTGCCAAGTGATGATGAAAATATTCTGTCACAATGCCATCACAAAAGATTAAGACCAAAAATTACACATAGAAGGGCTGTGAGATAGTGTTTAGACTGATGTATCTCGACAGCTTATTATTGTTAATTGATTGTAAACTGATTGTAAAAATATGAATACAACATATCTGCAAAGACATAGCATAGACAACCCTCATAGACACTTATAGACATGGTCCCTGACATACAATATGTGTGTCCCTGCAGGCGATGGTCTGGACGGAGGAGTGGCCTCCCCGAGTACAGGCGAGGAGGACGATAGTGACAGAGACAGGAGGAACAACAAGAAGAGAGGGATCTTCCCCAAGGTGGCCACAAACATCATGAGAGCATGGCTCTTCCAACATCTGTCTGTGAGAACGCTTTTTCACATTCTTATCCCATCAAAGTTAAATTATTACAGGGGAAAATATTGAATTTGGACAATCATTGAAACCATCCTGCAGGAGCTGAAACAGAACAAAGAAAGCTCGTGTAAATCTGGATGTAAGAATAATTACTGACAGGGAGGATTTAGCGTGAGGCAAAACATCACTGACAGGAACAGACAGAGGAAGCGAGTGTATCATAGAGGTCAATTAAATTAAATGAAAAATTGGGGGATTAAGTGATTATGGGAATATGCTCGCTGTTTAATAACTGTGGAAGAGATAGAAATGGAGTGAGTAATTGTTGGTGAGGTAATTAGCTACTAAATGAGGCAGGTCAAATGTTGCTTCACTCCAATTATTACAGTATGTGTGTGAGTGAGAGAGAGAGGGAAGGAGTGAGGGGTTTCTCGGGTTGAAAATGTGAGTGGAGATGTGAATCCAGATGGAAGGTCATCAGTATGCACGCTGAGATTTCTGTCAAATACATTCATTCATTATAGATTATTAGATCATTTCTAGCCTCAATGTTATTCTCTTGTTCATGAAATAAAAGAAAAGCCACCAAAGCCTCACTGTTTTGATTCCTTTAACCTTTGCTCTGTGTGTCCTCTCCCAGCACCCGTACCCGTCTGAGGAGCAAAAGAAGCAGCTATCACAGGACACAGGACTGACCATCTTACAGGTCAACAACTGGTCAGTGCACTCCCAATCAATACACTAATTCTAGCCCTGTGGCTTATCAATAATCAGTTAAACTGTCATGTTTAAATGCAGGGCGCCAACTTTCAATTTAACAACACAGCTGTTGTCACGTCAATCACACTATCTGCACGATACTGTGCTGCAGAGATGAGCAGTATCTATATTTTATGCCTCACTTATGTCGCATATTTTGCTGAGTAACTCTTTATTGTGCACATTTCGTGCAAATAAGTGTCAGTTAAATGAAAGGTAGCACTTTTACAAGACTTTTGGAGAAGAACATCATCTGGTTTATTAGAGAGAAGCTTGTAACACAGGGAGAAATGTCCTACTAAGCAGTTTTTTCTGAAGCAGCAGCGCAGTAAAAATCAATTTGCTCTATGTTCATAAAACAGAATAGCAAATCAATATCCAATAATCAGATGGTTTACTGCACCAAATTCCCTATTCACTCCCCGGGCACACACGTGTCTTTACAGGCCAAACACACACACACACACACACATTCACACAACGTTTCCATGTTGCCATAGAATTCAGTTACTGCACCCCCAGATATTAATACAGAAACACACAAAAAACAAAATATGAAGTGTGTGTTTCATGTTAAACAGTAGATTTTGTAAGCTGATTACATCCATGTTTTTATTGTATCCCTGCAGTGCGTGCACACACACAGAGTGACCCGATCAATGCAGATCAATCAATTATCACAGTGCGATCGATACCTGCTCTGCCCTAACGTTGATTTACTCTGCTCCCTGAAAGGGTTAAGTGGTTGTAAAATGAAAAAGGTTAATAGTGTCCCAGTCAGCCTTTTTCTCCATTAACGAGTGGCCTCGTCCATCTCTCGCTCTCTCTCTCTGAACACACTCTTTCTTTATGTCTCTCTCCCCTGTGCAGGTTCATCAACGCCAGGAGGAGAATAGTTCAGCCAATGATTGACCAGTCAAATCGCTCAGGTCTGTGTTTATACGTCAGTCAGCTGGTCAGCTGCTAGTTAAACAACTGTGTATATATACACGAGTGGGTGTGTGTTTTGTTGTGTCTGATGGTGTGTGTCGTCTTACAGGTCAGGGTGGTCCCTACAGCCCAGAGGGAGCAGCTCTTGGGGGCTACGGGCTCGATGGACAGGCCCACCTTGGGCTTCGAACTGCAGGTACAGTAGCCTGTAAGGAAATACTGCTAACTTTCACACACTGAATGTACAGAGTACAAAATCATATTAGTCAAATATCTAGTCAACAAATCCCATGAAAAAACAAAGCCAGCTGTGAATCGATACTACTAACAAGCACTGTGTGTATATAAAGGCATTATTCTTCAAAAACTATTAAAAACACATCAGTGAGTCACACTATAGCACTGCATTCATGTTCCGGGGTCTACTCTTTACTCTTGGCTGAGACGCATCCTCCATCCCATTTCTTTGCAAATCCATTCAGTATTTTTTGTTTAATCCTGGTGACAGTCCAACACACATACAGACACGGGGGGAAAACATAACCTCCTCGGCGGAGCTAAAAATATAAAATATCACCAGCGTCATCCTTTAACTCCACTTAAGGAAAAGTCAAATGTAGATCACTTAAACACAAAAACATCACTGCTGAGTGCCTTGCAAAAAAAAAAAAAAGAATGTGGCATTGAAGGCACGGAGTTGAAATGAGAAATCTTACATTAAAAAATAAGATGTAAATATTTATACTCTTTTTAATCCTCACTCTGCTTTTTTATTAATGTTATGAATATAAATATTTATATGCATAAGTAAGGAGTGACTCACCACCTATTTAGTCAAATGTTAGAGCTGGTTTCTGCGCAGACTTCCACAACTCCCCAGTCTGTGTGTGATGTGAACAAACGCTGGAGAAGGCAGCATTGTGTGGGAGGTTGTGGACTGAAGCTTTAAAAGAACAATCGGTGATTTAAAGGTGAACAAAAGGCTTGCCAACCACCACACAACCATCACAACAAAAGACTGGAACCTCACACAAGTGATTTAATACTTAACACTAAACATTTCTAGTTGTTAAAAAACTCATAATAAGCAGCGACAAGTCATGTTATAGAGCCAAATGTTGTTCAAAACTAACAGAGCTTTAAAATACCAAATATATCTGTTTTCATTTTATATGTGTATTGGACCTGGAAAAAGCTGATTAAGAATATAAATGTAGTCAGGCAGTGATTGGAAAATTTAACAAAGTGATGTCCTACTTTATCTAAACCTGTCCTCTGTGTCTCCCCGCCAGGTCTCCAGGGGATGTCTTCTCTGCAGGGCGACTACCCCGGCGCCCTACTGTCCCAACCAGGCTACCCTCCCCACCCGGGACCCTCCCTCCACCCCTACCCGGGTCCACACCCCCATCCCGCCATGCTGCTCCACCCGCCACCACACGCACACCCCGCAGAGCCGCTCCTCGCCCAGGGACTGGACATACATGCACACTAGCTGTGGGGGGAGTCGGGGGTGTGTATGTGAGGGGAAAAGTACTGTATGAATGTGTGTATGTGAGTGTGTGCAGTGAGATGTATATGTGTGTGTATGTGTAGGTGTGTGTGTGCGTGTGTGCTATGAATGAGTAATGATGCATACAGAACACTATTTAAAGAAAAGAGACACATTGCTCCCAAAGTTTACATTCCCCACTGAAAGACACTGACCTCAATGTAGCTGTTCCACTCGGTAACACACACAGAAACACACACACACACACACACGTAGACATAAACATAACACTTACACACACACAGTCTGGACCCACAGGTTTAAGCCATACCTCTTTCAGAGTAAAAGTGCTTCCTCCTCTCCAAATGTCTCCACTGTGTCCTGTGGGTGAGACACATGCTTTAAACTACACTTCCCATCATGCCTGCTGAACCACAGGAAGAGGGTCGATCAGATGAATATTTATCCCCGGACATTGCTGCGGCACATGGACGTTACTGGATGGGACTCGATCCTGTGAACACGCCTTCTTCACTACTCCCTGTCTTCCTTCACATGTTGTCTGTCAAAGACACACACACACCTTCACACACTTTATTTAAAGCTGATTTGAGTTTTTTCTTATTCTATTTTTATATTTATGTGTGCCACTCCAGGCAGATGCAGCTTCACGCAAGCTTGTTGAAATATTAGTGCTCTTCCTCAGCATGAAGCTAAACACTATGAATGACTTCCAGTCTGCCTCGCTCTCGTACCACTGACCTCCTTAAGATGCCAACAGGTGTCCGTTACCTTAGGATCTTTCCTACACACGCACACAAATACAAGACATACACACATAAAGCGACACACACTACGCTGAAAGCCATTTCTACACACACGCATACACACACAAACTTCTGTAAGCATTTCTAGTACATTTTTTTGTCTGTCACAGCGGCGTGTGAGGGGAGCTGCAGCCAAAGGACTCTTGACACATTTCAGGCTCCCTCTCCACTCTGCTTGGACTGCTGAAACATTTCTGAATGATGATGGAAAATACCGTTAAAGTATTAAAATGTTTTTTGTAAGATTTGTCACTGGTCATCTGTTTGTGTGTGTTGTCTTATTCTAGCTGTGGCTGGTGTATTACTTTGGTGCAGGAGGTGATTTTAACTCATTTTGTTTGGAGTGTATAGAAACTAAAACTACAGGTCAGTCAGTGGGTCAAGCTGTTAGTAACTGAATTTATACTCAGAGATGTCAGTGTGCATAAATGTACTTGATTTTTGAGTATGCAGTTGTTGAAAATTGTTGATAAAAACTGAACAATGCACCAAATAAAGGGAACATTTCAAAGTATTAAAGGTGCAATATGTAAGAATTTTAGGTTTTAAATTAAAAAAATATATATATATATATATAAAGAAATAACACGACATAATGATGTGTACATATTTTATCACAGAGGTACTGTATCTACTGAAACTAGCATGCTAACCAGCTAGCCCAGCCCATACAGGTCCAAAACTCCCGTGCTAGTGTCGTAAACACTGATACACTCCTGGGTCCCCGAGCTCCCAGTCCCTTACTGGTAGCTGCACGGCTAACTAGCTAATGACAGCTACAGTTAACAGCAGTTAGCAGTTACTCTGGTGATATGCCACCCCCTATTTGTTTTAAGTTTGAATTTGACAGGTGGCCAATTCTTGCATATTGCACCTTCAAATATTAGGAAATAAAAACAATACTTGATGAGACTGTAGCTCGTTTATATCAATTCCAGTTAGGACAAAAGGTAAAGTAATATACTTGAATTTACCATACACAAACCTCAAAAACTGCATTGTCAGCTAGGTGGTTGGTTATGCTATTATTAAGTCACATGCACATACAAGTACTAAGAGTCTCTGTAACATTATATTGCAAACAGAGAACTCTGCCATCTGTCCCAAAATTAAAAACAAAAGTAGGATGAGACTGTCAAGTTTTAATATGTTTTGAAATTCTGGAAGGCAATCTGTCCAAGTTCTGTATTCAAAGGGGTGTCAAGATTTAGCCAGTTGCCTGATATGGTCTGATGAGCTGCAGTTTTAAATTCATGAAGAGGTGATAAACTGAGGTACCTTTAGTTGGGCAAAATTATAAACAAAAATGTCAGTGTACACAGGTAGCCAGCCAGCTTTTTCATATAGCATACAGGGATGAGTATAAAATGTATCTCCTGAAACAAACTGTAGGGCACAGAGGTAAACAGCATCCGTTTTTTTGATGGTGAAATGAGCAGCAGGAGAGTAACATCTCTGCAGTCAAGCGCAGACATGATAGTTGATTATACAATGGTTTTCCTCTTCTCACAAAAAAAACATGCTTTATTCTGAAATAAGAAATCCATTTTTATCATCAGATTCTGTGTCGTGTTATATAAGCTAAAAAAGCAAGACAGCAAGATAACCAAACTTCCAGATGTTTGACCGAACAACTTGAATTTCAGTAGAGATTGCAGGAAGACGTGCTATATGATAAAGCATGTTCGTCAGCATTTTGCTCAAGCTTGAGTTTATGCAGAGATGTCTGAAGATTGTTAAAGACAGGCTTGAGTTGAGGAAGAGGCATGTGCAAACAAGACTGTATCATCTGCAGAAAAACAGATATTATGATTGCAGTAGAGTAGAAATTAAAATGGAGTAATAATTTTGTTTATATCAATAGTAAATAATAATGGACCGAGCACATAACCTTGTGGTACTCCCTTGCTTATTTAAAGGGATTGTTGATTTGAGACCAGTACAAATTATTATTAAAACATGCAATGGACTTCAATCTTGCCATCTTCGTCTTCAACGACACCATTAAACCTGCCTTTTTCCGTAGCTAATGATAATGTACCTGAGCTAAATGATGCTTATGGAAATCTTTGATGTTTGGTTACAAATAACGCTCGACACAGAAATTATATTTCACTGGAAAATATGTTAAAAATGTAGGTTTGTACTAAGCGTCAGAAAGGAAGAGTTTACTAAACACTGTCTTTCCTTCCACATGATGGATAATACTCTGTAACCTGCCTTGACAAGTAAAAAAATTAAAAGCATTCAAAGAAATATTGCCTCACTAGTTTGAAATCTATCGTGTTTACTAAGGAATTAGGACACAGAAAATCTCTAAACCTTATATTAGACAGAAAATGTATACATTGAAAGTCAGTTCGGTGCAAAAACAAATCAGAAATGGTAATTTACAAGCAAAATACTCTATTTTGCAGATTTCCAATTTTAAAACATCGCAGCAGTGGGCATACCCCTCCAGTTTGTAACTTTTATCAATCCATGTAGATGTTTTCTTTCCCCATTCTCTCTCCTAGCTTCTACTTTAGGATTATATGTGCAATTAATTCTAAACATCAGTACCATACACAGTAAATGGTGTAATGACACACAACAAATTTCAAACGACACAACCAGAAGTTAAAAACAGGAAGCAGAAATGATTAAAAACAGCTTGTGTGTTTCTTAATTTACAATAATCCATACCACTCAGGAATATTTTGGCTCCTTCATGAGATGTTCAAACACTTATAATAAACCACTTTCCAAGCCACTCACTTTTACAGGACCTCTTCTTGACAAATAGTGTAATCTTCTTTCTTTTATACAATCATAAGTCACGTCACTCCGTCCCCTCCACTGACTATCAGTTTAGCTCTGACAGAGGCCTCAGGCTGCAGCTGCAGTGATCTGTCACACAGGCTGGATTATCACAGGGAGGAGAGATTTTTTCTTTAATGCTTCACAGGACAGACCAGAGCTCCTTGTGGCTCGTGTAGATCTTTTCCAGCCCTCACATCCTTCTTGTTCATCACCAAAATTAAGATAAACATCATGCGTCAACAATGTACAAACCCTACAAAACTTAAACAACCTCTTTGTTTTCTGTCCTGACCTTTCCCCTCGCTGCTCCTGATGTACACATCCTATCCATAACCTTCACCTCTTCTCTGAACTACATCCTGTCAGTCCTCAAACATCCATACATAATTCCACCTTTTGCCAGCCTACATCCACCCACGGCACCCCAAACACACAGCAAACACAGTGAATACCCCCCACCCTGCCCCCATTCGGCCTAGAGCCGGAGGGGGGTCAGAGGCCAGAGTGCAAACGGAGGTCAACAGGAAATGGCTGTTCTCCCTGGCACCCAGGTCCTGACCCCAGCACCCCTCCACTTTTCATTTCTCTTTGTCACTCCACACACTCTCTTCTAGGACATGCTGGTCAGTATGCGCCCCTCACTTTTACTCTTTCACCTCTGCACCTCTCTCTTTTCACAGCATGTAATATGTCTTGTAAAAGAGTACTACAACTTTTGTTTTCGTCCAAACCCTTTCTACATCTGAAGGCTGGAAGGTGAACACTGGTTTACCACAGAGCTCTTTGTGTAAAAAACATTGGTACGTCTTAATTTTTACAAATATGGTCACATTCAGGACTACACACATACACTGTCCATAATTCATGTTAAGTACGTTGCCTTAGACCTTTAACTAATATCCTGCCTAAAATCTTTCCTCAGAACCGTTCCATGTTGAGACATCTTGGTTGAGGTGTTTCAGTCTGGATCAAAGTGATAGACATACACTTTATTTTTTAAGTGTACTGATATTATGTGATTTTACACTTAAAAACCGATATCAGTAAAATGTTAGTATCAGATTTTGTGAGCTTTCTTTCAAGGGACCCAGAAATTAAAATTCAGTTATTATCTACCAAATTGATTTGAACAGAGGTCATTTACACCCTTTTGAAGGCTGAAATCCTCACTGTAGCTGCTCAGCTAAACCGTTAGCGCACACTGAAGTGGTCGAACCGCTGCTTTATATGGTTTATTTTAGCCACTGGTGGCACTTCACATTGGGAAAGATGGTGGTCCTGGTTCAATACAGAAAGGGTCATTAGTGTCTTGGTGTCTTAGCCTAAACCATGACATTTCCCAAACCAAAGGGTTTTTGTTGCATAAACCACGAGCAAATTAGGATGCCAAACACAGTCTTGTGTTTTGTATGCCCACCATTCACACTGACCATCTCCATGCAACTCGCTGGCAATACAAAAATGCAGCACTTCCCTCACTGGAAATAAACATTGCCAGTGATCATGATAAAGGCAGTAATTACATTTCATTACAAAGTGTAGTTGGCCAAACAAATTAGTGGGATATTAATGTAATTTCTAAGAGATACAGTTGAGTATCATTATCAGTATCAGCCAGGATCAGTCTGGCTCCACAAATTCTTTACTCTTACAACAACTGAACCTGTTGCTCTGCTGTATAACAGCTCCATTTGAAAACAATGATCCTAAAATGTATAATCCTGCAACATCACAAGCCAGGCAGGGATCTCAGCCGAAAAATCAACAACACATACTTTATTCATACATCAGTGTACAGCCCGCACTCACACAGCATAATTCATAGTCATAGCCTCAGCTTATGATTGGTTCAGATAGATTGCCAGCCTTTTCTCTCCCCAGCTCAGACTCCATTAGACGGTGGGAATTAGACTGCATAAAATCTGTTGACTTCATGCTGACAAATGAAGAGGAGAGGGGAAACGGGAGGGAGAAAGTGCTTGAATGCATTTATGTGGATTGTGTTTCAATGTTTGTATACTGTGGTTAGAAGAGAATATATTGTAGGGAGGTGGAGTGTGTGGCACTGCAGTATGATTCATTCTAACAGCCTCACAAATCAGAGGTGTGAGGTTTTGTCTGAATTTTGAGACGATGACTGAAGTGAAAAACATGTTTTTGTGGGAAATATTTTTCATAAAATCACATTGGTTGAAACATTTTGTTAAAATGACAACAGTGATTGTCATTTTAAATGAGCTCCATTGCAGCACTTGTGCAGTGTCGGCCCTGTGCAGGATAATATATATTGCATTCAGTGTGTATTGCTACATTCCTTATAATGTCTCAATCATTTCAGGAGTCCTACTGGTTTGAATTTGACCATTTGGGCTATTGAAGCAAAATGAATACACATGTGTAATGTGAAAATGTACACGTCTGTGTGTGTCTGCGCATGAATATGTGTGTGCATAAATATGCACAATTCCATTTTAACATAAAGTGTGTGTCCGTTGGAGGGGGGTTTACTCTGGTGGTCATTAATCATTCAATTACACACCTGTCAGAGTTCAGACAAGTGGGAGAGAGGGAGGGGCAGCGGGGTAAGAGGAGTTAGTGGGTAAAAGAGAGAGGCGGAGGGAATGGAGGAATGCAGCGGTGAAAGGAAGAAGAGCAGAGAGAAACTGAATGACAGAGAGAGGGAATGAAAAAGGGTTAAAGAGAATGGGCGAAAGTTTTATTGTGTTGTAGTGTGTGAACGAGCCGTGACAGAGGCAAGCTGCTGGATGGTGACAGGCCACAATAAGGACAAAGACACTTATGTATTACAGGGTACGACTAGTGACAGATGAGGACAAGGCAGCACAGTAAAAGATGAGTCCAACTCAGCACTTCATCTAAACTGATTTGAGGTTTAAAGTGAAGCAGTCCAGGACATCCTCGGTGCATTTAGAGAAAAATGCAATAGTATGATAGTTATTAAAACTGTAGTCAATGATATCTCTCTATATATATTTTCTTTCACTTTCTACCACCAACAAACACTTGTATTAATATTGTTGTTGTTGTGTTTTTTGTTTTTTTTTTACTTACTTTTGAAGGTTAGTGCCAGTTTAAGTTAAAATAGCCATACTATTAAAAACTCTAGTTAAGGGAAGTTGTTTTTACTTTATGTATTATGTAGTACTCAGTAAATGGCTCCTGTGAGTGTTACACTATTAAAAATTATGTTTTAACACTGAATTATTATTAAAGATGGATTTTCTGTGTAAACCATATTTAACTGTTGTAGGTTGAGGAGGAGCTTATTCAAAATACTTAACACAGTATACTGTAGGGTAGTTTAATTTGCAGTAATGTATGGAGCAGTATGTTTTGTATGTAAAGTCTTAAACTGAAAAGTAACATGTAACTATAGTGTTATGCCCCGCTCGTTAGAGAGCACAACAAAAAGGGAGGACCACGCAGCTACCAGGTAAAGGAATTCACAAATTTATTGAAAGTAAGGAAAAACAAACCAACTTAGAGTGTACATCAGTGATCAGTGGTGGGATGAGAGTGTTGGATGCACAGTGCGTGTGTGTGTGTGCGTGTATGTGTATGTGTAAAGTCACAAAGGAACCAATCAAACACAACCAAACCCAAACAAAGCCATGAGGACAGCACCAGCCATCCAAGGGGGGGAAGAGGGCCGCCATTTTGAAGTCACCAATATATATAGGTGGGCAGCAGGTGGAACGAATCCCCCAACGAGGTGGGAGGAGCTGGCCAGGAACACCTGAAAGGGAGGAGCACAGGCAGGGCGAGCAGCAATAAACAGAAGCCCGAAGGCCATCACACCCCCCCCCATAAAAAAAACGGAGACCCACTAGGGTCTACGTAAGCAGTTACACTAAGGCTCGGGATAGAGCATCGGCCATTATGTTTTCCCGGCCTTTAATATGACAAATGTTTAAATTGAAGGGTTGCAAAAACAACAACCAACGCATCAGCCTCTGATTACAATTCTGCATAGTTGACAGAAAAGTCAGAGGATTATGGTCTGTGAAAACAGTGACTGGTGTTGACCCCGAACCCACATACACTTCAAAAAACTGAAGTGCCCAAATCAACGCCAGCGCCTCTTTCTCCACCACTGAATAGTTTAGTTGATGACACTTAAACTTACGCGAGAAGAAGCATATCGGGTGGTCAATACCTCCCTCCCCTTCCTGCAGCAGTACTGCTCCAGCACCCACACCGCTGGCATCTACCTGGATGGTAAAAGGCTTCCCAAAATCTGGAGCAGTGAGAACAGGAGAGGAACAGAGGAGATTTTTCACAGTCTCAAAAGCCGCCTGACATTGAGAAGACCACACAAACACAGCCTTCTTGCCCAAGAGGTCTGTCAGTGGGGCCACCACAGTGGAGAAGTTCCGACAGAACCCCCGGTAATACCCCACTAAACCCAAAAACCTCCCCAACTCTTTCTTAGTTGCTGGAACAGGGTACTTGTCAATAGCCTCCACCTTGGCTCTCACAGGCCGCACTTCACCATGACCCACAACCTTTCCCAAATATGTAACTGTAGCCTTGGCGAACTCACATTTTGACAAATTCACCGTCAAACTGGCCGCCACTAGGCGATCACAGAGAGCTCTGAGACGCTGAACATGAGTTCCAGGAATCACTGAACACAATAACATCATCTAAATATGCAGAACACCCAGAGAGCCCACGCAGCACCTGGTTCATAAGGCGCTGAAAAGTAGCCGGGGCGTTCCGCAACCCAAATGGCATCACATTATACGAGAACAACCCCCCAGGAGTAATGAAAGAACAAATTTCTTTGGCTCTCTGCGTCAGTGGCACCTGCCAGTAGCCCTTCAAAAGATCTAACTTTGTAACGAACCTGGCATTCCCTACCTCATCCACACAGTCCTCAATGCGGGGCAGTGGATAGCAATCGGGTTTAGTGGCCGCATTAACTTTCCTGAGGTCAGTACAAAACCTGTCTGAACCATCCTGCTTCGGAACCAGCAAGCATGGTGAAGCCCAGTTTGAGAATGATGGCTCCGCTATACCATTCTCCACCATGTACTCAACCTCCTTTTCCATGCGACGTCGCTTCTCCAGGGAAACCCGATAGAAACGTTGTTTTATCGGTTTGGTGTCACCCACCTCTATGTCGTGTTGAATAAGGTGAGTACGTGAAGGAGTGTCTGAAAACAGGGAAGGATGTGACTTAATCAACTGAACCAGATCTGCTCGCTGGCCCTCAGGCAAATAGCTCAGCTGAGCTTCCAACCTGTTCAAATAAGCAGAGTTATTCAACCTCCCCATGACACTCTGTTCTGAGGGAACAACAAAATCCTCTGTGGGCAGTGTGGCAGCCTTTGTGACAGCCAACACCACCTTAGGCTCAGACTCTTGCCCTACTGCAGCAAAACCCCCTTTCACATCCACCACATCTGATTGTCCAGCATAATATGGCTTCAACAGGTTGGCATGACACCATTGCACCTTTTTCTTCCTTCCAGGTGTGTGAATGAAATAGTCACAGTCAGACATGCGGCTCTTAACAGTGTACGGCCCACTAAACTTAGCGTGGAAAGGAGAGCCAACCACAGGTAGCAAAGCCAACACTTGATCACCCGGCTCAAACAAACGGGACTCAGCTTTTCGATCAAAAAAAACCTTCATCTTCCCTTGAGCCACACCCAGCTTCCTACGAGCAGCTGCACAAGCCGTGTACAAGCGACGCCGAAAGTCATTCACATAACTCAGGATGTTATCAGGCGGCTCCACACTCTTGCAGTGATCACTCAAAACTGCCAAGGGACCCCGGACAGTGTGCCCGAACACCAACTCATTTGGACTAAACCCAACACTCTCTTGGACCACCTCACGCACCGACAGCAACAGCCAGGGAAGCCCCTCCTCCCAATCTTGGGACAGCTCGGTACAGTAAGACCTTAACATTGACTTCAATGTCTGGTGAAACCTCTCCAGAGCTCCCTGTGACTCAGGATGGTAAGCACTTGAGACACTGTGTTTCACCTGAAGCTGCCTCAGTACTTGAGCAAAGGTACGAGACATGAAGTTGCTTCCTTGATCTGACTGTATCACTTTCGGAATACCAAATGTGGATATGAATGTAGTTAGGGCTCTCAGGACAGGCTTGACTTTGATAGAGCGCAGTGGAAATGCTGCCGGGTATCTAGTAGCCTTACACATCACTGTTAACAAATAACTGTTACCATTTTTACTCTTCGGCAGCGGACCAACACAATCAACCAGCAAGTGCTCAAAGGGACTCTCCACCACTGCAATCGGGCACAGTGGAGCTGGCCTGATCTTTTGGTTGGGCTTGCCAGTCAGCTGGCATGTATGACATGTTTTACAGTACGCTGACACATCCCGTTTCAACAAGGGCCAGAAGAAATGTCGAAGCACACGGTTGTAAGTCTTCTTAACCCCCAAATGACCAGCAATGCCATCATGTGCAACACATAACACAAGGTTCCTGAACTTAAAGGGCACCACCACCTGTGTTACCTGGTCCAACTGCACACCATCTACCACACGCCTCCACTTCCTCAGCAGCACTCCATCCTGCAGAAAATAACCATTATCCAATACCTGCCCCTCACCCTCAGGACCAACCACATTAAACAAAGGTGCAAGCGTAGAATCTCCTGCCTGTTCTGCACCCAACTCCTCCCTGCTGATGGAAGACAAAGGGCCAGGGCAAAGCAGAGCCTGAACCCCAACCTCTCCAAGAGCATCGCCCTGAGAACACCACTGTGAGGAATCAGACTGAGCAGGCCCAACCTCCTCTCGTGAGTTTGCTCTGCTCATTGCCCGAGTGACAACACACGCAGGGAAAACGTTAGGATGCTGCCTCGCACACTCATCCAGAGCCCCAGAGCACCCAGGTGACGCGGTAACCACCAGCTGTGGCGCAACGTCTCTCCACACCCGTGCGCCAGCCAAGTCGTTGCCCAGGATAACATCCACCCCATCCATAGGTAAAGAGCTACGCACCCCCATGACCACTTCACCCTCAACCAGGTCAGAAAACAAATTCAGGTGGTGCAACGGCACCGACACAGGAACTAAACTAATGCCAAGCACGGGAGTTGTATCACCAGTGTTTGAACCAAACGAAAAAGGCAATACCCCCTCCAGGATAAAGCTCTGGCTCGCTCCTGTGTCTCGCAAAATCCTAACTGGTTTCCTCTCCCCCTTACCCAGAGACACAAACCCATCCGTCACAAAGGGAGCATAAACCTCATCAACTTCCTGATGCCCCCCTATAGCCCGTCTACAGGGCCCCCTTTGGTCCCCAAACACCGACGCTGTGGCAACAAAACCAGCAGATTTCACATACACGGAACCAACAGACCCGTTTGGCCTTTGTTCCGGCTTGGACAGTGGACACTCCCCCTTCCAGTGACCCTTGTTCCTGCACAAATGACAGACCTTATCAGGATCAAATTTCCCATCTGTGCCAGGGACACTTCTAACACTTGCCTGAGAAAGCTGCTGAGTCCCCACAAACTTGCCCAGCCCAGACCTCCCATTTTCTTTCTGCACGCCACTAGCACCAAACCTGCGCCGCTCCGAGCAACCAGCATGAGTCAACACGTAGTCATCCGCCAAAACTGCAGCCTTCGAAGCTGACTTTACCTTACCCTCATTAACGTACACGGCAATGTGATGAGGAACAGAGTTTTTAAATTGTTCTAACACAATAAGATCGCAAAGACCATCAAAACTGTCAACATCAGAGGCTGAACACCAACGTGCAAAATGGGCCAAAATGTCACGAGCAAACTCAACATGAGTTTGTCTTTCGCCCCTCTTCCAGCCCCGAAATCTCTGCCTATAAGCCTCCGGGACCAGTTCATAAGCCTTCAGCACCGCAGCCTTCACTTTCGAGTAAACTGTGGCATCCACAGGGCTAAGGGCAGAATATGCCTCCTGAGCCTTACCCGTGAACACACACTGCAGCATCAAGGTTCTATCAACATCAGGCCACCCCCTGGCATCAGCCACACGCTCAAACAAAGAAAAGAACGTGTCCGGGTCCCTTTCATTGAATTTGGGCAGCAAACGCAAATTACCGGCAACATCAAAACCAGAGGAACTAACAGCTCGGCCTGGCACACCAGGCCCCAAGAGAGACACACTTGCCTTCCCCTCTCTTATCAACTCCAACTTCATCTGCTCGATTTTTAACCTCTCCCTTTCCAAGGCTACTTGCACGTCTGCCTCCCTTGCCTTCTGTGCCTGCTCTGCCTGCAGCTTATCGTGCTCCAAATGAAAATGTAACCTCTCCCTTTCCATCTCTGCCTTCTCTTTCTCCAGCTGCATATATTGCTCAAACGACAGCTTCTCAAGAACCTCTGGGAGCTTCCCAGCAGGAGGAGGTTTACTCTGCTCAAGCTCTAAAAAGCCTCCTGACACTAGCAGCCCCTCAACAATGACCCTCAAATCAGCTTTTTTAGGCACATGCTCAGGCTTCTTCCAACCAAAATGCACAGCTAAGTCAACTAAATCCGTCTTAGCAAACTGAGACAACGTACCGCGGCCCGGCCGCTTCAAAAACTCAGCAACCAATGGATTCTTATGCTCCTTCGACATGGTGCACCCAACCAGACACTCCACCAACCGGTCAAGACCCCGTGCACACAGCACAACCTGCCACTACCTGAGAAGATAACCACAGTGCAATAGTCACCCAGAGCACCACCACAGAGAGGGTTCACATGAAAAGGAGCCTCCTCCCTAACTGCCTAACCATAAACTAGATAGCTCAACCCTAGTCTTCATGTGTTGTACTGGTGGCGGGAACTTATGCACCCAGAGCCCGCTTGCATTTGGGGAAGGCAGACAGCCTTCAGCCAAAGCTACGGATGGTGCCCCCGAGACAACTGCTACTAGCCACACGGACAACACACAAAAATAACAAAGAGCCCTGGAAAATAACAAACCCAGCAATCCCCTCTAAACAGGAAAAGCTGCTACAGCCTACCTGGAGGAACAAACAGATGCCCCGGCCAGAGTAGAACTGACCCTCAACGACCCTCCCTGCAGCCACACCCTGTGTAACCACATGCACCGTCTCAACAATCCAGGCGACTACCACAACTCACAGGGCCCAAAAACCCACCTTGCACTCACCAGAAAACCAGAGACCACAAGCAACCAAACACAGAAACAACCAGCTACTATAGGCCTCCCACACCCTCAGTTCCACACAAACAAACAATCAAAACCCCGGATACAACATAGGACGAGCCCCCATTTGTTATGCCCCGCTCGTTAGAGAGCACAACAAAAAGGGAGGACCACGCAGCTACCAGGTAAAGGAATTCACAAATTTATTGAAAGTAAGGAAAAACAAACCAACTTAGAGTGTACATCAGTGATCAGTGGTGGGATGAGAGTGTTGGATGCACAGTGCGTGTGTGTGTGTGCGTGTATGTGTAAAGTCACAAAGGAACCAATCAAACACAACCAAACCCAAACAAAGCCATGAGGACAGCACCAGCCACCCAAGGAGGGGAAGAGGGCCGCCATTTTGAAGTCACCAATATATATAGGTGGGCAGCAGGTGGAACGAATCCCCCAACGAGGTGGGAGGAGCTGGCCAGGAACACCTGAAAGGGAGGAGCACAGGCAGGGCGAGCAGCAATAAACAGAAGCCCATCACAATAGCTGTGGTGGGGTAAAAAATATTACAATATAGTACATTATTTAAATCTAAATTGTACTGGAGTTGAAGTATAAAGCATAGCATGATAATACTCAAATAAGGAACCCTACATTTTTACTTAAGTACAGTTTGGAGTAAATGTAATTAGTTACATTCTACCATGGAAGACAAGCAGCGATAATTGTTAATCGAGATGTTTTTCACCAAAATCTGTATGCTGTTGTCTTCTTTATCAGCGAATTGATTCATAATAGTTGTAATATTTCTTCATTTCTGATAAGGAGGAAATAATGCCAACGTATGTTTGTTCTGTATCTGGCTCTTTGTCCCTTCCTATACAGTGTATGTTCACGTGTTTGTATACTGTATGTGAACGGCCCCCCCACACTTAATCTTCTATGTCTGTATGTGTGTGTGTGTGTGTGTGTTGCAGTCTCCATGTTAAGCTGCAGTACCTCAACCGCCTCAGGCCACAGCCATCTGTGCCCCCCCTCCTCATTTCACATACACACAAATACACACACTCCTCTTCTCTTCTCTGCGGACCCCCTCCTCCCCTGCTGCCACCACTGCCATATATCTAATTTATGGCCTTGGTGAGTGCGTTACACACACTCATGTATGCATAATATATCACATGTGTGAAAGAACTGTGTGTGAGAGAACGAGTGTGTGACACTCATTGGCCAGTATAGACTGTGACTCCTCCCTCTGCGCTTTCCTAAATTTTGCCGTGTGCATGCATGTGTGTGTGTGTGTGTGTTTAATAAATGTGTGATTCTCTGTGTTTCTTTCTCAGTCTTCCACCAGATCTGACATCACTGATAAATTGTGAGAAGAGAAAGGGAATGTGTGTGTGTGTGTGTGTGTGTGTGTGTGTGTGTGTGTGTGTGTGTGTGTGTGTGTGTGTGTGTGTGTGTGTAAAGGCCCAGCTGTTTCTGGGCTTGACATCCACATGCAGGCAGAATGCCAGATGTCTCATTAGGCAAATTTGATTGGCTGGGTCATTTAGAATGCAGCGATGATACGGTTCCATATGTGTGTGTACATGAAGCTGAGTCTGTGTCTGTGTGGACATTTACATAAGAGGCCCGTATAACTATTTACATGTGTACATGCCTGATGTATGTGCATTCATTAACTATTTTCTTAACATTTGAACTTACAGGATGTTAAATGTAATGGCAAAAAAAGACGAAAAACTGTATATAACAGGAAGTATGTCGATCTTAAAGGGGCTCTGTGTAACAATTTGTGATGAAAGATCAGTTTTTATTGCCCATATGTGAGCAGATTTTAATGTGACGTGAAAACCGACACCTTCCCTGTCTTTTTCTGTTGTCTATACAAGCCTGCGGACGATTTGTTTGAGTTGTTTAATGCTGCTGGACTGTGGATTTCTTTGTGAAGGACTCGGGTTGGTTTTAAAGCAACAGTCACAAAAGGATGTGACTTTATGCACGTTCTCAAGCACCTCATCTCAGTGCCTCTCTCTGCTCCACTAACAGAGACGACAGTAGCTAACGTTAGTTTAGAAATGGGGTCTGTTACATTAACTAACGACTGGCTTCCAGAGCAACACAGAAGCTGAAAAGAGCCCCTTTTCCTCCTTCAACTTCAACTGCCACTCCAACCTTTTTCTTTAAATGTACTCCATTGTGTGCACTTAAACAGCTACTTCATCTGTTTGTCAGATCCTGATTTTGCTGTCACTACTGCTACTTGTCATGTCATTCAACCTCAACTCCTGCTTTAAGCTCCTACTGTTGCTTCAACTGCTACACATGCTTATACTTCAACTGCAACTTCAAATCATTAACCTTCAACTTTGACTGCTACTTTAATTAATTTTTTTTAAAGCAATATTATGTAACTTTTCTACCTTAAGATAACAGCTTCAAAATAATTTTGATGGTACAGAAAATTGCACAAAATGCCAATATCTACATAATGTTGCTTTAAGAGTCTTTCCTTCTGGCCACTTCACCTCCTGAGATTCTTTACACTTCAACTGTCATTTCAATTTATATCAGTGCTTAGCCTACCTGACAAACTTTGAATAGTTTTAACCTCAACTGCTCAATTAATTCTTGTCTATCAATTTTCAACTCAGGTCCCTAAACTTCAGCTGCAATTTCAACTTTTCCAGCGACAACAATTGCTACTTCAACTTCTTTTATTGGTGAATCCTATGCAGTCAATTTGACTTCTGTGAACCCACAACACATGTACAGTATATTTCTTAAGTGTGGGTACTGCATTCAATGTTGTGTATTATCATGTGCAAAAGGGGAATGTCTCCTCCTAACCAAAACATACCTGCAGGGACCCACCAGCCATATGGGTTACAGCACTTGTTGACATAGTTTCTCTATTCAAAAACAGCATGAACATATTCAGAGTTTTTTCTTTTTCGCTTAATATATTCCCCCGTACAAATACAGCGCCACCCTAGTCAATTAGTTAAAAAACAAACCCATGCAAGCTGTAACTATAAGCTCTACATCTTAAGGTGGTTTAATGCTGCCCTCTGGTGGTCCAAAGGGAGACAGCTTTTTGTCAACTTTTTTGGGACACTTCAGGGGTAGATGAAGTCAGGATCAAGCAGAAAAGACACACCTATCCCTCAGTTAATGTGTTAAAAGGGTTGCAAACAGCTGCCTACCTACACATCCAGCAGACACAGGGCAACACTATCACTCATTCTGACTTGTGTTTCTGTCCATCTGATGACTGTAATACCAATATTCACTCTCCTTTTAGCATGCAAGCTGTGCAAGAAAAACTGTTTTATTAATACCTTATGAATTTACTCTTTTTGCACATTGTTACTTTAATATTAATACAAAATTACAAATCAGAAATGACAGTAGTTGAAAATAATCATCATATAAAATAATCCCATCTCATGTTGCGCCGCCTCCAAACACAAACTCTACCAGTCATCACAATTTATTTAATAACACAAGGCGACAGATCTCTAGCTTCAAATAATATCATATCTTATAATATAAGCTTATGTTTACACATTTCTGAGGAAACAGTGGATTGATGGCTGTTGACTGGCAATATATTATTAATTGATCAGTGTGATCAATTATTAGATGTAAATCCAGGTATCAGCTGATCCTATGACACAAATAAACTATTGTCAACTTATGTACAAACTCCTCTCTTCTTTACAATAACCGACAGAACCCGTAAAATGGAGCAATCTCCAACTGTGGCCCCTAGACACAAGTTATTGCCTCAGCATGGACTTAACGAAGATTTCTACTTCCCCAATATTTTTAAGCTGCCTTAAGCATTATTTTCTCATTAAGATAAGTGTTAAATAGCTCTATTATACAACAGTAATCAGTGTTATAGAGTGTTTGGTCATCATCCCAAGTCTCTCCACCTCCTGGTCGTGCAGTAAAAGAGAAAAGAAACTTTCTGGTAACCCTGCCCACTTTATCCAATCAGGACAGAGAACTCCACAAAGAAGCGGTCCTGTCTGCCGGTCAACAGGCCGAGAGCAGGATCCTTCTGGCAATGGCGGAACATGGAAAGGAACAAATTCCTGCGCTCCAGGTGGCGGCTTATACTACCAAACAGGCCAAGTGATGAAAAACACTTGAAGAAAAGATGGAGGCAAAGAGAGCTGTTGAAAACACTGCAAAACAGACAGGATGTTAGCTAAAGTGATGCTTACAGCAGCTTTAATTTGAAAAGTTTTTAGATCCATGTAGAAGTGGAAAAAAAAATCCAGCATTTTGCAAAAAAGTAAAGATATTTCTGTATCCCTTTCAAAAATACCTTCAGGTTTACCTCAGGACCCCTGGAGGAGTCTCGACCTTCAGGTTGGCATTTTTAATTTTATTTTTCTTCTTCTTTGGCCTCTGTAGAAGAGGAATCTGAGGTTGGTTCATGTGGCATGGAGAGTTTGACCCACTGAGAACATTGTTTGGGATGGCCTGACTCAAAAATGTGTTGCTGACAGGTTGCTATTCTTTGCTTCTCAGGTCCATCCTTCATCCTCTCTCAGTCACAATCCTCTGTGGTTCTCTTCTCCTACTGTACATAGAGCCAGTCCCTCTTCCTGTTTGTTCCTTACTACGTCCATCTGATTACAGTCTGATGCTGGAGTGGACATCTGTGGTTTGTCCTCAGCTCCTCGTCCACTGCTTGTCTCTTCGTTCAGCGGCTGCAGAGCCTCTGTGGTGCTTTCAGTCTGCTTCTGTGATGCATCAATATTAACAGGATCAGATTCTTTCCCACTGTCCTCTTTACTTTCAGTTTCTGAGTTCTTCACGACCTTCTCCCGACCCGACAGCCTGCGAATGGTACGTCTGTGTTTGCTGCGGCGTGATTGGTTGCAGTGCAGGGTGCGCCTGCGATGCCATTGGTTGAGAGAGTTTTGGGCTTCAACACTGAGCTGACGGGCGGGCAGTCGTGGCTGGAAGCTGCTGATGTAGTAAAGTGAGGCGTATAGAGTTGTCAGGTAGTAGCCACCTGTTGATATAGGGAATACATAAAAGAAGAAAGTCTGTGATTAGTGATGTAGCAGTATCTAATTGTTTAATTAATTCATTCATTTATTTATTAACTGAACAAAATTGGCGGTCAAACCCAAATCTCCATTTGGAGACGAGAGCTGAGTTGCACCAGCTATTTTGTAGATGCATCACTATGTTTAGAGTCCTTCCAAAATTCTACAAGCTACATTCAAATCATCCATTTACTTAATATGGCTTAAAACTTTAGCAGTGAATTAGCTGGGAAATGTACATATGACATAGAAATATGTGTGTTTTGGTGTGAGTAGTGTTCGTGCAGTTTAGAATGAGTGAGAAAAACATGATTATGCTAGCCTAGTTGATGTCATGCGGTCACGTTACTGGCATATTCTGTAATTTGAGGTAAATTGTGTTCTCTTGGTGGATTTTAATTCAAAATCTTTTAGTTTACATTATAATAAACAGCAATTAATAAAATGTTGAATCAGATTAATGGATAACACATATGTTTGCAGGCCAACAGTAGTTTTATCAGTTAGCTAGTTACAACAGCAACAGTTACACCTGGAAGTTACTGGGTGGTTTCTAGAACAACAAGTACCAGCCAATCACAGCACAGCCGTGCAGGACTTAATGAAACAATCTTGGGTAAAGAAATAACACAGTCTGTCCACTAAAGTGTGGTTTGATCATATCTGCCTTACCCTCTCCCTGCAGCTGTGTAGGGTCCAGCAGCTCCATCATGTAGTCTGTGTCTAGCTGTAAGGTAAACACGTCACTACGGAGCAGCACCCATGTCAGGCAGGGCAGGAAATCATCTGCCCCAAACACTTTTCCTGCAGGAGAGGAGAGGAGAATGTGGACTTAATTTACAGACAAACAAGGTGACAATCCAGAGACAGACAGTTATAGAAGTATTAATCATAAAAAAAATGCCTGGTTACCTGAGCTAGCATTAGCACTCATGCTGTGATAGATGCTCTTGCAGACTTTGAGCAGGATCTGGACCTTTTTGTTCGGTGAGTAGGCCTCGTGCACACTAGTCCACCTCTGCTGGATCCGCTCCAGGGTGACGGAGTCAGGAACTCCAACTCCAGCTGACCCCCCTAGCTCCTCCATCCCCTTCTTCTCCAGCACGCGCAGGTTGTTCTGGAGACGCTTGAAGATACCGTCTTCAGTCCGGGAGGAAAGTATGCAGGAGTAGAGGTGTGTGGAGACAGGCTTCAGAGCCACCTTGTGGAGGGTAAGCTCTACCAAGGACTCTACAAGAGGGTCAAAAGGTATGTGAGGAGGAATTAGAGGAGTACTTAACATTGATCTACTGGGTTGCATGATAATAACACATGTTCTGTCAATTACACACTCACCGATCTCTGAGTCATTTATGTCAGTAATGCTGTCCAACAACGCCTGGATTTCTTGGCAGTCCAACAGTGTCTCCTTCAGTGACGTGAGCGATGACCTCACTTCCTGTAAGAACTCCATCCCCATGACCCCGCTGGAATCAGCGCTTCTCTTCAGCGTCGTCTCCAAAAATTCTTTCACAGCTTCTGCAAACGGCTCACCTTTCCGCTCACTCAGCTCCTGAACACGATTGGTTAGTCTTTTTTTCTGACTCACCAGCCCACCAATAGCCTGACCCACCGCTGACAGCCGATGTATGACCTTGTCAGCCAACCGGTGAGCGCAAGGGTAATGCGGGTTAGGGCTCGGCATTTGGGACTCCTGCTCTTCTTCTATGCTGCTGATTGACAGCGAGTCAAGCTCCAGTGACGGCGGCTGGAGCAAAGAGGAGGGCCTGGGCGGGGGAAGCCAGACTCCGTCTTCAATCCATGACACCCTGTGAGGAGACTGAGGCACAGTGCTGCCGGAGTGCTGCGGCTCGAACACTGCGCTGTTTAGGCTTCCAGGGGTGGAGGGAGTAGATGGAGGAAGGCTCTCTGTACTGTCTCTTTGAAGAAGGCTGGAGGAAGAATCTCTGCTGGGCCTCCTGAGAACCACCCCGGCAGGAGACGCTGTAGCTGACGGGGTTGGGGGGCAATTTGGTGAATCAGCTGACTTGGCTCTGGTTAGACCTGGACCAGGAAAACGTGGATTATGAACACCATGTTGTTTCTGATTTCAAGTATTTAATCCATGACGGAGTACATAGAACACACTAAGGGACCCACTTTTACTTGGTCTAAATTTCCCAAAACTTTCAAATGAAACTGCATGAGTTTTCCTATGTGTTTAAAAAGGTCACTTTAGACAAATAAAAATAATAAAAAGATTTTTCCATTTACTCCCAATAGATTTAGCCAAGGTTCTAAGATATCCATGTCTGAGTTTTCATCATCGAAAAAATTACGTTCTACGTCACATCCTCACCAGAACTCTCCATCGCGGCAGCAGAGGGTGCCTGGTCCAACGAGATGGCTCGTTTATTTTGTAGCCCCGCTCCTGCCCATGTTCTGGTGGTGCTGAGGCGTCGCTCTCGTCTGTAATTCGATGGCTGTGTGGCGGACTGTGCAGCAGTTGCCCTGTGGGTCAGCCAATCATCTCCATGTTCACGAAGGTAGAGGGGATTGATGATACACAGGGCCCCATTTGTGGAAGTCAACTAAGGAAAAACACAACAATAAAGGCTTGAATCAGGCAAGAATTTGTCTATTTATCTATCTATCAGGAGTAATTTGGGGTTCAGTATCTTGCCCAAAGATCTGGATCTGGGGATCAAACCACCAACATTCCAATTAGTGGACAGACCACAGCTCTACCTGCCTGAACCATAGCCGCCCCCAAGGTTGTTGCTAGCGTTTTCTGGCTGTGGTCTTGTGCTGGGCAGCTACTGTACTGTTACCAGACCTATTTAGCAGAAAACTGCTAATTTCTGTGTCTGAAAATGATGCTCATGAGCATGGAGAATGTGGGACAAAAAAAACTAAACAAAACAATGAGCTTAAAGAGGCTAAAACACTGAATAGCAAAAGGAAAACTGTATTGCTGTTGAACCTTTGTGGGGTTGTCAATATGAGCGACTCCTTTTAAATTAAACATTTGAACCATTGTTGAAATAAAAATATTGAATAATGCAACTTTAAGGTGCTGAGACACATGCCGTCTTGCTTGCAAACACAAGGAAATCAGAAAGTGTTTCCCTTCTGAACACACGCTCTTATACAGTATCTTACCTGTACTTTTACACACACAATGTGCAAACACACATACACACACACACACACAGAGTATATACCTGTATGGAGCACATTACGTTGCTTGGCTCCCTCTGGGTCATTTCATCAGTCTGCTGGTCAGGGGGTGTGCAGAGCCAAGTTTCTGCATTAGAGAGAGAGGTTGTATGAATTAGGCAGCTCATCAAAAATGTCCTCCTGGTTTAGTATTTGCGACGTGGCTTATGGGAGTTGAGACGAGACAGAAAACAACAGAGGTGGAAAAACTCACTTGGTTCAAGTTGAGCGAGGCGGTCTTTGTTCTTATCGGTTACACCATAGATCCAGCAAGGAATGGAAAGACAAACAGCCAACACATCCCTGACACAGACAGAGATCAAATAAATGTGTTAAACAAACAGAATCAAGAGGTGTGCACAGATCTCGAAATGGCCACAATGTTTCTAATAAGATGTTGGAGAAGCCCAGCGTTAAAATGGAGGCTCAATCACAAACAGCAAATTCATTAATTCAAACCTCAACATCAACACCAAGCAAACAAACAGAAAGCAAACCAGATTAAAATAGAAATACTAACATATAAAACAACAACAGTGTCAGCTAAAGGGGCAACATGTAAACATTTTAGTTGAATCAGTCTAACTAAAATTGTCAACAGAATGTGAAGAAATAGCAGTTTTGACCTTATGCTGTCTATATATTGTGTTGCAGAGACATCTACTGAAGTAAGCATGCTAACCAGCAAGCCCTGGCTGTCCCTGTCCAAAAATCCTGTGCTATCAGTGTAAACACCAATACTCCCTGATCCCTGAGCTCCTAATCTGAACTGCTAGCTGCACGGCTAATTCAGCTAATGTGCTAACAGCAGCTACATTTAGCAGCACTTAGCTGTTATTCCGATGATATATGATCCCCCTTATTTGTTTTGAGTGTGAATTTGACCGATAGCCAATTCTTACATAATGCACCTTAAATCAGTTGCAAGCCGATAGTGGACAGTTATTTAGTACAGACTTAAAGCGTCCAAGTGATGAATAAGAATTTAGTTTTAGTTCATATTGTAAGAGCTTCAAAGAGACTGCAGCACTAACACTAAAATAAGTCTTGCCAGGATCAGTCCTGGCACAAGCAGCAAGTTCCAAATTGACCAGGGTTGTAACACAGATGTAATATGTGATGGTAACTTTCCAGTCCACCAGTGATCATTACGTCTCTCAGACTGGCTGTCAGCAGTAATAAATCTAAGGGTTGAGTGTTGCAGCATGTCTGGAAATTACGTCACCGTAATCCAAAATTGCAAGAAAAGTTTAATCAATAATCTACTTCCTCCAGAAGAAAAGGCAAACTGGATTTCTTTTTTAGAAAGAAAAAGTACATTTCATCGAGCCAGATGCCAAGATACTTGAATTCAGCAACCGTTACAATAATCTATGTTTTTTGATCTTGAAAACACCATTAATTTATTTTTATTATCATAGAGATCCAGCTTTAGATTGATACGAGCTTTCTTGAGAGCATTAGAAGAAAACTGCAAGTTCTCAGTGGCCAGTTGTACAGAGTCCACAATACAATATACAGTGGAATCATCAGCGTAAAGATGGGCCTGACAACAATAAAAAGACATAAGAGACACAGCAGGTTCTTACCTGGTCAAAGAGTAGAAGAGCACGAGCTGAGCCAAGTCAGAGAAAGAAAGACGAGATTCAGCCAGCTGGAAGACTGATGCAGGGAAACAGAGAAAGGGTGGGCAGAATTAGTCGCACGACAAAACATACATTCCTGGAAACACACTGAAGCTTGAAACAGGAAGGTCTAAAGGGGACTTTCACACTAGCCTCATTAGCCATTATGTGTGATATTTTCTGATACTGTGTGGCTGTGCAGGTTTGTTTCAAGTCAGAATGGTTACTTGTCTCTTTAACCTGTAATGTTAGCTATAGTGCATGCATCTGTAGAGAAGTAAAAGTAGCACCAATAGGTGTGGATATAATGTGCAACTGAAAGGGAGTTCACAGTTTAAGGAACCAGAATTTGCAGTTTGAGAGCGACCAGGAGGTGTGTATCTGATTACCTGCTCATGTTTGTGCTGCTGGCATGCTCAAGTTCAACAGCAGAAAGTATTTATTACTGAACATGTCTACTCTAGTCAGTGTCAGAGGACAGACTGAGTCATAGAACAACAGCTAAAAGTGACAAAGTGACAGCTCGTCACACAAACGCCCTCATACAGAAAGAGAAAGTATAGATGTAATGTAGCCTATGTGTCTGCATGTGGTTGGTCCGTACCTGTGTCTGTGCTTTTGATATTATAGTCAAGAACTGCTTCATTTTCTCCTCCAGCAGACACACACAACAGGCTGGGCTGAGACGTTGCAGAGTCGCGAACAACCAGGAAACTCTGGAGGGAGACACACAATGACTCATTTTAGTATCTGAAGTGTGACGGAAGCTTGTCGAGCCGGTTTTCTCTTAAACATTCACGCTGGAAAAGTGCACGTTGTGGCTCAATGGCAACCAAGCCGCAAGGAAAGGAACAGTGATGAGTTCAGACAGAGCGTGGTGATAATCAGCACTGCGTCAGAGTTTCCATGACAAGATTTGATCTTGAAAATTTGTCATGATGACGTGAAAGTCATTTCCCACCATTAATAATTGCTGGTTAGTTCCCGCTCTTAAAGCTGATAGGACCCTGTGGGCAACTTCTCTCTCATAAATCTGCAGACTCAGTTAACAATCTCTATGTCAATTTGTAATAGATTTGCAAAGGATCTGTAAAAGATTCACCAATTATTAAGGGTTACTAATTGTAGAAAAGTTAGAGGTCAGCAACATTTGAATCAAAGTCAGATAATGGTAAATGGGTTGCTTGTTTATGCTGCCATATTTTTAAATTGTACATAAGATATTCGATTTAAAAAAAATACTTTTAACAGCCACAGTTGAAATACGTTTTTACACTGATAATAACTTTGCTGTAACTGTGTAGACGCTCTGTTGGTAGAGCCTCTCGATCTGATCACATCGCCTTCTTTTGGAAACAGTGACTAAAACAGAAAAGGCAGTTGGTTTGGACATGATCAACTTGAGTAAAACGAAGCACATACAATCCCAAATACAGCAAATCAGCGGCTCAGTTGTGTAGTTACATCACCGCAACTGAACTCAGAGGTGCTCTCAAACACTAGCACGCATTTATACACACACACACACACACACACACACACACACACACACACACACACACAAAGGAAGTGGCTTCCATGCTCAGAGTACACAGAAATAGAGACAAGTTTTCGCCAAACTTCAAACACACACACGAAGCGGGCCAGTGGAGATATCACAGGAACAAATAATCCTGTTGATTCGTAATGGCAATGTTAAGTCACAGATTCATGCGAAGACGCACTGGAAACTACTCAAGCTGAAATAAACATTTTTATGAACTTTTTTGTTCAGGATTTCAATTCAACAAAATCAGCAGGCCTACAACCACCAGGAGGGACATAGTATTCATACAAACTCTTAGCCTTTCTATGATGGTTTCTGCAGTAAAAACAAACTCTCATATCTTCCCTATGATTTAATACTTATTTGCTGCCTGTTAGAGTTTTGCATTTCAGATAAAAAAACGAGCCCTTTCATGTTTTTCCTCAGACCTACTCACATTCTCTCTTTGCTGCAGAAGTATCCATTTTGTACTGTCATTTCCCTCACATGCGCACACTTTTATTCAACGCTACTTCTGCATTCAGCGCTAAAAGATGTCCCTGTCATCAGATAGTCACACAGAAAAGGGAACTACTTTCATGTGCATGTCAGTGTTCAGTGTGAGAATGAAAATGTAAGCGAAACAAACAGACATCCCTTCTGTTTGTCTGCTCTACTCGTTTGAGATCCAGCTTGAGGATACTTAGTTTCATATAATATAGGATGGGATGGTCTTAGTTGGGTTACTTAAAAATGAGGGGTGAATTATTTGAATTACCAACCTTCTTTCAGCTCTCAAATGTGTTAACAAAAAGACAAACATTAAACATCTTTTAATTAAATAAATATCCATATCTATAATTCAACAAGTTCTTTTACCCCTTGTATGTTGTAGGATATATCAAAATGTAACAAACAGAGCTACTGGACAAAGTGGGAGACCATTGGTCCATTTAGGATCAGCTGATAAGTTTTTAGTGATTATATGGATTTGGGATTTCTGTCATAATTCTGTATGCTTCAGGTAAAATCGAACTTTCATTGTGATAAAATATACCAGGCATGGAGGTTTCAGCTTTTTCCAAAGAGGAGAATTATTGATTGTTACAGAAGGTTTACACTCAAAAGTCCATGATCAAGACGTATATTGCATTCAATAGATTTTAAAGTTTAAAGTGTCAAGAATGTCCTTGACGTGTGGACAAGTGACTGATTTACTTCACTGAATTCTCTAAACACGTAAAGAAACAAGTTATTCACCCTCATATCGAAGAATTGATCTCACATTACATAAGAAAGTTAAGACTCCTTGATCGATTGCTTTTAGCAGTGAGGAGGGGAAAAGCTCACCCCAGCAGGTGTTCCACAGATAGCAGCGTGGGCCTCCTCTCTATCCCACGGTGCCCCAGGGCACCAGGCCTCCTGACAGCCCCTCAGCTGCTCCAGCAGCGACAGCCTTCTCCTGCTGCTCCTCCACGGGATGGCTGTGGTCCCATTGACTGAACTGTGAACCGCCCTGGACACAGACATATGGACGTGTTTATGTGCACGTACAACCGTCTGTATACATGCACATAAACAACAGATCGGTGTGTCAGTCAGACGGATTGGGAACAAAATAGATAATGACTGCTGATGACTTCATGCATATAAGGATAAAATACTGACATTTTAAATGGAAATTTTGAGTTTCATTTAAGATTTTGCTTTTTAAACATACATTTGAAGTAATGAAACCAAAACATCAATAGACTTTTAGAAAAACACTTAAACACAAGTTTACTGATGGTATGAAATTAGTTGATACTTACATGTGTCAGTCTGGCTCAGTTAGTTCTTGTATCTTCTCTCCTCTACACTATTGGCACACTTCTGCACATGTTGCAATCTTCCCTCTCTCTTGAACTCTTCCTTTCTGCACGACGTAAAATGTTGCTTAAGACCTCAAAATACCAACAGGGCTTGAAAAAAGGAAGCTCTCGTACATCCTCAAGAAGTTTCCTGCTGTATTGTGTAGAGCGTTTTGTATTTCAGTTGTCGTACGGCTGCCATGCTTGCCTTCTTCTGTCACCTGCACATGCTGGCATCTGATGCACTTTCAATGTTCATGTGAGCCGTTCAGCTGATGTTTCATCGCAACCTCCTCTTCACCCTCGCATCCCCTCCCCTCAGGTCTGCATGTGGTTAACCCAGCTCTCAGTCAGAAGACACTATGTTCTGTAAAGAGATATAGGTGCCTAATTTATCTCTCTGCAGCTCTGTTTGTGTCTTCTGCTCAGAAATGGTGAATGTAAAAACTGCAAATCTGTCCTGAATGCACTTCACCACAACTCTGAAATTATGTTTGGTGGATTTTATCTTGCAGCTGAGGAAGAAAAGCACACAAAGAAGCATACACTTAGCTTTGAAGTCATCAGTAGGAGATAATGCACAGAAAAAAATTGTAGCACTATTATTAGAACGAGAAAGTACACTGGCTCGAGTGACTGCACAGAGGTGTTTCATGTCTATTTTATCTCATGTGCATGTAGGTGGCTTGCTGGCTGTCAGATAGTCCTGCCTCTCACAGAAACCACAGCTAGACTTGTAGGTGGTTGGTCAGTATTTCCGTGGCAAGTAGATTCACAGTTCCGTTTAAATGAAATGCTATCAGACTTTCTGGTTAAATCATTTCCTGCCAACACCATGATCTGTACTATTGCAATGGCCAATATTACCTAACTGGCATATGATCCCTTTTTACCTGTTAAACCGGAGCAAAAGGGCAGTATCTTAAATGTTTTAATCACACGCTTTGAGCTCTGCTTTTTTAAAGTATTCTTAACAACTGTAGAAGCTGCCTGAAGACAGGCACACTTTTGTTAGTGTAGATTTTAGCATTGCTAATGGCATGGCTCTATGAAAGGTCTCTCAGTTGGCCTGTCTGATGGTCCAGACTGGAACATCTCAACAACTGTTAGATGGATATCCATGAAATTCTTTGCAGACATTCATGGTCAAATCTTTAATATCTCCACTACTTCTATTTATGACCAAATACCTGTAAAACGTATAACTTTCCTGTCACCATCAGATGTACTTTGTCTTTAGTGCTAATTTGCAAATACAGGGATGCTAACATGCTAAACTAAGAGGGTGAACATGCTAGACATTGTACCAGTTAGCTCTGCTAATTACTGTGCCAAAGTAAAGCCTCAATGCGGCTGTACATTATTCTTGTTACTTTATCAAATTTATATTCCAACTAATTACATCTGACGCAATGAGCTCATTATGGTGACAAAATAAGTATTATGTATGTAACAGACTACAGACTTTAAAGGCAGTGAAAAATCCAGAAAATGTGTTTAAAACAGTAAGTAGCCTCAGACTTATGACCTAGAGCACTTCAAACGACATCATCTTTAATGTTAGCATATTTCAATGTATGAATCAGGGTAATAAATAAATAAATATACAAAATAAAAAGTGGCCAATTAGAAGCTAAAGTTGGCCAGTGCCACCTCAGCCAACCATCTGGTGGACTTTCACAGCTGCACTACATATCAACAGTCACTCAACCTTTCCATTGTGAAACTACTGTAAGGGAATATGTGTGTGTGTGTTTCCCTTTTCTCAATGGTTCAAAGAGTTGGAAAATGTGATGTGATGATTTATTTCTGTGCACCAATCAGAGTTCATCAACATCTGAATCAAAACGTGCCGACAGTCGCAGGGCTGTTTGCTTATGTTTCCAGATGGCTGTCATTAATAAAACTGCACTCACACCATCCTGATGAAGTCAGTTAATTGATGATTTTTTTTTTAACTCATTAATATTTGATGGTAAAAAGAAATATTTAAGATTTCAAACTAGACTTTCAGGGTGATTAAAATAACATGTATAGAGATATCCATTGGCTTCTTGGACACGTGAAGCTTCAGTATTCAGTACCGCAAAGTTGAACTCCTCTCTGGCACAATCTCAACTAAAATGACCATTATCAGCTTTAAAAAGGTCAGATTTATTGCAGAATTTAAGTATTGTGTTCCATTATTTTGTACAGATGGTAATGTAATTGTGTCCCTCCCCTGTAATTGTTTTATTTCATTACAGAACAATTCATGCTTTTTCAGAAAGCCCAGGCAGTTTCCTATGAAACAACACTTTCTTGTGATTCATTACACCTTATTTTTAGCATTTTTAGCTTTTATCCTTTTTGTGTCACGGCAGCATTTTATCCATCCCTGAAGATTTAAAAAGGCAAAATGAATGAAGGACAAAGTCAGGTCCAGACTGTAGAGGGTGCAAAGTTACTGTTATGTTTTCGTATCATGTACAATTTGTTGTTCTATAAACATCTGAGAACATTGTGTTAAAAGATATTACAGAAGTCAAATCAAGTATAAGCAGAAGGTTAACATGAAAAACAGCGTTAACTTGAACATTGTTAAAGTCTAACATGACCAATTTTCCTATTGTTATATTTACAACTACCTCAGTTCACTCATCAGGAAGTCACTGACCAATCAGGCCAACAGTATTTGGCTTGGGGGGGAAAAGATGACAGATAAAACAGCCTGATTATCTTTTGAGGAAACTTAAACTGAAATCAGATATTGAATGAATATACCGAGTTGAAGTGGCTTGGCCCAAATCACTCCATCAGATGTGTTCAATAGTTGGTTTGGAGTCAATATTGTACTTTGTCCTATAATGCAGCAGAGAAATGATCACCCTGCTGCGGTTTTGGAGATTTTAACTGCTTTCCACAATCTGAGATCTGCACGTTTTTCTGAAATATAGATATGTCTGAACAATTCGCTGTCTATTGCGGTAAAATCTGCTGAGACAGATGTGAGCTAATGCAAAAATATAAAACAAAATAAAATAAAGGAAAGTAGATTAATAATCAGTAAAGTGCAAATAACGTTTACAAACAGGACAGGAGCATACAACACAGGGATGTCCTGTGAGATCGTTCAGAAGAATTACATGTCCGCAGATGGAAAATGAGCTTCATTTCCAAACAAAAACCCTTGCACCATAATCTCCCTTTAAGGGCCAACTCCAAACTGTGACACCACTATCAGTAGCTTTTCTGAAGAAAGGGAGCTTTTGTAATGAGTTACTCCTCCTTTTTGGTCTCTGGTGCCACCGACGCAGAGCTGGCCTTGGCTGCCGCTCCTTTGCTCTCACTGCTCTTCTCTTTCTTGTCCTTGCTGTCAATCCTGGCATGCTCCTGCATCACCAACTCTTCCAGCTCTGCCTGCAAAGAAGTGGAGGCAAAACAAGGGATTTAACATGACTAAGGCCTGGTGACACGGAGGACAGTGTGGTGCGCAGAACGGTGAATTATTACATATAACAGCTCATGCTTTACGTTTATAAAAAAGTCCCTCTGCAGTGGTGACTTAAGACCACAACATCACACAGGAAAATCGTAAATAGGTTAAGCCGACATTTAAAAGCTCTCACCTTTTTTTTTTGCTTCTGCTGCAGTTCTTCACTGACAAGACTTCATGACAACCACAGGTCGTCTTTGTACTAAACTGTTTACTGTATATTTAGACACATCAGTGTGTCTACATGTAGCTTTGGTATTTCTAGAGGAGCTCTACTGATATAACAATTATTTAATGTTCATGTTGAATGAAGCTTAAAGGTTTATTTGCAGTCTTTCTAAGAGTTAGATGCAGGTATGGACAGCAGTCTCATGCTTATACGCTAAATATGAAACAAGAGCCATCAGTGGTTAGCTTAGCTTAGCATAAAGACTAGAAACAGGGGGACACAGCTAGCCCGTCTCTTTCTAGATTTAAAATGGATCACCTATACAAAGCTAAAGCTTATTGTTTGACACACCGCTTCTAGTTGGTTTAATCTGTACACAAACAGTTGTGTGAAAACATTTTGTGGTTACATTTTGTGGCAACCTCAACATGAGAACAGTCAAAGGTGCACCAAAGCTGTTGTTTACCAAGAAATAGTTCCAGCATGAAACCATAAATAGAACAGTAAAATGTGTTTTTTACATTTCTGTTTTTGTTCAGATTAAACAAACCAGCGAAATAGATGTGTTAATTAGTGAACTTAAGAGGTGTTGGTAGATGGTTCTTCCATTTCTGACAATATTGACCTCTGCTTTCAATCCTCCCTGGAAATGACAATACTGAGTGACTGACATAAGAGCAAACTATTTGTTTTTATTACAGAAATAGTTGTCCCCCTGCAAAGAGAATTAAAATCTTGATAATGACTCTCAAAATGATAGTATGTTAATTTAAAATACCAGGGTAAAGTACTGTATGGGAAGAGTCAGTTAGAAAATAATAAATTAAGCATTAATGATAGAGTATCTGTAAGGAAACTCAGTCTGTGTTGCAGGATATGGTGAGAGCTTAGAATAAAATTAATTAAAGACAGGGGGAACGAGAGGAATAACACCTACAGTAGCATACAATTAAAAATGAGATTGTGCTTAACTTCACTGACCCCTAAGAGGGAAACTGTGATAGAACATTGCGTTTCAGTTAATTAGAAGTGGGCACATTGGCCTAATTACCTCCAGACTGAAGTGATTACACTTAACTTAGAATAATGTGTGATTGTACTGTAGTACATGGACTGTGCTAAAACAAGAAGTACGACCTGAAATGAGTACTGGATCTATGAAAGATGACAGTGAAACTTACCTTCCATCCCAACAAGTCAGCAAGAGCCAAACAGCCGTCATCACATGTACTGATATGTGCCACATCTCTGGAGAGAAGGAAGAATGACGCTATGTTAGAACCTCTACATGGCTCCATACCACTTCCTTATTTGCAGCACTGGTGCACATACATTACTGATGCTGTTATAAAATATCAGCATCCCATTTTTAGTTTTTCTTCTTTAACATCTATTAAGTGGTTTTGTGGACCAAATTTTTAGTCCATTTACTGTGCTGTTACATTAATGACATAACACACACTCACACACACTTGAGCATCAAAGTGGGGAATTGTAAAATTGCGGTTTCACCTTCCTAGTTGTTGCACTGTCACATATGACTGGACAGTTTGTCAGTGGTACCTTAAAGTTAAATGGTAAGTATAGCAGAAATGTAGTACAGCACTAAGTATCTCACTAAATCATCAAATGCATAATGCTTTGGGACCCTCTGGTGGTGAAAATGTAAACTGCATGATGTCAGTTAAAAAAAGACAACATTAACATGTTTAATATTTAAAGAGTATCAATCAGTATTGACTAGTTTAGAAGTTTTTAAAAATCATATATAAGTTGCAATGGGAGGATAAAGGTAATATAATAAAGCAGTTGGAGAGAAGAAGTAGCCGCATCTCTGTATCACCTGTATGCCTTGTCTGAGTCAAAGTCCATCCCTCCTCCAAAACCCAGCAACCCCAGCAGAGGATCAGCCTGCACAGAGAAACACACAAACAATGCTGCACAGATAGAAAAACAATGAAGATAAGGACAGAAAATGGTTGATAGAGGAGTGGAGGTTCACCTGTCCTGCCTTCTCCATGTTAATGAGCAGTCTGGGGCAACTTTTTGAAACCCTAAAAGAAGGAAAGAGTCAAACAAACATTTACTTAAACATGCCAGTGATTCAGCTGAAATGCAAAGTCTCACTGGCTTGTAGACTACTGTCTGATTATTACTGCAGCAGTGCAGCTTTCAGGAATATGAAACTTGATCTGCAGTACCTGCTGACTAGGCCTGCAAAAGGTTGGACCTGTAGAGACGTCCCCATGACGATGAGAAGATCACAGCGAGGAAAGTCCTGACAGGTACATAAAAAAGGTGAGAAGAGTTTATTTCTGCAGAGGTGTTGCAACACATTCTCTTAGAACATGCATGCTTATAAACCGTCATTATGTGCTCACCATCTTCATTGAAGTGAAGAACCGGGCGGGCAGATTTTCCCCAAAGAAGACGATATCTGGGTGAAGAACAAGCAAGGCACACTGAGATATATGGTGACACAGTTATTTAGCACTGAGTGTGCCTTTATCTATGTTCCAGTTGTTCCAATTCTTTGGTCAATGGCCATCCACCGCAAAGTCCCACCCTCTCCAATCACTGTACAATATTTGTTCAGATTGTGGAGAACTGAAAGCCAATCAGTTATAACCTTATAACGTTATAACCAAAGCTTCATTAACTTAGTTTCTGAACTGTTAAACTTCAGTTATACTGTATGGAAATTAATATATTCACCATTTCATCATTGCTTTGTGTAAACCAGCTAACGGCCATGCTGTGCAAAGCATTTTATTCAACTCTCGACACAGTGCTGTAAGTGACATTCTGTTATCTGCATGTCTGTCATGATGGACCCATGTATAAAAATGAGGTCATTCAACAGTCCACTAGTATTAGACATAAGTAAATAAGACAGCTGCTAAATGAGACATTTTTATTAATATCAGTCAACTTACCCACATGCAACCACTTCATATAGATTTCAAATCTGTAAAGATGTTAGAACATCTGTGATAATGTGATGATACTGCTTTGATAAATGTACTCTTTTCTAACTGTATGTCCTCTGTTATATTACAGATTCACCTGCTTACTTTAAAGAGAATTAAGTTTGAATAATTTACCTACACTCCTGTAAGATGCACTGCACAATAGCTGTGTGTGTATGCACTCACATATGCTCACAGACATACATTAACATTTGAAACCTCCAAGTACAGTCCAGGTGAGGAACAAGCTCACAGGTAATACTTCTGACACAGCTGCCTGGGCTACCAACATCGGCAATGAGTACAGGCAGGTTCTTCTCAGTGTCCTCAAGTACTGAGGGCTCTACCTCCCTCCCAGGTAATCTACTTGGACCCTGACTGCTGCGAGCAAGACGGCGTGTCGAAGAAGGCTGCCTGATTTCAGGTATAAAACTGAGATGTAAATACTAAAACTGAAAATAACAGTAACACAGCAACGATATGTTTTAGTTGAGATGATTACAACAACATATCGTATTTAAGATGTGAAATAAATCTTTATCACAAGAGTGGGGACAGCTCACAGTTCGCCTTGACATCTGGAACCTGATGCTCAACATGTGTCCTTGGTTTGAGTAAAGGCCCGGTTTGGAATTGGTCTCAGCAACGTTTGCCCTAGCTCTTTCCTTGATCACCTCATGCTTGGCACGCCCGACTGATACTCGTCGCCAGCGTTAACTTAGGTCACAACACAGGGAGCTTGGAGTCACACGCCCCTCCCCTGTAGCACCGTTAAGGACTGTTTAACACAGAGCGCTCACCAGCGCTAAACCTTCTGGGTGAGGTGTTGCCCTCCTTGCACTCACTGTGTAATGACTTTGGATGTGCAATTTGACACAGACCACCAGGAATTCCAGCCACTTTATACAGGAGACGCATCCCCCTCAGTTGCTCGAGAAGGGCTTGGGACAGCACAGGCAATTCAAAATGTGGAAACGCTTCACGAACTTGCGTGTCAATTCGTGAAGCGTTTCATGTTTGTAATGTACAAAATATAGAAAATGGTACACAAAAGGGTTTGAAGAATGGAAGGAAGATGGAAGTATAACAAAAGTACATTCAGACAAGTAGGACAATGCTCACAGAGCAAAAATAAACAGAAAATAATTGAAAACCCAACAGAGAGACAAAGATCCACTGACCTGGCTTGACCAAACTGCTGCACTTGTCACATTTGGGAATGTCATCAGAAAAGATTTTTTCTGCAAGGCAGAGGGAGGAGGTTAAAGTCCTGAATGGCTCTAATCATAGCTCAAGCTCCAACATTTAAAAGGCAAACCAATACACCTTTCATCCAGTCCAGGTTGTACTCCTTGCGGCAGCAGAAGCTGATACAGTGAGAGGTGTAAAACGTTCCGTGAGCTTCAATTAGATCGTCTCCCTCGAGGCCGGCCACCCGCTCAAGAGTGTCAATATTCTGAATGAACACACACATATTTTAATGTCAATACAACAATAGAAAGAGTTGATGTTCAGCATGTGAAGTGGAGACTGTTTGTTTTCCTACCTGTGAGTAGCAGCGTCTCAGGAGCCCCTTGTCCTTCAGCAGCTTCATGAAGTAGTGACAGACTGTCGGCTAAACACCAATAACAGTCAACCACAAGAGAACAAACAGCTGTGAGTCCTCTGATTGTTTTCTGAAGTTAGATTTTAAGCTTAAATGTTCGATGTGGTATTGAACACAGTGATTTCATTTTTAACATTTATTTGTGGCGGCAAGAAGTGTTTTATACCTTAAACTGTCCTGGGTAAAGCTCCCTGGCCAAGGCGAAGAAAGGCTCTGGATGTTTCTGAGATTGAAGACGAAGAAAAATGTTACATGTTGTTATAGCAACTGGACAGGACGGTTGTCAGATGACTGTACAAGTGTATACTCAGCAATTAGCCATAGTGGACAATAAGTATTGGCCCATCTGACTGAAAAATGGTCTGAGGTTTAGTGTGCACTGTTTCTGTTTTTGAGTTCAAGTCCCAAACCTTTTCAACCCAAAATTAGAATAGTCTTGGCATTACACCACATACAAAGAGAAATCGAAGAGAGTTAGCTTTTTAGTTATACTGTTGATTAAACAGGTTATAATTCCAAGTATACTTCCAAGAAAGCAATCTTTTAAACACCTTGAAGTAATCTATCTGGAAGATGGCCTCCGGGTAAGGCAGGTTATATTTCTGCAAGTTTGCATACAGGCCAGTTCCAGGTGAGCGGAAATCAGGGATCCCAGCCGCTGTGGAAGGACACGTGTTGAGGGTTACAGATGAAAAATTAAAGAGAAAAAATATTATTTGAAGTAGATTTATACCTTTAAATGATCTGTGACATTCAAACCGAGATACTCACATGTGGATATTCCTGCTCCAACCATGCAGAGGATGTTTTTACCTGTGTGGATGCAGAGAAACTTCTGACTTAGATCAATACCAAATGCATTATTATAAGAGGCTTGTAGATTGAAATCAAATTCACTGTAGTCAGAAATAATGGATGAGCAGAATGGAATCAGGAAAAGACTCACATTTTCCACTCTTTATGTATTGGGCCACTCCTTCCAGAGTCAGCTCATCCAGGACTTTGTCTGGTGAGCCGAGTCCCAGGGTGCTGGAGAAGAGGTTACGCAGGAAGTCCACTGGCAGGAACAGCAGAAGACAACACATTTAAGAATAAGCAGAATACAACTAAACTCATTTACCCAACTTATTGTAGTGAAGTACAATTTTTATGTACTTGTACTTTACTATTTCCATTTTATGCTACTTTAAGTTCTACAACACCACATCAAGGCAAATATTGTACTTTCACTACATTTATTTGATAAATTACATTTTAAATAGTTCTAAATTCCACGCTGCCTTTGTTTGTTCACACTGAGCCAGGCGGCACCGGCATGAAGCTGCTCCAGTGTGTCATTTCACACAGCATGCCGACGTTGCGGAACAAAAAGAGGCGTGACAGTACACATCACATCGAGATCTGTGTGTGTGTGTTTGTGTGGTTTTTAAAAAAAATATGTTTCTCCTGGTTTCCATCAGTTAATCTAAATATGTATCTGCCGACTGTTTACAATCATATGGATGCTGTTGTAATGTGTTGTGATTGAGATCCTGACTCACCACGTATTGTGAAAAGTAACAAAGAAGTTTTCTTGCTCTTAATTACATCACATAATTGCCATCACTAAATAGCAGACCCTGTCTGGGTCTTAATCACAAGGAGGGATGCTGTTTTCCAGGGGGGGAGGTTCACTAAATCACTAGCGGTGATTTTTCTTTCTATACTAGCTGCCAGAGACAGTATCTACAACAACGCAATAGTGGAAGGCAACAAAGAAATGGTGAGTGAAAGTTTTTTTGTTTTTAATTGTGTCACAATAATCCATTCAACTGCAGGAGCTGCCTGGCTCTCGCTGCCAGGGACGCTGTTTTTCAGGCAGACAGATAGGATGACAGCCACTTGTCCACGTATAAATTGAATGAGGACTCATGTCTCTCCTCCTCCCGCTCATGGAGTAAAAGAGAAAAGACATTTTCTGGTACCCCTGCCCACTTTATTCAATTAGGACAGAGAACTTCATAAAGAGGCGGTCCTATCTACTCATGAACACGTAGAGAGCAGATCCACCGGTTTCCTGATATGTCTGGTGATTACCACTTTACATTCAAGTGGTGGTGACATAGAGAGGAGGGAAGGGATTACTAACTGTAAAACTGATGGGATGTTAGCAAAAAATGATGACCATGTTTACAGCAGCTTTAATACCAAATATAACTCAACTACTAAATGACTATGTATTATTATAGATTACACTTAAACACAGCATACAAAAGTAGTTCAGTTAGTCTCACATTTACCAGCTGCGACATTAAACAGAAACATTAATGCATCAAAAATTATCAACCAAAAATATCATGTATACGATTCTGAAATAGACTACTGTGCATAATGAGTACTTGTAGTACTTACCGTTTAATTTGATGCGAATGCTTTAGTACTTTTGTTTTATGAATGTAGGACTTTTACTTGTAAGAAGGTATTTCTGTACTGTGGTATTTCTTCTATGCATTGCATACGGATAAAAGCAGCAGCAGAAGAATCTACTTAATCTAAATGAGCTATGAATGATAATAGTAATGTACCAGATGTAGTATTGACTGAAAAACAGCTGTCAGAGATTAGTACTTTGTATTTAATTGCTGTGCCCCACTCTCGGATATTATTATTTTCACATACTCTCTGTGGCTCCTGCAGCTTCCTCTTCACTGCTGTCGTCGGACTGCTCCTACAAATGACACAGTACTGGCATTAAAACAATGACTGTATGAGCAGTAATCCATTATGAATAGCTGTTTCTTTATTCTGACATCTGCGTTATCAACGTGACAGACAATGACTGCTTTGTTTGGACAGTTCAAATTTGACAACCGGCTAAGTAACAATAACCTCACGGTACGTGCTAACACTCGTTAGCTCGCCTCATAGCTGCAGATAAAGTGGTTTTCTTACCTCTGGTTCAGGTGTAACCTCCTCCTCTTCTTTTTTGGGAAGCTCTACAAAGGCGAAATTAAATAACACGTCAAAGTCTGCCTCAATAAATATTTCCTCATGTAGATGGTCGTGTTAGTTGCCTAGCTAGCTAGACTAGCTAGCGCGGTGTAAAACCGTCTGTCAAAGTTGTAACTCAATGTTCGCATCAGACAGTCATCTTACCTGATGCATCAGACATTTATCTGCCTACTGAGACCCTTTCACCACAAGGATCCGAGTGACAATAAATATTAAATCAAGATTTTACAAAGTTACGGCAATTATCCGCTGCAGTTGGTGCTCAGCTAGGAGGTCTTGTTGTTGTCCGTCAGAAACACTGTCCGTGTTTTTTGTGACCCACTTCCAATAGCAATTGGTTCCTACCGCACATCGAACTTACTCTTCTGTTAAACGTCACATTGACCTCTATTAACAATATTATAACAATATCTTAACTCTACCAACAAGCCCACTGTTAATTTACATGACTAAAATGAGAGTTTAAGTTCTACATACATTTGCTGTGTGCAACTTTAAAGCAGGCAGCGCCCTCTGAAATGCCTTGAGAAGTAGGTCATATAGAAAGCTGGGTTCATATCAATACCGGATACCAAATCATTGTAGTCATCTTTACATACAAAAGTAGCTGTGACATCTTCATTCCCTTTCACTCTCGTCCCCCAGTCTTATTTGTGTCCTCAGCTGCTCAATGCAATGCTGCAGTACAAGGCTCATACTGGATTATGGGCTTTAGTTTCCTCACATAAGCTTCGGTGAAGCACAGTGAAGATTAGAAATATATGTGTGGCCACATGGATTCATTGTCTGTTGAACAGTACTTGTGGGTTCAGAGACAAAGGTCATTCATTTACAATAATAAAAATGAAAAATAAAAATTTGTTACGACCCCCTACAGAGCCTCCAGGCTGACTGAGTGCTGCTCTGGTCAGATGGTGGAAGGAAGAGAGAGCGAGCATAGTGCCCTACCACCTCTTTTTGGTTATCCTCAACCACTCAGACCACTTTCACCTGGGAGGATGGGAGACTACTCATCAGCTACAAATGTGTGTCCTGGCCAGCAGAGGGATTGCATGTAACAATATTGAACAATAAATCTTTATTCAGTACATTTACAATCATATTTACATTTCAGCACAGATAATCGTTACCAAATGTGCTGGCAAAGTGTAAGTAGCTTGAAACAGACATGATTTGCATAAATTCTCCCTTTTTACACTCTTGACAACAAGATGATCCAGGAGGTAAATAACATGAGCAGTCATACCTTAGTTGTCAATGCCAAATAATCCAACAAATTTGAGCGGGCACACATTTTTTCCACACCTTCTACTCACTTTGTCATGCTCATATCTAATTGGATGATGTCAGTGTCCAATCAAATAGAAGTCTTACTGGTTAATCCTGGAGTGTGTCAAGACTTGATGTCAGTTTAACCGTTTTGGAACCGTTCTTGTCCATGTGCTACCTCTGCCCTTGCACTTGCTCCTCGCTACCCTCTCCTCCCCCCTGCCTCAGGCTGAAGTTGTAGCCAGTAGCAGTGACCTGACACTGTGGTAACATCTCCTCCAGCAGGATAGTGACCAACCCAGGACTTGATATCCCAGGAAGGGATGACACGTCCAGCTGCCGCAGTCCTCTGCAACACACAAAATTGGAGGTACTCAATGCAACAGTAGTGTTTTGGTTAAAATAAGTAGGCTATGTTGTGAGTGTTTGGATAATTACTTGAGATTCCTGAGTGCAGCCAGGCCACCTGTGGTGATGCGTGGACAGTAAGAGATGTCCAGTTCCTCCAGGGAGTCCTGGAACATATGAAGCCGGGCGAGGAACCAGTCGTCCACTTCAGGACATCCTCGTAATGACAGTGTCCGCAAAGATCGCTGCCCCTCTGAGGGAGGACAAAGCAGATCAGAAACACTGAACTTACAAACAGAATATCATTGAAATTAATAAATAATGCATGTGCCTGACAGAGAGAAAATAAGGTTACAGTAGAAAATTATTTTGAAAGGAAAGAAAAAAGCAAATAGAAAAGGCTGAGTTGGTGCTCATTACCCAGGTTCCCCAGTCCTGTGTAGTTGATGAGTGTGTGGTTCATGTTTATTTCCTCCAGGGGTGAATCTTTGTGATCCATGAAGTCCCATTTAAACTTGCCCCTCTGGTCTGCGCGGAACCACTCTGATTGGCCAACAAACCTGAGGGCACAACACAGACAATCACATGGAAACTGGATCAGAACAGCACATTTGAAACATGACTATTCAATTTTGCTGCATTATTACAGATTATATGCAAATATATCAAAGAAGCAACGTTGCATACAAAAAACTTAACATGTTTATTGGCCAAAAAAGTGATGAGCCAAAGATTTTTTTCTGAATGTATTGAGTGCATTTAAACTCATTTGAAGACATCAAATGCAAATATTCAAGGAGTCAGACAGCCGGCTGTTTGCAAAAAGTCAATCCCCAATCAATTGGTCAATCAACAGAAAATCAGAATACACTTAGTTATTGATTTATCGTGATTTTTAAAGCAGAATCTTGAAAATATTCACTTTTTCAATGTGAAGATTTGCTGCTTTTTCTCTGTTTCATATCACTGTAATTTATACTCTTTGGTTTTGGATGGTTTGTCAGACAAAAGAGCATTTGAAGATGCCATTCTGGGAACTTCTGATGGCTATTCTTCACAATGTTATATATAGGGCGGCAACCAATGATTCCTGTCCTTATCGATTAATCTGCTGATTAATTTTACAATTAATCGTCTATAAAATGTTAAAGAAAAAGAGAAAATTGAGAAAAATTGTGAAAAATCATCACAGTATTCCCAGAGCCCAAAGTGAAGTCTTCAAATTGCTGCTTTTGTTCAACCACCAGTCAAAAACCCAAAGACTCTTCATTTATCTCATAAATGACAAAGTAAAGCAGCAAATCCTATAAGATATAAAGATGTAATAATGTCAAACACGTGAACAACAGGTTGAGAAAAAAGGAGCTGTAAGAGTTATAATTAAATATGCTGTGTGATCATCTTGTATCCATATGACAGATAACATTGCAGAAGCAAGGAAAAACAAGGTTCTTACCTAAATCCTCCCTTCATACTCAAGATATAATACGCTGCTGCTATGTTTTGCCCGTAATACTTCTGACTGTAGCCATAGTAACTGTGAAAGACAGCAGAGAAAAGAAGATGGACAAATATTCACATGAATTCAAAAGTACAATAACAAACTGCACCTGAAACCGACTTACAGCACCTTGTCATGGCTGTTATGTCAGAGCCTAAAGAACTGTTATATTATGAGCATTACCAATGCTAATCTATTTCAGAAATTGCTGTTATCACAGTCACATTCAGCTCTAGATATGAAAATAAAAAGAAACTTTTTGTGTGCTCAGCAGTAACTGTGAGGAACTTTTTGTTCAAGTGTACTGATTGTAATTGCAGCTATAATGCAGAGAGTGGTGTGCATTCAGCTGGAGGCGAGCCTGCAACAGATACCAGCTCAAAGACAGCCAAAAGGTTTCTTACGCATTCTTCTTCTGAATCCCCTTCCTCCTCAGCTGAGACCTCCAGCTGAGGAGCATCTCTACATCATAGAAACGCTGGGTGAGGAAGAGGAGAATCCTCCTGTGCAGAGGAGGAGGAGACACAGAGCTGGAGCTCCAAGGTCGCCTGGCAACGGTGAGGAGAGCCGACCGCTGGCAACATCTGTGTAGAGACTGTGAGGACAGACAGGACGGACATGGACAGGACACAGTGACCAACTGTATCTGTTCTTGTCAGATAAAGTCTCAGTAGAGAATATGAGAAACAAAACACACACGCCTGATGCCAACAGCGCTTTTGTTGAACTTTTTGTCTGAACCCTTCATTTTGATCATTACACACAGGCAGAGGAGCCTGAAAGGCTACCTTTAACGTTAGAAATCATGAAAGAGCTAAACCGTATTTATAGGTAACCAAAATATATATGCCACTTAAAACTCCAATGAAAATGATAAATCCCGCTTTGCTAGGATGACTAATATAGCGTTAAAAAACAACATGTTAGCTAACATGAGCTAACGTTACAGTCAGCCTCCTAGCAAAGACTCTAATAATAGCTTACGCTTCAGCCTATCACCTGGCTGTAACCACGGCCCTATAAAAGGCTACAAGCTTTCATTTAGAAAGTAGCAAGTAAAAAAAATGTTTAAATGTGTCATGTAAGTGTAATAATTACTTAAAACTTGAAGGGTAACTTACCATGAAGGGGGCAGACATGATAACACCGTTCAACGGATGCGCGTAAGGGACAAACATTGAACCTCCGCATTTGGACAAGTGTTGTTCATCGTGTGAGCCGCGGAGTGTCGCTCCATGCTCGTCTCTGATGCTGAGCAGGTGAACTTCAGCTGACCTGAGGTAAGAAACCAAGCAGTGCGGTTAATAGTCACATGAAAAGCAAAATGAATTACAAGGAAACATCGCAGAATAAAACAAACGACAGTGTTTTAGACAATGATCTGAAATTTTGAGGCCTTCCTCGTGTTGGAGCCCGGGTACTTGGTAAAGCTAACTTATGTCAGGTAAAGAAAATCTGTTCATCTCTTTTTAGATGTTATGTAACAGAAAGGTTCTCAAAATGACATTTATAAATATCTTTATATATTTATGTGAGCTAAGAACTAAATTTGTATTGGACATCTCTCCTGCCTTGATGGATAGCCTACATGTAGCCCGATATGGCGGCCATGCTGACGCAGTTACAATGAACAGTAGCAAGCACTGATGTGTCTACATATACATTTTTTCTAACAGTGAGGTAAAACTATTGATAGCATCACAAATACAAACAGCATCTACTCACTCGTGAATCCTGTTGATCTGGTTCCAGTTGTATTGGCTGGGACAGTGCACATCAAGAAATTCAACACAAAAAACTCATTTTTTGCAGTTAATTTTATTCTACATAGCTTGATTTGGAGTAACATCAAAGTGCTTATTGTTAAAACTTATTCATTTGCTCATTTGGGCCAGGAAGCAGAGCAGTCACCCACCATTCTTGTTTCGATTCCTGGCCCCTGCAGTCTACACGCCGAAGTATCCTTGGGAAAAATACTGAACCCCAAATCTCTCCAGTTGGCTCTTCCATCGGTGTATGCATGCACATGAATGATTATCGCTCCTGATGAGCAGGTGGCACCTTGCATGGTAGCCTCTGTTACCAGTGTATGAATAAGTGTGTGAATGGGTGAATGCTGACTTGTGTTGTAAAGCACTTTGAGTGGTCGCTAAGACTAGAAAGGTGTCAAAAAGTACAGTCCATTTACCATTTAAAATTTGCTTGCTGACTCCAAAGTAAGCATTGAGGCTGGTGGAGTCACTACACGTGCACGCTTGACTGACTACTGCCATGCTAACATCACTGAATGTCACTAGCACTTCTGAAGTTTGACTGCCATTGTGAAGAACGTGAACCTGTCCTCAAACCCTTTCTCTGTTGCTGTGGAAGGAGTATTGGATGCAGTTGGAGCTAATTGAAATGAATTTGTTTTGATAAGTCCAGATTTCTGAAGATGTGGCTCCATGCCAAAAGGTTTAAACCTTTCCACATAAACATGTGAGCAAAAATTCAATGTTGGTACACTGAACAAGAGCAGACTGAGGTCAATGATGACTGACAGTCACCTCCGAGATGTACTTTGAACCTCCATTATAAGACTTACACCTGACTGACAGCAAATCTTCAGTCCAAGGCCATGGTCACTGCTTCCATTAGGACTGATATTTACTGCTGAGAGACATTAAATAGTGATAAAATCCTCTTACTGCGAATTCAAGTGTACAGTACCAAGTGCTTAAAACTCACTTATGAAGATAGTCTCTTAAAGACTCATGGCTCAGGATTTTAATTCTTTCTTCCTGGCATGAAAAGTTTTGACACCCCTGATCTATAACCTCACCAGAAAAGATGCACAGACAATACAGACAAATGATGTCCAACCTAGTCATTGCCTTCCTATCTCCAGCTATCTTCGTTAATGCTCATTGCACTTGTATATTCATCTTTAATCACATGTTGTCATTTTTCGACAGCTTAAGCCTTTTAGACCTTCACTGGTCACCTCAGGTCCTCCTATTTCAACTGCAGATCAAGACATCAGAATGATTCAGCAACAAGAAATACAGGTTAGTTCAGTCTTGTAGTAGGCGGTTGAAGGGGGTATAAGGGAAGTTCATTATTAAGTTATTTATGTATTCATTGTGACAGTTGTGTTTATGCTAGGTGTTTACTATTTGTACAGTTTAATTCGGTTTATTTATTCAATTTAAGTTTGTTGTATCATGACAGTAGCAGAAACAAGAAATGACCTGGAGATGATAAAAGTATTTAAATCAATATGGAAAACATTTATTATTAACAGGCACTAAAACTTGTCTAGCTATCAATCAAAAACTGCAGCAGCCAGTCGAGTACGTCTGTTTGTAGTCCTGAGCAGTTTGTCACCACCTGCTTAAAGCTAAACTGTCACAGTACTGAGTGACTTTGTTACAGCTAAGGTTGTAATGCTTACATTTTGTTCACTCGCCGTGGAGAAGGCAGGAGAAGGTGAGAGCTTTTGTCAGTGTCAGACTTAAGTGTGCAAAATGAGTGGAGAACAACATGCACACCACTTGCTTTGACTTTAGAGTATGAGCATATGGCTCACTAACTAAAAAAATAAATAAAACGGTAATAAATCAAATGTATTTGTCCATTTTTTGCCAACATTACTTGCCATGTCACACACACAAACTTTTTTTCAGTCACTTAACATTGCACTGACTTACATACATTTCCTGGACACTTACCCTGACCTTAACCATAATCTCTACCTAGCTAACCCCGACCCTCACCCTAACCTTTGACCAGGTAATAATAATTCATGTTGTGGGGACCTGCTGATTGGAAGGTGAATCTCAATGTGACTTTGCTTACACAGCCTGTTGCGGGCTGTGTCTATTGACCGTGTGTGTGTGTGTCTCTCTGTCTAGAACCAAAAAGCATGGCATCCACTGATTATACCGCACAGGTCATCAACCCACAGAACCGCAGGCAGCCTAACCGTTACCTGGTACTTAATAGGTCTGCTTGCTTAGGTGAGTAAATTTACACACACATACTTTCACACAGAGACACAAGCAACAAACAAGCTGCCGAATAATTTTCACGAAAGAAATGGAAAAGGTCAGTTTCCCAGAATGACCTGATTTAAGAGATAAAAACATGCATCTATTTTACATTTTACTCAGTTTCTGTATTGCCATTGAAGATCATGATGTTGATGTGTGATGTGACTTGTTGTGTTTGCATTTTAGGTTACCTAATCTGGCCCAGATCTGCTACATGAACTCCAGAGCCTGCTCACACTTCTAGGGTCAGCTGGCAGAAGGACATACTGGAGATTCAGCCTCAGGAATAGCTGATGAGGTACAGCAGCTACACAAGCACACGCACACGCACACACATACATACGCACACACACATACACACACAAACACACACACACACACACACACACACACACACACACACACACACTCCCTGATCGATACAAACCTGGAGACCAAAGTGAAATAACAACCACAATTTTCCTCCACCCTCTCCAGCTGTTTTAGGAACATTTTAAGATATCACATCATATCAAATCCAATGTGTGTCTCTACTCAGGGAGCTCTTGAGTTCTTAACAACTGTCCTGGTACAGATGAGGAGTCTGGCTCCAGTGCTGCAGGAAGTCACAGCCTTCTTGGGGAACAGATACCGCTGTCCTGTAGAGAGGAACCCGATGTTCAAAATGCAGAACAGTAGGACATGCAAAAGGTAAAACCACACAGAATAACACACAGGCCAAACATTCTCCCAGCTGTCCACAGTTTTACTCTCCTCACCCAAATCCCAACCAAACCGTGACATCCATACCGTGATGGTTCAGTACGAAAACATGTACCGTTACACCCCTGTACATGACTGTCTGTCAAATGTATTCAGTAATACTTTAACAGTAATACTTGGGGAAAAAAAATAAATTTAGAGGGTTTTTAGGGTCCTCCTAATCGAGGTCCTGGGTACTTGGTACCACTATCCCGCTCACTACTACAACCCTGTCCCACACACACAAACAAATCTTAATGATTTGCTTATGGTCATAAAGGGGGCGTTTGTGACTTCATAAGGCTCTTTATTAATATACTGTTAACACACTTTATTCATTTGACCTTCTCCACAGGGAGGTAAAGGTGAAGAATGCTGTCCGTGGAGACATATCAATACTGAAATAATTTCCCCAAAATGAATGATTTCAGCTTTTTTATTGGTGCAAAAAATAACACACACTAACTGAATCAATCCCCTCAAGGTGGCAGCCTATAGCCTCAGTCTGCTGCTCGTGTATATTGTATCACATCTCCGGACCAATATTGCTGGTTTATTCAATTTTCCTCCAAGCGTTCTCTGGATTTTCACTTTAATACCACAGGGAGAGAAGACAGCTTGAGGCACTACTCATCTGACAGATGTGTCACCGAAAGCATACCAACACCACACAAATCACTATCACACACGCACGCGCATGTGCAAACACATGTATAGACCTCCCCAAGCTCCCGCGCACTCTCGCAGTGAGTTTGATGTGACAGACGGCTCACACCTGCTGGTCCGAACAATTAGTAAATGAGATCACAGCTTGCACTTCTCCTGTGTGTTTTCAGAGGCATAGAGAGGAAGCAAGAGTGGAATCAAGTATGTTCAATGTTTTAAATTCTTAACGTGTGACCAACATACAGTACATACAACATGTTACTATTTTATTTTATTGTACTGTGGGTGTCGCCAAAGTAAATACAAAGTCAGGAAAATTGTTTATAATTCATTAGTCTCTTGGTATAACTTGGAGAGATTGACAAAAGAATGGAAAGATGGAGGAAAAGGCAGTGAAGAAGTGTGTGGTCTATGTGGAGCCCGTGTAAATCACATTACTTGAAGGGTTGGTTGAATGAACAGATGGGCCAATGAAGTAAAGAGTGACTGGCAGAGGGAATGAATGAATTGATCGGGGAATGGATGGTGGAATAGATGGATTGTTTACTGGACCTGAATTTCAATGCTTCTACAGAGCGGACAGATAGACAGTGTTGTATTGTCCTCATAGTGCAAGTGCCTGCAGAAAACCTTCAGTGTGTGTGTTTGTGGGTGCTCATGTGTATCTTGACTCCTACCTACATTGAGATTGATGATCATTGATTCTGATCTGTTTGAGATTTACAAATTAAATATTCTGCATGCAGCTCTGGTTGGAAACACCTGGAAACAAATCGATCTTTATCAGGCTGAGATGACAATTATATTTTTTTTATATCAACCCCTAAGAATATTCATCTATTCAGACTAAAATCATTTCTCTTTACCTAACTGTATTTTTGATGGGATTGTTTTTGTCTACGTGTGGTTTGATGCACTGCATTCATACCCCCTATGTTTGTTTATACTCATGAATTTTTGATTGTGCCTTAATGGATTTTTGAAAAGTGAACCGATCAGTAGCTTCAAGTTTGAGGTCAACAAAGATCCGTCTACAAATATACAGATGGCTATTCTGTGCCATACCAACAAAGTGTAATCCCTTAAATGTTACGCAAACAGCTTTAATGTAGTAGCTTACAACAGTATTGCTGAAGAGACAAGAATAGTGGCTTTACATCAAATATGGCTTTATCTTTTCCTGAGTAAACAACAAAAAACTATATATGCTGTATGCAAATCCCTGGGCCCTTCCATTAAGCATTGAGAGGGTTAAATACTTTATTTAAAAGGTTTAAGGAAGGATAAAAGTGACATCCACAACCAAAAGCTGCAAAAACAGCATTCTAGTTCCTCAAAAGCTCGTCTATTAGGACTTTGTTAACACAGTAAAAAATCAAAGAAGACAGGGATCATGACCTGTTTCCACAAATTTTGTACTCCACTGATTTTCTTTCTTTTTCTACCCTCCACAGTGAGGTCAGGATGAGGTAAACAAGAACATGCCTAGAGCTGGTAGGTGTCTGTGTTTTTTCCTGGACAAAAGCCTTTCAGGTGGTGCCAGTACAGCTGGAATGATTAGTAGAGTAATCTGTTATCGTCCAAGAAGAGGACATTCTATTTAGACAAAGTGTCATATAAAACATATACAGAATAAACATAACATACAATAAGATAATTTTTACCTTTAAGTCTTTTTAAAAGAAAAAAAATGCCGAACTGAGCCTCGTTCCATTTCTCCAATTGTGAGTATTTGCTGCATTGTTTTATGTTTTACTTGATGGTAAACTGAACATCTTTGGGTACAAAACAAGTACATTGAAAACATCACCTTTGTTTTTTTTTTTACACAATAGCTTAATGGTTTTCCTGTCCTTAAGAGAAAAACATGCTTTGTTGGTAATAAAAACATTTTTATTCTTGCAAGTTTCTGAGGTTCAAGATTACAATTCCAATTTTACCAAATCTCCAGATATTTAATAGATCAATTGACCTCAGTGTCAGTGCCATTATGTGTATGGATGGCCAATCTTCATTAGAAAAATCAGGTAGGTTGCACCTGGCAAATAACCTTGCGGTATTCCCTTGGTTATTAAAAAGGAGGCTGATGTGAAACCATATGTACAGATTGCTTCTATGCTTTCTGAGCACGATCATCCAAATCAAGACAGCATAATATGACAGAATTATTCATTGAGAAATAATCAGCAGATTAATCGATAATGAAAATAATTGTTAGTTTAGGCCCTAGAGGAAATGCCTTCACTTTATGCTACACTGCCCCCTTAAACACATTAAAATGCAGTCCTTACCATTGACATGAATCTCAAGGGGAACACGACTCCCCCATCCTGGGAAAAATTTGGTTTGAAAAAACAAAAGTAATGTAATAAGTAATGTTCCTGAGTTGGCAGTGTGTAAGAGTGTTCCTTAGCAGAGTTACTACGCTACTTTTGGTGTTAGGAAGTGCTCATGAGAAGATTTCATGCAGGTGTCCCCTCCTGAGTTGATTTTAGATTTTGGGCCCTGGTCCTTACATTGGTATAAATCCATTATTCCCTCCACTTGCTTGCTTGAGTGTCAGTGAGTACATGGCAGAGACATTCTGGCAGCAGTCAAACACATTGAGCAGATTTCAACTACTATGCACAGATAATCTTAGTGCGCTCTTGTCAGACGCTAATGACTATTACTATTTTATTTCTCGTAAGCGGGAAAAGGCAGAACAGCTTTCACAGTCTTGTTAGCAGATGAAGTCTGAGGTTTCCTAATAGCTGCCCCCCTGTGGCTCCCCACGTTTTACTGTGAGATGGAGTGAGTGGTGGCCCTATGGGAAAGCCATTAGCCACTGGTTGTCTCTCTCGTTCTTTCTCTCTGCCCCCACCTCTTCCCTCTGTTTCTGCAGAGATGTGGTAAAGACACACACACACATCACGTTCACATACGCACATGCACAAACAACTGCTGCATTCTCGAGACCGTTAGCGGCTGTCAGGGTTGTTTTGTTTTGACCAGCTCCCATAAGGCCAGTGGAGTCTGTAAATCTCTACAGTCTTGGCAGGAAAGCTGTTAGTGGGCGGTCAGACTGAGCTAGTTGCTTAATACTCACATTGAGGGACAGTCACTGAGAGGGCAACTGGAGGGCACGAAGGGTATAATGAGTAAACCAACAAATGACTGAATCAATGCCTAAATCAGACATACGTAGATGTTTAGTTCATATTTGTGCAAACTGCTTGAAAATTAACTAAGTAGAAGATGTGATATTGAATATATGATTTAACAGGACTTATAGGGACAGAGTTGTCATGGATGAACCAGTCTTCCTCTGCTTAAGCTTAAGTTATTCACAATATAGCCTAATTTGCACACACACACACAACCATACACACACACACATTTTCCGTAATTAAGTGTGCATACCGCTGCTGGACTATTAATGTGATGTGTGTCCCCTTATCTTTTGTCCATTCGCTCATTATTCAGACACCTCTGCATACCGTTTGTGTGTGTGTGTGTGTGTATGTGTGTTAGCACAAGAGCACATAATCATCACCATGTTATCTTTCTTTTCCACACATCTGTACTAATTTCCATTGACGTAATTAATTACCATGGTGATGAACAGCACGCCGACCCAACCCATCGTCATACACACGGCGCAATTATACAGCACCATTATCTTGTAGGGAGATGTCACTCAGAATAGCACAAAAGCCAAAAATAGCATAAGCTGTTGGAGCATGTCACAGGATGGAGAGACTGTGTTCACTGGAAAATGCTGATACACCTAAAATCATGCACATACTGACAGATAAGGCTACAACTAACGATTATTTTCATTTTCAATCAAAGGTAGGGCAGTCGATTCTGGAGAATGATAGTTGATTATTAATTCTCATTCCCAGGTCGTCAAAAACTGTCGGTATTCAGTTTGAAATTCTGTCAGTAAAGTGTCAGTATTTGACAACCTGGGAATGAGACTCAACAATCAACTATCAACTATCTTTCCTACCTTTAGTCTATTATAATCTAAATTAATCAATTAATCTAAAAAACATCAGAAAATAGTGAAAAATGTGCGTCCCAGTTTCTCAAAGCTGACATGTTTAGATATCTTGTTTTGTCAGTACTCAAAGACTTTTAGGAAATCTCAATATCTGAGAGGCTGAAAAAAGCATTTTTGCCATACTTGCAAAATAAATTACTTTATTGATTAATTGATTATCAGATGTGGCGATTATTTTTCTTAATTTAATTAATTGATTAGTTGACTAAATATTATAGCTCTTACATAGAGGCAAACATCATCAAATGCTGCTGTTTGGAGATCAGTACTCCCCCGTGTGTGACCCTTAAAGAGCAGGTCCAACGTGGGTGTGGACCATTAAAGGAAAAAAAAAAAAAAAGAGTGAGGTTAGGGTTGGATTTTCCCCTGAGACATCACATCAGAAATAAAGGTTACTGCTCAAAATCCTTGAACGTGCTGATGCACACACACACTTACCTCAACTCAAGAAACATCCTTTAAATTCGGTGTATTAGATTTATTGAATTAATTGCATAAATCCTGCACTCCAGTTCTCATGTAAAAAAGAGCCTTTTAAATCTCTCTACCCCTCGTGTCTCTCTGGAAGGCAGTGAATGTACATACTGTATGAGTATTCCCATTAGGTTGGAGAGAGTTTTCAAAGTGTCAGCTACATAGCAGCAGATGAATAATGCAGAGGAAATAAAAGGCTTTTTTCTGCACAGCAGCTACGTGAGCTATGATACATCAGATGTAAAGTTGTAAACTGATGTTAACCTCAAAACATCTGCCTGGCTTGGCATCTCTGCTGTGTGACTTTTGAGTGACTCCTTGCCTCCACAACAATGATTTGTAGTGTTTGTTATGAGTTCTTTTGAGCAGTCATTTCACTTAATTAAGGGGAAATAAAAGCATGTAGAGTATAGGAGATAAAATAGAACAGGCTGTGTGGCACATCCATTCACTGTTGTCAGAAATGAATGTATTTTACATTAAAGCTAGATATATCTAATTAAGGGTTAATTTAATATATATATCAGCCATTTGATATCCTGTCATAATTTTCTATTTCAGTTCTTCCCACCTCCTCTTTAACTTCCTCTCCTTTGTTCTTCTTTGACTTACTCCCGAAGCCATTTTTTCCTCTCTCAGTTCTGTATAACCCCCCTCTGTATCAGCACATGCAAGTCAGGGTTTTTAATGTATAAATTCAGCTGGTGCGTTATCATTTCCATTCACGTCCTTTCTCTAATCCCTGCCTTGTTCTGTCTTTGTCAGCAGAATATTGAGTTGAGCCCATGGTGTGTAATAAGCACAGTTCAAATGCACACACACATAAATACATGTCAAAAAAGAAGAAAGGAGAGCGAGAGAGAGAGAGAGAGAGAAAAAAAAGATCCAAGATTGAGCTGCAAATCAAGAATAACTAATAGCATGTTCATATTCTGGCTGTTAGTTCGTGGTGTCATCAATCACGAACCCTGTCTTTTCACTCCGCTGTGGCTTCATTAAGCTGATAATGGACTCTGGGCTGTGTGTCAACCAGGCAATATCTGCTTCTATTCAAACTGTGATTAAATAACCTCTCTGAGCAGCCAAACTCACTCTGAAGTGGGTTTACCCCGTATAATGTAGCTGATAAATGACTTTCATTGCAACTTGTGGGTTTACTGTACAATAGTGCAGTTTTCTCAGACATGACTTCAGACATATTGCAAAAAACAGTGATTGTTAATTCACACTATTTAATTATGGTATCTACAGTATATATTATATTTTAATACAATATTTAACTATATGTATAGACAGCATCAGACTCATATCAATCATTTTTAAAGCCTAATTGTTGATATCTCATTTTACAATAAAACCTAAAAGTACCTGTGTTATGTCATGGATGTAAAATATTGATAAATGTATTAAATCTGTTATAGGCAGACAGAGCTATTACATAATCTACCAATCTTTCTGTCTCCTCCCGTAACCCCACAACAAATCAGGACCCTTTACTCTGTCAGGTGATAAGCTGATTAGTGAGACAACAACCTCCTGCCACAGGCCGACACACAGCGGGAGGTCTGATGAAGCTGAGCCAAACCCTCGTCTAAAATACTGATTGATTGCGTTGTCAACCACAAACAAAGTCTGAGGATTCTGTTGAAGATTATCCTACTATGACTTTCCCAAAATCATTTTAATGCTGAGATCAAATTCATGACAAGAATAAAGCAGTTATTTTTCCTAGTAAGCACATGTATGTGTTTTTGTAGCTTAAACTGACAGTAACCCCAAATTTCAGCAGTGATTTGCAGCAACACTTGTTGCATGTAGTCACACAAAATATTCATTACAAATTAATAATAAGGCTCGTATTATACAACTTGTACATGTGGACCGGTGTAACGGTTTATGAAGCTCACGATTTGATGCATACCTTGATATTGGGGTCACGGTGGGGCTGTGGCTCAGAAGGTAGCATCCAGAAATCAGAAGGTCACTGGTTCGAGTCCCCCAAATTGCTGCTGATGAGCAGGTTGGCACCTTGCATGGCAGCCTCTGCCATCAGTGAATGAATGTGTATGTGTGAATGGGTGAATGTGATAAGTGTTGTAAAACACTTTGAGAGGTCTGTAGACTGGAAAAGCGCTATAGAAATGAAAGTCCAGTTTAGGTTCGGTACGCCAGATAAAACAACAAAAAACCCTTATGGATAAGGTCAGGTCTCTTGTCATTGGACAATGACGCACATTTGTTTGTTTCCACCTGAGACGGCTGATACAGCCTGTAGTGTGTTAAATAGTGAACATACTTTCATGCAGGGCTGATAAAAAATAAAATGTAAATGTGATGTAAATCCGATTTGCTCGGATAATGTATTTGGCCCTGTCTGTTTTCATATGCGGAGGCAGCTTAAAAAAACAGCAAGGATAACTTTAGACTTTTTTTTTCTTTTCTTTTTTCTGGGTGATGCCGCCTAATATGCGTTAGCATGTTTGATGTGTTTCCACTTACATACAACTGAAAAATCAAACATTGACAACACACCGTCAAAATTTTCCCACACAGCTAATTTGAAAGAAGCGGGCCTCTAGCTCCAGTGTTTCATTGTAACTCGCAGTATTGCATTGTCAGTCACAGTAGCCCCATTCACACTGCCCTTTCAGTGCGGGAATCATGTTCCGATACCACGCTTCGCTGTGTGTGTGAAAGTTACAGAAGCAGAGAGGAGGGACAGTTTTGGATTTCGAATTTCGCCCTCGGAGGTAGTATCAGAGCCGCAGCAGAGGTGAGACGGCGTCTGTGTGAATAGAAAAGCCTGAGGCGCAGAAAAGGGGCGTGTCGATCTGATGGTGTTCACAGTCTGACAACTAAACAGATCACACATCAACCCACACAGCAACGTTACAGGACCAAACAACAGTGAGGTGGTAATTGGTAGTGTCTTTGGCAACTTATATAAGGAAAAAAATACTGCATTCCATACGTGGAAAAGTGTCTGTCATGCTGTCTGTCCTACCTACTCTTTGTCACATTTCTGCCTAAAAACAGCATCTGTCCCCAACAGCAGAGCCAGTCGGCTCCCACAGTTGAATGGCGGTGATTATGTGACGCGATTCAGAGCAAAAAACTTTAACTCGCCATGTTTTTGTTGCCTTCCACTATTGTGTTGTTGTATTTACTGTCTCTGGCAACTGGTATTGAAAAAAATCACAGTGACGGTCAGCCCTCCTGACCAAGACTTTTGTGGACACTCCCCCAGAAAATAGCATCCCACCCCACGAGTGAGAGAGTCAGACAGGGGCCGCTGTTTACTGATGGTGATTATGTAATTATGGAATAAACGTAACTTTGTCACTTTCCAGGATGCATGGTGGGTCAGGATCTCAACCACAACCCATTATAACTGCATTTATATGATTGTAAACAGTCGGCCGATACATGTTTAGATTTACTGGTGGAAACCGGGAGAAACACGTTGAAAAAAACACACGGATGTCAACATCATGATGTTGCCGTCACGCCTCCTTTGGTCCCGCAGCGCTGACGTGCTGTATGAAATGACACACTGGAGTGGCTTTAAGCCGGCGCTGATTGGTTCAGTGTGAACAAACAAAGGCGGCTAAAAGTGAGCCTTCGTTGCGGCGATAATGCAGAGTAAAAAGGGCTAGTGTCTTCTTCTTAATCTTGTTTTATTCTGTTTTACTCTTCCTCTTCTTTTGATGTTTAATGGTGGCTAGTAAACAGTTTTAGGTACATTACCACATTCTGAGTGAAGATCAGAACAATTATACTGTCGCCTACTGACATTAAGCTCTTGCCATAGCGTGACAGATATATTCTGCGAATGACTGCATATATCGAATCATGGCGTTTCTGGATGAATAAATGTACCGTTACTCCCCTAGTACTTATTTTGTACATCATAGTGACATGTTATGTAAACCACATCATTTGAGGTAAATAAACAGTAACCTGATCTAGATTTGATGGTGTACATTCTTTTTTTACCTCCACATAATAAATTCTGCCTATCACCTAACAACCATAGCTCAATAACTATTCATTAAAATTAGTGGGTTAGTCTGACAGTCGCCATCTGGAGCTATCAGATGGCGAGAATGCCTGAGCCATAACTGCTTTGATGTTCGGATCACTACCGTCCGTCTCTCATAATGTGACTGTAGCTTCATCTCCCTTGAAAGTTCCCAAAACAGACTGTAAAAAGCACTGAGATCTTTTCTCACTGACTGGAAGTGACGTCAATAAAAGCCCTCAGAGACAAACTTGTGATTTTGGGCTTTATAAATAACACTGACGTAACTTGTCAGTACACTTCTGCTTCTCCACACTGGCAGACCCTTTTCACAGTGTCACAGCAGGGTGAAGACAGCTGCAGCTTATAGAATAAAGAAAGGGTAGGTTTGACAGGGATGTGCCAATTAGTAAACACTCACAGTAATACTGACTATTGTCAATTCTTGTTGCTCATCAACAGACCTAAATCAAAGAATTTAAGTCATTACGTTTATTAGCTGCAGCTGTGTTTTCTATGCTACAACAGCTCTGTGAAGAGTCCCTTGAGAAGCAAATGTAGCTTTACAGCAACAGATATTAATGAACTGACATTTAATTATTTATTTCGCATAACTTTTTATACTGTGGCCTCCCTAACTCTGGGGTAGTTTATTGTTAGTGGGACATTAGTGTAATGTGCCATTAACCCATCAATGTCCTACTGTATTCAACCTTACTATGCTGCATTTATGTTGTATTGTGCACGCAGCAACTGCTAGGAACTGGTTCACGCCAGCCTTCGAGTTGTTGAACCTTGTCAGAGATATCAAGAATCTCTCAATTGGTGAAAAGAACTACAGACATGTCAAAGAACCTGTGGCAATGGGGATGCAAAGCCATAATTTCTGTTGCCACCAGATTGATACCAATTAATCTGATGGTAGCTGACAGCTAGCTCGAGCTAAGTGAATGCATGGCGCTTGTGAATAAAGGGATTTTTTTTTCATCATGTTTCAGACAGTCGGTTGCAATGTCTTTATCGCCCACTCCACATCTCAGCTGAAGGCTAGAGGCTCGAAGCTACATTAGCCACCACTAGCATAACACACTTGAATGTCCAACTGAACTATCGGCAGTAGAGCTGCATTGTGGGAAGAAGAATTTGTGGAATAAAAATAACCCTGTTTCTGTTGCATCAGTTTGGTACTTTTTTCTTTAAGGCAACATTATGTAACTATTTTATCTTAAAATAACAGCTTCAAAATAATTCTGATGGTACAGTGACTTGTAATAGGGTGATTAGTGTCTCTGTCTCAGCCACTCCGCTCCCTATCGCTTGTTTCTGCACTATGTAACTTGGAAGAGTAGGTATCATCACAGTGTGTAACGCTTTAACGTACATCAAACACAGCACCATCTTTGAGTGATTTGGGGGAAACTGGATTATATTTTATGCAGAAAATATCCTCTGATTTCCGGTTGATGTCCTCAGGCTGCTCCTCGTCTCTGTGATTTACCAACTTTCCTGGTTGTCAGGTGCAGAGCCGGAATAGGCACCAGAACCGGAGCCAGGCAAGTGGGCAACAGGTCTCAGTAGCTTCTACAGACATCGTGACAGTGGTGAAGAGACACAAGAGGACGTTGGTGGAGGAGAGAAAAAGAGACCGTAACCAAGCAAAATACAAGAGTACATCTCAGATTGGCTGTTTTTGTCATTTGCAGCATCTTTGCTATATTAATTGCTGCAAACAGACGCGGCAGATGTCTTGCTTGATGTTTGGCTGTCTTAGCAAAGTTGTCAACTAGCTAGGTTAGCCCATTTCGACAGAGGTTTAACTTGTGTTGTGTGGGCATGTTTGTTTGATTGCTGTTCTATTAATAAATGTATCTTCCTTTAAACCGCAACTTGTTTGTCTTGTGTTAGACCTCATTTGGAGTACCTCCTGTAGTGGGTCGTAACAGCATGTTATAGCCAAGTGTTGTTGTCTCTGGTTCGGTTTGCGATTACTTGGCGTGCTGTTACTGTTCTGAGCTGTGTGCAAACTAAGCAAAAAATGCCTGAGCATGTATGTTTACTTCGGGGCATATGTTTTCAAGACATAGCATTGTTGTGACATGACGAGTTTTGTTTGTAGTTAATGTTACGTTACATCTGACAAACTGACACCAGATACCTGGGATTTGTATTTTCCGACAATAGTGTAAGAAAGGTGTTGCGCCAAATCGCACGAAATACAATTTCCTACATAATGCTTTAAAACTGCCCATTATATGTCCAAAAGTGGTACAAGTGCAATGTTTGATTTGTGGTATACTCTTAAAATGAATCACTATAATATGAAACTTGATAAAAACAACTAATAGAGGTTATTTATCTGGTGTGCATTCAAGGCTAGCAGTGTCTACTAATATTGTGTAAATGCCTGGATGTAAATCCAGTTCACTATAAAGTGATTCACTTCTGTTGAAGCTACTGAACTGAAGTGATTTGAGACACACTATTGACTATATTTGGAAATACAGCTGTTAGTTCCAGCCTGGGGGTAGAGTGACCAACTGCTGAGGCTCAAAATAGCCTTACACGTTTTAAACATTTTCAATCACTCTCAGTAAAATTAAGCATGACCTAACTCTCTAAATTTACACGTTGAGCTTCATCTTCAGTCGTAAAGGCCGTGAAATCAGCGAAGAGAATCAACCAGTGCTTTAAGAAAAACAAAAAAGCTCCAACACTGGAGGTGATTTACAATTCATATCAGATCATTGATAAATGTATATGAATGTGTTATGAAGCAAAGGCGAGCTGCTGTGTTTGTCCATGAAGACAGAGAGGAGGAAGATGAGGAGGAATGGAAAGTGTTGCCAAGAGCAGTGCAATTTGTTATTTTTACTCTTCATGAGGTGTTACATATCACATTATGATTCACTGATTCTTCATGTGACTGCTGGCTGAACTCCAAACAAACCATAATACATCAAATTAATGTTTTGAGATCATACAGTGTATCTCATACATTGTGACATATAAACAACTCAACATCACAACATTTCTTCTAATGATGGTTGTTGGATATGATTGGCCCTACGCAAACAGATAGCAGTGTAAACAGACTCAGTCCTCATCATGACACACACACACTGTCTTCTCTCATTTCTCAATATCATTATCTATCCGTCTGCTGTTGTCCTTCATATGCAGCTTTATCATTGTCCTTCCCTCCTCTTCCTCTGCTCATTTATTAACTCTGACATACCCATAATGTCTCTTCAATTTCCTCTTTCACCCTTCACCCGACCATGCATCCATCCATCCATGCTACTCAACCTTAATCATCAGCTTCACCCTCCTATTCACCCCTCTCACCACTCATGTGCTTTCATATCGCTGAAGTCAGATTCATAACAAATTCTGGAGGTTTTTTTGGAGTAATAACACAAAGAATTTGCCTGCGCTTGCAAATTCGAAATCACTTATCAGCCCCTCTTTCTCTCTGTTTCCTTCACTACCGCTCGCATGCTCCATCCATGCGTGCCATCAGAGCCTACTTTATCATGTTGAAGCACCGAGGTTGAGAGCTAATTAACGAGGATCATACTTAATACGTGCTCAGCCATGATTTTCACATCATGCGAGTCTGACAACCGAGTGGAAGAAGCACATATTGCAGCCGTCAGCCTTTCAACTCATCTTTCTCGTCTTCATCTACTGTAATTCACGATCCTCTGTCACCTCCATCTGTCCTTCTTCCTCTGTCAATCTTTAGACGTTGCGTTATATCTGTTCTTTGGACTCATTCTATTTTTGTCTTTATGAGAAAATTTGTACTGCATGTTTTGGGGTGTGTTCAGTGAAATGCTTTTTTCTGCAAATACAATTGATTCCTATCGGGGTCACTGACCTCATAAGGGCTGAAGGTCAAAGTAGATCCACTTTTAGATTTCATTATTACATCATCGCCTTTCCTCACCACTCCCTCCAATGACCCATTTCTCCCCTCCTATCTCATCTCGTCCCCCTTCCCTCCTGCAGGGTTGAGCACGCAGTGCGAGGGGTTGTTTGGAAAGATAGTGATTTATTCTTCATCCTTTGTGTGCTCTTCTGTTGATAGATGCTAAACAAACAACAGACATTTCTTTGTAGCGTATTGAGCAGCTTGGCTCACGTTTGGTGTGACTGGTCTTTATTTCTCTTGCTCACCTCCCTCTTCTTTATTGGCGCCTCATCGCTAAGGTCCATCCTCTTAAACAAAACAGTAAAAGGCAAACTGAATAATAATAATTCCCTTGTTGTTGTCTGTATTTTATTTTCCACTGCTAGATTTTCCTCTCAACTTCCATTTATCATCATTTATACTCACTCTCCCACCTTAAGGGTGAGATATGCTACTGGAATACTGACTATACAGTAAATGCACTGATTTAAGAGCTGAAGCCCAGTCAAAATTTGTAATGGCAGCCATTCAGACAGCTTGTGTATTCTGCTCAAAAATAGTCTGTGTTTGTGTGTGAATAGCGACTTAGCGTGTGTGTGTAAAGAGAAGGAAAAAGGGGAGATCACACTGCCTCACTGATTCAAAATGATTTTTGCCTCCTCTGAAAGCTACATAGTAGAGAAAATTGCTTTTTGTCAAAGCTGGCCTATGTCCTGTGACTGTGCAATGCGTGAGATTGTTTTGTGAGGACATGCATAGTCTGTATGTAGGTTATATCCTAATTTCCTGGTGTACATCAAGCCACGGATTATACAAAGGAGAATGTAGTCCTGTCCTTTTTTCCTGTTTTTCACTAGAATATGTGAATTTACTGCTTCTTTCTTTAACATTTTAGACACCACTTAAAAAAAAACATCACATGCAAGTACGGTAAGACAAACAGCAACAGGCTGATAGTGTACACCATATTCATCTGTTGTAATTTTAATATTAATGAAGGGTTAAATATTGCAGCTTTAAAGCAACATTATGTAGAAATAGGCATTTTCTGTGATTTGGCGCCCCCCACAGTTTCTGATTGCAACACCACTGCTGTCGTAAATACAAATCCCAGCTCTGTAACAGTTTGTCAGACGCAATGTAGGTGCTAACTACAAACAAAACTCATTACATCATAACAATGTTATGTCGTGTAAACTTGTGTCTTAAAGTCAACATGTATGTAACACTGTGATCCTCCCCTCTCACTGAAGCTACATAGTGCAGACACAAGTGATGGGGGTGGAGTGGCTGAGACAGAGACACCATTCAGCCTATTACAAGACACTCTACCATCAACATGATTTTGAAGCTGTTATTTTAAGTAAAAAGTTACATAATGTTGCCTAATTGTTGCCAGATCTTCATTTTTTCCCTTACGTTTCTTCACTCAACTTCTACAGTCCAAACAGTAAAAAACAAAACATAAACCACGATAGTTGAGGCTGCCCACTCACCCTAAACAATTTACTCTCTCTCATCTGTATATCATCTGGTGTCAAGCAAGAACGCATTCAGTAAAGAGTGACTTCACAATGAACCCAGCTGAATCACATCTGTTAATAATGCATGCAGAGGGGAAATTAAATGTTGAAATGTAATAGAAATGTGTGAAATATGCATGAAGAAACAATATTTTAATCATGTGGCAATAGTAGCACGCAGACGGACAGATGACAGCACATGTTCGTGTATACATCCATGCATACGGTATAAACCTACATCTCTGGCCTTCACACACACACACACACACACCCGCACCATCTGCTGGATGAGCTGACACGGGCTGAAGGTGTACACTAGTGACTGACAGTAGAGTCATACTGTGGTGCTGCGTTGTCCTTGCTGATGGCCTGTAGAGAGTCACAGTGATTCAGAGAAGGCTGAAAGGCCGGCATATTCATTCATTCATTCATTCCACCTTTATTTAAATCTCGAAAAATCATTGAGGGCAAGCCCTCATTTTCAATGATGTCGAGAGCACAAATGCAAAAACAGAATAGGTGCAAAAATGTGATAACGAAACAGAAACAATGGACATAATCAGAGCGAATAAACAGAATAGGTACATAAAAATGATAACAGATAACATTTATTCCTTCTACATTTTTATATTTTCTGTGACATAATAAATAGATTTATGTAATGTAAACACTGATCTGAAGTAATACAATGTTTACAGTGTCATTTACTTGAATGACACTCCTTTGTCCTCACAGTTGACTATATTTGGATATGAATATGTATAAATGTGTGTGTGTGTGTGGACTGTACTGATACGTTGAGTGTTGCCTGAGTAATCTACATGGACTTGTTTCACCTTCAGCTCAGAGTTCAGGACAACCCTACGCAAATCTCATTAATAGTTATCCCAGTTCTTCCTGACATTAAGTTTTTTTTGTTTTTTTTTCGTTGAAGAGGCAGCTGACTCATCTGTCCATCTGTCTGCTTATCCAGTCTTACTTCCATCGCCCCGAAGGGGAAGAATTATTGATGGCGCTTTGGCTCATAGCTACAGCTAAAGTCAGATGACTAACTGCTGAGTAACTACAGAGAGTTAAAGTGACAGCTAGTGTTCTTACATTGTGACATTTTCAGTAGAAAACATAGAGACAAACACAATCACTACCAACCACTGTAGTAGAACGAAAATATTTACATAGATGATATACAATCTTCAGTAACTGCCAGGTACATTAGACCATAAGCTTCGGAGCAGCTATGTATATGATTACACATATTTTGCATATTTGCATTTTGCTTAAGAAATTAGCTGTTTGTTTTAGCGGTCACTCTCACTCCCTCCGTCCTTGTTGCATTGGCTCCAATTCTAACTTCATTTGGTGTGAATATAAAAAATATGGTTATTTATGGTTGAAGGAGTGTCATGCATTTTCTGCTCAAGAAAAAACATTTGTAACAACAACAACAACAACAACAACAAAAAATGAAGTCACACCTTAGCCACACCCTTTAGTTAAATAGCAAACTGCCCCTAATGGAGTATTTTTACATTGTCACCAGTCTCGTCTTCTCCCCCCAAAATTAGCATGTATATGCAGGTTTTTTAAACATGGGTAAACCTGCTAAAAACAAATTAATGACTCCTTTCCCGATGCCAAGAGCTGAGTTTGGCTTTTCTTTGCCTTCCTTTTTTTTTTTCCCTTGTGTGTGATGTTCATCATCACAAACGCGCTAAGAAAACAGGAAACGGTAGAAAGTAGCATCATATACATTCTGAGACTACATCCAGAAGACTTTTGGAAAGTCTTAATCAATAATAATCTGAATTAGATGGAAGTAGCTAAGGAGTGAGACCTCTTGCTTCTTTCTGTTCTCTGTTGAGAGTTGCACATTAGCAGTACTGATCGGCAGCTGGCAAGGATTGGGTGTTGACATGGAAGCCACTGACACTGTAACGATGTTCACTTTTTAAATATCTTTTACTTCAGTCTCTCTTTCAAACTCAGTGTTGACTGAGCAATGTTGGAATGCTGCTTGAACAGAGACGGATGGAAAAGTTTTAACAAGCCGGCGTCCTTCACTTCAACACGTGTCGTGAAAAAAAGGGCAAAAATTAGTGTGTGAGTGTACACCCAATCGGAGCAGGAGCTGATAAACACTCATGATTACTGCAGGTTCACATGAAGCAGCCCATTAAAGACAAAAGCCAGATGGTTATGGGTGTTTTTTGTCTGGTGTGAAAGGGGTGTAATAAACCAACAGATGCCATGCAAGAAACCTTACCCTGAGTGGTCTGATGGGAAGTTGTAACTAAAAGGTCCAGTGGTGAGGGATTACCATTCAGGTGTTTCCCTCTTTGTTCTTTCTCAGAGTTGCAATGTATTAAACGGCACTGTGTGAGTAACGTCATGAGAGAAACTTTCCTGGCACAGTCTGAACCAGCAGCTTCCAAGAATTTTTTGCCGGTGCCCCATCCGTCAGCTTACCCTAAACAAAGTGGCAGGGGCTCGAGATACTGTTAAAATGACGGATTGAAGCTTTAAAGCCCCTGTAATGATCTCTAGTGGTGAGGATTATGTAATGAGAGTGTGTCATGTAGATGGATGGTGAATCGTTCCGGTCTGTGTATCTGTGGAGGAGGAGGATAAGTTTAAAGGGGACAGGAATGGGTGCATGCACGTGTAGTTGTGTACAAATATACATGTCTGTGTGTATGCATGTATATGTGCGCTTGTTCCACCATGCCGCTGTCTCTCTGAAAGCACTTAGCAGACACAGTCCAGCGGCCCTGTAAAGAGCTCCTGTCTAATGTCCACTGTCCCTCTGTTCCTGTGCATTATGTAAGGAAACACTGGGGCCTTATTTATAAAACATGCTCTTTGACTTTATCCTGGATTTCATCGTGCAGTCATTTCAATAACTGAGATGGCAAAAAATAAGTTATCAATTGCAGACGTGAGGTGCTGTACCTTGGGCAAGGCTGGAATTTGTTTTTAGCTTCTGATGGGTGACAACGTTTGAAACAAACTAGATAAATCCTAAAAATAGCAAAGCAAGAATAACAGCATCGGAACTCTGAAAATACGCCTCTGGTAGCAGTTAGGGAAGAAGAGCGATCAAAGGCACTGCACAAGTCTATTAAAAAGCCTTCTCTTAATTTGGCAATCAAAGCTGTAACTTAAGTTAGCTCGGTGCTTTAAATTGCTGTCACATTAGCTGTTTTTTTTAATTAAGTCATAACCTTGGGACATATTTAGATTATAAGCATGAATTGGAACATTTTATAATTATCCCATTGTGTATAATCCAGTACAGAGGGGAGGTGGTACGATGTAAAGACTAAATTGAAGTGACATCACAGCCGACACAATAGACAGACTCCCTCAGAGATTGTCAATAATTCATTGAGAGACTTTTTAAAATGGAGCAGTTTGAGGACATAAACAGGATTGCACAGAAACTCTTTTGTTTTGACAATGATAATTATAGCTAAGTATATGCAAATTTTCTACAAATAACATCAGAAAAAAGAAACGCATAAATCACATGGATTCTTTCATATTCATGACTTAAACAGTATGCAGTGTAAGTGCCTGCTGGAGAGTCAGGCTGCTTTAAAGGGCATGTCAGGTTTAATATGCCATATTTGTGCAGTGCACTCCAACCTGCCATTTAAAGTGTGACCACGACTGTGAAGGTCACATACTGTAAGAGGATTTAATAAGATAGGCAAGCAAAATGCCATACTTTCATATATAATGTAAATGTTGTGACAGTCCATCTACAGATTGAAGATTCAAACCCATAAACATGAATGAAAGAATCAAATATTACAGTCACGAGGGTCCCATGTGACAAGAGAAGGTACAGTATCTCTGGTGCTTATGCACTGTTTAAAAAGTGTCATGGCTCCAGGAACATTGCTCTGTTTACATTTAGGTTCCTGGTCCATGAGGAACAGGTTGTATATTGCTGCCTGATCTTTACAACTGTTTGTGGAAGTAGATTAGTTTTTTTTTTCACCATGAGTTATTATATTTTCCACTGCCAACACAAACTTCCTTTAGTTTATTTTTTGTCCTTCAACAAATTCATTGCGTCTTCTGTACATCATGAAGTGTTAGTGACTGCCTTGTATGTTTTTCTGTGCATGACATGATCTCAAAATTATGATGTATACACTTTGTTAACCTTTCACATGCTGTGTTGGTGGTTTGTGTCTCACAGAAATACTAAACCACTGACTCAAAGAATGAATAAGGCTATAGTGAAGGGGTAAGTGTACTTACGACTACTGGGCACAACATGTATAAACGGCATTAAACATTCACCTTGCACACCATATGCCCAGTCCAGGTCAACAGGGTTTTTCCTGGCGCCAAATTGAGCGGGGGTGGTCGGTTAATCACCAGCACCTCTCTATTTGGGCGGGCCAAGGCCACGCCAAAATGTTTTTGATTGATCATTTTCAAACATTTTAAATTCAGGCCAATTAACCACAATTTCAGATACTTTAGACTCAACAAAACTCAAAATGGCCGCAAAATGTATAATTTCAGTAAGTATATTTTATTTAATCGTGTTCCAGTGGTTCTTTAAATAAAATAAAAATGTACTCATTTACAGTTAAAGTGCCAAAAATGTGAACTATCCCATCAAACAGCAAAGTTGAGAAAAAAAAAAAGAAAAACAGTTCACAGGATACAAATTAATGAATTAATGATAGCATGATATGGGCAGACACCAGAGGTACACAATTTTTATTTATTTTTTTGTTATATTTACATGAATGAATGTGAAGAAGAAATGTGACTTTAGGGCCATTTAGAGTAGTACTCCTGGCAAAATATAAATGGATAAAAAAAAACCTCTAAACCAACCATAATAGTGAAGTACAACCAGGGAAAGTGGTATATATATCTGCTAGCTTGAAACACTACCGAGATGGACAACTGTGGTCATTGCATGTTAAAAAACTGTGATGAAGACGTGGTATGATTATATTGTATTAGTTTTTGCTGACATTGACCATTTTAAGTGGTGGTGGCCTGGAAATCGGCAGGTGCAGCTGCCTCCAATATTAATATGCAGGAAAAACCCTGTTCAATTATTCCTTTGTTTCAGTTAGAGCTACAGGTTTGACTGAAAGTCTAAAGTGTCATAAATTAAGTCACAGATAGAAGGGACCTAATGTCAATGGTCTGCTTTGTAGAGAGCACACAAGGTGACCAGAGGTGTAGTGCTATTTGTAAGAAGAACTGCAGCGCATCTATGTGGCACGTTCATTTGTGAACAGTAACCCTTTCCCATACACTGCCCCATTGTTCATTTTGCGTACGCATAGCGTTCATTTCTGAGGATGTGCTCAATCAACACTCTATACGGGCGCAGGATATGCAAGGCAGCCATCATGTGCACGCAACAGTGTAGTTAAAAGCAAGTATATAACTGGCCTTAGTTTGTGATGTACACTGAAACTCTTAAGTGTGTGATGTACGTCTCAAACAATAGCTTCATGGTAGATAGATTGCATAAATGAGTCTGAGGTGATAGGGACTGTGGTTCAGTGGTGCTTGAGGAGGTAGCCAGACATTGCCCGGACACCATGTCATGCCAATGAGGGTCTACCAACTGACCTGTTTGTGTGTGTGTGTGTGTGTGTGTGTGTGTGTGTGTGTGTGTGTGTGTGTGTGTGTGTGTGTGTGTGTGTGTGTGTGAGAACATTCCATGTGAGGTTCCACGATGCTCTTGCCAATCCTTTATTGTGTGTTCACATATTAGATGTCTGTTCAAGTGTGCAACAGTAAAGTGATTCCAGGATCCCCTCAGTGCTTCATAATATCTGCATGTGTGGGTGTGTGTGCACGTGCTGGTGTGTTTGCGCTGGCGGTCAAGGAGGGCGCCTGGGAGGACTGGTGTTTGATTGGCGCGTGCTGCCGAGATCTGCTCCCTCCTTTTAGCGTACGCATCACTTCCTCTCACCCTGCCCAGAGCTACTGCCTCGCCGTCTCACAATCACTCTGACACGATTCCCTCTCTTCTCCTTATTTTTTCTTCGTCTTCTCGTGACTTACTGTCCTTCTTACTTTGTCTTTTCGTTTGTCTTACTATTCTGTCTTAGTTTAAGTGCCTCCTGCATCCCTGCTCCCATTTCACTCTTTGTCCTTGTTCATTGTCTTTTTACTTTTTCCACTTAGCCTTTTTGTTCTATCTTTCTTTCATAGTGCTCCTTTCCCTCCCAGTCTTTATCCATTTGTCTCTCTCTGCTCTCCCTCTTAACTCTCAGAAGGCCACTTTTGTTTTAACAACTTGACAGCCAGTTCATCATCCTCAATGAAGCATTTCGCTGCCTCTCGCTCCCTGTTTCTCTCCTCTTCAACCCCTCCCAGCTCCATCCCTAACCTCTTTCCCTTTCCATATCTGCTCTGTATTCAATCCTAAAGCAACCCCTTTCCTCCTCCTCACCCTCTTCCTCTCCTCCTCCTCAGCTGCTCTCCCTGAAGACAGAGCAGATGCAGCCAGGCAGAACAGCCAGCATGTTCCCATGTTCTCTTATCCAGCTCTGCGGCTGCAGCAGCCCTCTTAAACCTCTCCACTCCTCTCTCCATCACCCCCTTTTTCACCCCTACTTCATTTTCCTCAGCGCACATTGTTTTTTTTCCAGCCTCATTCTCTTTCTTCCATTACAGTTTTTCTCTCTTCTTAATTCTCTTACTTCCCTTATTTGTCTTCTCTCTCTTCCATCCTACCTTCCTTCCTTCCATGCCTTCCCTTGCCTCCAGGCTTTATCCTGGTCCTTGCATCCCTCCTCTAGATTCCCATCCTTGCTAAACATTGCTCAAGGCCATTCTTGTTTCTTTCTTCCTCAAGCCCTCTTCTTTATTCTCATTCCCCCCTGTGTTTCAACCACTAACAGTATGGTTTCTCAGTTTTCTCCCTCTTTCGTCTTCTCTTCCTCTCGGCTCAGCATCAAACCAACTCTCTACTGATCGTCCTCTTCGCTCTACCCAGCTTTTATTTACTCCTTGATTCTCATCAACTCCTCCCTCCTTCTTGTGCAGTTTTTATCACTGTCACACATATGGGTTCATGTTTATACTAATGACTTTCTTGCCTCCTTACTTTGCCTACAGCCTTGTCACATCATGTACAGCAGCATTTTGAGGTGCAGCGAGCTTTAAAAAGGATATGCTCATTTAAATAAAAGACAAAGACACAAAAGCACTTATTGGAGTCAAGTGATTATGTTGGAAGTGGCTGCTAGATATTTGAGTCATAATGATTGATTGATCTGGCTGGATCCTTTCAGTTCCCTCTCAGCTCTTTATCTGTCGCTGTCAGTGTAAACACATGCAACGCCCAGTACGAAGCATTCATCTTATTCAACCACAGCCAGCAATTAGCCCGCTTAGTGTTAAAGCCACTGTGTGAGCTCCAACATATCTCATCCCATATGATATCAATAATGTCAGATTTTTACAATAAAGGCATGCAGACTCCTATAGAAATTATAGTTGCATTGATAATGCCTCGTCACGCCAGAAATGTACAGCAAAATTGAGTCTTGGTGTGGTCAATGACTGCATGAAATATGGACGGAGCTTCCAGGTCTAAAAATACTGAAGCCAATGTGGAAGTGCCTTAAACCTGCATTCTTTCTAATGGCCAGCAGGGTGTGACTCCCCTGGTTTCAAAAACAAGTCCAATTGTATGTAAGCTTATGAGAAAATGACCCTACTTCTCACTGGATTAATTACCTCAGTAAACAGTTTCCTAATTAGTTTATGGTCTCAACATTAGTTTTAAGTCTATTTCAATACAGTCTAATGTTCATTTAATAAATTATGGTCCCATATAGAGTCAAATTGGGCAGTGGTGGCCTAAAGGTTAGGTCAATCCTCTTAGTGAAAGGCAGCGCTTGCCTCTCCCTAATAAGTCGTAGTCACATGGTGGCCATTTTCCCTTAACCTCATGCTCAGGGTGGGAAGCTTGAATGATGGGAATGCTGTTTTCTTGGTTGTCATATAAACATAGGCAACCTGACAAACTATCATCATTTCACAATTTCCTGATTGATCAGCAACTGAAAAGATGATGGACGGTGAAAATCTGGAGGTACATCAGGCCATATGTATAGGTAAAACATATTATATATATATATACTGTGTATATATATATAAGACCATATTTGATAACCCATTACCTAGCGTTAGCATTCAGCCACTTCCTATCTATTATTAGACTACTGCAGGCTCAAATAAATGTGTCCAAGCTGTGTGTTGATGTTATAGAATTAATACACACCTTACCTGTATCATAAATCACTATTAAACAGTAATGTTAGCTAGGAAGTGGCTGAGTGAATGGGTTATGAAATATGTTGTTTTACCTTGAAATATGGCCCAGTGTCTCATCATCTTTTTAGTTCATGATCAATTGGGAAGCAGTGAAATGATAACAACTGGTCAGATTCCTCATGTTTATAGGAATTGCAACCTGGAACACAGCAGTACAACGTTTGAGCTTCCCACCCTGAGCAATGAGTCAGAGGAAAATGGCCTCAGTGTGAATATGGTTGATTACAACCACTGAGGTGCCCTTGAGCAAGGCCGTTAAGCCCAACCGCTCCATTGGAGCTGCTCAGTGGTCAGCAGATCAGACTGTGGTAGTACTGAGCAGTTTCCAGGTGTGAATATGTAACTGTATGAATTGGATCAGGGTGTGCCTGAGAAAGAGTGCATTGCTGCCAGGGAGACCCTCCCTGAATAAATAAAGATGATAAAAGCAGGGAATGCTTTAAGGTGTTGTGATTGACAAGTTGCCTCTGTGGCGTCTCCTCAGGCTCTCAGTCAGATCCAATCAAGATATTCTCCCCAGCTTTCCCCACCCTCTCATCCTAATACAGTCACTTTTGGCTCCAAAAAAACAAAGTGCCAACAGCCATAAAGCCAAACTTGAGGCTTCAAAATGGTCGTTCACAAACCATTGGGTAATATCATGGTGGGTTTCCATTTGGGTGTGGTGTTGAAAGCTTGGTGATGGTGATTTGTGGCTACAACATGGCTGATAAGATAGTTTGACAAGACAGTTTGCATGTGGTTGAACTCATGTCATTGTGGAACACATGCTCATAGTCCCCTCCATATCCCCTCGTCACCATATGGTTCCGTCTGTTGAGTCCTTGGTTTGAGCCCATAAATGGCGGATGTGTACATTGATTACGTCATCCATTAATTAAAGCCCAAAATTGTGTCGTTATAAATGCTTCTGTGATGAGCCCTAATACGAGATACAAAATGCCTACCACATCATCAGACCGAATACAGATGCATGCAGTGTGCTCTATGGTAATTAACTGGTCAGGGGATCTAATTAAGAAACAGTCACAGTATGATCTTAGTTTCAGGCGAGCACACAAACCAATTATAACTGCTGAATAACCTACTTAAAGTCCCTCTCCACTCAAAAAAATGTGCTTTGCTAATAGTTTTTTTCACTTGGTTGCTTGAGTTTGAGTTTGAAAATGAACCATTCATTTGCATATGCAGGGGGTCTGGGTTTTTCTGGAAAGAATGTATCAGACACAAAATATCCAAGCAAATTATTTTATACATGTCTGGAGCTGAGTAATGAATGCTGATACTTCAGAGAGAGATTTAGTTACATAAGTGTTATCAAGCTGCAACAAAACAAATAATGCCATGGTGGTAATTATAAAGATGAATTATTATTTGATTGAACCACTGTACATCTGCATGCATGTGTCTGATGTACAGCCCTGGCGATCCTTTGTTGCATTTTGTTACATCATACACTGTACTATAGGAAAGCACAGGACCAATCACCTACCTGCTTTATGGATGAACTTGTTAACCCTCAACAGAAGCTTGTGAGGACAAAGCTCAGGTTTGTTTGTTGAACAATGTAAAACAAAAGACTTATGCACCAGTGCAGCTTCCTTCATTTCTCGAATGTGACTACATTCCTTTACAGGTTAAAAGTTCACAGTGATAATCCTCACATGGGATGCAGCCACTGCACCTCAAGAAAGTAAATCAGGACATCTTTGTATGGATGAGGTGCAGGCCCCCTGAACCATGAACTGAGATCCTGCTTCTATTATCATGATGCATTGCTGATGAATGAGCGAGCTGCATGCGGAGGCACACTGGATGATTTCACCGCTGCCTGGTGTATTGATCCCCGGTGAGAAGAAGGCGTTTTTTTGGTAATGACCATGGTGTTTCAGATGACACTGGTGGAGATGGATATGATAATGAGGAAAGGAAGAGCAGTGGCTGTGCTCGGTGAGGAAGAGGAAGAGGATGGTGAAGGCTGCTGCAGTGATGATAATCCTATAGATGATGCAGCCAGGGTGGATGGCTCTGATCATGGTGTTGGCGTGACGAAAATGATGATGTTCATTGTGTGTGTGTGTGATTGCATGCCATGAGAAGTGAAGGTGGTGGTAATGTTAAAGGATAAGAGGACAATGATGTGGAGGATGATGATGGTAAATATGAATCCTGGGTATGTGTGTGTGTTTCAGGAAGTGACGCTGAGCAGCCAGCCATCTGTCGGCAGATTAATCCTGGCTGTGCTTAGAGATATTACCGGCTGGCTTATCGCCGTGGCAACAAGCCTTCAATCCCAGTCCAGCGCAGCCACCATGTGACCTCGCCGAGGAAGGTGGGTGGGGGTTGGACACACACGTGCACGGTGGCACACACACACACCACACACATGAACACATCAGGCACACACAGAGGTTTGGTAATATGATGCATACATGCATATTCAGTATTTTGTTAGTGCACAAACGCTCCTGCATGCATCAACTGTGCATTAAAAAGAGAGGGGGGTTTAAGAGAAAATGTGACTGTGCTCCTACACACATACACGCACACAAACACACACACAAACACACATGCTTCCTCCCCTCTCATCAGGGCCATGGTCTAAAGGTTTTAATCCTGCTGAAAGGTTTCAGTGTCACCTATTGAGATCAGAAAATGTCATTGCGCCAACCAGCCGGGCTGCATGCAGCTCTCTGCAAATATTTTTTTCAGGCAGCTATATATAGACCTGTATCAATATGAATTGTGGACACCTTTGTTCTGTTTCCATCACACCACAGAATGCTTTTGTATTTTCTAAATCCCATCACTCCCACATGCTCAAAAATCCACCCTCTCACGTTTTCTATACACACACATCACATTGTACAGGAGGCAGAAAACACACATACTGCATGTACACACAAGCGCTTTCAGGTCATAAATCAGCAGGCACGAGGCCAGTTCAGGCTTGATGTAACATTCAAGGTTTTATTCAGTCTTTACATACAGTACACCAGTCAGAAATATACAGTGGACCTTCAACAAAGGTCCGTCAGGTACACCATAAAATCTGCAGTTGGAAACGACAGATTTTCAGATGAAGGTTACAAAGCGTGAAGTGTGTTTGAGTGTTTCATCGTTCCTGTTTTCAGTCCATGCTTTTACATCCAGACAGATGTCACAGTAGAAGCTATGCTCAAGAATGACAAGTTTCTAGGGTTAAGATAATTAACTATGTTCCCTTTCTGATCCCTTAAATATTGATTACCACAATAGGATGCCAAATATTGGCTAAACATGACATTGCTCCCCCACTCCCCTGACAAATCACCATTCAGGTTTCATCCCTCCTTATAACATGTAGCTTCTCACACAGTTTACAGACGCACGTCATGACATAAAGGTTAACTGACCATGAGGTACTGGTCTGAGAGGAGAAGTGGAAAGTTGAGAGGCAGACCTGACATCTGATCTTCCACACTTGTTCATCATCTCTCTTTACAATTAAAACTCGGTGAATCACATCTGCAACCCTGCTGCCAGTAGGTGGTTGCAGAGCTGGTGAGAGAGAGATGCACAGGGGGGCTGTTTGGCCAAATCCGGACGGTCGTTTAAATTTCACCCTGCCTGTATCTGCCACTCAGTGTAATTAGATGAAGTAATCACGATTGATATCATGACGGATTAGTGAGAGGTTGAGAGGTCCTTCTCTGAACCCTGAAATGGTTATAATCCAGCCCACAGGACAGCAGCACCAGTATCAGACATGGCTGGAGGTGGGGAGGAGGGAGTTTTTGATTTCAGAATGAAATGAAAATTGAAGCTGAACATCTGGATGAAAGGAGCTTTATAACTTTCATTTTTCTCATTCAATTAAACACAGTAAAAACCTTTTTTTTTATTGGAAACAAGATGTCTAATTTTCAATTTAAATGCAAAAATGATCGCCTAATTAACTACATATGGATGTGATTAACCTTGGCCCATGAGTGCACGTTGTATTCTGTCAAAGTAATGCACCAAGTCAAGTTTAACCTTTTTCTTTTTTTTAAATCTATGGCTTTTTAGATTGTAATAAGTAAGAAGCCCTTGAATGTATACGAGATACAGGGCAACTTGCTCAAGGGCGACCAACCAGCCCTTAGCATTGGCTACATAATGTGATTACTAAATCAATCTGAGGTCCTGTCGGCAGCGATTCAGAAAGTAATGTAGTAGTTCAGTGAGCTCTGTGTTAATGAATGAAACAGCTCATTTACATGCTGCTTTCCTGAGGAATCAGATTGTTTGCTACTGTTCTGCAGTACAATGTGGAGAGTTTCATGAAAAATGATATCATTACCTGCTGTGGGCTTTTGTTGCCCATTTGTTAGTAACAGTCAGGAGTAACAGCTAGTTTGTTTAAGGAGACCTGCATTGCTACATGATGTGTGGTATGTGGGGCAGTAGTGTGCTGAAGACAAGGGAATGTATCTTAATTAACGTTTTTGGTAACAAGTCCAACCTCAATAGCACCAAGAGGTAAATAATCAGACTTCAAGACAATTTTTTGGGTGGCCTTTACAGTACAAGATAAGATGGTAAATGGAAAGTTCGGGCCAGACGCCAGAAAAAAATGTTGGCAGTTTACATTTCTGTGAACTATGGATATGTTCAAATTTGTACACGTCAGCAGTCACACGCCAAGCCAGTGACTGCTGTTCAAGCCTGCGTTTCAACATTTGTAAGTGTGAAACAACTGGATATTTTTAAGGAGACGTCGGCACATTTCCAACAACAAAACCAATATTAGCTTCTTCTAACCTGAATGAAGTGGTTTGTGTGCTTTAACCTAACCAGACCATAAGCACATTTAACCTTGCAGACGTAACGTACACTGCCAACATTTATTCTGGCGACTGGGTTCGAGAGTATGCTGACATGTTTAATATCATTTCTATAAAAGCGTTTGTGTGTGTTAATGTAGTAACAGCATTTTTTACTAGAAAAGATTGGTGTAAAAGATCAGCATTGTTTTCTTTCCTGAGTCTGCTGTCAGTGTACTGTACCCCAATAAGTTGTCCATAAGGAGCTTCACTGAGGATTTAACCATATTTAACACATTAAGAGGCTGTAAATTGCAGGTTAATTACACATTGTGCTGGGGACTAAACCCTGGAATGTTGTGGCGTCTGACATCTTATGGTGCCAGTTTTTAACCTGTATGCTTATATTCCTGTTTACCCTGTGTTGTACTGGCTTATAAATCAAAACATCCTCCACGACAGATTGTAAAGGTATATATTCATGTGCAAATTTCTTAAAGTAGAAGATTTACTGTACGTAGTGTTTTCAGAATCTTTTGGGAGGTAAATTTGAGACTGATAACCTGTAATAGGAAGTTTTAACATCACTGAGTTGGTATTGTCTTCCTGGCTCTGTACCGTCTGAGGAACTGGGTAATTAATATACACACTTGGCATCAAGACATAATAGCTTCGCTCCACAGTTTGGACTAAAAAAAAGTCTTTCTTTTAAGATTCTGTTGAAGAAAACATAGAAACATGCTTATTCTAGCCATTACACATGCAGTTTAAAAAATCTTTGAAAATTAATGAAATTTTGCATATCACTTTGGCAAGGGAGGAAATATATTTTTTCTGCTAGTCTTATATTTCAACATTCTACCCTTGATTTTACACATTGAAAAAAAAAGTTTTTTTGTTCCTTTACATAGAAAAAACATCTTTCTTTTTTGATATGTCACTGCACAAAAAGAGCAACAGACAACAAAATGAATCCACAAGTCAAAAAGATAAGCAAATGAGAAAAAAAAAGTTGCATAATTCATTTCACATTGACAAATATAAATGTAGACTGTGGAGACTGTGGAGAGTAGTGGACTGTTGGAAGAACTGGGGCCGGCTTTTACTTTGGAAAATGGTGTACCCACTGACTGTGTAACTTCTGGAGTCATGAGTCACTAATGAATGCTGGATAAATGTAAACCAAAGAAAACCAGGACACATTTATGGCCCTCTACATCCTCAAACTGTGTGTGTATGTGTGTGTGTGTGTGTGTGTGTGTGTGTGTGTGTGTGTGTTTCTGATCTGAATGAAACCAGACATAAGAACAGAATCCAAGAGGAGGAAACCGAAATCAAACTGCTGTTCTAAAAGTCAGACTAGCTTGTTTTCCTTGAATGAATGTCTGTTTAACATGTTTGCATCGACCAACCACCAAAATAGGCCTCACACCAGCATTGACCTGTGCTCTGTGGAGATTACAGGAGCGCTGTACTGTGCAGGGTCTGACCAGCAGGAGCTGCGTATAGTACAGGACATTGGTTTGGCCTTTAAGCTCAAGGTCAATGTTTTAAGCCTTTGCTAGAAGCACAAGGTTCCAGTAAGTGAGGGAAACCATCACTCAACCTCTATTATTAGGCATTCTGGCGTGCCCTGTCAAAGTACTTGTCCTTCTTAGTGTGTACAGTAGTCTGCACCGATCCCATTGAGCCCCATAGAAATCCTCAGAGGAGTCTAAATCTGGGGATAATCACCTGTAAGAGTCATAGAGATTATGACAGTGGGAGTGAATGGAGGAACAGAGAGTTACGGGGATTTCTTCTTCTGCACCAGCAGTTGCTGCTGCTCCCAGACCTGCTGTAGCTCTGGCTGATGATCAGTGTATTTGCAATCAGGTGAATTGAATTTTTCTTAATTTTTCTTAAATGTAAGGTTCTACTTAACTACAGATTCCTATGTGGGCACATTTGAGGCTTTCAATAGTGTTAACAAATTTTCCTTTTATGACCTAGGAGTTTGTCCAAAGGCATTGTGGGAAATGTAGGAAATCACTACAAGCAGATAAGGCAAGTCGAAGGAAAGTGGAAACAACAAAAAGTTAAATTACAAAAGTTTTTACACATTTCTTCACATTTACAGCAGATAATGCTGCAATCTAATGGCAGACGAAGCCAAAAATATACAGTAGCTGGAATCTGGTATCTAGTAGTGCATGAGTGGCCCCTGTAAGAATCAAACACCCAAATGTGGCAGTGTTGAGCTAATGCAGTGTTGAGCTACATAAGGCCATTTAGATTGCAGTAGTAGAAAAGGTTCTCAGTTGACACATCTACAGGCCAGGGCTAAAGCACCGACCACTGATGTGCTACAGCATGTTGAGCTAAAGACGCATTTATGGATTTTTTTCCTCAGTTAGCTGATATTTTGGTCTCTGTAACATGATCAATGAGCATGAACAAATTTAAACATACAAAATTGGAGTTAGGGCTTGTGTCACCATGGACAACACTATGCTGGTCCAATGTATTTCTGTTTGTGGGTGTTCATGACATTTTCCTTTAAAAGATACCACATGTAGTCCACTGAATTGTCTCTATGTCTGGTTTCACAGGCTCACAGTGTGATAGCTCCTTGTTATAAATAATGCTCTTGTGTGTGTATGTGTGTGTGTATGTCTGTGTCTGTGTCTGTGTGTGTCCACTGACACAGCCTTCATCCCAAAATAGCTTCCTTCAGTCTGCCACTCTCCCACTCGTCTGCATTAATCAAGGTGCAACACTCTCTGTCATCTTCATCTTTTTCTTTCATGTCATTCTTTTCTCTTACAAGGCATGCATGTTGAAATCCAGTCAGGAAAGAAATGCTAAATGAAAACCACTGAGATTCAAAAACACAACTGTCCCTAGAGAGTTACTACTCACCGGTTACATAGCTTGATCATTCAAGAAACATCGCGTCATGTAAACATGCCTTTTTTCAAAATGGCTTACAGGCCAAAAATCGCCTGAAGCTGTGCAGCTGATTGTGAAGAAAAACCAAGGCTCTCTGTAGAAAACACGCAAAGGTGATGTGTTTTTAACGGCTGCATTGTTCTACATTTTGAATGCAATTAAGTAACAATTGCGATTAAGGTTTCCTGGGCAGCTGCACAGCTTCAATGCGTTTTAAAACAAAGCTCACAAACTTGTCCCTTCCCACCCCCTACATGTCATTAATCAGTTCCATCAGTGAAAAATGCTTTAAACTAAACAAAAATGAAAAAAGACAGACAGTTTATACATTTAAAAAAAACAGCAATATGATATCCCAACCAACCCGCTCGCAAAGATAAATAAATCTATTTGGATATATTCTAAATGGATAAATAATATTACCATGATATACTCTATATAACTTTCCAACAATAATTAAATATCTCAAGGATGGCACCATCGCTTTCTCAAAAAAAATTATAACTCATGGTGATATATTTTTATAAAATTTGTAATAAAGTGATCTGTTCCTCTCCTCTACAAGCTCCCGTTCCCATCCTCTCCTCTCCTCTCCTCTCCTCTCTTTCTGTCTCTCCATCTTCTCTCAGCACACTGGAATGCTGAAAGGAGGGAAGTTTGGTTTGTGCTTTAGGAGAGACTGACATTTACACACTGTTTGTCCATTTGTTCATTAGTTCCTCTCCTAAGTTTATGCAGAAGGACTGCAGCAAGGGTCATTACTGTCATCCGAAGCCCCTGGGGTCTATATAGCTGCCAACCGTTGAGTGGAGGGAGCGAGAGATTGGGGAGAGGAAAGAAAAAAAGTGTTTATGGTACTCGCCGTGTTTGTGTTAAAATCATCTTTTGCCAAGAGACAAAACATAAACATCGTCAGTCTTTTTCTCTTGGTTTTGGCTCGTGACGATGTTCCAGCAGAGGCGAGGGTGACACTGCTCAGAGGCAGCTTTTTCGCTCTTGGCTTTGGTCTAACTCAAGTCTCTGATGCAGGAAAGACAAACGCTCCCTCTGTCCCTCCTCTGGTATGTCGTATGTTTTTTTCCAGAGCGTGATGTCTCCCACCTTCTCTCTCGCTCTCACGCACTCACCTTCGTTCTCAATAGTCCGTCATGGCTCTGACAGTTCTTCCGTTCCTCTTTTAATGATGTTGCTGCTCATCCTCCTCGTCCCATCCACTATCCTGTCCTCCCGTTTTCATTGAGGCTGACACAGTCCAGAAGTAAAGCACCATGGGATGCATCAAACACCGCTGTCATCTTCCAATATCCCCAAAGAATACAAAACAGCCTCTCAACTGTTCCCAGCTCCCTTCCCCTCTTCCTCTCATCTCTAGTCTTTGCCTCTTCAGCCTCTTGAGGATTTAATTCCTCACTTTAAAAGAAATGAGGAGCAGAGGAGAAGGTAATTAGTTTAAAAAAAGGACAAAAAGTATAAAATGGCAGTTGGAATATCCCCCCATGAGACCAAAATGTGTGCATCATGTTCATGCGCAGAACAAATCTTTTATTCTCTTTTTTTAATTGTCTTCTTCCTCTGCTCTTTAATGACTTTGAGTTTAAGTCATAGAGCCAGAGGTTTGGTCTTTTTACATTCTGTTTCATTCCATCATCACAGAGAAGGGGTCATCTTCTTGACCTCCCCACCATCTTTGTTAAATTAAAATCATAATTAATTCACTCTCTCTCTTGCACATTCATCCCACTCCTCCTCTTTTCCCTCTCTTCATCATCAGACGTAGGCTGACTCACTGGACTGTGTGCGTCCAAGATTTGGGGGCTGGGACAGATGCGCCATGTCCTTCTTTCTGATCTCGCAGATAGACTTCCTGCGGGCCTGGACACCCCTGATGGCCGCCTTGATCTTGCGCCAGCCCAGGTGGTTGAGCTCGGCCAGGTTGAGCACAACACAGATGCCGCTTACAGCAAACATGAACACCAGGAAAACCGTTTTTTCCGTGGGGCGAGACACGTAGCACTCCACCTCCTTCAGACACGGGTAGCGGTCACACTCGAAAATCCCAGGCACACTAAAGCCGTAAAGGAAGTATTGGCCTGCCAAGAAGCCAATCTCCAGCGCGTTTCTGAACACCACCTGAATGATGTAAAAGCGGGAGATCCCTTCTTGCCGACGAACCTTGGAGCTCTTCCCGTGGGTTAGGCCTCGAGGGGCATTGGGGATCTCCTTCACCTCCAGACAGTCGGGTTCTTCCTTCCCTCCTCCGCCATCACCGCCATGTTGAACTAGAATTCCATTAATGTTGCGGAGCTTTCGCGCTCCGTCCCTTCCGCCGTAGTCCCTTTCCATTATGGGATACAGGAAGGAATAGCGCCGGTCTTTCTGCTTGGCCGACTGGTGGACGGAGTAGGTGATGAAGCAGAGGCTGGGCGTGCACACCAATATGATCTGGAAGACCCAGTAGCGAATGTGGGAAATGGGGAAGGCCTTGTCGTAGCAGGCCTGGTTGCAGCCTGGCTGAAGAGTGTTGCAGATGAACATGGTCTGCTCGTCCTCGTACACGGTCTCTCCAACAATTGCAACGATCAGGATACGGAAGATCACCACTACTGTTAGCAGGATCCTGGAGGAGAAAGAGAGAGATAAATGGGGTTAATAGTCAGAGACGTACAGCGATTAACTGTGTCAGGAGGAATGAGATGTCCTGAGATATCCTTCCCAGCAGAGGTTCTACAGATGTGCTGAGTATGAGAGGACAGTGCGGGAAAGCAGGGAAGACGACTAACAGAGATAAGAGAGCTGGTAAAGGATGAATGTGAATGTACAGAATAAAGATTTCAATCTAGAATTGTATATAATCAGCTTTGAATAGTGTAAAAATGGACAATGAAATATTATGCTGAGTTAGAAATGTCCGTGTGCAAGAGTAATCTACTATTATTAGGATCAATTAACAAAACTATGAAGTTTTTAAAAGCAATCATTTAAAACATTAAAAGTGTTCAGTGAGATGAATTCATTGTAATGTAATTGCAGAGATCTGTGGCTTTGCTTGCAGGAAATCATTTTTCACACATATTCAACTTTGATCAGAGCCAGAATCCAAAATAGAGCAGGCTATGGTAGCTTTTTAGCTGTGTTGCATCATTCCCTTTTATTCAGTCTCCTCTGTTGGAGAACTGTTCCAGTTCTAACAATACTTTACAGACATTCATGAGACATAAGTCGTTCGTACAAACACATCTTTTGAATGAATTGGTGTCCCATTAGTAACAAAAAAAAAATGAACCCAGTGGTAAGTATAAGTCGCAGTACAGAGAAAATGGAGAGTAGCTCAGTAAACTATTATTGACTAGTGCTAGCAAGGTCCGGCTTGCTAGTGTGTTAGCAGTTTGTTACTTTGTGAAGACGCACCGATGAATTTCACTGTACCACTTACCACTGATGTGAGCAGGCCTTAATAATACATGTATATGCAGGATTATAAATATATGTATCATTGTCCAAGTTATTTTTTGATCAATCAACTATTTTTATGACTAACTATAAGAGAACTACTGAGACTGTATGGAGGAACTGTAGCAAGAGTAAAAAAGAAGAGGAAATTGCACATTACCACTTGCTTTAAAAACTACACAAAAGGGCAAGATAAAGTAAGAGGAGGAATCTATTATAGGACACAAATTCTGAATGAAAGAAAACGAAGAATCAAGGTCGAGAAAGAGTGATATGAAATTGGATTCACAGCAGGGAAGAAGGACCTTGAACTCCTTAATCAGTAAAGAGAGGTGAGAGAGCAGACATCGGGGCAGAGAGGAGAGAAAAAAATCTGTACTAGTGATGGAGAGGGACTTTGTGTCACTGTTGAGTCGCTGTTCCTCCTGATAAGAACCAGAGAAGAATAGTGCTCCAAATCTCATTCATCACCCGGAGTAAACACTCGAGAAGAAGAACAGTTATGAGCGGAGCCTCGACGTGTCGTCAGTGCTCGTAACTCACAGCCCCGTTATCTCCGATTCAAGACGCAATTTCTAAGTGTGTGTTTTGTGAGGGCGTTTACAGGTAAGAAGACGTGAGATGACACATCTCATGTAATTTTGGTATCTTCTGCATCATTAGGCCCAGTTGCCGTGGCAACCTCAGATTAGACTATCTTAAATCAGGGCTGTGATTAGTTTTGACACACATCCAAAAACACACACAATCATGCAGAGGAATCTCTCAGTTGTTGACTGTGCTATGAAAAAACAAATACAGGTATTCTCTGAGAGATTATTGAATCTGAAATTGGGATTACTGCGATTCACTCAATTCAGTGTGCATATTAATGTGTGTCTTTCTAAGTGTATGCTTAGATGTGCTGACTTGTCATGTGCATACACTTATTGTGTCTGCATGCTTCATGATGCTAGACATACACACAGCCCTGATCTGTTTCTTCTCTTGCTGACATCTCTCTCTTTGTTCTTTTCTTACTTTATTCATCCCTCATTTATTTTTCAGATCTGAGACCAGGCAAGCACTTTAGATAGCAGGCTTTTTGCAGTGGGTGCAAGCCTGTTGGATGTCTCACGATGTAATCTGTGACTAAACAAAGTCTGGAACAAGGCTGCAGACCACAGAGAGGCCTGGATGTTGCTGTTAATCTGTTGATTGATTGCTGCCTTGTAATTCAGTCCCACAGATATGCAGGAGTTCCTGCATACCATAAGATCAACTCTTACTAATCACCACCATTTATATTAATGATAATCTCATAAATAATGGTATGATAAATCGCTGTCATTACTTCATATGAACCCAGAGTACACAAGATTAAAGCAGAACCATCAAAACCTGACCTCATTACATTTATCATGGATTTATGGGTTTTTGTGCATACAAGTCAATAGATGGTGACATATAAAAATGGCTTTTGAGGCAGTGCTGATGGGCAGTGGGATGCTGCAGGAAGAGCAATTTAGTCCTGAGAAAATGTCAATGTGCATAACACAGAGCATTTAAATTTAAAGAGATGAAGCTTCACAACAAACATACTGTAAGCGCTTTTTGGACTTTAATAGTGACTGCCCACCAGTTTTGTGAAAAGCAGTTACATTTCACCGCCTCATCATTTTTATGCTGTTTTCAGGACAAAATCCCTTGATATCTGGCCTGCTACCTGTGACATATATAACAAAAACTAGAAAAGTTAAAGTTAGTAAGTAGTTAACATTAAATAGTTAGTAAAAGTGAAAAACATTTTCTGTAACCAACCACAGAGTAGATAGAATATCTGCTTCCTGTTTATACCGGCACATGCATGCACAGTGTAAATGAACGGTGATGAGATATGAGTTGTTTTACAACCCTTTTACATCCACAGACGTGTGGACTTGGCCTCAGCAGTAAACACAGAAAGTTCATTATACATCACTTCCTATATTTTATCATCCATGTCACGCACCAGATGTCAAATATCACAAGAGCATTGCAGCTGGAGCCATAATGGTCCAGTCATGTAGGGTTGTAAGTCAAACACTGTCACAGCACTTTTACACCAAAATTAGCATGTACGTATATGCAGATTTTTTTATGCAGTAAAAATCTGCTAAAAAATATGTGTTTGACTTTTTCACATTGCCAGGAGAGAGAGCCAAGAGGTTGGTTTCCTATTTTGTTTTTCCTTATGTTTTTTTTTGTCGAATGTAAAAAGGGTGTTACAGATTCCATGTCTGAAAGGGAATATGGTTGCTGGGCAGATACATCACTGAATCCTGAGGGTGCTTATATATACATTTACACTCACGTATGTTATCAAATACTATCCCTTTGGCAGTGAAATCATTGTAAAGCATTGAGAACTTCAGCATTTGCTTATTTTGTAGTTGGATTATGTATTTTTATTCTTCTCAGTAGAGGATATCCCTCACTCCTCTTGTGAGATTGAACAGTTATACAGGGATGCTTTCTCCTCTGACAGCAGCCTCAGTAGGCAGCTTTCCATTTAAAGTCCCACCTTAACCTCTTTCCTCTATTTCACCTGCAGCTCTCTCTCTCAAGATAAGTCTGGATTTATAAGATACAATCAACCCGAGGCAGTTGCTGTCACTTGAATTTACCTCGGGGCAATCCACTGCATTTCATAGAGAGAGTGCTATTTGTGTACAATCAGTGTAGATTTATCAAATCAAACTCTGTTCATCTGGACGCTATTGTGACTGCGCAGTGGATCCGGGGGACGCCCATGCCACTGCACCTTACACGTTGCCAGATAATCATTAGATGGCATTTGGCTGTGTGAATCTACCAATCGCACAGTGGCTTTACCAGTCTTGTGTGGCACAGATGTGGAGTCGAAGGGCAGAGTTAATCCTTTCCAAAGTCTGACGGCGTGCCGATCACATGTACCTCTCATCACTGATGACCTCCAGAATGAAAAATAAAATACTTATTGCCAATCCGCCCACCTGTGATCAGCTGGCATGTGGAGAGGGATCGGAGGAGGGAGAAAGAGAAAAATAACCCGAAAAAAAAATGAAAATGCTTTTGCCCTCGTAGTGACTCCATTAAGGAGCTTAGTGAGCAGAGAATTCACAATACCAGAGTGAGGGAGCATTGCACCAACTGTGCTCACGTGTGCACACAAACACACACATGTATTCTATATGGGCACATATACACACATGCACACGCGCACGGATATCTGTGCAACAAAACACCAAGCAAACAGTGAAATGGAGGCTGTTTTAGACTAGCTGAGTACTGAAAGAAGACGTCAAATTGCTGTTGAAGATGAATGAGTTCCAGACAGGGATAAAAAGATTATAAAGTCACCAAAAAACCAAGTGTGGCTCGGACATCTTCTCCTTAAATTAAAAGAGAAACCTGCCAGTGCTGGGACAGAGTGCGAGAGATAGAGGGGGGTAGTAAGGAAAAACCAGCAATGGAGGAAAATCTCATCATAGAGAATGAATTATATAATAGCTTCCACACGCAAACCCACTGCTGTAATCTGTGGCTGGGCCAAGGGAGGATTCTTGCATTAGGTTTTTTTTTTTGTTAATGCCATCGAATAGCTTTAGATTATCGTACGCCACACAGCAACCCCCACCTGTTTTTTCTCTCCTCTCCAGAGAATCTTTTTTCTTTTTTTTTATTCTTTCATTTGTGCTCCTGGTGTCCCTGCTCTGGCCCTGTCTCTCTCTGTGACCCCCCTCCCTCTCTGACAGGAATAATCTCCAGATTGTGTCTGTAGGTTTCTACGAAGAGCCTCCTTTCTCTGTGAACACTCAGAGGGGACGTGAAAATGCATGTGGTTTCCCATTAAAACTGAAAACAAAGTCCTTCTAATGCACTCTCTAATTGTTTCTGCACAAAACCAAATTGTGGAGAACCATTTATGCTCCATTTGTGTTGGTGAATTGATGAGTTAAGTAATATCTTGATGACAGTGTTGCGTTTTCATTGAAGTCAAGCAAACATGCTAAAAAGCTGCTGGTTGCAGCCTTTCAAATATGTCTTTATTGTCATTTTTACTTGAATACTTTGCCGTTTTGGACTGTTGGTTACACAAAAAAAGCAACTTCAAGATGTTTGCTCAGGGTCTGACATTTATTTTTTACTATTTTCTCATACTCTTATAGATTAATGCTGAAATAGACAACTTTTCAGTTGTAAAACTTTTCAGCTTGTGCCTTGAGCCAACTTTTATTTTTCTGGGACAAATCCAACTCAGTGGAAGACTAAATATCATAGTGAAAGAGAGGTTTTCTAGGGAACCAGTTTATACGTGATTACACTGAGCAGTCAGTATTTACTTTACAATGATAAGTTAAAGCAAAAAATAAAAATAGTCTAAATGTTTTAAATTAATTTATAAAAAATAGAAATGAACCAATGAAAACAATCATTGGTTTGGATCCACGTCTTATACCATATGCTTCAAGCACATGGCAGACCTATAGGCACATATCTTTACACACTCACAGCCTCTATTCCCAGCAGACAATATTTACTGTTCCCTTTGACTAATAAGTTGCTTGTGTTACCACACAGGCGGTGGTGTTTATGCAAAACATTATGCCAACACAACTCCAAACGCCTCCTCTCCTCCAGCAATTGTCTGTCGCTGAACTGCTGTCTTTCTCTCTTTCTCTTCTTGATTATCTGACGGCGGATAGCTTGCACTGAGGGGCGTTTGTCTCATTCAAAGCTCTCATTATGGACGTGCAGTTAATTGTCAGCAATGAAATGTGTAGTAATGTGAAAAATAATCATAGTTTCTGCATCTTAGTTCCATCTGCCCCCTCCCCTCCCCTGACACTCACACAAAAAGCTGTTGCTGCACCGGCACACTGCATTATTCAACTTCCAGAGAAATTGAAATGCCATTCACAGTGCAGCTCCTTTGATATTATTGAGGATCTCCCTTAATGTTTAATGTCAGTCTGTTTTAATGAAATCTTCAACGCTGTTTACATCTTAGTTGGAGAGGATGAGCTCGATAAAAATAGAAGCAGGGCGTGAGGTTGGAGTTGTGTGTAGCTCAGGAAGAAGAGCTATAGTTGAGTTTTAGGGTTGAGGGTGGCAAACACATATGAAAAACATACTCATTTGTGTTGTTGTGAGGTAGATTATCATGTCCACTGAAAAAAATACACAAAATGTTGTTCGCCACTGAGAAACGGGACCAAAGGTGAAGATGTCGATAAAAGTAGCATAGCACAAAATTCAGGAATTGTGAACGAAGGAGATAACAGAAGAAAATAAAACAGGATAAGGCAAAGCTGTGTGAGGATAATGAGGAATAAGAAGCAAAGGACAGGATATAATTGGTCAGGGATCGATAAGGAGCGCAAGGTTTTGGAAGATGTGGCGCGGAGATAAAAAAAAGAAGGAGGAAGAGCGGCTGTGGTTCCTTTACCCAGAAACCCGAAACAACCCCCCCTTCCGCTTTCCCCTCGTCTCTCCTCCCTCTCTCACTTCAATCTCCCCTCCACTCAACTTCCCTCTGCTAGTTACCACGGCAACAGGCAAGGGGCAGAAAACGAAGGGAGATGAGGAGAGAGAGAGGGAGAAGTGTGCCGACTAGAAGCTAAGTCAACTAAAGAGAAAACAGCATGTTTCTGTGAGGAGCGGAGCAGATTTGTTGCACCAGTTAGAGCGTGGCTTAGGTGCCTCTAAGATGCTTGATGCTTGTTTACTTTATGCAAAAAGCCTGAAGAGGAGTTTGCTGAAACAATAAATTATGCCAGCAGGGCAAACTAAATCCTGCTACAGTGTAGGAGTTGCTTAGACAATAATTCAGTGAGGAAAACCAGAACATATTGGCCCCCTTTCAGAGAAAAGACACTTAGCTTCTCCTGTTGTTCATAAGCTGACAAGAAGAAAAGATGTTGAAAATAGGTTCTTGTCAAAGTAGGACACAGAAACCATTTTAAAAATGGATACATAGTCTCAAAATAGCTCAATTTTCTGGTTTTGAAATGTTGAATTTTAGGACGGATTTTTGAAGGATGATCAGCAATAAGAGCAGCTCTTAGCTCTGTCTCTGCAGGGTTAGGAGTCCGTCAGCTGCTCTCTGATGTAAACAAGTCCAGTGATATGGTTGACCTGATAATCCTTTTCAGAGCCTCACCTTTAGCCCCCATCAATACCTGTTCCCTCACCGTTTAGCTCTGCTTTTTTTCTCCACTGCTGCCTTGCCCCGATCCTCTGCTTCAAGACCTGCGGCTGCAGTTCTGTTTACACTGTTAATAACACCAGTAACCTGTATACCTCTTACCTATTTTAACCACCAGCTCTGATATATTCACAATCAGCTTCCCATTTTGTGTCTTCTGTTTCACAACCTCTGGTCTGTACTGTGATTTCCTGCAATGCAGTCTGGTCATCAGGCTGTATCGCAACTAATACATTGGGTCACTTTAAGTCAGAGGTCTGGAACCAGGCACTGTGGTTACACACCAAATGCAATTTCATGAAGTGAGCAGTCCCTCCTTTCAGAGGTCAGCACATCTAACCAAGCGAGCGCAGCCTGATGGGATTGTGGTGGCTGTGTGAGCCAGACATGCTATGTAAGAAGTTGCTGTAAATTTCAGTGTAAGCTACTGTTATGTCATTAAGCAAGATGGCCACATTGACTTTCAGGCTGAATTATCTGTCTGTCAAACGGACTTTCACATCACACTTCAGGACTTTAGTGACCATCACCACCGTTGAGATTTGGCAGGTGGGCATGCCAGCTACGGTTACCCATAATACCCCGTCTCTGGGTTGCAGAGACACTTATGTGTATCCTCAGAAAAGCATATTTCCAGCTTTAGGAGGTTCAGGTGGATCATTTTACACAGGATGTTCCCTAACTTTAGACTAAAACTGCAATTGTAGTGTAGTTTTACTCAGCTAAACTGAATTAAACCAAAAAGTAATGAATCTCAGTTTATATTCAGACAGCACTATAAAATGGGGAACTCACTATATAGCGAGTTGTTAGTGATTTCGGACACAGCCACAGTCATACATGAGCATATCACTGCCATCATACATTAGAAGTGACTGACAAACAACGTCAGTCTGCTGATACAGGGGCCAGATTAGAAAACACTCATATTCGTAATGTTGGATAGCAAAGACAAATAGACCTATTTGTTGGTAGAGGAAAAGTACTTATGAAATACCAGGTCCATATAGGAGAAAAAAGAAGGTTATTTCAAGTCTGGCTAAAGTCTACAGGGCATTTCAAAATTGGTATAACAGATTGCAATTTAGATCAAAGATTGTGATTAAATAGATAGTGATATTATTTTTTTCCTCAGTCCATCCATCTCTGTGTTTACTCCAGCCTTTATCCTGTCGTTCTTCTGCTTATTTCTATCCCTCGTAATGTTTTGACGTTCTGTCTCGTGTGTCTTAAGGGTGCCAGGTGGTAACCCAAATACAACATACCAGCAGCTCTGACAAATCTAATCCTGTCACATCAAATGTGGACACACACTTGTCATGCTCTCTCGCTCTCTCACTCTGTGTGTTCCTTTGCCAAGGTTTATCAATAGCTCGTAGTTCACGGCGGGTCACCTGGCACCAGGCTGAATCCATCACACACAGGAGCCCTCAGAGAGACACACACACATGCACACACATACAACCAGAAGGGACGTTCCGGTGCTTCAGGCCAGTGACAGAAGGAGTGAGGGGGCTGCACTCTCCCCTGCTGACAGACCTTTATCCTGCATAGCCACCCACCTTCTGACATGTACACACACTGACACACACATTCACACACGGACACTCTAGATCACACTCTCATACTAAGACAAAAATATATAGTGTGTGCTTGTCTTGCGTACACAGAAACAGACAATGAATTATCTAGGGACACCTCTCCATGCACATGTGCACACACACATTTTAATCAGAGCCACACAAACACAAACACACACGCTCTTCCAGCTGTTGCAGGGCGTCACAAAGCCGATTGTGTCTGACATTGCCGGGTGTTAGTTCCATCCTCTCAGAGGAAGATGAAGATGAATTTCTATCATACCATCCAGTGATGATGGCTTTACCATCGTCTAGCCTCTCCAAGCTGGTGGCTTCAGAGTCTGTCAGGTTTAGTTTGGTTCCATTCAGCCTGATCATCGGCAGTATGCACCACTCTGATTTATTTGGATGAAAAATCAAAGAGCAGTATTTGCAAAGCATCTAAAAATAAATGGCCCCAGGAGGATTAGTTGTACATATATACAGTGTGCTATATGCAATGTTGTATCAATTTACTTCAGTTCTGTACTTAAGGTACTTCTGCTTTACTCAAGTACTTCCATTTTACACTACTTTATACTTCTACTCCACAACTCCGCTGGAAAATTCTGTACTGTTTACACAATACGATATAAATAAACAATACAAAAAATGTATTTAATAGCTTTCGTCACTGCATTTATTTCAGATACTTTCTTTAACTTAAAGAACATACAGTATGATAAGTGTAGATATATCAAAGTGTGTGGTTGAGGCAACTTGTAACGTTTCAGATGAGTTGTTTCGCCCCTTAATCATGTCACAACCCCATAGATTTATCTCATGACCTTTTGGAAGGGGCCTGACCCTGCGGTTGAACTTCTGCTGGATTGTAAAGCAGTTACAGCTAGCTCCACATCGACCAGCTACAACATTAACATGCTGCCTGTGCACTGATGCGATATTATTAAAAGAGACATATTATGCTCATTTTCATGTTCATAATTTTATTTTGGGTTACTACTAGAATAGATTTACATGCGTTAATGCTCAAAAGACACATCGGTTTTCTCTCACTGTCTAGTGCTGCAGGGCTTTTATAACTTTTGCATGCACAAAAACCTTTACAACACTCTGACAGAAAGAAAAAAATGAAGACAAAAAAAACTGTCAAATTTCTAAAGAGACAAGTACTTTTAATTTAAATTCCTTAAGTAAGCTGATAGCTGATAATATCACTGTACTTTTACTTCGGTAAAGATTTCACCTGTAGGACTTTAACTTGTAATGGAGTATTTTGACATCTTCATATTAATACTTTTACTCAAGTAAATGATCTGCATGCTTCTTCCACCACTTAGTAACCATCTAAGGAGTAGTTTGTATACTGTACATAAGTTGTTGTGTGTAAGTGTGTAATTATCTTTAATCATTATGATGTTTATTATTTTACAAAGATGTTTCACTACAAAGCTGAATATAAGTACCCACAAGCACAGCTATTCAGCCATCTATTCACCTTCTCCTTGCAGTGCATTACACTGTAAGTACTGTATATTTTGTTACAACGATAAGGTGGATGGTGATTTATTATGGTATGGTCTCTCTGTGTAATCCTGGGTCTGTAAGCTGCTGAAATGGAAATCTAATAATAGCATTTTCTAATACTGTTCACTTATCCACCCATCTCTGGTTCCCTCTCCCCCTTTCTCTTTCTCTCTTGTGCGCACACACACAGACACACCCACACATAAAGGTATTTAAGTGTGTTGATGAATGTGAACTGACGAGGTCTGGCTCTGGAGATAAATTGATGAAGATCAGAGCCCTAGTGAGGCAGACAATAATCCAAATTTAACACAGTGTCTCTCACACACGAGCAACCGTTCAGTTGTGCAGTTATACTAATCAGTAAAATGAAATATTGAGTACTTATTAGTATTTTTTCATCATGCCGACTCATGACTGTAAGGATATTTTTTGGTTTGTAGTCTATAAATACCAATAACAAACAGCTTGATCACGAGAAACATGAAGTGTATCCCATTTTCCTACCGCTGCAGTAAGCAAGGCTCTTTGTGATGATAATAACTGTGGCAGTTACCTTGGCAACATGATCAAGTAAGACATAAATAGCAGCACACATTAAAAATAGACTTTCTAAAATCTGACTGATCGTTCAGAGTAGATCAATGGCAGGACTGAAAAGAAGTGGCACGAGTGCTCACCATGGCAATAGACCAATCACTGTGGAGTGTCGTTTTTTGGGTAGACTGTAAAGGTTGTGATGGAGGGGTGAGGCATGAGCAGGAGAAAGAGCAGCAGGAGAGAGGAAGAGAGCAAAAGCGTGGGCGGGAAAGGAGGGAGGGAGGAAAGGAGTGAAGGAGGGAGGGAGAGGGGTCAATGGAGGGAAATACAGAAAGCGAGAAAGAGAGTGAGCGAGAGAGAAATGATGGCCGTAATCCGGATTAAAACGGTGGGGTTTTGGACAATCCCGAGTTAGGGCCGCCGCGTCCGTGCCAACTCCCCACCCATGTCCCGTGCCAAGCTCAAGCCCAAATCAGCCGCTCTGGCACATGCAGGGAGCCTCCATGACACACAAGCAGACAGCACATGGCGCCGCAGGCAACATCCCAAACACGCTCAATCGGCAACAAATACTAATTTTATACTGTGTTTCTGATCTACCACGGTGGTTCCACTGGAAGTGGTGATGTCGGTGGTGGATGATTGTATGTTCGGGGGTGGTTTACAGACATAATTAGATACATGTATGATGAAATAGGATTACAGTGAGGTCGCAAGCAGTGTCCCAACCCATGAATTCAACCACCACTGACGGTACAGTAGTTTTTTTAAAATCAGTCAACATCTAATGCATCATTCAGCACATATGGGAATAAGTGTACAATTCATTTAACATTTGCTTATTATCACTTTTTTTCAGGAAGCGATACATTTGAGTTCATTTTTTGCTTTGAGTTAACTTTTTCTAGAGATGTGACGCGATCTTCCTCAGCAGATGAGTTGCCCAGTTGTCATGGAATTGAACTGTAAGCGTCAAATAACCACTTTTCCGAGCACTTTGATGGTATACAAGGCAGATTTTTCCTAATAAAACAATGTATGGACTCACAAAAATAAATCCCTCTTAATCATCACTTCTGACCCACGAGGGTGTGTGGTGGTGGTGACCCCTGAGAGAGACTCTGCCCTCGGCCTGTATTTTTGGACTATTTCTGCTGTGTTTAAACATCTTTGGGCATCAGCGATTCTGAAGAAAGACAGTTGACTGTTGAGTCTCTTTCCCAAGTTGTCAAATGACCTGGCAATAAGAAGAGTATGACTAAATGGGACTAAACAGTCAACTATTGCACCTTTAAATGGCCCGTTTACAAACAACAAACGACAAATCCAGCATTGTATACCTTTAATGCAAGCCTATGTGCGTAACTTTTGAAGGGTGGCCACTGTGGCCACAAGAAATGGTAGAATAAGGTCGCAGTCACACGTGACTGAAAATCGCCTGCTGGTGCTGAATGGGGGCAGTGCAGGACGTGAGGCACACAGAACTCAGTTTGATGGTTTGTATTCCGTTTGAGGGGTCAACCACACACACGTCATTGCTATTGGTTGTGGTTTCGATTTCGCAGGTCAAAGTTCACCAAAGTTGAACTCCACGTGAAGCCAAGATGTGGACACATTAATAAAAGCAGTCACTGTATTTACCACCTGAAAGCCTGGAGATGCTTAGCTTACGTAGCTTAGCACAAAGAGGGAAACATGCAGCATCATAATGTCTGCAGGGAGATGCAGCTCTCGCCAGTAACAGTACAAGTCCCGCTGCTGTCATTTCTACAGGTTGTGAAGGCCAAATTGATCTTTTCTTTTCACATTACAATGCTGTCTACCAAGAAGCTTTTCTATAATTGGCCAAAAGAGCAGTGTGAATGTAGCATACTGCCGAAAGGCAAATGCACTCCCTGCAGCTTGACTTCACTGCTTAATTGAAGAATGTGCGAATGGGATCATGTGTGTGTGTGCGTGGTGAGGTGTGAATGCATTGTCACACTCTATCTGGTTGTTCATATGCAAAGACGTCGACTGTGACAGTTCTGGCAGCATGTGTGTGTATGTGTGAGAAAGTGTGTCTGTCTCCACCCCCGAGTAATGAGTAGATATAATAACCACAGTGCACGCTTGCTTACGTACATGTTTGTATATTTGGATTACCATCTGGTGTGTGTGTGTGTGTGTGTGTGTGTGTGTGTGTGTGTGTGTGTGTGTGTGTGCTCACATATGAGGGGTGCAGTGAATCAGAGGTCTCCTTATAGTATCCTGGCAGGTATGGTGTGTGTTTTAGCAAGGTGTCAGGTGTTTGTGTGAAATCGTGATTTTTTTATTCATGTTGAGTCAGTCACTGCAAGAAGCTGAAGCTGCCTCTGAGGAACAGTTGTTACAAACACACATGCTCAAAGAGGTGAATGTACTGCGGTCTAAGTGACTCTTTCACTCTCAGCTTGTTCATTAAAGACCTCCGTTAAAGTGTGAAGATGCAGCCAGTGATGGGGTGGGGATGAGGAGAATAAATCAGTGGCAGAAGAGCGTCCTTTTGATCTTCAGAAAGCGAGATTGAGTGAGATAAAGTGAGGAGGCAGAACGAAAAGGAACGAGTGAGAGATTCACGGAGACGTCGAGAGGAGAGGTTTTATCAGAACATCAGCCGGCAAACACGATGATCAATCAAACAAAACGAGAATGTCAGCTTCATGATCCCTACATAAAAATGCTGTAAGTCACGAGTAATAAAAAGCAGATTTTATAAATAAGACAGTGATCTTACAGTCACGAGCTCACACAAATAGAGCCAACTGAGAAAACTTCAAACGCTTCGGCTTTGTACCACAGATCAAAGTTGCCTTTTTGTTTTAATTTTATCCCTCATATTTTAGGTGGTTTGGTTTATCTAACTGGATGAAAGAGTCAGATATTTATAGCAGTGAGCACGGCCAGTTTAGCGCGAGTCTTATGACATTTCATTACCGTTAAACCACAGTCTCACTGTGGGTTTGATTAACATTATCAGCATGTAGTTCACTCTTTGTAATGAGCTTCTGCTGTAGGACTACAAGAGTTTTTGTTCAGATGAATCAGTGTCTAATAGAGAAGCAAAGTCAAGGCCCTTCTGGTTTTCCTTATGGGAAATTGTGCCGTTACACACATTTTTCAATTTAAAAGTCAAGTCAAGAAAGTCGCAGTTTGTTGTAAAATAGTAAAATACCAATTTGTCCTGTGTGAAACGGCCCAGTGAACTAGATCGTCTCAAACAATATACGTCACCAAGACCAACATGGTGGCAGCCATGTTGGTCTTGGTGACGTATATATTAAAAAGGTATGGAGAAAGAATGTAAAGAGGTAAAAATATCATGAAGTCTGGCCATATTGACAGCTGCGAGCTAGCTAATAAATGGGACCGGCTCTACAAGATTTAAGTTGTGGGTTTCGGTAAGTTTGAAATGAGACAACATCAATTATGTGACCGTTGGATGTGTGTTCTTTCTAATTACTGAAACTTCTGAAATAAGGTGCCATGGTGGTCCACCAAGAGGGGAGGTACTTTGCCTCTCTATGAAAGAAACTACCAAGTTGCATTATGGGAAATGTAGGGTCCTCTTCTCACAAAGTAATTTATTTCCCACCTGCCGTTGTTTAAGGTTATAGTTGTGACTATAACAGTAATGGGGATAACAACTCAAGAGTCAAACCAAGAGTGAAGTTGGGTATTTTACTGCCCCTGTCACGTCGATGTTGATTAAAGAAGATTTATCCAAAGAGAAACTGTCACCCACGGCACAGAGTGACTACACCTCATTAAGAATTCATGTTAACACAACTTAATAGTAAATTACATGCCTTTGCATTCTATTATAGCTGGTATCTTTATATTTATTAATATTTATTACAACCCAAACTTCATGAATATATCCATATATGCACTGGTGTAAGATAACAACAAATTTACTCTGACTTGTTTGCCTACCTTATACATCCAGGAGCATAGAGCTCATGTCAAAAAAGGTAAGAAAATCACCTTGCAGAGATGTGCAACTCGCCTGGGATAAATAATTCATCAAATCATCATGTGGTAATGCAGGTTAGAACAGGCACTGCTTTTCATCTTCCCGTGTTTAAGTATTGATTTTCTGACAATATACTGTAGATCTTAGGGGGTGATTCTCAGTCCTTGGATGTCAGATCTTACCACAGGTCCTTAGGTGCACCAGCAGGGAAGCGTTCTCAGACTGGATCCAGCTTTCAACTCCATTTGCACTTCACAGAAATGAATCTTTCACTAAAAGTTAAAGCCAAAAGACTGATGACAGTGATGGATTGTTGATCTATAACTTTCAGCATCAATCAATCCTTTAAAGATTGTGTAGTGTAGTAGGTCAAGATGATTTTCACTGCTCTATACCTAAAATAATTCAAATAAAGGTCCACAGCTATCATCTTAAAGTTGTTTTTTTTTTGAGAACAATCATCCAAAGGTTTCTAAGTTAATGTTCATGTCTTATAGGATTCTTTAAAATCAAAACCATATTAAATTAACATACGACTAAATGACTAAATGGGGCTATTTTTGCACGGTTGCTCTCCTGTGTTTGTGTTTATGTGTGTGAGGTGATGTCCGGGTGAAACCAACCCCCAGTATCATTTTAACACTGACCTGCTCTGTCCTCCAGCGAGGTGCTAACACTAAACCTATAAGCCTTACTGAGTCACCCTGCCAGAGACAGTTTCTCCCCAAGGCCCTGCAAGGTGAAATCTGTCTCAACTCTGACCCCTTCGCCTGCTCTAATCTCTCTATCTTTATCCATTCATCCCCCTCTCTCCCTCTTTCTCTGTCCCTCCCTCTCTCCTCTCTATCTCATCCTTGTTATTGTATTCTGGTAAGGTCTCGCCTGAGTTTCTTCATCTGCCAGTGTTTCCCTCGGTGTAAACTAGGGTTGGGCGATTCCTTCTATTTTCATACTGCCCATTCGTGGTTTTCGATTCGATTGCCAGGGGGGGCGGCGGGAGTAGAAGGGGGGGTGGGGGGGCTGTTACGTCACAGCACGCGAGTGAAATGCCAGCGTAGACTACTTAGTCTCAGGCCCCTTTCACACGTGCACTGCTACCCTGAAATTATTACCTGGAGGAGCTTTATGTGTGAACGCAAATGTCCGAATCAGTTGGCGCAGACATCAAACAGACTTTATGGTGCCGGCCTTCAAGTACAAAGTCTGTGTAATGTCCAGTTAGTATGAATTAGAGCAGGTCATTGTCTGGAGAATTCACCACGAGCGAGAAGGCCTGCTGATGATGATAATGTTGATGACATTGCACGATGTGTAGGTGCTTTACACTCCCTTCTGCTTGCCTGTATATCTTTTATTCGGCTGTTAAATTGATATTGTGTGTCATCATTACTGATGAGTCCTACTCTTCTTCCTGTCTGCTCTACCCAGGTGCTAACCTTCGGCTGACACAGACAATCTGCTGTTGTGTGCTACATGTGTGAAAGGGCAACTCTGGATAATGTCCAGACCTGATTTTCAGGAGTTCATATGCAAAAACGTCTTAAGTTTCAAAGAAAAAAGGCAACATCTTGTATTTGGGGATAATATGGTATACCCAGATGCCAAAAGTTATGATACCTGAACATAAAAAAAAAATCAGTTAAATCACAATGTCTCCTGTGTTAAAACAACAGCTCCCTTTAAAAAGTCTGTGTTCTTGTGTATGGCGCGACAATATCACAGCATCACGTTCCGTTCAACATCATTAAATTATCTTTAATATCACAATCCAAATCATATCCATTACTTGAGCTACTCTCATGGGGCACAGAGCAAAGTCTTGGTGAGCAGGCATATGGAGAACGAAGATCCAGCTGGAGATCCATGATAAAGAGACGGAAAACTGGTTTGTAATTAAAGATTTAACATTCACTCGTCCTGACTGATTGGGCTCAGCGGGTGGACTTGCCACTCTACCAAAAACATCTCTAAATGCACAGTAGGGTGCAGATTCCAGAGATTATTTTTTTAATAACATCTGAGTTCTGATAGTAAGTTAAAATGGCTTTAATATCAGTGTAGGAAAAAACAATTGTTGATCATTCGACACAATCACCAGTCAGCACAAGACTAATGTGTACCATGATACACCTTAGCATTACATAGATGATAAAACTGATGTAAAATTGTTGTTAAAACACTGCGCAATGATGAAGATTGAGGTTTATCATCTAACACACAAACAAAAACACACACTTGGAATAGGAGACATTGGTTAATCCATCAGCATGAAGACGCCACGTCAACCCTGACCTTAGCATATGTGGACTGTGTGGATCAAGAGAGGGACAATAAGCAGCTAAGAACCAGAGAGAGGATGGAGGGGAGTGGATATGAAGTGTAAGCAGAAAGAAATGGGAACACTAGCTGCATAATTATGTGCAGTTGCTCTCCTCTTTCTCCCCCAGCTACAACTGTGCATCTCCAACAGTCCCTATGGAGGCTGGTTGTAGCACTCCAGTCATGAAAGAACAGCTTTCTCCCGCTCTTGGGGCTCATTTCCACGATGCTTGCATCTCTAGTAGCAGAGCTGGAGCAGATCAATCCCACCATCAGTACTGATATGGGCGCTAATGCATACTCATCGCGCATCTCCAGTAATGAACCTCTCTTTGGCATTATGATTATTTCACCAAATAAATTGAGCTTTTGTGTGCAGGTGGATGCTGTATATTTGTTCTAAAAGCCTGAAATGCGACAGGAATCACACCCACCTCCCAGCAGGAATTAATAATCTCCCTATGGAACATGTGAGGTCATTTTAATAACCAGTTTCTTATGGCAGCAGGGAGAAGGCGTTGACATTAGAGCCGATGGCATCCCGGGGGTCATTACATATGGATGGAGGATGTGTGAAAGCAGAGACGGGAGGGACGGTGTGAATGAATGTCGGAGGTCTCGCTCTGCCTTCTCTAAGTGTCTCTTTTTAAAAATATCTCAGGGGAATCTGCCGCAAGCGAGGCGATATCTCATCCCCCTTATCGCTTTCTTCTTTTCTGCAATATAGCACACATTTGCCTTCATAAGACTCACTCTGTGCAAACAAAATCATCCATCACCTCCGTGGGGGCTGTGAGCGCTCCACGGGGATTTGCTAAATAAAAGCACGATGATCTAAAGGTCATGTGACGACAGAGCTGTAACCTGTCAACAAACACAAGCACGCTGAGGCGCATGTACGTGCTGCTCACTCATAAATATTGGTTTTGGCTTGGTGTATGCACAGTGCTGTGCTGAAAGTGAGCACGTGGCACACACACACACAGACACACATTCTTTCCTAGACGGATGAGCTGAAGGCTCCTGAGTGACAATACTCATTTGACTCAGGGGAGCCATGCCGAGGAGTCCTGCTGAGCGAATTGGCCTATGTCAAGAATGAGGTGTAGAGCTTATAGGAACACACCCACACATACTCTTAATCACCTCCCGTAACGTGTACATGTGCAGAGGCATGCTGGGATACATCTCTTCTTCTTCAGTGATTCTACCTCGTGCTCCAAATGAACTACAGCCTCAAGGAGTGTGTTTCAAAATGCACATCTTGTGCTCCAAAGCACTTTTAAGGCCCCAGTATGTTTCCAACAAAGTGCTTCTTGGATCACGTAACAGTGTCCGTAACCACCTTTCCAAAAGTGGATTCGGAGAGGTGTGCAGACAGAGAATCACACGACGCACCCACTTTATGTAGTGACTGGCCAGCTGTGAGCTTGACTCCATACAGCTTTAATCACTTTTCGTGTAACACGATAAATGCTTTTGAATATTCGAAAGTGTGCCTTTTTTCTAAAACTAAGCAGCGAGATTAAAAACGTATATATACAATTTGGAATTATTACAGAGAAATTGACCCCAATTTCAAATGTGGCCATTGGTCACCTAGTTCATTGAAGCACGCTGAGGTCCTTATAGTATCTGATGGGCTAAAATATGAGAATATTCTTTTCTGGAAAATATGTTTGGAAATAGATGGGCGTGTCGTATTTGATACTCTTTTTGAATGGAGAGATAGTTCCATCATAACATTATAACAGTATATCACACACTCAACCTTAATGCTGCTAAGCTAACGAGTTTCTTAGAGTCTGTTTTTCTGCCACGGATTTAATAAATCTGCGATGAGTGAAAACGAGTCAAAAAAGTCTTTTCTACAGAAACAGACCAGGGATAAAAGTATCTAAAGAAGCAGAAAACCACTGGTGTCACAAGATGTCAAAAAAGACAAAAACAGGAGCATGACCAGAGAGTGTGTGAGACTTACAGGCAGCGCAAATGCAGGATTCATGTTCTGCTTGTAATGTCTCCCTTTAAGAAGCAAATGGGTTTTAAGAATGAGGACTGTCTTATCCTCGGACAAATAGTATCGTGGTGTAACATTTCCAAAAGGACTAGTCTGAAAGTGTTCTGTATCTTCAAAACGTCGGTTTTGGAAAAGGATCAGGGAAGATGACCCTGATTGTATGCTTTTGTTGACAGTTGTTGGGTATATCTGGGCCCATACCTCATTTAACGAGGCATGTGGAATGAGAGTTAACCAGTTTATGGTTTTCACTCACTACCTAGAAAGACTTATTGTGACGAGTCACCTTCACTTTTACCTGTCCTCTTGGTGTTTACCAATGGCTCCCTTGTCAAGAAAGGTACATTTGGTCTGCTAATTACCATCCTGGTTTATTTTAACGGGCAAAAAAAAGTCAATGAGGTACTTACAGCTTTAATTACTCACTTAACATTCCAGTCGCTGCAACTCATGAGTCCATTTGTATTGCAAATGGACAGGCCTAAAGACTGTTTCATTAAGTGCACTGTCTTCTATCAAGCTCCACTTCCTATTCCATTATTGGAGATCAATATCACGGTGGTGGGAAGATGGAATTGCATGTTAAGCAGTCCCACTCGGACCAATGGCCACTCACAAGTGGGACTTTAGCCTATGGGAGCAGGACCACAGAGACAGCATGAGTGATGTGTTGACAGTAGTTGGGTAGAGAGTGCTTCATCACGGTTTCTCCTTAGTGGCAGTGTGTACCAACAGGAGCTGGGGTCCCACAGTCCATCAGATGGTCTTGGGGAAGCCCATTTACATCTGCCCCACTGCCCGTAATGGCAGGAATTAATCACAGGTAGCAGATGAATACACAAACACACGGACAGGACTGAAAGCCAGCCAAGCACATGTGATATGCTCACAAAGTACACTGAAGCTCACGTTTTACACACGGTCTGAGAATTTATGCACACACACGCACACACACACACACACACACACACACACACACACACCCTGACAGTAGAAGGGAATCTCTGTAGCTGCTTGTAATCTTACACAAGCAACGAGTGTTATATTCCCCCGAATGTGTGTGTGACTCATGTATGACGAATCGACTCAGTTCTGCAGGCTGTTGTCATGGTGTGCTCATGAGAACGCACGCTGGCATCGCCTCAGGGACAGCAACCTGTCCAACGCTTTCTCCGACTGGATGGCACCTGCACTGACCAATGGGAAGCATGAAACCACAGAGGGGGGACCAATAGATTTTAGGATTGAGGGAGTATTAGCGTGCGTTTATAAAGTAGTCATGTCAGCAGTGATGTCCCAGATTAGATGGTTTTGAGCTGTAGAAAAGCCAGATACAGGGAAGGCACTTTACTATGGGAACACAGAGGCTGTCACAGAAATGAGAGCTAGAAACGGTTGACTGGCTCTGTTCATATTAGCAGCAATAGCACTAAGTGGTGATTCAGAGTGCTACTGATCAACAAAACTTAAGAGATAAATAAATACCATGAATGACATTTTCATTGATCCATTTTTTCGAACTGGAACAGTTTGTAAAATGTCATATGTAGGCTGGGCAGCATCTAGGCATAGGCATTTTAGACACATGCCTCGGGCCTTATTGCCACACGGGGCCCAGAAAGAGAAGAAATGAACTGCCTACATTAAATAATGTGTATCATACATTTTAAAATGTTTTGAAAAATATGAAAAATCTAAAAGAATCTCTGCTGTAAAACTTAAACTCGTCAGATACTGACGCTGTGGGATGGTGGCGGACCCGACCTACAATCCCACAGCATCAGTGTTTGACAAGTTGGGAATGAGACTCAAAAATCAACATTCTTACAAATTGGACCTTGAACGTTTATACATTTATTTATACATTTTTAAATAAACACAATGTTAGCTATACTTTTTTTTTACACGACTAACCAATTGTGTATGAATACTGAAATACATGTATACGTAGATTAGTTTAAATACTGTATATATCTAACTAAATTCATGAGCATAATAATAATATTATGGGATTGAGGTCATTTTGTTTGTTTACCCTGAAAAGCATCAGTCTGCCTAGAGTGATCTGTACATTTAATTTAATTTTAATTAATTAACACACCAGTGTATACCAGGGGATGTGTTGTGAAGCTAACAAACATCCAGTAAATCACTAATAACACCACAAAACAATTCTCTTAGTAGAGTAAGTGAGACATTCACAGGGGAAAGACAGTCTATAGTCAATTAGTTGGCCGACTGGACTCTTAGTCAATAAGTCAGCCTACTCATTTACAGCTGTGGAATTGAGATTGAACACCAAAAGAGTTCCACTTGCAGGTTATCTACTAACTGTGATAACACTTTTTAAACCATTGTTATATTATTGTTGTGCATTTGATAAGCAAGTGCTGGTGTAAGCTGAATGCTAATGGATCACAATTGTAGTTAAGCTTGTTAACATTTGCTAATTAGCACTAATCACAAAATAGTTAAGACTTGGGGCCATTATTTGTGCAGGTATTTGGTCATAAAACCAAAGTATTGAAAGAATCAGATGGTAAGTTATTACAATTCATCCTGAGGGGGACAGGAATGTCTGCTTCACATTTCATGACAATCCATCCAATAGTTTTTGAGATATTTCACGTAAAACCACATCTGACAACCTCATGGTGATACTGGAGGAAAGGTCGGGATGACTAAAGTCAGCAGGCTTCATCCTCCTGGGATCATGACTGTCTGTGCCAAAATACCAACCAACCAACACTGCCATGCCGAGGTAGAGCCGTGACACTGGCGAGGCTGGAAATACCATTAAAATGGAACATCACAGTGTGTATACAGGGTCTTAAAAGGTATTAAATTTAACTTCAGGATTCCTGCATATACCCTGCATCAGCCGCTCATGCGGCTCATGCAATAGCTTCACTCTTCAACACGTCAAGTAGAGCCCAAGCCGCTCAACAGTGAGTATCCATGCTGAAGTATCATTGAGCAAAGCACTGAATAGCTTCCTATTAGCTGAAGAGACACATTGGTGTACTTCAAATCTCTGAACGTCCTGCACACATAAAAACATGTAAAAACATGCATACAATTTTGAAAGACCTTTAGAAGTATTTCCAAACCTGTGATTCTGTAATTCTGGTTTACAGAAACGGCATGTACATTATAAAATCTGATGTATGGCTGCATTGCAAGTGGTTCTGGAAATGGAAACCAACATATTGAGGCTAAACAAGTGCAAGTGAAGCTCTATATGGTTGCTGGAAGTCCTGCATATACATTTTGATATTTTTGAAAAAGTTTTTTAGCTAGATCCTCTCGTCATCTGAACATTTCAGCTGTCTGGACAACAGATATAATCTGCGTAAAGATGATCTGAGGCTTTTTGCTGCCGGGTGTCCTGGTTGCCCTGCTTAGGTCGTGACATGCAGCACCATCTCGTGACGAGACAGTCCTCTTGGCTTCCTACCAACGCCCCGCAGACTGAGGCCATGTGTCTGCTCGCTTGTCTGTGAATAACTGCTCCTCGCTGCCTTCGCCTTCACTCGGTCTTTTTACTCTTTCTCCGTCAGCTGCTTCCTGTCTCTCACATCTCGCACTCTGTCGATTCCACTCGTCTCCTCTGTACTTTGCAACCAAACTCTTTAGCTGTTTTTGATTGCCTTTATGGATTTCATTTTCTCTTTCGTGCTTATCCTCCTTAACAACCCTCTCTCTGTGTCTTTTCTTTCTCGCTCTCGCTGAGACCCTGCAGTCAGGATGACTAGTCCGGTTGATAAGCGACTCTGCACTCCCAGTGTCTCATGAATGAGGGGACGCAAATGCTGACCAATCATTCATCCTTCCACCAAAGGGAACAACTCTAACTAACCATTCAACCAGCAGACTGCTCTCAGGACAAGACTGGAAAACGCTTTGGTTTCAAAACTCGACACGACAAAATTCACACTCAGCAGAAGACGATTCATGTTCTGCCAAAAAAAATATATATATATTTCTCCACATCATTTACTTCATAAACTGGCTGACATTTATTCACTCTATAATTCAAGAGTATTACAAGCCCTGGTGAGTCAGTAGCTTCTGGGGATTGGTTTAAACTGATCATTCGGACAGTCTCAAATGAACCTATGCTGAACCTGTGGTTTTCAAAGAGGTCCCGAGAAAACCCCAAACTCAGGAATATGTCCTTTACTAGATGTGAAATCATGTTTAATACCATCTACAGAGCTGGTGTGCCTCTGTGGCTAAAACACTCATTAATAATTGCTCATTCTGCGGCCGGAGAGGATGAGTTATTCAAACTAAAATACAAGACATGGCAGCATGTAAAACGATGCATAAATCATAACTGCCGTGACCTTGCACTAGTGACTAGTTTTTTTAGGTTGTGAAATGACTTCATACTTGACAGAAAGAGGAAGAGGAGAGGGGAGAGGAAATTGTAGAAAAGCTAAAAAGAGGCACGCTTGTGTAACATGATGGCCTCTGAAGCAAACTTGACATAAAAGTGGGAGGGAAAGCGAGGGCATCAGCACTGAGAGGTACAGTAGAGAACTGTGAATGAAGGCATTGTGGCGATATAGGTGTGATGTCCTGACACTGCTCTGGATCCTCTGATGTCCAAATCCTCTGTGCGGGCTAATAGTGTCCCTCCTGGTTGCCTAAACCCCCCCACCCCAGCCCATCATGTCACTCTGAGGGATTAAAGAAGCTAAAGCCTCTCTTTCCCTGCCATCAGCCACGTTAGACCCGGAATCTCTGACAGGGAAGGATTCATATACTGCATGTTTCAATTGGTCATTTCAATACCACACAGTGTGTACACACAGACATACAGTGGAGACATGCATTGATAAAGAAATGCACACATGAGAGAAGCAAGAACAGGTTCTTCTTTAGTCTCCAATTCAATTCAAACTTCACCACAGTCACATGCTGCACTCCGACACGAACTCACCTCCCAATCATAGTAGAGTGCTGCTGCACGGCAGCCTCCAGGAGGCGCTCTAGGATGGTCCATTCTCCCATGGCTGGAGTTAGGAGGCATCCACTGGGCACAGGAAATCAGGTGGCAGGGCTTCTCAGTCAGCAGGGACCCAATGCTAGTGTTTAAGTCCCTTTTTTCTGAAACTTCAAGTCCACTTGTTGGGTGTCGATGAGGTAGGGAGTGGCTTTGGGTGGCTCGTCCTGTGTATAAGAGGAGTAAAAAGCAACCCTAATAAAGCTCAGTGGCGCCTCATTGTTGCCGCTGTGATCTTTTTTAAGGTGCCGTCCGAAAACACAAACACACACACGGCCTTATCTGCACCTGAGTTGGTTGAACTGAAGCTTGTTTATGTGCTAGCCGCGCACACGCCCACCCTCTCGTGTGTCTGTGTGTGTGATTCTCTGTCCATGCACCTGCTCAGGTGAGCTTGTCTTGCCACTTCTCTCTCTCTGGGTGCACCTGACCCTGTTTACCTCCTAAACAGCTGGTCTCTCATATGTTCTCTCACTGACACACACACACTCACACCTGGTCCAGCACACAGTGCCACCAGCGCTCATCTACTTCTACTGAGCTTCGAGGAGCAGCCGTAGTTTGTGCAAACAGACATCCATCACTCGCACACTAACACTGCGCCCTCACACACTGGTTCTTTGACAGCATCCTGTAGTAACTCTGAGCAGGCTCAGGTCCATACACTCATGTGAGCCTGAGTAACCAGGGATCTGTGTCTCTGCTCGTTCTCCGCTCCTCCATCCTCTTTGTGTCTTCCTCTTTCCTTCCTTCTGTCTCCTCTTCCTCTGCCCTCTCTTTCCTGCTATTTTTCGATGGATTCCTTCTCCTCCTCCTCTCTGTTGCTCCTCTCCTTCTCTCCTGGTTTGGTTTAAGCAGCGCTGGACTGAAGCATCGCTCTCCTCCTCCTCCTCCCCTCTGCTCGAAAACCGTGCGAGAGTCGCTGGTTTCTTCAGTCCTCCTTGTCCTCACTGCCTCTCTCTCTCTCTGCGTTTCTGTCAGCGTGGTTTACGAGAGGCAGCTCTCCTTTCTTCTCTTCCCTTCATCTTGTTTTTTCCTCCCTACTTGGTTTCTCTCTCTCTCTGCTTGCACCCTCCACCTGCCTCCGTCTCTCTCTCTGAGCCAGTAGGCAGCCAGACCGAGCGTGTGTCTAGAGGATTAGAGAGAGGAATCATCTCTCTGCTCCTCCCCCCTCTCGCTCCCTCTCACTCACTCTCCATCACTGTGTTTATCCCCCCCCTCCTCCTCCTCTTCATCTCCTACTGCTGCACCACCAACACCACACAAACCCTTCTCCACTCCTCTTTCTCACAGCACATTGCTCATGATTTTGTTCTCCGTCAGTGTTTTTCTTCATCTTCTGTCCCTTCATGTGTGTGCACTGAAACCAACTGTAACAACCATGATCTTTGCTGTTTACACACACACACATAGACAGACATGAGAGGCTGTGTGTTTGTGTGTGTGTTTGTGTTAGAGAGAGAGATGGAAATGGAATTAGCGACAGTCATCAAGATTTAGAGTAATTTGTTCAGAGGATGCGCTCTCTCTCTCTCTCTCACACACACACAGACACACAGTGTGTAGTCATGAAAGTTTTTGTTTTTTTTAAGAAAAAGACTTTACACGGTATCACTGATGGCACAATTATCTCATCATCAATCAATCTGTTTTTCAGTTATCTAATTAAAGCTGCTGTAAGCATTATTTTCTTATTAAGATAAATGTCAAATATCTCTATATTCCCACTAACATCACTGTTATAGAGTCGTCTTTGGTCAGTAACCCATGTCTGTCTTCCCCCTGCTTATGCAGTACAAAGAGAAAATACATTTTCTGGTATCCCTGCACACTTTATCCGATCAGGACGGAGAACTCCATGAAGAGGCGGTCCTGTCTGCTCAAGGAACACACAGATAGCAGGATCCTCCTGTTCTGGACTGGTGCCTTCACCGGCTATAGAGCGGTGTAGGGATGACGTTTTTTTGTGGGCCAGTTTTTGAATTGGATTTTGAATAATCGCCGAAAATAAACTCAAGTTCATAATACTTGTGTTTTGTTCGGCAAGATAATCTCCACAGATGAACTCCGCTTTTGTGATTTTTTTGAAGCGTAAATTAAATCGCTATAAGTAAAAAGCTAATGTTAGGCTATAAACAGACTACACTGCTGTCGCATAACGTCACCACCACTAATAGCCTTACTGCACAATTACTATATGCGTTTTCCATAATTGATCAATCTAAGTTTAGAGTTAGAATAGTGTGTAACTAACTAGCTGTTTTTAAGTAAACGCTTAATTATTAAATTGTGGCACATTTAGTGATGTATTTTATGTCGTAGAACAAAACGTGTAACGTGGTAACCACAGACCTTATTTCAGGCATTTAACTGAAAACCCATTCAAAAAGCCTGCTGACTTTGAGACGAGGGTGATTTCTGTCACGGAACAGGGTCGCAAGTGTAGCTGATGTAGAGAGGAAGGAGCGGAGTGACTGACATGACTGCTTACAGCAGCTTTAATTAAAGGTGTATAATATGTAACACAATAGTGAAAAAATGCCCCTCAGAGCCCATGTTGGCAGGGTCGTAAGCTACCACTGAAGTCATATGTCAGTATTTTTTAAAGAAATTTGGGGGTTTAAAACAACCTGGAGAAGAGTACACGGGGACAACGTTGTCTTCAGTTAGGATGTTTTGACGAACAACAGTTTAAATGCTAATGATATAATGTTTACAATGATCTTACAAATAAAATGTTTGACATGTTTGCTTGATAACTAACATGAAGCAGCTATAATCAGTTTTTGATTATCATCAATGGATTATAATCAGTCGACCTCTGAAGTTCTTCTCTGGTTCACTCTCACTGCTCTCATAACATTGTTTCTGGCCACAGCCGGCAGCTGTTTTCAGTGATAAAATGACTGCACACTATACCTGCTTAGCACTCTACAAAGTTAGCTCAACTCAGAATTATAAGTTGGTGGTACACATGAACGGATGTTTCCCACTCAGCTGCTCATAATAAGGGTTTAAACGATGAATCGTATGAATGCACAGAAGGAATCGCCCGCACACTGACTCCATGTTTAATAAAGACAATGTTTCGATCCCACTTGGATCTTCATCAGGTCAAACTGTGATGAAGACTCAAGCGGGACGGAGACATCGTTATTAAACTTTTGTGGCATTGAGGAGGTGTGCAGGCACCTTCATGATGTGCGTGTAACAAACTTCTTCCACTTCAACAATGAATTGAACGTAGCATTATATTAAATAATGCTCCTAATTAATGGAAACTGCTGAATGTGCATATGGGTGTGTTTGTAAATCCAATGTGACGCTCTACACAAAATAAGTGTGGTTTGAGTGGCTAAAAATCAGAATATGAAATCAGTGCTAATCATTTCAGCACTAATTTCATGTATACATTCCTTTACGGTGGAGCTTGCAGGGATGTTTGTGTGTCCACGTGTGCCCAATTACAGTATCTTCTCGTTAAAGAGGTGAGACAGGCAGGGGGACACTGAGCTGAAGCAAAAACGCCTGTCACTTTGCAGCAAACAAGCTTGGGATCACATGACAATACAAACTCACACACTGATATACACTCAGCAGCATCTCCATGCAGTGCAGCTGGGTGTTTCAGTGGCTTCCTCTGTCACTCTCTGGCTCCCCAGACCAGCGGAGTAGTAATCTATTCTAAAAGAGGTAATGAGTGACTGCACACACACGTAATCCGCCCTACCCCATGCCAAGACAATCTGGCAGCACCGTGTCTCACACGTGAACGGAGTAAGGCAAAAGGGAGGGAAAAAAAGGAAAAAGAAAACACAAACGACTCAGATGCAATCTGCCTCCGTCTGGCATGATTGACCAAACAAGATAACACAAATATATTTCTCTAAGCTCCTACTATTCTTGTAAGGTGACTTTTAGCTCTGCTATTTGGCTAAAAAACCCGATTTGCATCTATTGAGCACCCTCAACATATCATGTCTGTATTATTCCTAAATGTTCTTACAGACTTTACATTTTTAGTCATGCTATTGGTCCATAGGGATGGTAGTTAGGGTTACTTTGGTCAACGATGATTGGATGTATTATAAGGAAATTTTGAACAGACATTCATGGTCCCCAGAGGATGAATCCTTCTGACTTTGGTTATCCCCTACCATGTCCTCTCGTGCGCCTTTCATGTTGTTATTTATGGTAATGGGTAATGTTTTTGCAGCTATTTGATGGAATGTGAATGAAAAAGTTTGTATTTTTGCACTTCTAGTTCCCTCATTTCAAATACATTAGGGTTTTTTTAATGGGTTTTTGGTTAGATGCCTAAAATATGGGCTGTGGTTAACACAAGCTTAAGAGATTTTTACGTTTTTGTTCTATGACATAAAATATGTGAGTAAATACCTCACTCAACAATTTTACATCTTTGGAAAAAGGTTGTTACCAAGTGGCTAAATGGGACAACAGAAATTATAAGGGACATTAAACGTCATCTCACTGAACACAGAACTCGACTTCTCACTCGCAAACTATTCTAACTCAAACTTTCCAATTTGTAGATTTTTATCAATTTCTAATAGTGTGTATAGTGTAGCTGGAAGCTTAGTGGTGAAGCTGAAATCATGTGACTTGTGTAGTTTATTTAACTTCCCGGTTGACCTTCAAAAATACTTTTGTGATCCCCTCACTTGATTTGGTGCCACTAGCAGGTCAATTTGTCCATCAAAACTGGGTTTAGGATCAAATATCTGCCTTCAGCTTTGGTGCTTTTAGTGTTAATCAACAAACGTTTGCAAGCTAACAGGCTAACCTAAAATGCTGAACATTATACCTGCTAAACATCAGTGCATTAGCGTTGTCATTGTATGTGACCATGCTGACATTAGCAAGTACCGCCACAGGGAACTGCCTGCATGGCTGTGGCTTTATTTTTATCTTATCGCACTTTAAAATCTTAAGCTTATTTTTTTTTTATACAAAGCTCAAGACTGTGTGCACGGATTAGAAAGTAGAAAGGCAGATCCCCAAGTCAGTTTTATCAGAAAAACACAAATTAAAGGCATTGCATATTGGTAGTGTAACAGGGTATATTGCTAGGGCTGGGGGACTTGCCTTTGAATCAGCATTACAAATAGTTTGCCTACGATAAAGCACTTAGAATTACCATGACCTGGATGACTGAGAACCTTCATCAACATCTAGAAAAGCACAGTGGCCTTTGTAAAGGACTCAAATTAGCTTTACCTTCAGCATAGACAGCCGTGTATTATAGTGTGGTTCGTATAAAATCCTATAAGTAGAAAATTAATGGATAAGGTTCCCTGGGGACAGACTGTGGCTTTATGAGTCTGTGGGTTAATTCATCAGCAGGTAGTTGGCATGAAAACGTTGATAAGCCGCTGAGATGGGAGCAGGTCCAAGGTCCACTACACACTTTGCCTTAAAAGGAGAGAGGGAGCAACTGATTTAGGCAGCTAGGTGGGTGGGGGGCTTCTGAGGACTCTGACAGTAAAAGATTACATTTTCACACTGATTAACGGATAAGGAGCTTTGGCGTAGCTCAAGGGACCATGGGGCAGAGTGTGTATGTGTGTCCTTGTTCACACCAGCAGGACACCGAAGGCAATTACGGTTTTAAGCCAGCGGGTTGGAATCAATTATCACATGCCAACTTCCTCAAACCCATCTGGCTGCGGCTTTTTTTTCCCCACCTAAGACAAAAGAAGTGATGAATCTACTTCAATTAACTCCACTTAAGTTATCTAATTATGGGGATTAATAAATGCATATACTTTTAAGTTTCTGCTCAACTTTTTAATTAACATACAATACTTTTTGTTCTGCGTTAATCTGCGTGTCATGACATCTAAAGCAGATACACAGAAGCTCAACAGATATGAGGAAAGCTGAATGAGTGAAGGTTTAAGCTCTTGTAGTTCTTCACCTGAAGCAATCTCAAGGATAATTCTCATCATACTGATGAATGTCGGACTGTTTTATGAAACATTACCTACTGATGTGATATTTTGATGCAAATGCAAGAAATGAAGGATACATTACACGTTTGACGTTGAGCCACGAGAAAGCCTTGAGAAATATCAGATGTACTGATAGCTGACATAAACCTGGCAGATATCCCTACAGCAGATACCAACACTTATTGCAGCTGACCCTGTTATTAACCTAAGCTGTAGGTCTTTACTTATGTATAAGCAGAGTAGTGACACACTGACACTTGGCCTCAGCAGACCCAGCGGTATACAATAAAGCCTTAGAAATTTCCTGATAGGCATCATATTACATAACACAGACCAACGTGTCATCATCTGACTCTTAAGTGTGAAAAGTGATATTAAACATGTAAGGCACACACATACCAGTACAGAAAATACACCACACTTTTCATTTCAGTTTATATAATTGATACGACATGAATTTGTTAGCAGTTGTTATCGTCTGAAAGGGTCAAAGAGGCCTTCAACAGTCATTTAGTTGTATATACACGGTTCCATTATGTTGCGTTTGTGGCTTTAAATGCTGCCCAGCTTCTTGTGTTCAGCTTCTGTGGTCTGTGGGTCATCACTAAGTGATCTCTCTAAAAGCCCTCTTCTCCACATACTTCAGCTTGTGTCTCCTCTTGAACCTGAGAGACAGGAGAGGGTGGTAACAGAGAGGAAGAGAAGCACATTTTAAAATCAATATACACCATATGAATGTGTCTATCACTGTGAGCCTTTGAGGAGATGTTACATAAGAGCAAGGCAGAGGTCCTTACTTGGCTCTTTCTCTTGGCTCAATCAGGTTCCTCTTCTGCAGACTCTTGAAGCGGTCCTTGAGGACGCTGCCCTCTGGCTGCAGAGGCGCGGCATTACAGGAGGTGAGAGGGAGACAAGCCCAGACAAATACATGTGAGACCATTGTCACTCTGCTACGACTGACTGTGCAATTCCCACCCATATTAAAACATCCCCATTCACACCACAAAGGCTGATTTAAGTATTATTCCAAGACATAATGGCAGGAGATAAGAGAGAAGAGCTGGAATTTTACTCTGGCAATTAGATCATATGAAACGGAAATGATCCCTGTGGGGTAAAGTGGGTCGCAGCAGTATTAGAGAATAGGATAAGGCTTAGAATAAGACAATACAGAGTGCTCAAGACAATACAGCGACTTAATGAACCAAAACTCATTACAGATAAAGACTATGTGTCCTCACTGGCAAAGGTCAAAATGGATGAGCAAGTAAACATAACAGTGAAGTACCTTGAGTCGTCGCAGGGAGCCGGCCAGCTCGTCGCTCAACTGGACCTCCATGTCCTGAGCCTGAAACCTGCAAACAAGGATCAACATGTTTACAACCATTTCCAGAGAGAATATACACTGCCAGCTGCTGCAGTGACCCCAGCTGAAGATAAACATTAACACATTTGTCTCCATTACTTAAGGTGACAAAAGGTAACAAAACAGAAAATGAGGGGCTTATCTGCAATAAGCATGTATGTCAACGTCCATAATAAATTGAGGAACATCTGTGGCTATTTCAATGAGTCAAGTTTCGGCCATAGAAACAAAAAGATGACAAAAGCCAAACGAAAACCTGTAAAACTTGTAAACTGTCTCATCATTTTTGGACTCATTAAGAATATCACGACTGCCAATGACCATAATTTTAGAACTTATGGGGGCTGTTGCTTTCTCACTGAGCAGCTCAGCAGCTTTGCTGTCCAAAACACGTCTGTGTGCTAAACTGGACCTGGTTTTTGTAAAGGTCAGGACTCTATTAGGCCTCATTTCATTTTTTTACATTACTTCCATGGTTTGACTCTGTTATACTTTCTGATCTCAGGACTGACAACAAATGCTAGCCTAAAATAGCCAAAATTGTAGTCAAAATTGCTTCACTTTTTGCAGGCTAGACACATTTTGGATGCAGTTAATGTTGGACTTTGAGAACAACAGAGTAATGTTGACCTTCCCCTCTTAAACCACTTCCTCAGTATGTTTAGGTTAAGCCTCAGTGACATCTAGTGGTGATTCAGAGATTTCTACAAGACACTGCAACTAGATTTAAACTTAACCGCAGGAGCAGTTTAAACATCAGCTTCTGTAGATACTGCAACAGGTTTAAAAAGGGATTTTTATTCCAGACAACACAGGTTTAAACCTGTCCTAAACCTTAAACTGCAGCTAAGCTTTTGATCAAAAATAATCTTGGGAATAAAAACCTTGCATGTCGCATGCACTGTTTGCAGCACTAATGGGGATATCCACCTGTTTCTGAGAAATGTTCATCAGGCTTATCTCTGATTAGTCTTAAAACTTCAAAATGTTAAAAAAGAAATCCTGCGTTACAAACTGAAGATGTGGAGTCTAAAAGAAGTGAGCATTCATCAGGCATGGAGAATCTTTACAAAGCAGGCTACTGAGTTGCATTAAATGAGTGTAGGATCTGGGGTTTTAGGAGCTTGACTAATCATTTGAGTCAGGTCCCAGCCACTGCCTTATCAATTATGATCATTTTTGGACTGTCTCTAGTCCCCCAACTTTATGAAAGTGCAACTCTAAACTACTGGAGTAGCCCTTTAACATGTGGAAGCACGTAGGAGGAGGATGTTGGCATGTACTTGAGTTTGCCGAGGCGTCTGGGTTGAGCTTTCTGGGCCTCCTGGTTGTCCTTGCGTTGTTGCTGTCTGGTCTTGGTTTTCTGGTCCTGCTGTTTGATGGAGGCCTTTATGGAGCGAAGCTGGAAGAGCTGCTGCTGCCGGTCAGTCTGTTGTCTGTTAGCCAGCCGTCGCTGCTCCTGGGATGGGAAGAGGAAGCGAAACAGTGAGGTGGGATTGTCAGATGGTAAGTGGAGCAACAACAATATGACAACTATCTGAGAGCTCATGCCAGTACAATTGACTTTCACAAGCTGCAGCATTGTTTCATTTTGAACAGTTTACTCGCTGTGGAATCAATCTGAAAATAAAAAGCTCCCTGTTGAGAGTTTATAGAACATTTACTGTTTTAGAATGATATTTTATGAATGAACTTCATTATGAATCTATTGATTAGTTTCTTGATTTACTGTCATGATGACTCTAAAGATACTCTATATTTATATTTTTCTACGGTATTATACTGTACATACTGTACATTAGTATTGATAAGTGTATATTTGATTATTATACATTGTACATCTTCTGGATATTCTTTATTATTATGATTATTACCGTCTCTTATATTCTTATAATTTTCTATACATCTATTTTTAACTTTGCACCTCTTGTTTCATTGTTAAACAGCATTCAGAGTGGAAAGCAAAGGAAGAATTGTATAATTCAGGAATTCTTTTTTTAACTGTGCATATGACAGTAAACACTTTGACTTTGATTTTAAATGTCTTGGTTTGTCCATACAACAGCCCAAAACCACAAGGATATTTTTCTATCCTGCCACATTAGTGAAATAGTTATGGATATATTTTCTTTTGGTCAACTAATCATCCAATCCATTCAGGGCTACTTTTCAAGTTCCAAATTTCAGCTTAAGGAACCCTTAACACAACATCTTGCACCCCTGACATAAAATCCGAAATTAATGAAGGTACACCAAATCTAAAAATAATAAGTCAACATTGCGTTGGCTTAAGGTGGGAGAAGAACCCTAGTCTCCTGTATGAATGTTCTTTCTCCCAGCAGGGGAATATAGCTGACATACAACCATGCATGCAACATGGGGTTTTGTGTATCCAGGTGGCGGGAGTGTCGGGCCGGGTGTAAATAGCTGGATAGCTGTCGTTTGACTTTTTTCACACAGGAGCAATTACACAATGTGTTAATTAACCTGATCGATAAATCTTGCAATGTTCAGTTTAAAGGGTGACTATCACAATGCTTCATTACATTCTTAGAAATATTAGACTTTCTAGATGAGTGGATCGACTTCTATGAATAGAAGAAGATGTTGTTTGGTTTGATCTAACATTAGCATTGAAACAGTCCAACCTTCCCGTGAATGTGTGTAATTACTTATGTTGTAAATAACACTGAACTAAAACGTTTATTTAGTAAAAGTCTTCAAAGTGAGTTGTGTATGAAGTGTGTTTGTACCTTAATTTTGATTGCTCTCTCTCTCTTCCTCTGCCTCTCAGTCTTCTTCGCTGCCAGTGTGATGGCTCCCACTACCGCATCCTCCTCGTCACCCTTTGGAGCCGCAGCTTCTTCTTCATTTTCTTCTTCCTCTACCAGGCCTTCCACCTGCTCTCGTAAGGTCGTCTCCTGCAGAAACATGCGTTCGATAAAATAACAGTTTCAAACTTCCACAACGTTAAGAACACACCGAACATGATGGATGAGCTAAGATAGCAACTGCACCTCTGTTGCTGTGTCTTCTCTGTTGACAGCCAGCTGTCTCTCTATTTTGTCTTCCTCCTTTTGCTTCTTGACCTCCACCTCGTGGGCCTCTTGCAACAAGGCCTTGGTTCATAGAGAGAGGGAGGAGAAGAGAGTCAGTTGGCCCATGTCATTACAACAAGATTCCATACTAACCTCATGTTATTCTTTCGAAATCTTCAAAACACAAATCACTTATCATAAATTAACTGCATGTGTACTAGACAAGCTTTAGCAGCACTGGCTCATAATGTAAGTCTGTTAAGTTGGGACTTACTTGATGGGAAAAGAAGTCTGGGTTGTAGGATCCTCCAGGAGCGATCACTTCCACAGCAGGAAGCACAGACGGCTTCTCATTCAGCCTCTCTGGTCGCTGACAAAACAGTGACACGGCCATATTACACTCAAACCCCCACACATACATAAAAAAATCAAAGTCTGCTGCTGACAGCTCATTAGATTCAATACAAACTGTAGAAGTGTTTAACTAGACTTTTTAACCTCACACAAAAACAGACAATTATTCTCACCTTGACGAGCTTCTTGCGTGTCTGTTGAAGGTACCAGGGGTCAGCTGTACTTTTAGCTATATTAAAAAAAAGGTTTGAAATACATGAGCATTCATATATGCTAGACAGCTGATCAGAACCTGACAGCAAACACTAGAGCTACTACTACGGACAAATAGGCCAGCATTTAGCAATTTAGAAAATAAAGCCCTGATGGTTTCCTCATTTAGATTCCCCTGATCACCAGCAGTTGGCAGACACAACAGGTTTAGTTTAGCTGAAGAAATCTTTAAAAATGCATCCACGTGCACCATGCCCACATGAAAGGCTCTGACCATGTTTGCTCATGAAATATACTGGATCCCAAATGCAGCTAAGGTTTAGCTAAGGGAAATGAACATTGTAGGTTAATGTATTCTTATCAAACTGTTATGGATCATTAACCATTTATAGCTAACATTCCTATTTTGACATTTTGAATCTGTACTTTCAGTTCTGAGTATCCTCAGTTCCCAGATGACTGTTCACACAGCAGTCGTCTGAACTCCTCTGTGTTGTCTTCACATTCCCATGAAGGAAATACTGGGAGCGCAAGGATGGGATCATCACTGGACAGACACATACAGACACATGGCACTCACACTCTTGTCCCCATATGTCGTAGTAGTCTCTGTCTGGGTTGTTGTTGGCCTCTGCCACTGCCTTCTTGGCTGTCCTGTCGACCGGCCGTCTGTTCAGCAGCTGTTTCCGCCTCCGTGGCACGACGCCTTTGGCTGCCAGCTGCTCGGCCCTCTGGGCACTGCGACGGAGCTTCTTGGCATTAGGTTGCTGATAGGCCAGCACACTGGGGGGGAAAGGCAGAAGAGGTGAGATAAGATGGAGAGGAGTTGAAGCAAAACCAGCATCTAGCATATTAGATGTTTAGGCCTATTTGATTTGACTTGACACTGTCTGCTTCATGATAAATGTTTGCATATCCTCAGATCCCAGGACACCATTTACACAACAGTCTCCTGAGCTCCTATGTGTTGTCTTCACATTCCCGTGAAGGAAATACTGGGAGCGCAAGGATGAGATCATCACTGGACACACTCAAACATAAATACAAACAAAAGCGAGGCTGATCTTTCAACTTATTTTTAATAAATTGCTATTTCTAAGTATTCAGCATACCTTTATCTTCAAATGAAACAGAATACTTACATAATGTAGGGTTGTGTTGGAATCAAATGATTGTTTACCATGATAAAATGTGTTTAATGACAACACCACAAATACCATAAGCAGTCAAACATATTTGCACAAATCATGGCAAGCATAACGCCCACTGTTTTTGTAAGTAAGGATTTCACAGTTATCAATCACTTCTATACAGCTTGTCCAATGCAGATGAAGAGTTAGATTACTTACGTAATACCATGATTCCATCATACTTAACCTCAGAGTTACCTGATTCAAATATTGTAGCCTACTTTAAGAACTGAATCCAACCCTAAAAATAACATTTAAGAGTAAAGCACAAAGGGCTGTGATGGATACTGACTCTTTAGGTGGTGGAACGAGGGAGTCGTGCTGCAGGATCAGGTCTATCCGCAGAGGACGCGACGCTTTCCCTTTCCTGTTCTTCCCCACGATAGGTACTTCTACTTCTTCACAGAGGAATACAAATTAGTTTGATCCAGTATCATGCACACATTTTTATAAGTATGTATTTATATAAGGATAGAAAACAACAAGCAAACTGGACAGTTTTTCACATGTTTCTAATTTACATGAAAGGAAACTCTGGGAAGTGCAGGACTACGAATGTTTTCACAGCCAACTATTCTTTTCCAACGTGAAGAAATTTGAACTCAGTTGTGAAGTTACATATTTACCCTTCTGTTCAGGTTTCTTTGGTTGTCCAACATCCAAAAAGAACAAGCTGTCATCTGACTTCTCAGACAGCAGACCCCTGAAATACAAAAAGATGCCATTATGTCACATTTTAGACTCTGCAGTTGAAGAAACAGCTTTCCCCCCATATTTTACATAATTAATTGAATGACTATTTTCAAGTACTCCTCAAAGAAATCCTCATATTTCGGGCTGGAACCAGCAAATTATTTCATTTTTGCTTGATAAAAGATTTTAAAAAATTGTTGTCCTTTAAATTTGATATATCGTTGAATAATCATTAGAGCACTGATACCCTCTTCATTTCCTTAAAAAAAAATACCTGAGAGAAGGATGACACCATTTTTTTTTTAGTTCATGTAAAACATCACAAGAAGTGTACAGCCTAGTCAGTCTTTAACAGGCAAGCAAAACGCCCACGAGACACTGCTGTCCCTCAGCTTTAACGCTAGTTAACTGTGACACTGTGCTAATGAACGAGAAAGATGTGTTTTGAGAATAATAGCAATATGTCTTAACAAACAGGACGGACATAACTGTTACAGGGTAACAGATAACGGGTTTTAAACCCCCTCGAAGAGAAGTCCGCGTGGAAGTGGCGACGACAGACAACAAAACATGAACAATAAAACATCAACCGAGTGCCCTGCGTCGGAGGAACATGTTTTTAGTTAAATGTGAACAACATTGGTATCACACATTCAGTCCTCCCCACATACGGTTAACTAAACGTACCCTGTGGTCCTCTCCTGGTGTCTGACGTCTTGTAAAAAGTCCTCTACATCATTAATGTCGCTGTGTTTGTTCCAGCTCTTCTTCTTGTTCTTGTTCACACGTTTTCTCCGACCACTGGCCAAGTCTGCTGGATTGGAAGTGGACTTTAAATTGAGAAAACCTGGTTGTGAAGCCGCCACGCGTTTCAACCTCCTGGCCGACGCCATGTTGGAGGACTGAAGAGAAAACACGTTTCTTCTTCTTTTGTGTTGAGGTGACGGTGGTGGCGCCACCTGCAGGGCTGACAGTGTAAATGCTATAAAAGCTGGCTACATGTGAATAAAAGTTCAAACTTGTTTTTTTTTTGTTTTTTTTACACTATTATATTTTATAAGGGTATGATAGTTAGTTTTATTTAAAATAGAGTGCGTATATTTACATAGTTTTGTGTGATACACAGAACTAAAAGTATTTTGGGGGTTTAAAATGATCATTTCTATAAATAAAACATAATAAATCAAATTAATATTATGATAATTATTTAAAAAGTCAGAAAGACTGGTTGTCACTCTTTATATTCTCTCTCAGATACGTACACTGCTTTAGTTGTCTTTTTTCTTTCTATGTAAAATACATTTAATTGAAAAAAAAACTAATAATAAACTAAACTAATAAAACTGTCAATAATCAGGATTGAGAAAAACTTGTTGCACGACATTACAAGTGAGTGTGATCTTGTGATTGTTTGTTTATCATGTTGCTGCATGTATGTAACATGTCCCAAATGCATCATGGGAAACGTGTCTCCTGTTGCTTTCCTATGTTCTTTTTCCTTTTTTTCCTCCCTTCGTTTTATTGCGAGAACAACGCTTAAGAGACTCAAGAATAAATTCCCATTTTTGAGCTGCAATCTCTCAGTAAGTTTTCAGAGGTAAGTATCACCATTTCAATAAAACTCCAATCTATCATTTAATGTTACGTTAGTTCTTGGATTGACGTGTTTTTTCGTTTATTTTCGTTGAAAAAGAAAACGCAGAGCAGTCGAGCTATTATCTGCCTGCTCGGGGAGTCGGGGACCTAAAAGGCATTTGTGATCTGGTCGAATTTGACTCGGAAATGCGCCTAAAGTGAGGGGTCATCTGACAAAATATTGTTCATCAATTGATCCCTGACATGTCTAGTGTCGTTTACAAAAAGCATATTCCACTTTCGTGCCGCAGTTTTTATATTCTTCCGTCGTTTTTATCGTCAACCCTCATCGTTTGCTACAACGATTTTTCCTTCCCGTTTACATTCTTCTAGCCAGCAGCCAGCCATCATCTTTAAGTGTGCTAGTTTGCGTACACCGGACAGCTGGCGCGGGCGGGGTCGCCTGGTTTACATCAAAATAGCTTATTCTGAATAAAAAATCAAGGCTTGTGCGCAACCGGGCAGCACGCTGTGAAGAATCGAACGAACCCACGTTCAATGCGCAAGAGGCGGTGTCTGGCTGGCTATCATCGTGATATGATTGGTCTAAAGGTTCACAACATCCCGCCCCTAATGCTCTCACACAGAATATGATTGGTTAACATGATAAAGAGCTTTGCTATGATTCGATGCCTTTGCTGTCGTTTTTAAAACAGTCGTTGCATAAGCTGCCTTGGATATAAGTTAAAAAAAAATGAAAAGATTTTTTTCATAACCCTCTCCGACTGGAAAGTAGAGTCTGTCATGATGATGTTAAGACAAACATATAATAAAAGTCAGAAGGGAAAATGTTATCCTTAATATTATGTACCGTCATGCCATTCTGTTAGACATGCCTCTTTTGTAATTAATTTACCAAAGCTAACTTTGTCATGTGCCCTCAGGTGATCTTTAGTAGCCATGGCCCGTACCAAGCAGACTGCCCGTAAGTCCACTGGAGGCAAAGCCCCACGAAAACAGCTGGCCACAAAGGCTGCTCGCAAGAGCGCCCCTTCTACTGGTGGTGTCAAGAAGCCCCATCGTTACAGGTGAGAGGTCACATGGATCATCTGTTTGTGTTGAGAAATTAACAACAAAGGAGACGCTATAGTTTTGTAATCTTTAATGCATATTTGGATGTTAATTAAAACTCATCTGACTGCAGATTTACTCAGTACTTTCCTCCAGAAACCAAAACATCTCAGGGACCTCATGTAGGTATCTTAGTTATCTTATTAATGCAGTTTACTCTATTGGCAAACTTTGTCACAAAACAGAGTAGGAACTGTATTTTGTTCCTTTGCACTGTTACGTGGAGAACATTATGGAAAACGTGTGCGTGGAGCTGATATTCTGTCTCTCAGGCTCCTAGGAGTAGAAAAAGACTGAGACTGGTGCTCAGACATTCAGTTTCCCAGTATGCAGGGCTGTGAGGTCAAGATGAAAATAGGTGCAGAAGATGAAGAATATCCAAAAATAATCCAAGAAGCATAACATAAATTTGTGTAAAAGCTGGCATTATCAGTACTCCCACCTTAAATTTTGTAAAGTTAATATTTTGTGTCTCCTCTCTAGGCCTGGTACTGTGGCTCTGCGTGAGATCCGTCGTTATCAGAAGTCCACTGAGCTGCTCATCCGCAAGCTGCCCTTCCAGCGCCTGGTGAGAGAAATCGCCCAGGACTTCAAGACCGATCTGCGTTTCCAGAGTGCAGCCATCGGAGCTCTGCAGGTCTGTGTTACAATCAAATCCACATTATCAACTCAAAGTTAGCCAGTTAGTGTTGATTAATGAATCCCAAGTGTACATAAATATATTTTTTTACTGGACCAATCCATGAATTTAGCTCCACTGACAGCTGCATTTCCTGTTTCCCTTCTCTGCAGGAGGCCAGCGAGGCCTACCTGGTGGGTCTGTTTGAGGACACCAACCTGTGCGCCATCCACGCCAAGCGTGTCACCATCATGCCCAAAGACATCCAGCTGGCACGTCGTATCCGCGGGGAGCGTGCTTAAAATGTTTTCTGTTTTGTTATATGCTGTCCTCTCTCTCTCCACCACTCTTTCTATCCATTTCCTTCCTCTATACTTAGTTAGTAGTTTGGTTTGAGGTTCTATATATATCATATGATTGTGATAACCGTACAATGTGTGATCATGTCTTCTTTGGTGCTACTAGTAGCAGAGTTTCCTTAGAGATATCTTCATGTATGTTTGAAATGTTAAATCACAGTTACACTCCTCACTTCTAACTAGCTAGCTCAGTGGAATGCCTTGTTATGAATAAGGTGTTGTTGCAAGCCAAGAATAGCGTGCGATTTGAACTGAGCATAGGAAATAGCATTAAGGTTGAGACATTTTCATCTTCAGACGGACATATACATTGATATAATGGGTCTTCTGATTTTCTTTTTTTTTAAATAGAAATTTGTCGTATAAGTAGTGATTTTTCCTTTCTTTTTTTTTACAATAATGGTGTATTTCTACTGTTACTGTTTAATGTATCACAATTCCTAAGTTTGATTCTGGTTGTCAATTAGAAACGTCATTGTCCTATGATGACACTGCATTTTCGGCAGATGACAAGCGGCATATATGTAGCAGACCTATGTTGATCATATTTTGATTTTTAGCCACATTATTTTGTCCAGGTAATGTTTGGACTTTTTGTTCCTCTCTCAGGTTGGTATGATAACCTAATTTTTTTTCTACTGTGTTTTTGATTTATGTTTTCAGTCATTTTTAAAAGCAAAATATTTGTACTCCGGAATTCACATACAAACATAATAAACAGATTCTTGTGGTTAAGTAAGCTGTGTGAGTGAATTTAAATGTTAAAAGGATAAATAGGGAGAGAAAATTAATTTGATCATCTAAAGTAATATTTTCAAGCAAATGTGTAAATCATTTATTGATCCCAGCTGCTAAACTGTGAGGATTTCCTTGTCTGTTGTGATTGTGAACTGAATGTTGGGGTTGTCGGCTGTGAAAAAACAACAAAAAAACAAACAAATTCACATATTTCAACATTTTAACAGACAACCAAGAAAGTAATTGGTAGATTAATCAATACAATGAATTATGGAAAGTTATAGCCCTAATTCACCATCTCATGCATACATTAGTACATTTCTATTCTCACACCAACTTTCAAGAATAAATTCTGCATACTTAAAGTTTCAATAACAATAATACTGAGTATTAAGGCTGATCCTGAAATTAAAAATAACATCTTGGAGCATACTTTCTCTTAATAAACCCTTTCTGTTGACAAAAATAGGTACGTTAAAAGCTCCCCTGCGTTTTTCTGATTTATTTTTAGGAGCAAAAATAGACCCCACACATACTTTCAGCAGTTGTCACATAATTGTTGTCCATTATACGTTTTCAAACAACCACTGAACAGTACGACTTCAGTGCTAAATGTCAAACTTTCGGTTTGACTCGAGTGGTCACACTCGTTGTGAATCTACGTAGAAAAGACGAAACAGTCCAAACAGCAGCACCACATCTGTATTTCCTCATCTACGGGCCAAAATTTAAAGCGCCGACTTCTTCGATAAATATCAAAAGCACGCAGCCACACTGATCACCTCTTGTCGTCCAGAATGTGTCAAACTGATAAAAGTAACCACAGCTATGGTGTGAACACTGTTGCATTGTGGGACAGATGATTGACGCGGCGGCCATTTTCCCGCTGGACGCTGCTTCCCATTGTGGATACGAAGAAGAAAATACAGACAAGCGAAACATTTCTCACGACTTCTACTCACTTTTCCCCCAGGTAAGCCTCCCGAAATGTGTCACTGTCGCTGTGAATTAACTTTGTATTTTTTAAGTTGTATTTTATTTATTTTGTAGGCACATTTAACAGTGTAAAACCTCTATTTTTGTCGAGTGGGAAAATAACAAACACGGCGCTCGAAACGACAGTGAAATGCAGTCTTTACTGCAGCCGTTCAGATGAGCTGAAATTCTGTTTCAAATTATGCGCCGGTTCAGCTCGGTTCTACGCGCCCGTTAGGGACCGTTCGGCTTTCCTGTGCCTATCTATGAGTTCTTTGAAATGTCTCCTGTGTTGTTCTCTTATTTGTCGATACGCTGGAACAACGATTTTTAGTCAAATTGAAGTTGTTTATGTGCTACTCCTTTGCTCTTCTGCCCTGGGTCTTTATCCCGTTTGCGCATCAAACCGCCGCCATCATCAGAGCGCGGTGGGCGGACCTAGCAACAGTGGAAGGCAGTTGTAGAGCCCGCCTACTTTAAAGACTCTGCATGCTGATTGGTTTATACGTTGTATTTTTAGTTACGTATTGGTCTACCAGCCAATAGTATCCTCGTTTATCTTTGATTGATGTTCGGTGGGCTGATCGTGATAGGGAATGTCTTGTATGTTTACTTACCCAAAAAGTTAACTTAATTCAAGTTTCCTGTTCCCAGTTTTTAAAAATCATCATATAATATGCATCTTTATATTGAACAACATAATTGCCTTTTAGAGGGTTAATAATCAATTTGTAAGAAGTGCCTTCCACAGCTGTGCTATCACCTCAAGTGTAAAAGTATCAAACCAACAAAATACAGTAATAAATACGATATTTTACTTTCTGTCTGTTCCCTTGTTTGCATTATTGGTGTCATCAAAGCAGTTTTTTAAGTACACATGGTAGCGCCAGAACAAGAAACCAGAAGTTATCTTAAAAGCAGTTAAAGCAGAACTCCTGACCACAGAGAGTGTTGTGCGTACCAAACCAAAGCCTCTTTTTTCCCCCCATCTTTCTCAGGTGATCTTTAGTAGCCATGGCCCGTACCAAGCAGACTGCACGTAAGTCCACTGGAGGCAAAGCCCCACGTAAACAGCTGGCCACAAAGGCTGCTCGCAAGAGCGCCCCTTCTACTGGTGGTGTCAAGAAGCCCCATCGTTACAGGTGAGAGCTACACAGCCAGACAAGTGTTTTCACTCTGTTTTAGGACATACAGAAATCCTAAACATTGGTTCCTGATGTCTTTCCAGATTTAGGGATAAAATTATGTGGAAAAAAACCTGAAAAAAGCAGAACAAAATATTCTCAAACTGTAGATTGTAAACTCTCCTAAACCAGCTGTAGGTATGTGGCTTCGTCTAGATTAAGTTGAATGTGGTTAATATTAAAATATATATATTCCTTCCATGCCCTCCACACAATGTGAAGGCCTGGTACTGTGGCTCTGCGTGAGATCCGTCGTTATCAGAAGTCCACTGAGCTGCTCATCCGCAAGCTGCCCTTCCAGCGCCTGGTGAGAGAAATCGCCCAGGACTTCAAGACCGATCTGCGTTTCCAGAGTGCAGCCATCGGAGCTCTGCAGGTCTGTGTTACAATCAAATCCACACTATCAACTCAAAGTTAGCCAGTTAGTGTTGATAAGTGAAGCCCAAGTGTACATAAATATATTTTTTTACTGGACCAATCCATGAATTTAGCTCCACTGACAGCTGCATTTCCTGTTTTCCTTCTCTGCAGGAGGCCAGCGAGGCCTACCTGGTGGGTCTGTTTGAGGACACCAACCTGTGCGCCATCCACGCCAAGCGTGTCACCATCATGCCCAAAGACATCCAGCTGGCACGTCGTATCCGTGGGGAGCGTGCTTAAACGCTCCCCTCGGTCTTTCTCCTCTTCACCTCTTCCTGCCCTTCCTTCACCAGTCTGTCTCTCCGTCCCTCTGCCCCTCACCTGCTCCCTTCCTCTCTCCCTTCCGGTGTTAGTAGTATGTAGAGGAAAACTGATTATATTATGGATAAAGTGTATAGTCGTGTTTTTCTTAGTGCTCTCGGCAGCAGACTTCTAGGGTACTCTCTTTTTGTGCATGTACCGACTCTTTGGTGATGAGATCTCCTCAAGCACACGTCTCCTTGTTTGCACTGCTTCTAATCTGACTCTGTGGGGATGAGGATGATTTTTGGATCGAGTAAGAAAAAAAAAAGATTGGAACAATGTAAATTTGGGAGGGACAGACAGGAGGAGAGGATGGGTATTTGTCTGCTGGGGGACTCTGGTCTCTTTACTGCAGCAGGGTGCTAGAAGAACTTACCCGGTCCTCTTCTCCTGCTTTCTATCCTCTGCCAGCCTCGCTCCAAAGTGTGCAGGGACAAAGGTGTTTGTCTCCTGTCATGAAGGCCGAGGCTGGATTTTCTGTCCCTGGATGTGTCTGCATGAGTGTTGGCTCTGATCACCATAGCAAATTGTATACAATCCATCAGCATATTTGGAGAAGTTGATTTACCATATTGATCATCGCTGTCAGTCATCATTTTAGTTTTTTTTTTCCTTCCTAATAAGTCTCATGCACAGGATTTATTTTTTTCACTTCAAACTATTTGTGGTAGACATGGAGATGGGGGGATAAATCAGATTAAAAACCTGCAGTGAACAAAAACAAAAAAAAGAACAGATTTGAACTGATTTTTTCTACTGAAATGTGAAGCTACTGACTCGTTTTGGCACCAAAGTTGGATCCTCTTGTAGACACTCTTTTCCTAACTGACAGAAGAGTTTAACCTCACCTGTTTTTGTGGTGTTCAAATTGGTTTCATCTAATTCTTTAAAGCCAAAGCTTGAGAGCTCAAGTATGGTGTCAGAGATACTTTTTTAGCAGTGGCTCATTTTTTAACAAAGGACCTTTTTAATAACAAAGGTTCATCTAGGTTTGTAATGTTCTCCAAAACCAAAAGCTCTCCAAGGGTGAAATGATTTTTTTAAAAACTAATAACTGATTAAAATGTGAAAATGTATTGTAAATCAGTGTTACATGACAAATAGTACTGGTCATGTTTTCTGTATACGTCCCCCCTTTGCTTCTGTTATTTTCTCCGGATCAGTTGATCGTCTGTATACCGTTTCTCAGGTTGACTCGTCACCCTTTTAACTTAATTTTAATTTTTTTTTTTTTTTTTTTTTTTGCTCAGTTTGATTTTCTTTTTCTTTTGAAATGTTGAGGATAATGTTTCAATTAAACAATCTTTGTAATTTCCAGATTTGTCATATAAGGTGGTAATAAATGGATGTTACACACACCCCTGTGTCTGTGTATCCACACTTTTATCTGCTTTTATTGTGCCCTCTTATAATCATCCAATAATTTACTGTTACAATGATAATGTTTATTTACAGTTAAAAGGAAAATTACAATAGGTTGATGGCTGTTTATCGGATACCCAAGAACTTGGTAGGGCAGCTTCTTTTACTCTGCGCCCTGGTCATGGAATAACCTTTAGAACACACTACAGCTAAAGGATTTTATCTTTTTGACTTGCTCTGTTGTATAAAATCTGTAACTCTTGAATGGTGTTGAGCTTGACCAGGTCTCCCTCAGAAAGAAATATTTTAATTTCAAGCGACTTCCTTGTTAAATAAAGTTAATCTTTATCAGAAAATATGAGGTATTTTATAACTGTTCATTTACCTGTATCCTCATAAAACAGTTTTGGTGGCACTGACAGTGTTAAAGATGAGGTAAATGATCAGTAATAGGTCACATTTGGACTTGTGTTGAACATGGAGAATGGTTCCATGACAAAATAAAGGTGAAGCATTCCTGACATTGAGCCATAATTGCAAAATTAATGTAGACAAATCAACAAAACTCCTGTTTGCTCTTATGAGAGCAGCTTGAGGATTATTTTGATATCCTGACTGCACATTTAAGCATGTCTTGAATACTTTGAGGTTTGGAAAAAATGTTACAAGCCAGTACTTGTTCACAGACTCCATGAATAACCTCTCCCAGATTGTGAAAATACAATGTAATGAAAACACATTATTGCTTTTGTAGTCCTTAGCTATTACTTAACGTGTCTTATAATCCTAGATCAATAAATCCTCCATTAATACTCAATGCATCTCCTGTAGCCTTCATACTGTACATCAAACTCCTGAGTCCTGATCAAATGATGACAGTTGCACCACTAGATGGCAGTAAAACACCATGTTTGTGTTAATATCAGCCCCTCAAAACTGCTTCATACTGAGGAGCGGACCTGCTGATGTTACATTGTGCTGTAGCTCGGCGTGAACGAAGACGATAAAGCTGCACATTCATATTCATTAAAAATAATTTGAGTTATTTAATGTAAGCAGTTTTGTAGTTAGTCCTATTAATCTGTTTGTCCTTGAATGTTCATGTGTGTGGCATCGCTTTCCTCCTTCTGAAACATGCACAAACTTGCATGTATTTTTCACATCCTGCCTTTGTTATCCTACTAATGGAACATGTCTAACCTTTAAACTAAATTTAAGTCAAATTCTAACAGGAATTCCACTCTTTACACATTTTTGTTTGATGACACAATACTTCCTTCAAGTGACTTCCTTACCCCGGTTTACATTCTTTTTGGATAATTTGTCATGTGCCCCTCTTTCACACACTGACGCAGGCACAGACACACATAAAAACAAACATACACACAGATGTGACACTCAAGCATCACAATTAATATCCTTTTCTGGGTTGACATCATTCCCCTCATCAGTGTTTCATTTCATCCTTCTACTTCCTTGATTAAAAGGGATAAAGCCATGCCCTCAGCCATATTCATTACAATCAAATACACACACAGACACACACACACATTCACCCTTGTCACTGTGGCCTCAGCTGTACTCATTACAATGAAACGCACGTAGACAAACAAACATCTAATCAAACACCAGTCTTTAATCCTATTGTTTTGAATGGGCACCACAGCTATACTGGTATGGACACACATACACACACGTACAAACACACAACCAAGCAATCACTTCTTCAGGGTAAGCTGTGTAAGTGTTTTAGGAATCAGGGCAGTCTGTGCAGTCAGCCAGTTTGTGGCTATTTATTGTTTTTCTGTCACTGTACATATTACAATAAAAGATCAGCCTCACACCATTCATTTTGTTTTCCACCAAAAATATCTACTCCGACCTCATACCATCACCCCAATACACTGCCTAAACTCGCATTTGCTGAAGACCATTTAAGAATGTTTTTTGAATCCACGGCCTTATGTCCTCAACACTTTTCAACACAGCTAACACCCTCACCTCTGCTATGAAAATGTTATAAACCAATGAGAGAAGGTTTTGTAATTCATATAATCTCATCTCTCCTCTTCTCATCTCTTTCTGTCTTTTCTCTTCTCAATCTTCAGTTAAATTCAATTAGCTTTATGGCATGAACAAAACATGTTGCCACAGAAGTATTCATGCAGTCCATTCCTATACAGTACAATACAGCACACTGTAATTTTATACAACTTAATACAGTTACTTAAAACCATACAAATCTCTCATTCTTGGGATCTTTTTTAAAGTGTTGTACATATAGATCTTCTGACTGATTCTTAATCATTTTTATTTATTTGTCTTGTTTTAAGTCAGTGCTGGTGGGAGCCTGATCACTTCTCTTCTTTTCTTTTTTGTTTTCACTCTTCTCTCTTTGTCTTTCCTTTTCTTGTCTCTCCTTTTTTTGTGTCTTATCTTTAATGACTTTTCTTATCATTTTTTCTCATTTAAGTTAAGTTCAAGTTCCACGTTTTTGTCCCCGCAGGGCAATTGGTTTTGCAGCACAGAGTAGAACATAATCAAACAAGAAAGACCATCATCAGGACACCGATATCTGAATATAACCATTTGTATTCAGAGACGTACATTTTCCCAGATTAAAGTGAAAACTAAGTTCACACAGTTCGCCAGATGATTATGCATGAAATAATTTCATTCTTTTGATTACAAAGCTAACTTTTAGCTAATCTAACTGCAGGATTACATGGCAGCATATCAAAGAACCGTTTCTTTCACGATTTGGACCGAAACAGTGTGAGAAAAGCTGCTGTGTGGAAATAGGAGAGGCTTTTATTGTTCTAAATAATCCTTAATAATTATAAATCAAGATAATGTCATTTTCTTATTGTGGACAATCTGTAAATATCTTTTTCAAATAGTTTTCATTTTGCTGAGTTCTTAAAAGAGAGCAAAACAGGCCTACGGTTTCTCTGTGGAAAATTGTAAATTGTCGGAGATCAAATCATCGTTTTTTATTTGTCACTACATTTGTGATTGCACCACGAGCACCTCTTGATTTTTTTATGTACATTGCTGCTTTCTTCATCTGAGCACAGAGAGCTTTTACAATGGACAAACATCATGTAAGACTATCATTAACAGTGTCCTGCTCTAATTGCTGAGCATATAATGGACTTTACATGTCCATACATCTAAAGACAGTATGTGCATAGTTATTTTTTTCTGATTGTATGTCTTTGTCCGTGTGTGTGTGTGTGTGTGTGTGTGTGTGTGTGTGTGTGTGTGTGTGTGTGTGTGTGTGTGTGTGTGTGTGTGTGTGTGTGTGTGCACAACTGTGTGTTCGCCTTCCCCAAGGTCTGCGTAGTGGCGCTCCATCTGTGGCACTCAGGGGATTAAAGCCAATCTGTCTGTCTGCCGCTCAAAGTGCTGACCGTCAGAGCAGCACCAGATTAACACAGTGCTGGGATTGGTAGAGGGGGGGCGGGGGTGCAGCGGGTGGTGCATGGGTGAGGAGAGATGGGGTGTGTGGCAGAGAGAGGTGGATGGATGTTGAGGAAGAGCGAGACAGGGAGAGAGAGAGAGACAGATACAGGGGTGTGTGTATGTATGTGTGTGTATGTTGGAGGAAGGTGGGTGGAGGGGTGAGTGGGTAGGGGCAGGTTGAGAGGTCGACCCCAGATTAGTACACAACTGGTACAGAGTGTGTGTGTGTGTGTGTGTGTGTGTGTGTGTGTGTGTGTGTGTGTGTGTGTATGGGTAGGGAGGGGGTTTTATAGACATAGAGTAGAGGGACAGAAGGTCTAGAAGGGACAGGGACAGATGTACAGTAAATGGTGGATGGATGGATGGGGGTCATAGTTAACACAAAACTCGGAACTAGACAACAATATACGAGTGCAGCTGGGTTGGAGATACAGAGATAGATAGAGACGCAGGTAGACCATGAAGCCTGTTTCAAAGAGTTGAAGGCCACATGGACCTTAACATGTAAATGCCATGAGGGACCAGGACCTAAAGACCATATCTCCTGTCACACACTCTTGCAACTGACTATTGTTTGTGGAGTCAATTGGAGTCAACATGGAGGCTAATATCATTTTGAGCTTGTGAAATGACGTTCACAAATAATTTCACAGCTGCAGGTTGCATATCACCTTTTTTGTGCATATAAAAAAAAACTACTGCACAAATCTTAATGTGTGCATGTGTAAAAAAGTTTTGTAGCTGTAGAAATATTTGTGCATCTGTGAAAAAGTTGTCACGTTGTTTGCAGTCATGTGATTCAAAATTCGTGCTTGTAACTCAGACCTCAGATTTGGTGAAACCTCACTGTTGCAAATATTTCTGCATACATTTTAAACATATACAAAATATTTCTTCAGTGACAAAATCTTTTTACACATGCACACATTCAGAAACGTGCATGAAAATTTGTTATACTTGCACAAAAAAGGTGAAAATCATTTTACAGGTTCAAAATCCTATTGGCCTTAAACTGACTCCATAGTTGTTCAGCCCTTGGTAAGTTTTCTGGAAGTCTTCCACTACAGCTTTAGTGTGAACATGAATATTCTCCAGGAGCAGGCAACTGTGTTATGAAGGCCTCAGTGTGCCTTTAACGCACAAGGACTTCTTACTGCACGTCATCCAACCACATCTAACAGATGGTCCCTCGAAGGTGTTGTACATAGAGACGGGATGAGTTGGAGGCTGAATCACACAAATTAGGATAACGGTGCACACAGTTTCAGACAGCCTCTCCTCGAAGGTGTTGATGGTGTTGCGAACAAGTGAGGGAAGTAGTTATGTAAAGACTGTAAAAATAATACCCTGATTATTCGACCACTTTCACATACTTGGTGATTATAGCATTAAGTGGTCATGAGTATCAGATTGTCAGTTTCTGAAGTTACAAAAATGATTGACTTCATCTCAAGGCTGTGGTATGCTTGAAAGAAACTAGTTTGTGTCAAACTGAAGGCAAAAGATTTCATACTTGTCAAAAGCAGCCACACTCAAAAGTGGTGCAAAAAGCCTGCCATCATAACCACGTTTCCATCAGTGTAGGATTTTTGAAGGATCACATTATGAAGGTTGATTGGGCAGCAAAATTTAAATAAAAATAAAATTACACCTGAGGTGGTTTTGGCCTTTGCAAATGTGATTAATGCTATAAATGGAAACACCTTTTCCAAATGAGTTTTGATGTAGAGAAGATTTAACTCTCATGACTGATCAGCTGTTTACGCTCTGAGAGAAGAAGAGAAGGAAAAAGAAGAAGCTGTTTCTGCAGATGAAAACAGTCTCATCACTCATCACTGAGCTGATGTAATCTACCTCACTTCCTCATGAAATGTCACATATCTATTGTGGCTTCCGCATTGTTTTTCATTGTTCATTTCAAGGATCGGCTGGCACTCCTTTAATTATATCATCTTGTTGCGCCTCTTCTTCTGCAATGACAGTTCTCCAACTGGAGAACCAGATCTACATGAATCAACTTCTAATAATAACTGTAGTGGATGGAAACAAGCATTCATTTGCATTTTATTCTGCTGATTTTCTCAAAATTCGGTTAAAACTTGCGATTTGTTTGGATGTAATAGAGGCAATTAATCATGCACAGAGACAGTCTCTCCTTTCAGTCATTCATGGTGTTGTTGAGGCCGAGAGAGAAGGTCAAACTCTCTGACGGGCACACCTCCACACACCTGGCCAGTCACTGTACAAAGTAGGTGTGTTTGTTGGATTCTTGGTTTCCAGAAAGTTGTCCCCATTGCCACCCTCAGTTCTACACATGTACGTGGTGTGAGGCGGTGCTTGAAGATCTACAACACAATCGACGACACAATTTCATATTGTTTTTTCCTTTGTTTATATGTGGCGGACCCTGCCACCTTTCTAGCTTCAAACAGTGTTCTGGGGACCTTATTTTCCTCTGAGAACAGCTTGTTTATTCATTTATAGAAAAAAATAAATATTTCTGAGTTTGAATTTCTTCTCCAAAACTACATAGTGCCACTTTAAGGTTCTGGGCTGCCTTTTGCTGACATGCAGTATATACTGAATGCAGTATGAGTGTAGTAATATTAAGTATGACATTAAGAAAGCAGTTAAAAGAGAATCAGAGAGTTATTGTGCTGTTGGGAAAATCCAAGACTTGAGAGTGGGCTTCAACATTGCAGTCATGAATGTATTGCAAAGTTCTGCCAAATGAATCTAATGGGCAGAGTTCACAACAGGTAAAACCTGGAAGAGTCAGCATGGACATCATGAAGGTAATACGTGTGGAAGTAAGTTAACAACAGTAGTTAACATCAGCACTGAGTAAACTGAGATTAGGATGGGTTTACCCTCACCTGTTTCTCTGGAGTGAGGAGTCCAGGAGGGATGATTGGTAGCAAATTGGAAAGCTATGGGTGTATTTTTTTATTGTATGTGTGGTCGGGGTTGTAGTCAGTGTGGGAGGAGCAGGGGGTGAGTGGGTTCAGACTAGATGAGTGCACCACTGAGATTAATGTAGTGTACTAGTGTACAAAGAGGCATGGTGAGTGGGGGGGCTGGGGAACCCGTGGGTGGGGGTGTGGAGGGAGTCGGGAATTGCTCCCAGGGATTAACCATGCTTAGCCATTAGCACAACCTGCTAGTCAACTAGCAATGCCGCAGGGGTCAGTGGAGCCACACCAGATAACAGGAAACATTGACATTGCATTCAGTAGAAGAGGATTTTTAGTTAATTGGCACTGGTGGCTGCATCAAATACTGAGCTTGACACACATGTTAGCCATACTAAAATAACTGGTTGATCTTTTATAGTGTGCTATGTCTACTATTCTGTTATTCAGACATTAATGGCAGAACAGAAATAGAGACATGCCTCCCATTCGTCAATCCGAAACACCAAACCCAACCATGGAAACAAAAGGCTGGCTGATCAGATTCTGTCTCCTCAAGCCTTCCGTTCCACCTGAACACACCACAAATACTACAGCTAACGGCCAGTTGACCACCAAAATGCAAGTATGACCCCCTCATGGTCTGTGTTCCTGAATTTCAACAGTGTCAGGACCATAAAGGTTAGATTTGTGGGGATTTAAGAGGATCTATGGGCAGAAATGGAACATAATATTCATAGCTATTGTTTCATTAGTCTATAATCAGCTGAAGATAAGTATTGTTGTGTTTTTGTTACCTTTGGCTCCTCTTCCTCTGAGTACGCCATGTTGCACCGCCATGTTTCTACAGCAGCCCAGAATGAACAAACCAAACACTGACTCTACAGAAGGCCTTTAGCATTTTTAGCAGCCACCGTAGGGGAGAGTATTTCCTTGATAGATGCCACTCAATCCTACACACTGGACCTTGAAGGGAACAAGTCTTAAAATCTCAACAGATGCTTCTACAAATATCATTTAAATAAACTGTCAAACTGTTATGAAATAGGGGCAGAACATGAGTTATTTTTCCTCTCTTAAATAAAAAAAAATGAAGAACCCATCCAGACATGTTTTAAGACATATAAAACTCTGCCTGGAATAATAATTTGTGTGTGATATGTTTAATAACCCTGCTAAAACTAAACTTATTATTGTTGATTCAAAAAGTTTAACTGCTGGACATAAGATGCTTCCTAATTCCATATGGTGAGACAGATACAGATAGAGTACTTTTTTACCTACTAGCCTGTCCAAAGCAAGGTTGTCAAAGAAGCAGTTGACCTTGCGAACACGTTGCAGCAGTCCACCCTGAAATGTTCTCCATGTTTCTTTATCATGTTACTTTATTCCCCATTTTCCCTGAAATAAATTTCATTTTTATCAGACACCACAGGTATACAGTGTACACTTACCTTTGAACATTTTCATGGCATCTTGGCATTTCACTTCACCACCTCACACTGCAGCTTCTTCACATCGCACTGAATTGAAGGATACTTGAAGTGAAGGTGACTGGCTGTAGGCAAAACCATACAAATAGTCATTCTTTTCAAAAAGGATTGAATGTGTGTATCGTTTGACTGGTTGTGACTTGTAGTTTTGATACTACTCGGCCCTGGGTTATTAATTTATTTTTTTACCTTAAAGTTATTGTGTGCAGATACCCAGTCCTATCACCATCACAATTGTGTAAGCTGCATATTGGACCATGATTGGCTTCCAGTCTAGTCCTATTGATGTCACAAAATCATCCCTTACACCCATGTAGTTCTATCCAGCAGATACATGTGAAAAGAGGGACTTTAAATGTGGCTCTAAGACCTATTTCATCAATTTCATGTTGCTCCCAAGTTGCTTTTCTCTTGCTGTTCATGACTGCGAAGTGTGTTGCTGTGTTTGCATCCTTTTATGCGTGTATGTGTGTGTGTGTGTGTGTGTGTGTGCTGGCCTGTGTCTGGCAGGCCATGTGCTCCTCTGGTCACACTGCTACCAGAAACAAGAGGGGAGGGAGAGGAGAACATACAGCAGTCCCTGTGGAAACATGCTCCCTCTCCCTCCCTCTCTCTCTGTCACTATGCTGTGTTGTCTCTCTACAGCTCCTCCTGATGACCAGTTACAGCATTACATAAGAGACACAGTACAAGCAAAAACAACAAACACATTTCCACATGCTCTGCAGTTCTGCTTGTACTTTTCCCATTTCCCCCAGATTGTTTACTTGACGACAAATATTTGTATAAATGTACTGTAATGGAAGAAGATGAGGCATGTGAAACTAAAAAACTAAAATATTACAGTGATTATATTTTCATGTCTGACAGAGGTCTTAATACAAGAACTCAGAGTGTGTTCCAGCTGAAAGGAAGACATTTTGTGCGTTGTAAGCCAAACTAGAAACAAGTGAGAATTCATACTTTTTTTCTTTGTTTATTTTTCTTTAACTTAAATTTTATGGAAGCTAATTTATGACATTTGAAACAATACCAATTCAGCGCATGTTTTTCTTTTTATGATTAAGTCTTTTTTTATACAAATATTATGTCATAGTTATGAGATATTACCCATAATTATGACAAAATAACTTGCTTAAGTGGCAGAATTGGACTTCCATATGTTTTAGACACTTCCTCACGTTTTAGAATATACAGCATATAAGAGGTTTATATCAAGCTTCATGTGGCTACTGTGTTGTAAAGGCCCTTTAAAATAATCTATAGAGATTAATCTAATATATATGAAATGGCACACAGTAAATATTTGTGTGTGTGAGCTGGCAGTCAGTCATAAACAGACTGGTTGATGTGTTTGTTGTTGGCAGGACGCAGACAAACTGGGATGTAAATAGCCACTGAGTCACAGAGATGAAACAAACATGTTGACTTGTTGTTTCCAGAGGGTGTGTGTGTGTGTGTGTGTGTGTGTGTGTGTGTGTGTGTGTGTGTGTGTGTGTGTGTGTGTGTTTGTGTGTGTGCCAGCGCATGCTCGTATGTGCATGTGTGCTGGCATGTGAGTGTGTGTGTGAGTGCATCAGTGTGTGTCTGACTAATATTTTGTAACTTAATGGAGGCACCCCCTGACCTCCCCACCCCATCAGTTTGTGATTGCTCTATGGCTCCAGCATCGGGGATTAGACCATGTTTCCCCACTTTACGTCCCCTGTTCCTCCCTCTCTCTCTCTCTCTCTCTCTCTCTCTCTCTCTCTCTCTCTCTCTCTCTCTCTCTCTCTCTCTCCTCCCTCTCTCGCTCCCTCTTTTCTATTTCTCTCTCTCTTTCTCCCAACATCACATGATCCGTTACATCACGGGATTGAGGTCAGAGCTGGATTAGGCCGAGCTACGGAGCAAGCGAGAGAGGCAAGGCTGGAATTACTGAAAGTGAGGAAGGAGGAGTGTGTGTGTGTGTGTGTGTGTGTGTGTGTGTGTGTGTGTGTGGAGGGGGGGGGGGGTTCAGATGGGCCACAGATGAAGAGAGGAAAGAAAAAGAGAGAGAAGAAAAGAGAGATAGGAACGAGTGAGAGATTGAGACAAAGAAAGAGGAGCACAGAGGGGCAGGGGGGGATGAAGATATGCAGGGGTTTACACTAAAAGGGGGATTGAAGAATGCAGAGGTCTTTGTTTCACGTCTGATGCTCTAAATGCAGTAAAGTGTGTTTGACAAAGTGGAGCTCTTGAGGAATAAAACATTTGTGAAATCATTTTTGCAGAGGATGAAAGATGTATTCACCATGCAGTCAGTCAGATAAAGAAGCAGGGCTGGCGTGTGATGGAGTGACGGGGGCAAAGTTCAGAAACTCAGGCAGGAACTCACAGACTGTAGTCTGAAATACGACAGCAAAATACTCAGTATGGTTCTTATTAAGTTTCTATATCTAAATGTGAATGTAGAAAGCACATCGTAGTTTTGTATGTATTATTACAAACAGTAGCCTCTAGTCTTTATTGAACAAAGAGGTATCATTATCATTTAAAGGCAAAAAAAAAAAGAAAAGCATGCTTTGTATAAACCTGTGTAAACTTGTAATATTCTCATTCATGTTAGCTGATATTCAAAATAAGTGTGTTGTTGGCACAATGTCTAAAAATAGTGTCCCTCCATATATCCTACAAAAACAGCTGGGCTTTTAGCTGTACACTTAACCTGAAAGGCTAATAATAATAATCAGACAATTTATGGCTTACTGTGTTGTCAGTGGTCATACAATGGATGAATTTGAAAATGTAATTAAATTAAATAAAAATTAAATTAAATTCAGTTTACTCAGAGCAAAGTATTGCATGTGTTCAATGCAGGTGTTGACAACAACATGCAATGTCAGAGTTAGATATTAAAATGTACACCATACTTTGAAGAGCGTCTATAAGAGAAGACGTTTAAAATGGTCAACGGCAACATTTGGAAAAAACATACCAAAATAAAATCAGTGACTTCAACAGAGAGTCAGAGTGGAATTACACAGTAAATGTGAGGAAAATGTAATATGTTGATGTTTTCACTGTTGGGTTTAAGTTGGTAAACAGAAAAACTTTCCCTTCTGTTTAGGTATTTTTCAACTCTTCATTAATTCTAGCTATTCATTAATTATAGAGAAACAATACCAGGCATGCATGATGAGTTAGGTGATTTTTTGTTCTCCATTTATCTAAATAAGTGGTTCCCAACATTCAGGCTTATGCCCCTTTAACACTGATGTTATATCTGCTGCAACCCCTCGTCACTGGTTGCCTATGTCTTCTGGTTGTAAACTGTTTAATTAAAGAGTCATCTTTTACTTCATCTAATTTTTAGAGGCCTGAAGAGGTAAAATATCCAGTAATTTGGTAGAAAAAGGTTATTTTGTGTGGCGGATATAAGACTTATCTTGTAACTCCTTGTGAGGGACCTGAACTCTAGGTAAGCACCTCTATTCTTGATTTCTCTTCTCTGTGTATTCAACCCTTCCATTTACCTGTAAGTTTTACTATCTCATTTCATGTCATGCATGGTTCTCTCAATTCCATACAGAGTGGGTTGGCATTGAATTTGATTAAAAAAAAGTTGATAGCAGAAAACGTACAGAGTTTTAAGTGTAAAGTTTTGTGGCCAATTTAACTATATATTGGCATGGTAAGATGCAATCCGGAAAAAGAAAAGAAAAGAAAAGAAAAGAAAAGAAAAGAAAAGAAAAGAAAAGAAAAGAAAAGAAAAGAAAAGAAAAGAAAAGAAAAGAAAAATGAGAATTCAATCACATGGTTTTGTCCTCGTAGCCACTCGGGATCCTAAATTGACCCTGTACTGGCACGGCAGAGATCAGGGTGAACCTCGGGGAGCCAGACTCCAGATTAGACTACATCCCACTGGCATGAAACTGGAACTGGATGGCCCGACTAGGTCTGAGGTAACTCCAGCCTGCTGTCTAACCAAGGTCATGTACAGACACACAACAAGGAAACATGGCTCTGACATTGTTCTTTCAGGTGGAAAATGGAGAGCACTGGTCTTTACTGTGAGAGTAGAAAGTAGAATGAAATAAAGCAGTGAGGAACCCTGGTCAGCACTGACTTCATCTCCCAGTTCGAGCTGTACACGATGATGTTTGGTGGACTGCATCTGCGTTATGTCAGGGTTTTTATCTATTTATTTTTTGCAAGAGGTCAAAGTTTAATTAACAATACTTTATGTCCCATGATGCACTGGGCCTGCGAGAGCATCTGTCGCCGGGGGAACATTGGAACCAATTTGTCATCTGGAGAGGGAGAAGGCCTTAATCCTGCCGATGAAAAGAGAAATGTCAGGAGAAAGATGGACATGCAAGTGGAGAGATAGGGGAGGTGGGATGATGAGGAGAGTGACAGCACGGAGATGAAGAAGAGGAGGAGGAGGAGGACGGGAAGGAGGAGGAGGAGGAGGAAGAGGGAGACGGTAATCCTGTCTAATTCACTTAGTGTTGCGCTGAGGGCGCAGGACACTAAGAGGATTTGGGACATTCTCTAAATTAGATCAGCAAGAATAACAAACTGCAAGGAGAGGTAGAGTGGAGGGAACGAGGGGGCACACCGGGAGAGGTGGCACGGAGGAAGGGGCAGATGAAGGAAGGGTGGCATGAACATGTGAAGAGATAGTTTACATGCATCAGGAAAACAGAATGAGGAAACTGTGGAAGAAAAAGGGGGTAAATAAAAAAGTTTGTTGCCAGTTCATCTCACTTGAGGCAGCAAAGAGGTTGTAAAGATCAGAAATGTAGCAAGTGAGACATCAGCAACCTGTTGCCCCACTGTTTGATATTCTAACTAGCACCGGACACCAACCGCTCCCATAATCCAGACAACTGTCCCAGTCCAACATATCATTAATCTGTGGCTCTAAACTCTGACTTTTACTATTAGTGATATTAACTAGGTGTTAAGTTGTAATCTGCACTAAAGCCCTTAGCAGAAGTGTATGCTGAGGTTGACAGTGGCTGGTTGATCCATTCATACTGTAATACTGATCCTGTTACCACAACTAGCTGCAGATCACTCACACCTACTTACACTGCAACACTGCGTGATTTAGCAGCATTACTGCACATTTACAAATCTTACTTAACTACTCATGCAATTGATGATCAATATGAAATAAGACTGAGTGAGCCAAATACAAAATAGTTTTGCTATTCATGACTATCTCTTCAGCTATCCCTCCACCTGTTCATGCCACCCTTCCATCATCTGCCCCTTCCTCCGTGCCACCTCTCCCGGTGCGCCCCCTTGTTCCCTCCACTCTACCTCTCCTTGCAGTCCCCCTTGACTGTTTGCTTCAGTTGTGGCTGTGCCATGGTTGTCATATTTTAAGACAGAAATTTAAAGCAGATTATTAATTTCTTCCTATATGGAGGAAACACTTTATATGAAGGGCACTGTAATAAGTGTTAGTTAACAGTAGTCATCTTAATAGTAATAATAATATTATCAACAATTATCTGTTAATAAGACGATATGTGTTAATATGTTATTTTCAGACATATTTAAGCAATTATAAGAAACTTGTTAACAGTTTATAGACACTTAACAACGTTAATAAAAGCCTAATGAGTTTCTTATAACATTTATTGAGTAAAACTAATTTACCTGCTGTCTTTGTTAAATCCTTACCAAGCTTTTGTAATGCTATATTAAAATTAATTATATTGTATTATGCATTTATTACCAGTTAACTGTGCACATATTAACAATTAACAATGCTTATGCTTGTGCTGATGTGATTAGTAATATATTTTAGCATCAAAAAGGCTTTAACAATGACAATAGTTAGTAGTTAAACTCAATAAATGTGTTTGTAATAGTTAGTTAGTTAGTTAGTTAGTTCTGTGTGTGTGTGTGTGTATGTGTGTGTGTGTGTGTGTGTGTGTGTGTATACACATTGAAAAGATTAAAAAGAAATCATTACAAAAATCATAACCAATCATGATAAAGAGTTTTTTTCTCATCTTCCATACTTTCTCCAGGTAAATGACTAGTCTCAATGTTTCTTATGTAAACAGCCAGCTTAATCTTTGTGCATCACCCATATGTACAAAGTCAATATTTGTTTTAAGTTACCAAACAAAATTCTGCACAACTCTTCATAAAAAGGGAAGTACAAAACGAAATGGAACTCATTTTCTATATCACCCAAACAACATATCCTGCTTTCCTCTTCCAGATTGACAAACTGTCCTGTTTTGACCATAAGTGGTTAAATACTAAATCTCAGCTGAGCACTTGAAGATCTTTGCTTTTTTGTTAAATTATATAAAACATAATTCTTAGTGCTCTATTTAAATTTCATCATCCTAAATGTATGTAGTTTTGGATTAGTCCATATATCCACAGCCCAATGGTCTTTATACCGACTAAGCACAGATCCTCTGAACGTACAGCGGTTGACCTTTTTATTATTAAGAAATACTTCGTCCACTCCACAATAACAGAACAGTGTATACACATGTCTTGTCCAAGGCCCAGTCATTTGTTTATCCCATATAAATACCTTGTTTGTCACCCTTTTTTCTTCCATATCAAGTAACCTATTCTGTAGCTATTATAAACAATTATAAGAAACTCATTAGGCTTTTATTTATGTTCTTAAGCAGTACACTTGTAGTCTTCAGACCCAACTGATGCTGACTCAACTGAAATGAACATATAAAACCATGTTTAAATGGTCACAATTTGAGCCACTGTACATTTGAAAGTGTCACTTGTGTATGGGCAGACACAGCTTGGCAAAGAATGTAGGTAAACTTTAATTAAGTTCTAATACCTCGCTGATTAGAACAAACAAAACAACGCTACAAATAATGTTTCCAAATGCTGTTTAAAGCTGATCTGACTTTGTTTTGTTCCCACACAACAATACAAAATGTTCCTCACTCTACTCTGAAATGATCATTTCATCATGGATTTCTTTTTCATTTTATTTTATTCTGACCAAAGTATTGTTTTTGAATGTGTGTGTGTGTGCGTGTGTGTGTGTCTGTGTGTGTGTGTGTGTGTGTGTGTGTGTGTGTGTGTGTGTGTGTGCGCGCCATTGTCTGTGTGTCTATTCACGTCTTTTTTCTGTGGTCGTGTTTGATCATGATGACTGTTTGCATGCGTATGCATGCGTGTGTGAGTCTATCCATACCATATATGTGTGTTTGATGATTGTGTACATGTCTTTATGTTTGTGTGTTTGTGTATGTGTGTGTGTGTGTGTGTGTGTGTGTGTGTGTGTGTGTGTGTTTGGCGTGTGCTCAGCGCGTGTATGCTTGGTGGCGTTGGGATTAGGAATCGATTAAGAGGAAAATGGACTGCAGGCAGGAGGGAGGAAGAAGGGGAGGGAGGGAAGGAGGGAGGGAGGGATGATGGGGAGGCTGGTCAGCTCTGGCAGCAGCCTGTGGCATGATTACAGTGTGCCTCCAGAGCAGGCTGGCCACCAGCTTGTTTGTTGGGGATTAGAGAGAGGAAAGAAATGAATCATATTTCTAAGTCCTGAGTGTATCTGTGTCTGTGTCTCTGTGCTTCAGAGTCCATGCTGCTGTTGGGGGATTAGAGGAGCAACGGAGGGGTCTATCTATCTATCTATCTATCTATCTATCTATCTATCTATCTATCTATCTATCTATCTATCTGTCTGTCTGTCTGTCTGACTGTCTGTCTGTCTGTCTGTCTGTCTGTCTGTCATCTATCTATCTATGTCTCTGTTTTTATACTGAAATGAATCTCACAATATCAGTGACATCAATAACTTTTAAAGTTTAAGATTCAGTTTTTCTATAACGTGGTCAATGAACACCCTTTAAAACCCATGCCCGCTAGTGACCTTAGTACACTGGACTTTGTAATGAGCTTTTGGACTGCAGGGCCAGTGTTATGCTGTGTCACCATGAGGCTGAACCCTACGCGGTGTTCTCAGGCTAAATCCCAGTCAGAAGGTAGAGACTGTTACTGGGCAAGTCTGAGAAGAGAGGTGCAACAACCAGCCAAGACGACTAATACTGGTTTCAATGTGGTGTAACAGTGATCAGCATTAAATATCTGTCTGATTGTGTTTAGCTGAATAATAGGCATTTCACAGTTTGCAGGTTCAACATCAACTTAAATGATCACAGTATTTTTTACTGTAGCAGTGACCTCAATCCAAACAAAGGCTACACACATCCCAGAGAAAACAGTAAAAGAGGCTGCATATACACACAGTGGTGCTTTGAGCTAAATGCTAACACCTGCGTGCTAACATGCACTCAATGACAATGCTACTGGAACGTGTTGATGCTGCGCAAGTATAATTTTTACCATGTTCACCATCTTAGTTTAGCATGGTAGCATGCTAACATTTAAATGCACATGTAATTTCTGCCACTAGAGTTTCTTAAATTAAAACAATGAAAACAAAAGAGGTATTTTGACGATGTTGTAAAGTAGCGCAGGATCACAGGAGTTGTTTTCACATTGCAATCTAAATCTCTGTGCAGTGACCCTGAAGTGTTCAGGGAGAAGGTCATGTTAATCACATTATGTTTAGTCATGTTTTTGATGATTTCCTTCCTCACGGAGTGGTGGGACTCTGTGTTAGTGACTCCCCAGAAGTTACAGCAACAAGTTACCAAATGAAAATGCATGTTTACTTTTAATACAATAATGGATTTCTCTGTTTGAACATTGTTGTCAACATTTGGGACAATATAAGTACACACCTCACCAAATATATATAACAAAGGTCTAGTCGTTTTTTGACATTTTAATGCGGAAATGTTTCACATAATATCTCTACTTAACACTTAACACAAAGTACAGCTAAGGTAGATGGGAATATCACTCATTTTGCCGGTATTTAGACACAAACCAAAGTATTGGACAAATTAAAATTTTGATCTGATGATGGTGCTTAATTAAAAGTTAAGAGAGTCACAGATTTATTACATTTCACCCTCATGGTGGCACTAGAAGAAAAGTCGAATGATCACCAGAGTAATCAGGATGCATTGTCTGGAGACCATGAACGTCTGTACAAAATGTCATTGCACTCCATCTAATAGGTGTGGAGGTATTTCAATCTGGACCAAAATGGTGGACTGATGACAGCACTATTTGACATCTGTGTGTATTACATATTGGACTGGAACATTCATGATGAGTAAAACAAATATTTTTTCCTGTATTTCTTTTAATTATTGTGTTAAAGTACAAAGATGCACAGCCTCTTTTTAAGTTATCGAGCATTTCACCGCAAATTGAAACCTTTTATCCAGTGCACTCCTCACAACCTCTGGGGTGCTGACCCTCTGGCCTACAGGTGGATGCAACACACAGAAACATTTAGCAATTCAAAATAATCAGCTCATCTCTCAAACTTCAGTTTGAGGCTGGCGGGAGCTCTGTTTTGTGTCCTCTCTGCCCTGTTCCCTCTCATCTCTGCCTTATACCCACTCAACCTCTTGTATGGATTAGTGGAATGCACCCAGAAGCTGATTCCTAACCCCCCCATCCTCTCTGGATGTTTCGACACTGCAGCCCCAATGGGTAGAGATATAGAAGAATAACTTAGGTCACAGGTGTTCCTCTACCTGGAGCCAAACAGACAAACACTCAAATCCAATGATTCACAGAACACAATGGGTTTCAATGAAGTTTTTTAATGTCTCAGAAACATCATAGCTATCTAGCATGGTAGTGGTGAGACTGGTCGAACACAGGAGACAAATGAAATATACAAAATAATTCACATCAGAAAAATAAGCAGAGAAGATTATAGTAATGCAAAAGATAAAAGTAGAGTAAATGATTAAGAAGCATAAACAGCATGTATCCTATTACTGCTACTTTTACTGGATAAACCCCTGAGTTTGAAAAAAAAGAAGAAGAAGCAGAAAACAGAAAAATATAAACAGAAAAAATAAAAAGTTGGCAGTTTTCTAGAAATTAAGAAAGAGAGAGATTCTGTTGGGTGGAGCGCCTGCGTAACAACTCGCTGCTGATACCAGACATGATTGCATTTTCAAGTTTTAATATTTACAAAAGAAGAACAAAAAAAAGTATATTAGCAAAGTCCATGTCAGCTGAAGACATAATATTAATGAGAGTAATAATACTGATAATAATATTAACTTCAAAACAAATTACCACAGTTTTTACTTCAACGAATTCACAATTTTTTTTAAAGAAACATAATATTGTTTAATTCTAATACAAAAAAAAAAAATCAAACGTACATCAAACACATAAAGTGGTACCCATCACATCTTTACAGGTTGGAGTTGAGAGAGGCACCAAGCTCTCTGTGCAAAGGGGGGCTGCATGGCGGCCCAGTCCCTTCCCTTTCTCTGGTGCAGTCTTCTCTCCCATCAGCACTCACCTCACTGGAGCAGTTTATCAGCTAAAAAACGTTTTATAATAAAGTCATTTGTAGATTCAAAAACTGCTTCTACACTCCGCTAACCTCGTGCACAAACTGTGAGATGGAGTGGGCGGGGGGGGAAGTACTCGGCTGCCAATAGCCACAATGAGACCATTGTTGCTCGAATTGTCTGGAGGTGATCCTATTAAACTAACAATGTACGAGACATTCTGCTAATGATGTTCAACCATGCTCAAAGGCAACAGGTTTGTACTGCAGTCACTTCAGTGACCAACTCTACCCCCTCCGCTTGTATCACACACAGGCTGCAGAGGGTCAGTATCACACAAGGCTACTGGGAATCATCAGCTTCTGTCTGCTAGATATTTTTCACATGGTATCGAATTAGTGGCCACCCTGTACCCTCTTTAACATGTTGGTTTGAGTTCGTTGAGTTGTTTGGCTCAAAGCTTTTTGAGTCAGCTCGCTGATGAAAAGCAGCTTTATAGAAGAAATACATCACATAAAATACGAGACAAAGTCTAGAAGGAAGAGATAAACACGAGCGTAGGCCCTCGTCAGTCCTTGTGTTCGGTGACACGTTGACTTCAAGGCTGTCTATGCAGTAAACTTGCAGGTCACTGAAGTGTTGTGCTGTGGTAATTTAGAAGAAGTAAGCTCTGCTTCAAATGTGGTCTAAGCCAAGAACAGTTCCTGAATTCAGCTCAAATCAGAGAGGCATATAAACCAAAGCTAGTGGATCCTGGATCAGAAGGATGCATTGAGGAAGTAACAAGTTATTTGTTTATGCATGTTTACTTTAAATTCTCTTCTTGTCATCAGCACTATAGTTCAGCTGTATTTAATCACAACAATTTCCTCTAATCGACTGGACAATTAAAGCTGTCGTTCTCTCTCAGTGATTTGATTTTATTGTACAGATATTGCTTTCACACAGCCATTCCTTGATTTCAAGACTGATGTTTATGTCACTTAACTTGGAAACATTACTGATATGTCTATGTTACAATCACCGAGCCGAGCATCAACAGATCAGTTTACTCCCACACACATTGTTTTGAAGAAAAATGACGACATTATTTCAGCTCATTAGTTCTTCAGCTGATATGATTAATCGATTTCTGTGTCCCAAGGTCTCTTCCTTTCTCTACAACACACCAAAAGTAATCTTGGGTTATACACCCTACTTCAATTTCTCACTTCCCCCCCCCTCCCCTTCCCTCCCCACCTCCCACTTGTTATTTACAAGACCTGGAACTTCCAGGAGTTCTGGTCTTTGTAGTCCAGACAGTCAGTGGCATTGAAATTGAGCTTCCAGGCAGCTTGGTCCTTGTAGTCTAGACAGTCGACGGCTCCGAAGCCCAGCGAGGCGGCTGTGTAGCCCTGGGAGGAGAGCGAGGCGGGGGACTGGCTGAGGGGCCCACCCATCGAGGAGGCTGTGATGGGGCTCAGGGCACCTCCAGTGCCCGACAGCTGCGGGTGCATGGGGGACAGGTAGGAGCTACAGTCCAGACCAGTGAAGTAGGAGGAGGAGCCTGCGTAGCTCTGGCTGTAGGCTGGGGCCTGGGTGTAGGTCATGGGGTAGGTGGCTCGCTGCATGCAGGGGGTGGTGGAGGCAGACAGAGGGTCTGGCAGCGGGGAGATGGAGGCTGGGCTCCAGATGGACACTGTGGCGCTAGCAGAGCTGGAGCTGGGAGTGATGGCGGTGCCTGGAGGAGGGGGTGGAGGACTATAGGGTCCATTGGTGGGGTTGGCACTGGCTTCAGTGTTGGCCTCACGAGCAGGAGATGCCTTCTTTTTAGGAGGGCGTGGTTTGGACTGGCCTGTGCTCTGCTGCTGCTGCTGGCGGCACTTGGCACGACGGTTCTTGAACCAGACCTGGAGGATGACAGGGATCCACCAGAGAGGAGGTTAATCATAAAATCAGTATTTCATTATCAAACACACAACTTCAAATAAATAGTCAAACTGCATGTTATTATTTTTCTCTCTCTGTAACTGTATTACTAATACACTTAACACTGAAACAGAACTCTGTCCACTGGTTTGTAATGTGTTACCTGGACTCTGGACTCGGGCAGGTTGATTTTGAGGGCCACCTCCTCTCTCATGAAGATGTCTGGGTAGCGGGTTTTGGCAAACAGAGCCTCGAGGATGTCCAGCTGTGCGCGTGTAAAGGTGGTGCGCTCCCGACGCTGTTTGCGCGGTGTGTCTACAAGAAAGAAAAAAAAAGACAATTATTTTTATTATTATTATTATTATTGATAATAATAAGACTATGCTGTTATTATTAAGTTGGTATTTAAAACATTCTGCGATAAAACCACGTCACCAAAAGGCCCATAGCTGTAAACACCAAGTATCTTCAAACATTTAACACAAAAACCCTTGTGAACACAATTAAACAGGCACAAAGAAAAGCAACAGCACAGAGTTCCAATTTACAGGCTATTATTATTAGGCTATTTAAATCGCTTAGTGCATTATTAATGTCAGCCATTTTAATCAAGAACTAAAAAAAATCATTTAATGCGTTATGAATCGAGTTGGCTATTTGAGCTCCGAGTTGTCCGAGGAAGTCGCTGTATTTATCTATCTATATATATATATATATACATATTATTTTGAAGAACATGACTTGCAAACTACCGCATGAAGTTTAATATATTTTAGTCGACAATTTTCCATATTGCAGCATACTGGTGGCACATACCAGAAGAAATATGCTGTTTTTAATTGGATTTAAATAGATCGAATAAAATGATTTAACAGGCCGTATGTTTCGGTCTTTCTCTAACTGAGACTGTTTGAATCGAAATATACAAAGTGAAGAATCGAAAGTCAATCCGAGGCACTGATTCTGAATTTTAAAAAGGGGCTCAACATTTCGTTGATTCAGACTCTAATCTGCGTCAAGAAGGCCCAGCTTTGTAACACGCCTTCTGCCATCAGTGCCAAACCTCGGCATCACTTCATTCAAACTCTCTTCTCAAGGATGGCAGATGCTGATCAGGCAATGTAGCCCATCAGAACAATACAAGAAGTGTTCATTCATTTAAAAAACACACACAGTGGCTTATAATAAACCACAATGAGCATCCTTCTGTAAATAGGTTACATGATAAGAGCAACAGATTGGAGTCTGATTTGATGTTAAGTCTGTGTGAGAACAGGCTGCCTTTCTATTCACACACATTTTTATTGTTTTTTGACTCTATAATCCTGAACTTATAGGTCAAGTGAACACATGTTGTGATGCCTGAAGAATCAGAGACATCTATTCATAACCATAACTCGTAATTTCACAGCTGCGTGTTAAAAAATGACACACAAGTAGCGAACTGGATTTTTTTAAGAAGCATTTTACGCAAAATATAAAACGACATTTTCCTTGAATAATTTCGGTTGCTGCATTTCCAAACCAACTTTTTTTTTTCCACATGAAATAACACTGCACGACAGGTTTAAATTAATGGGAAAATGATACAGTCATAAGTCACAGTTCAGTACTTACTGGGGTATCCAACGGCGGTGGAGTGGAGCAGATCCATGCCCGGGCCGGACAGCGTTAACCCGTTCACGGCGTAATGGGGTTGCTTAATGTAGGACATCATGCCTCCTGCCGGCTTTAAAACACTCCCTCACTCCCTCACTCTCTCTCTCCTTCTCTCAGACCGGGGGCCGGGTCTCCTAGCTAGTCTCCAGGGGGTGTCTCTCTCTCTCTCTCTTTCTCTCTCTCTGTCTCTCTCCCTCTCTCGTTTTTTTTTCTGTCACTCCCTCCCTCTCTGTTTTTCTTTTACCCTGGCTTGTTTGTCACTTCGTTGTTGTTTTTGATTTTTTCTTTGTTGGTCTGTATTACCTTTGAATGCAGCTCTGACTTGGAGCTTTCAGACCAGGCACCTGCGGCTCTAACTGTACGAGTACCGGCGGTGCGTCCTAACACCTGCGTTAACCTGACGCGTAAAAACACAGCTGATTTAGGAACCGGCTGTGTATTCTATGCTTCCTCTATCCAGATAAGAAGGACAACAGCCACTGAAATCAACCCGAGACAACAAATTAAGACACCACTTTAAAAATTTAGGCTAATGGAGCAGTCTGTCCATCCAAGTCGTGCGTAATTGCGTTGCGCACCGGCGTCGCCAGGTGAAAGGTACCAAAAGCAGAAGGTCCAAAACAGTTCGGCCGTCTGCGGTCGGAAGGGTGCTGACAAATGCAAGGGCCCCTGACGGTACCTGGTCCCTGAGGAGAGGATGTGGATCTGCAGAGTGGACAAGTGAGGCGAGCAAGAGGAGGCTGGCTAATTAGAAGTAACTTCTTACCGAAGTAGACACCCAGAGCCCTCCCTCTCTCTCTCTCTCTCTCTCTCTCTCTCTCTCTCTCTCTCTCTCCCTCTCTCTCTCTCTAAGTCGAGCTCACGCAAACACGCGCGCGCGCGCACACACACACACACACACACACTGTATTCACTTCGGGCCTATAGTGCGAAATATGATGTGTATAGAAGGATGATCTGACAGGATTCTTATCTTATATTCATGTTTTATAAACATTTTAAAACTTTATGATCCAAATGTTTGTCTTTACAGCAGTGCTGTTACTGACACCTGTTGATATGTAGTCCACATATAATAATATAGAATACTTTTTTAAAATGCAATAATTAAAACAGAAAGAAGTGAAGACAATTAAAATTCGTTTGCGTTCATAAAGTTACTTGGAAAGTTCACTTCAAATAATTATGGTGACTGCGAGGCCGTGTTCTGAACCCTTATTATAATTTTATTTTATTTTATTTTCGAGCCTTTTTCAGGTTTTGTAATTGTTATAAACCATTTCGAAATTGGCTTCCTCAAATAATTGGGCGACCCTGCCGGAGTGTGGAGGCAGAGGTGGAGCAACCGAGAGGCGGAGAAGGGGTACAGGCCGGATTAAAAGCAGCACAAAGAGCGCGTTGTTCTGCTATTAAATCCCCTTCTGATCCCCAACATGCTCCCTCCGGCCCATTCATCCATTCACTATAGTCAATAACAATAATTATTATTATTATTATAATTGCAATGTTGTTATACTATTCCAGCTTGTATAATATGTGTTGATTTACACAATTTATTGATAAACCTGCATAGCCTACATATTTTTGATGTCAATTTATTACAGGCTATATCATAGATAATTAAAGTTAAGTATTCTGCAGGACACATAAAGTTAAAGGGGCACTATGTAGTTTTGGAGAAGAAATTCAAACTCAGAATGTTAATATTATATATTCATTTTTTATTTTTTTTAAATAACTGCATAAACAGCTGTTCTCAGAGAAAAATAAGGTCCAAGAACACTGTTTGAAGCTAAAAAGGTGGCAGGGTCCGCCAGATATCAACAAAGTAAAACAGTATGAAATTGTGTTGTCCTTTAAGGTCAGTTTGTTTATTCAGTCATTTAAACAAAGAGAGTTTGTTTATTTAGTTTGTTTAGGCATAAAAAAAATCAGTTAATGAAGATCTTTCTCTTCTGATTAAAATGTCTACATACAAAACTACACAATGCACCTTTAGGTGTTTTGCAGCTTTCTTCACATGACACATCCAACAGGTAGGCCAGCAGTGCACTAAAACAAAATGTTAATTTACTGAACTATTTGTACTAATTAAAAGCAGGACAGGTAACCTGATGCCTTAGATCCTTACAGCTAAAAATAAAATAGTCATCATTTTTACCTGAATTAAATATTGGTCCAAACGACTAAACTGAGAATAAATGTAATTAAAGCTAATTTCGTTTTATTGTTGTATTAATTTCCAACAAAACATAGTGGAGCAGAGGCCTCGGTGTGTGTTTTCAGACACTGAGTTGTGTCTCTCCTCTCTGGGCTCGTCAGTCTGGCCTGTGCCATCCTCTGCCGCGAGACAATTTCACAGTGTCCAAAGCCGATTCTCTGCGCTTGTTAATTGAATCGGATTTCTTATAGTTTAAAATCCACACACACACACACACACACACACACACACGCACACACACACACAGACCCATGTAGCTACAGCCCAAACTGTATAAGGGGTTTATCTAGCTCTGTAAAGCCAAAGCGGAGATATAAAGACACACACAGAGCGACAGAGAGACTTTACCGGCGTGTTTGAACCATTCTAAATAAAATGTCCTCACCTGCTGAGGGGTGTGTGTAGCTGTTTGACTGTAGGAGGCCTGTGTGAGTGTGTGTGTGTTATCGACGTTTGGATAGCTCCTGTCTCAAGTGGACGCCTCACCTGCTCATATCCAGGTACGCTTCGTTTGTTTGTTTGTTTGTTTGTTTGTTTGTTGTCTTTAGCTGCCTGAGGTAAACTAACAGACAGCGGGACTGCCACTGCGCTGCGCTCGAGCCAGCTGTGGGGAGTCCGACGACAAGAATGTCTCGAGACCTCCAACTGACAGAAAGAGGGAGAAAAAACGGCGGGAAAACCAGAGACTTGAGATATGTGGCTCGGGGCGCGCGCGACACTGCTCGCAACACTGCTGTGCACGCGCACACTTCGCGCACCTTCTTCCTCCAGGCTCTTCTGTCGCATTTTATTTTGTAGGCTAATTTATTTCGGCCAAATTGGGTTAAAGGTGCACTATGTAGTTTTTTGGGGAAGACATTTTAATCAGAAGAGAAAGATCTTCCTTAACTGATTTTTTTTAATGTCTAAACAAACTAAATAAACAAACTCTCTTTGTTTTCATGACTGAATGAACTGGATAAACAAACTGACCTTAAAGGACAACACAGTTTCATACTGTTCTACTTTGTTTATATGTGGCGGACCCCGCCACCTTTCTAGCTTCAAACAGCGTTCTTGGACATTATTTTCCTCTGAGAACAGCTTGTTTATTCAGTTATGGAGAAAATAAATCTCTCTGAGTTTGTATTATTTACCTCATTAATATTGTAAATAACAATATTCTGAGTTTGAATTTCTTTTGAATCTCCCCTTTAAATACTTTCCTGCTATTTTTATTCAAAGTCTTCTGCAAGAAACAAACAAATCACTTGACTTTAAGCTGAGATAAACAGCTCTTTCTGTTATTTTTTTTTAGTTAGCAGCAGCCTCTTTATGATTCATATTATAATACTAGAACAATAATACAATATGCCATAAGAGAATGCTGGAAAATTCGAAATTAATTAAATAATTATCCTAATCCGTTGAGTAAAATAGCATAGGACAGAAATATCCATGTAATGTGGTCTGGATAAATACAACAGTCCTGTAACCGTGGTGTTTGTGCATGTGAATACAAAAATGACACATTTAGGCAACATCTGGCTCTCTAAATGGCTCCAAAAAATATTGTTACATTTTAGAATAAATTTAAAAATGACCAGTGAAAGATTTTTTTGATAGGCCCACTGTGCAAATATTATTGAAATTTACCCTGTAAATTCCTATGATAGGCCTACAGTAATTACAACCAAAAACCAAAAACAGTAAGCACTAAACAGTCACATACTAGTTACTATAGAGATAACACAGAAACATACTGTGATTTGTTTATTGGGCTATTAATCTTTGGTTTAATATCATAAGAAGGATTAAATAAGTTAACAACTCTGCATTCTTATGAGAAAGCAGTTTGTACAATGGATTAGTGAAACTGGTTGTCTAATTTATTCAGTTTTATTAATTTCAGTCATCCTCAAAGTAATTTAGATTGAAAAATGTGATCTTGTATTTTTTTTATCTGGACATGTGCATAATCATATAAATGGTAGTAAGTACTATATAATAATGCTCTTTAAAAATAAGACTATGTATTTTATTGTTGCATGACATGTGACGCTATGAGTTGTTTGTGCAGAAATTGTTCTGTGATGAGGGACTGCCGGTAGTTTGGACGCACTAGGACCCAGAGCAGACGCAAATTAAGGACAACCAACACATAAGAGGCTTAGTACATCTAATCTATACTCCTACACACACACACTCACGGACACACACACACACGGACACACAGGATTTCATAAACATCCCATTTTGAAACAGGCATGCATGCATGTCCCAAAGGCAAACACAGCCATTGTATTTTCATTTAGTTTTCATTTTCTCCAAACTCTTTTATTCCCCTCGTTGACCTTAACTTCCATCCCACTTTGTTAGAGAACATTTGCCCATATGCTGCACTATTTGTCTCATCCCATTTCATTAACAAACCTGTATCCATGTGTCTTTCAATGAGCTAAGAGGCAGAGAGCAAACTGGACAATTATAGTTAAAAAGGGAGAAAAAAAACAAACCCTCAAACAATCTTCCTCAGTCACATCTGCGTGATACTGTTTCACCGGCCTGTTTCACTATTCAATCAATTGTGCAACCACTCCCACAGATCAAAAATGAAAAAAAGGATTGAAATTGAAATTGAATTGGAGTTTGACTCAGACACAATCATCATTCGGATGAAGCTTGCTGGGCCTTTTTTTATTAACAGAAACTACAGGCCTGGCTTTTTTTCTTTCTGTTTTGTTGTACAGAAAATTGAGAATAATGAAGCTAAGTTTTCCCAGAATCCTTCCTGGTAAACCAGTCTTTGTTGCGTGCGTTTGATTCCAATCTGCTGCTCGTGTGTGTGATGATGCTGATGATGAAAACATGAAAAGAGGAAAGACCCCTAATCATTTGTTCCATGATTGAGTGATTAATGACATGACATAAACCAAAAACCATCACGTCCCAACAGACCCAAAGCTTACACACACACGCATTATATAAACACAAACACTTTTCCTGCTGTTAAGTACCTCTGACATCATGTTGTTCGATACACACACTGTATTTTTGTATGTCTGTGTGCACACTGTGTACTTATAGTGTATGTGTGTGTGTGTTTGTGACAGTTACACACTCACACATACACACACACGCACAGAGTTCAGCCGATTTATCATAATATGCTTTATCTGAAAAGTAAGTATCTTACCTCGGGATAAAGGGAGGAAAGAGGGGTTTGTGGCCAGATTGACAGAGGAAGGGTGGATGGAGAGAACCGAGCGCTCGCTGCACAGGGACAGGGAGCAGGACCTTCAGCTCGACGGCTCCATCGATCATTATTGATAAGGTAACTGAGCTTTATGGGACGGGAATGAGCAATGCTAGCTGAGAGAGAGCCACGGTGGTGTGTGTGTGTGTGTGTGTGTGTGTTTGTGTGTGTGTGTGCAATGGAGAGGCAGACTGAGTGGGAGACAAACCAGGATAAAGGTGTGGTGGTGCTTACTGTTGGAGTTCAAAATTGTTACTGGAGGAAACTGGGTGGAAAGTTACAGATGGGGAGCGCGATGATAAAAAGAGGCAGAAATAAGTTGAAGAAGGGGGGGGGCAGAGAGAGGCAGATGGGGAAGGGGGGTATGGGAGGGGCATTGGGACAGACCCAGTATGAGTTTTCTGAGGGTCCTGCTGTGAATTTTTTCTTGATTTTCTTGCTTTAGATTTAATGAAACTATTCATGTGCTGTCATTTTACTATTGAGATGGGTTTGTTTCTGTTTTAAATAGATAATATATTTTTATCATATTGCTGCAAGTGTCTATATGCTCATATAGTTAAAGGTAGTGTGTGCATTTGTGTGTGTATGTATGTGTCTATTGAGGTCAGTGTGTGTTAACCCCTCATTAAAGTGATGTGAGGATTACTCTGCGTGAGTCCGGGTCAGACCATGTGTCTCTCTGCACAGCACTTCCATCTACAGTAACACAATGGGCCATATGAAATGAAGGGCCCAGACTGCATCCAGGTTACATTAAATGGCCCTGCTGTTAGACTGGCATTACATGCCATTAGCGTATGTATAAGTGTATATGTGTAGGAACATGTGTGTGTGTGCGTGTGTGTGTCCATTTAGCAGGACTTGGGTTGTAAGCAGTCTGTCATGTACGGTGGCCGTGAAGTGCAAAACACAACGGCAAATCAGACAACAACGGCAAAAGAGAAAACACAACACAAAGAGAGAAAACACAACACAAAAAGAGAAAACACAACACAAAAAGAGAAAACACAACGGCAAAAGAGAAAACACAACCCCAAAAGAGAAAACACAACACAAAGAGAGAAAACACAACACAAAAAGAGAAAACACAACACAAAAAGAGAAAACACAACACAAAAAGAGAAAACACAACGGCAAAAGAGAAAACACAACACAAAAAGAGAAAACACAACACAAAAAGAGAAAACACAACACAAAAAGAGAAAACACAACGGCAAAAGAGAAAACACAACACAAAAAGAGAAAACACAACACAAAAAGAGAAAACACAACAACATTAACCAAACCGGAAAAGGTAGGAACCCTTGGGCGACATGAATCGTCGCTGATTGGACTGGTCCGTCCTTTGAACCGGAAGGACATGGTTTACATGTTTTCAAAACAAGAGCGCTGCCAGTGACGACGTACACACTGCTATTAAAGAATATTTTGATGACGAGACCAAATCACCGCGACGATCAGCCCTCCTGACCGAGACTCAGTGAACTTTCCCCCCAGAAAACAGCCTCTTTCCCCCCGAGTGAAATAGTCAGACGTCCTGTTGACTGATGGTGATTATGTAATTTAGAGAAAAACGTAACTTTGTCACTTTCCAGGATGTTTGGTGGGTCGGGATCTCAATCACAACACATTATAACGGCATCCATATGATTATAATCAGTCAGCGGGTACATGTTTAGATTAACAGGAGGACACCGGGAAACACCTTGAAAAAAACACATACGTCATCGTCATGACGTGTACCGTCACACCTCCTTTGGAGCCGCAGCGCCGGCTTTCTGTGTGAATTATACTCCGGTTCGTCTTTTACGCCGGAGCTGCTTGGTTCTGTGTGAACAACCAACGGCGGAGAATTGGCGAACCACTGCTGCGGTGATAATCCGGCGTCTCTGTGTGATTTCAGAGCTTCCCCGCTGGACACCCTCGAGTGGCCTCACCCGCTCGTTTGGGCTGAAAATAGGAAAACAAACACCAGTTTTCAATGTTTGGTGCATACAGAAAAACGAAATATTGACTCGTATTTTCGTTTTTCGTTTGCCACATTAAATAGAATTGCATGATCAGATGATACACGGACCCATATCCATGTCCTGCATCAAAATATTCTTTAATAGCAGTGTGTACGTCGTCACTGGCAGCGCTCTTGTTTTGAAAACATGTAAACCATGTCCTTCCGGTTCAAAGGACGGACCAGTCCAATCAGCGACGATTCATGTCGCCCGAGGGTTCCTACCTTTTCCGGTTTGGTTAATGTTGTTGTGTTTTCTCTTTCTGTGTTGTGTTTTCTCTTTTTGTGTTGTGTTTTCTCTTTTTGTGTTGTGTTTTCTCTTTTTGTGTTGTGTTTTCTCTTTTTGTGTTGTGTTTTCTCTTTTTGTGTTGTGTTTTCTCTCTTTGTGTTGTGTTTTCTCTTTTGCCGTTGTTGTCTGATTTGCCGTTGTGTTTTGCACTTCACGGCCACCGTAGTCATGGGTCGAGGCTAAAGATAAACTCAGGCTGTGGTCGCTTATATAATGATGATCTACATAAGTGTACAAGTGTACGTACTATATACAGTATCCATATGTAACCTACAGGGTTATATACTGTATAGACATAGCACAGTTGTGTTGGTTTACTAGTTTACTAGTGCCAGTAAAACTTTAATTACATAAGTTTATATCGTTCAATAGTCTTAACCATTAGTTGTGCAATTTCACATTAATAGTCTTCTGCAAATTACAAACCTAAAATATTGATATATATTTGTAATTTAACCCTTATATTTGTTTTACATGCACCAAAAATACTGACCCAGGTCCACAACCAAGGTTTGCACAAATGACTCCATATAATTAGCTACCAGTTATCCATTTTTACTGTAGAAGTGTGTTATAATAACTGAAACAATATTTTAAGGATTAAGGAGAACTTATTTATGGTACAAAGTATACTTAAGTCTGGTAATTTGTCCTGCATGCATGCTTTCACGCAATGTCCTGAGAGAAAAAACTCAAACTCAGTCTTTCACTTCATTCATCTATTAAATTGTTTTTTTGTACAAACTTCCAGCATTTACCAACTCAGAGTAAAGACAGACTTCAGGTTGACTGCAGGTTGTGCAGCATCATGACTGATTATAATAAAATAACAGAAACCTGGCCAGCAACAGTGGCTGCTCCCTATGTTCCTTTAGTTAATAGTTATTGCTCAGGCTGAGGCGTGTTAACCAGCTGGGAACTGGATAGATGCTTTTATGTGTCTTCATCCTATATGTCACCCTAACCGGCCACTGAAGGTCCTTAGCAAAGTGTCTGTGACAGAAGAGTCTGTCCATGACTTCATCTGTTAATAATGTCTGACCAGCATCTTGATCAATTTCACAGACAGTAGGCCCCCTGCCGCGTGAATGTGTGTGTCCTGCTGTCTTCTGTGGGTAGACAGATCGCTAATCCACTGCAGACAGCAGCAGGTGGGGTGTGTGTGTGTGTGTGTGTGTGTGTGTGTGTGTGTGTGTGTGTGTGTGTGTGTTCACTGTCATCATTTAGCCCCCTCCTTGAAAACTGTCTGGGGTTTTAGCAAGTTAGCACCTGTTCATGCCATCATACTCATACACTTGTAATAAGATAATCAGAGCAATTTCAGTTGAATTTGCATATCCGGACGGTTATCAAACCCTGTGAAAATGTTTTATCCTAATACTTGCATCACAAGCATTAGGATCATTTTTTTTTCTGTGCATAAAACCTAATTGATAAAGGTTGCATCAATAATTTAGTGTGATAAAAAGCAGCTCTGTGACCATTTTCAGCAGCAATAATTTAGATATTCTTTAACTGTTAGCTGATTATTAATGAAGAGACATTTCTTTATAGTTATATGATGATTCATTAATAATTCACAATTATATGTTATTATAATTCATCCAAAGTACAATCAAAACGCTTTAGATTAAAAAAAAAAAAAAAAAAGAGAGATAGAGATGAAAATATGACAATTGGTGTTTCAGTAAATAATAAAATGTACTGCAGTATAGGTGCTCCAACAACACTGAATGTATTTTGTGTTTAATACTATGTTTTAAAGAATCCAGCTGACTGTAAAGAAATTAGATGATGCATCGCTCCGTATAAAAAGAAGTTATTAAGCTCTTAGGCAGGGCAGGTGTATGGACAAGGAGCAACACACACACACACTTCAACTTGTTTAAACAAAGCTCATATGTGCATTCATGCGTGGTTTCATATGCACTGCCTTATGAAGGACTCTGTGTGTGTGTGTGTGTCGGTGTGTGTGTGTGTGTGTGTGAACCCCCTCCGGGCATGTGTTCTGGGAGCATGTGTGCTGGTGTGCTGGTGTGTTGGGGAAGGGGGGCATTATTGTGTGTGTGTGTGTATGTGTGTGTGTGTGTGTGTGTGTGTTTGTGTATCGCGTGGTACAGTAGCTTGCACCCCCCCACCACCACCACCACCAGCCGCCCCTAACTGCACCCCCCACCACCCCATATGGCAGTAGACAGCAGTAGTAATCATGGAAGTGGAGCAACAGGCCCTGAGCCTCACTAATCCTCTGCCACACTCCGACACGTGCCACACTGATGCATATACCCACCCTACAGACACAAGCACACACACACACAAGCATAGTTATTGAAGATACCTGTTCTGTACACATTAATGCATCAACATGATGGACTCACAACATGCACAGCAGCACACAAATGCATGCACCAACTGCATTTGTGACTTAGAATAGAATAAAGTAGAAAGTTAGCTTTATTGTTTAAATCACAATGTAAAGGCCAGGTGGACGCCACTGGAACTAACCAGGGATTAACTTGCATCATTTAGAAGACTGTGTCAAACACAGCACGCACACACACACACACACACACACACATCTTCTGACTTGCAGCCACTTTTTGGCATGCAGGATCCATAATGCACCTTCTCTCACTCTATTAACAGCATTTAAAATTGCACACAAGTTTTTTTAATGAAGCTGTAGCGTGCATGTTACTTTAAACCCCAAGCTGGGCAATACAAAAGTGCAACATGTTGGTAGAAAATCACAAAGGGAAGTTTCTGGATGACTAAATGCACCTCGCACACACAAAAGCACATGCCCTCACACACACACAAACACACACAGAGTCACACACGCACCCACTGCGACACGTATACACACACAAAACCTTTTCACTGTGACGCACAAGGAGAAGGGGCTACAATGGCTCTCTTATTGTTAATTGGCCGTTTAATCCCGAGGAATGCGTCTGATTAGTACCCGCCGGTGGGTCAGGATCTTGCTCAACACTCTCCTTCACAATGGACAGGCTGTAACAGAGATCTGGGAGCAGGCACACACACAAACACACACACACACACACACACACACACACACACACACACACACACACACACACACACTCACACATGGACAAAGGTGTGCACATAAACATTCACACACAAAAAAACCCACACACAATCAAGCATCAGTACATGTGTGTGCAGACACGCGGGGCCACAGTGGCCTCACATACCCCCTGCAGTAACACACTCAAACTGACCACACATACACAGCAGCACTCCCAGCATGCAACTGCACAGGAGAGACACTAAGGGTGAACAATAGTCAGATGCAGGAAGTGTGATCGGGAAATTTGAGAGGCTTTTGAGAAGAGCTGTAACGATTATAGTGATTAATGGTTCATATAGGAAAATTAGTTGGAAATTTAACTAATTTTTTTTTTTTTGTCATTTTCTAAGACAAAATGTTCTTATGTTTAAGGATTTGCAGCTTTCTTTGTAATTTATGATAGTAAATGAAGAGTCTCTGGGTTTTGGACTGGCAAATGAAGACATCACTTTTGGCTCTGAGAAAATTGTGATGTGCATTTTATAGACTAAATGATCAAATGTAAAAAGTAATTTGCAGATTAATTGATAATGAAAATAATTAATCCATCGTTAGCTGCAGCCCTACTTGTGAGGAGGGTAAAATCCTAATCAACACTTCACACACCATCTCACCTTTATATCCAGCTGCATGTGTTTTTATCGTATTTGTTCATTGCAGGCCTTACATAATCTTGAAAATCTCTCCTTTATGGGCCATAAAGTCCCACCACTGAGAGGCACAGAGAAATGGTTTTGTGTATTTGTATCAGATGCAAACCACACTTAAGCACATGCATTTACGCCATTAATTCGAACATGGAGGACCACCGGCATTTGCACCGCAATCTTTACTTTGCCAGTTAAATGTTTAACTTAACAGCATTAGCTAAAAGGATAGCTTTCTCCGTTTTGGACTGCACTCTATCTTCGCCTCTTTAAAGGTGCAACGTGTAAGATAGTTGATTGTCGAGTCTCAGTCCTTGGTCGGCAAATACAAATGCTTTGGGTAGCCGGCCCGATCCACTGACCATAAGCATCTGTATCTGACGACTCAACAATCAGCTATGTTCCTTCAGAATCACTTGATGCACCTTTTAAAGGCCTCCAATGTTTAAACCTTTCCCATCAAAGTTCACCGAAGTAAGTTGCACTCCACCATTTGTGGCCATTCCATTAGAATGAAATGGATTCTGTGCAAAGTTTCGCTGTGATAGATGCTAGTGTAACAGGGCCCGAGTGTTTGTTTTGGGGTCGAGGTCCGCTATGGCGCTTAGTGCATGCTACAGTGGTCTGCATGTATCACAGAGTCCATTGTGCTTTCACATATTTACTGTAGCGTGAAAATATTGCAACCAACTAAAGGTAAACCAGACAGGTTACAGCAGGAAGATATTTTTAACTGTTAGCGGTGAGGGATGGACAGAGGACAGACAGACAGAGAGGGATGATGGAACGGTCAGACTGGCTGCAGGTAGATAGGACAGGTCAGAGGTGACAATGGTCTACAGTACATGTGTGTGCTTGTGCATGTGTGTGTGTGTGTTCTGTAGGAGGTCCAGGCAGGCTGCATCACTGCTGACACACTGCTGCTGGTAAATCCAGCTTAGTGTGTCTAAAACAGGACTATGAAATCTGCCACAGGGCCCCTAATGCTAGGGCCGCTGTCACCCTCAATCACTCACACACACCTAATCCCCACGCCGTGACCCAACACACACACACACACACACACACACACACACACACACACACACACACAGCCTGGCTACCCAATGCAGTGGGCCCATACAGCTTGGCAGGCAGTCCCAGTACCAGGAGACACCAGCCACAGGGTCAACATTTCATATTGGGGGAGGGAGGAAGGGGGTGGTGGGGGAGAGGAAGGAGAATGTGGTGTGGAGTAGTTGGAGTGAACAGGTGGAGGCAGTGGTCGAGGTAAAGCGAGAGCAGATAGGGGAGCAGACATAGGAAGGCTAAGGTGGCTAAGCTAGTGGAGGGTTTGAATTTGCGTATAGGATAAAAGGGTTGGGAGAAGACAAGTGGTATGAATGGAGGGGTGAGGTTTGAGGAGCACAGCCATGGGGAAGATGGAAGTAAAGAATGTGAGGTGAGGAAGGCAGGGGGAGCAAAAGAACATAGGAAAGTGTGCATTTTGGTACATGGAGTCAATTATGGCTGGGATAAGGGTTGTTAAAACAGAAAAAGATCACTGAAATGGGTTTATTATTGACAGAATTTAGATGTCAGACAAAGAAAATGTCTTAAAATCAAGAGCCAAAACAGTAAGGTACAGCTAATTGCCTTGAGCTAGTGTCCCCCTGTATAGAGTGCTGCAGAGATGATGTATTTTTGTACACTACCCTGGAAGTTAGCATCGCCCTGGTTCCCTCATCAAAAAGCCAACGGGATTTTTGAATTGGATTTTGGATTATTGCAGAAAAGGAGCTCTGTGACGAACACAAGTTTATGATACCACATCGCGGTCGCATGACTTCAACGTCACCACCAATAAGCTTCCTACCACACCATACTATCCACAATAAAGTGATCAATCTACAAGTTGGACATTAGAGTTAGAATTGTTTGCAACTATAGTCCACCTGTAAAGATGGACTAGTGGGTAGATGAGTATCTGTGTTCGGCATGACGGCGTTTAATGTCCCCAACAACCCTTGTAGTCTCATGTAGCCACTTGTTGGCAACCACTTTTTTGAGACACATACATGGTTTTTAATTAAAATGTGGGGTACTTTACTGACATATCTCGTGGTAAAAAAAACACAGACTCATTACAATGCCCATTGTCTTCAAAGAGGGAACTGGAAGTGCAAAAATGCTAACTTATTTTAGTTTTAGTTTTAGGACTCATTCCTGTGGCACTGTAATCAACTTGAATAGCACTCAGTAGAGTGCATACCTCCACCAAGGCCCAACATTCGCCTTTAATTTATCAAGCCTCATCCAATATCAAATAAAATATATTTAATTTAGCTAGATTCAGATTTTTAATTGGACTGAATCAAATTGCAACCAGTTACCTAAATATGCCTGATTTTTTTCAAGATCCATGCATTATTCCCTGAGAAATTAACAAAAATGTTGAAAAATGCTCTATCTTCAATGAATGAATGAAAAAATCCTGGCTCTGTCGCATTATCCAGAGCCACACCAAAATGTAATGGGGGTCTATAATCTATATAGCCGAGACCCATCCTCCATTCAAGTTTCATGGAAATCCGTTCAGTAGTTTTTGTGTAAATCTGCTGACAAACCAACTAACTGACCACCAAACGGACACAGGTGAAAACATAACCTCCTTGTCAGAGGTTATAATGGTGTTTCTCAGTAACTGCTGGATGTGTAAATAGGGAGATATGTGCTAATAAGGTCACCTTATCACTTTAAAATGTAACTGCAGGTTTGAGTAAATGGTTTAAATGATGAGTGTGGCAATGAGACTACCTTACTTCTGAAAAAGGAGACAATGTGTGTTGTTTTTAACTTCCAGGGACTACTTTGTTGAATGTATGTGATGCCAAAGAGGAGTGTAATATATTTAGAGTTAGCATTGAGCATTAGCATCAGCATTGTTCAACCAATATGTGCCCACCGTATACTTTAGCAATAGCAACTTTCTATCTATGAGGAGGAGCTTTGCCATGGAGGTTGAGTGTTTGTGAAGTTGTGTGTGTGTTAATGCATGAATGAGTGAATGTATGTGCATATGTGGCCGCAGCTATTGTGAATTAGCACTTTCACTCTTAAAAGGTGTGTTATATTGAAAAATAGTTTATGCTGGATCTCAATAGTCAGAATGCCAATGATTTACAACAGATACTTACAAGATTTTTTTTTTCAATCATTAATTATCTGGTTGCTTGACATTGGTCACTTGATTATGTCCAAATACCTTGTTGTTTCCCTTTGATGTTTGACAAGGCCTCAGTAACACCAGTAACAAAAGGCCCTTTTCACAGCACACATATTAATAATGGCTCTGTTCTATTCAAGTAGCCCAGTAAGCCATGACAGCGTGACAGTGAGCCAGCATGCACAATACCAGGGCCGTTAATCTGAAGCAGCAAAATAGAATTCAGCCATCATTCATTCATTTTATTATTTACACCTGTGCCTTTCCTACTGCAATGTATCGATATAGCCTTCATGAAAAAGCCTGTATCTCTGTTGGTGAAGATGGTAGTTGGTGTCAGGAATGTGAATGAGAGACAGTGGTGAACAATTTACACACCGTTCTCTAACTAGAGCCAGTGTGGAAAACATACAGTACATACAACTTCATGACCACCACTTTGATCCCTGTGACAACATGGTAACATGGTGTACTGATTGCTTGTGGCTGGCATGGTTACAGTAAACAACTCTGACAGATTTAACTGTCTGGCTTTCTGAACTCATCCAAAGTGGATGCCTGTTGGTCCTAACAGTGGTTCTCCTTTCTGTGTTCTGCCAGGTTATCATGTGCATCCAGCACCAGACATGAGGATGAAGAGACGGACATGAGACAGCTTCGAGTCACCAGTTAGAGCACTGACCTCCTTTCCAAATCTCTTTTATCGTATTCAAAAGACCTTTAGGTTTACGTTAACCAATAACCTACTCTATATGCCAGGATTTATACCTCTATATTCAGACTTTATTTATCTAAAAAAACATGAAACAATCCGGCCTGTAAAGTGAAGTGGACAAGAGAGGAATTAAGTTTAGAGGCTTATCAATGTAACTTAGGATCGTCTTGCACTAGTAGCTTTAAGGATACTAGTGGGGCTTTTTGCTGCTCTCACTGAAACTCACTAACACAAGCCTCTCAGCCTAAATCCTAATTGTGTCTGCAAACAAACAGAGGATCCACAATTTAACAATCCCTCTTTTAAAGCTCAGAAGTGAGTAGTTATGACCTGTGAGAGAAGCCATTTTTGAATGACCCTACAATGTTTATTCTTAAATGAATAAGTGTTTTAATTTTGCAGCACATGTATCTCTTACATGTGGATCTCACAAAGATACTGCAAGTGTTCACCAACTAAGGCACAGAATTCTGGGCACCTCTTGTAATTTAAGGCTGTATAAGTTGTAAAACTCTTATTTACATTATGTCTCACAGGTAAGTCCGAATTGATTCTTTGTGTTGATGTTAAATATAGAATATAATATTGTTTATGTGTTTTTCAAATTGTTTTTTGATAACCCTGTCAAAGTAATAAAATTATGTAAATCCACAGCATTTTCCTTCAACATGTTACCTTCATATTTTTAATAAAGAAAAAGCAGACTCACGTTTCTGTTCTCTGTCATTTTACTTTCTTTAATGTTTAAGCTTGAATAAGTGTGTGCCCTGAAGTGCTTATAAATTCAGACTGCAAGCAACATTCAGTAATTGAACAGGACAGTGATCTGCATGTTAGACTGGTGGGTCACTGTGGTGGAGACTGACACGCGCACATACACGGAGGCACACATAACAAGATGTCGTACCAGGATTGGCTGTATGACAAACGCACACACACGCAATCGCCGAAGCATCGGAAGGGTAATTGTTGACGAGTCAAAATAGGTTTTCCTCAAATAGAAAAGTACACACAGAAATACTGAATTCTGTTATGAAATACTCAAAGGTAGAAGTAGACACACCATTGCCATCTAGTGCCCATATTAAGTAGCTCAGGATAACCTACAGTGCAGTGGACAGAATGGATGATCTACAGTGCAGCACTGAGGCCAGCAATGTGGACATTGGATATGCATTTCAGTATGATATACATTATAAAAATATCAATACTACTATCATTGCTACTATAATAACCAAACAAATTGGTATTTATTATACCCCCTCATCTCACTTCCTAGTTATTGTTGTGTACTACTGTGTGAATATCAGTGACTGCACTTAGTTCTGAGTCCTTGCCAACTCCAAATTTACAGTATCATTAATTTGAATCATTTGTTGATTCATTCCTGTCTTTGTGCTCTGACCAGTGAACTGACCTGCTGTCAGTCAATAACAAGGAACCTCAGCTAATGTTATCAACTCACTGATGCCACCTGCTGTTCAACGAGGGGATATCTGGCAAAATTTGGACTATCCATTTTATTGATAAAAGTTTATTCACCTTCTTAATAACTTCATTTAAAGGAAAAACAGGACAAGTGTTTCTAGTCTTCTTTTTCATTCAAATTTATTATGACAGTTGTTTTAAGGGGTTGACAAAGAATCTGATGGAAATGTTATTGCAGCATTATGAGTGTGGAGATGACGACAAAGTTGGTTTTATAAACACACAGTATAAAATAAGCTGCATGACAAATATTCTGTACATATCCAAACAAAGCAGTAGGCGTCACACTAAATAACCAGCAACCAGAAACTTTTTTATTTGAAAAGAATGAAGGTGGGAGGTGTTGCCAGTGATGTCCACTAAAGCTGGTTTAATGTGCAAGATCAGAATTTAAACACTGTGTCACTTATCTATATTGAAGTGTTTTAAAAAGCCCACTGGAACTGTCTACAAATCAAACCTGTATCGATCCTTAATAACAGAGTTCTCTCAAGGTGTGCATTAACCTCCCTGGACATACAGGTTATGTACTTAGCGTCAGACTGTTACTAGCAGACACACAGAAAATGAGTTACTATGATGAATTGTGGTCTGAAGTTTGTGAGGGAACCTTTACTCTCTTTCTGCTATGGCAACCAGTTGGACCTCTACCTCTGCCTCCGACAGTGTCCTGAAGAACACAGAAAAAAGAGTGAGGAGTGAACAATGAGTGATAAAAGGCAGACTTCCCTACTTCAAAACAATAAAATAAAAATAACAAAAAATACACGAGGTAGTAAAATGTCTGTGTTAATCACACTAGAAGATTAAAATCATAACCATTATCAACATCATTAGTCAATGTACAGTTAGTTTGGGTTAAGTTACCTGAACTTGGGCATTTCCTTAGTGACCACGCCGACCTCCAGCTCACTGGCCTTGAAATCCATGGACAGGACAGAGGACAGACAGGATATAGCCAACTGGAAATAAAGAGAGTGGGTGAGTGTCCTGATTAACTCAAACACATACTGAACATGCCTCTTTAAATGTTCTCTTAAGCCAAGTTATCAAAGAGAAATCTAACGGTGGATTCAAGGGAGTGAAAGCAGTTTTTGCTCCAAATACATGCCTTCACTAAAACAAAAGTTACAATCAATACATTTCTCTAGAAGCCTTTCATATCAAGAAATATATGGCAAATGGGTGAATATGGTTTCAGTGTTTGGTTCAAGAACAATTTATCAGGACACAAAGCTGTTAATGGAGACTTTGGTCCCACAGGAGCTTTTATCAGGACCAGTCTATTCATTATTCTCTGAACTATAAATTAATCAGTGTCTCCTCCTCGTAGTTCATTTTGTTTTTGTGTTTGGTGTGTTGGTCTGATGGTGTTCACAGTCTGACAACTAAACAGATCCTTCACTCATCCAATGAAAGAGAAATGACTCACACATCAACCCACACAGCAACGTTACAGGACCAAACAACAGTAATGTGGTAACTGGTAGTGTCTTTGGCAACTTATATGAGGAAAAAAATACTGCATCCATACATGGAAAAGTGTCTGTCATCCTGTCTGTCCTACTTACTCTTTGTCACATTTCTGCCCAAAAAACAGCGTCTGTCCCCAACAGCAGAGCCAAGTGGCTCCCACAGTTGAATGGTGATTATGTGATGTGATTCAGACCAAAAAACTTAACTCACCATGTCTTTGTCGCCTTCCACTATTGTGTTGTTGTAGTTACTGTCTCTGGCAACTTGTATTGAAAAAAATCATCGTGACTGTGAGCCCTCCTGACCGAGACTTAAGTGAACTTTCCCCCAGAAAAAAGCATCCCTCCCCGCAAGTGAGAGCCAGACAGCGTCCGCTATTTACTGATGGCGATTATGTAATTATGTAGTTTAGAGCAAAAAATTTAACTTTGTCATTTTCCAGGATACATAGTGTGTCAGGATCTCAATCACAACACATTATATCTGCATCGATATGATTATAAACAGTCGGTGGATACCTGTTTAGATTAACAGGTGGAAACTGGGGGAAACAGGTTAAAAAAAACATTTCATGATGTGTACTGTCACACCTCTTTTGGTTCCGCAGCGCTGACGTGCTGTATGAAATGACATACTGGAGCAGCTCTAAGCCGGCGCTGCTTGGTTCAGTGTGACCAAACAAAGGCGGCTAAAGGCGAGCCTTCATTGCGGCGATAATGCAGAAGCTCTGTGTGAAAAGGGCTTCTAAGAATACCACCTACAGACCAAGGTGCAACATCCAGTGCTCTTTTAATGTATCAAATCTGTGATTCTGATTTGAGTAGACCACTAAAAATCATTACTTGTCTAGCCAACTTGTTGAATTTTAAATACTGTATATTATAAGAGCACTGGCACTGGATAAAAACAGCTCCTTGTGTGCCATGCTCCTGAAAATACAGGTACATCTGGCCTTGGCCCCGAACCTCTTCTTTTAGTTTTACAGCAGTTGGCATTGACAGGTGTTGCATTACTGTCATCTGCTTGACTGTCCCTTACCCCATCCAGTCTGGCATTGCCATTGCATGTGTGAAAAGGTGCAAGACGGAAATTATCCTGAATGTTCCAATCCTGAAAATCACTAGAAGTACCTGAAAGGTTATCTCAGGATTTTACCAGGAACTATGTGTGAAAGAAACTTAGGTTTCCCTCTACCTGCACTGTCCTGTCGTGGGTCAGTTCAGGCTTTTTCTTCAGTTTCTTCTCCAGGTAACTATTGGCCTCTGTTTGTTTGGCCCCGACCGCAGTAGCTCTGAAGCCACAGTAGTAGCCTGCTGGGTCACATTTATACAGAACAGGACCCTGCTGGGGGTCCATTGCCACAAGGATCATACCTGCAGACAGAGGAAGGGGAGGGAGAGAGAGGGAGGATGAAGGAACACATAATAGGGAAGATACCGCTTATGTTAATTTACTGCATGTTTAGTTATTTTTTGATGATCCCTTGCAAGCTCTTACACTTCAGTGGCTGTGCTGTATTTAAAAAAACAACCATTCAGAAAATAAAGACAAATACAAGCTCTGGGATAAGATAATTAATGGAAATGAAAATCAAAGTCAGGGGAACAATGTCCTGAGCAGTTGCTGTCAATGTGAGGTACGATATCAATGAAAATGTGCAGCAGAAAGAACAAGGTATTTCCCTCCTGTGAGTGAATGGCAACTGTATTGCTGATAAAAAATTTTTTTAAAAAGATCAAACAAGAACAAGTGAGTAGTTGATGATGAGCAGTATGAACAAAGACATGAATACTAAGAGGTAGAAATGAAGACCACCACTCACAGCAGCCTAGAGGCCTCATTTCAGCATTTTGTGTGTAGACCTGGGAGATATCAGCCAACCTGCGACACAACACGTCTGCCGTGATGTCGTAACCAAACTTATACTTCCATTCCCCTGCTTCCACTCGAGCTCGGTGAACCTGGGAACGACCGTCCGCTGCACAAGACAGAAGATGGGGGACAGTGTAGCTTTTAAACAATATTAAGATAGTAAATAGGATCTTTCAGACATCACAGTAAACAAACAAGAATCTCACCAAGACTAATAACAAAATCCAACACCTGATTACCATTATATAACACTATTGTCGACCAATTGTTTATCATCCTGATTTAAAGAAACAGAAATAGCTGAGAAAAAGACTTCCTGCTGTGTGATAAAACAAAAGTCACTTTGACTCTACTCACATTTGTTCATGGACATTATATTAAGTACCACAGTTACTTAAATTATAATGTGTTGTGAGTGTGCTGCTGAACACATACCGTTGTGCCCAGTCATCACACAGCCAATGCGAGGGGTTAGTTTGTACATGTTGGTCAAAGTTGAAGAGTCCAGCAGCTTGTCCTGCAGTCGGGAGAAGGATAGACTGTCATATCCAATTGACAAAATGATATTGTGCTGAGACACATCAATAATATCACTGTGCCTGTGAAAATATCAACACTGCATTTATTACAAACACACTATGATCAGGGGTATCCACATACCAAAGCACTGAGCTCTGGTACAGTTCCTACCAAAGCTTTTTAACGCTGCAAATAATGAGTAATAGGCGATTGCTGAAATCAATATTTACATATTTTTCTATCCAATTGCAGAGAAATTTAAGTCTCTCCTGTTGTGGAATTAACATATTATTGTGCTTACTGTTTTGTGATGGCCCACTGGCAGATACAAAGCTTTTCAAAAGGTACATATTCACTGGGCAAAATAAGAAATCTACTCATTCAACAGTATAATTAAAGTGTCATTTTATCAGCCTGTCAGAAGAAATGTTTATGTTAAAGCCTTATCAACCAATACTGATGATGCACCAATATTATCATGAGGGGCACAAAATTAGCAATAGCCCCCAGTCAAATACTGGTAAAATATGCAGGTGGCTAGTAGAGTTGCTTCACTCACAAGCCCCGAAAATCTACTGAATGGTTGATACAACCAACATTCACTAGTCAATTGGCCAGAGGACAAAAAAGTTAATTTTGCATCCTATCATTGTGCTTCCCTATCTTATAGATATGGTATCAGACATGAGTCTTGGGCTGCCATTCTGCTTACACAGAGCTTTGCATGAAAGTATTTGGCAATGTGGGTTGACGTTTGTGATCGATTATCATTTGTTAGACTTACTTAGGCCCACTCATCCTTGGTTTATGATAATTAGACACATAAACTGACAGAGGATGGAAAAAATAGATCTTTTATTTTGTCCTTCTTTTCTATCTTTGATAGAAGTTTGCCAAAATCAAAGTAGTCTCGGCTTGGTAATGTGAGTGCTAGCACTTTTACAGCAGTATCTTGTTCATATTTGACTGTCAAGCCAGCAAAAAGCTGGAGTCATGACTCCTGTGAGGCTTCACTTGAACTCACATCATCATCATCATCATCATCCAGGGGAAGGTTTGTGTGTGTGTGTGTGTGAGAGAGAGAGATATCTTACAGGTACTTTCTTTTGTGTGACCACCACAACGCTGTCCGTCCCCCGGACCCCCACAGATGTCAGCCCGCCCTGGGAGATGGCTTTGAAGGCATACTCTGCATGAGAGCACATGTGACACACAGACAGAATGAAAATAAAAAACAATACAACTTTTTTATGTAACATTACAGAATTTGATATCCTGTTTATGAGTGGACAAATGCCTGCATGCTCCTTCACCAACAACACATCAGTAGGCTAGGCTAATATGAATTTAATTTTGAGGAGCAAATTAGCTCAGTAGGCTAACATAAGTTACTTACGCACACTACAAATAATGAACATAATTTACAGTTATCACTGAAGAATTCAACATACTTTAACCTTTGAAATTATATCCAGAGTTTAATTTCACTCGTAATGGCGAAGTGTGTTACCTAATAGGTAGATTTTTTAAAAGAGGAAACTTGGGTACAAATGTTGATGCTAACTGCACTCCACTCAGACACAACCGACAAGCTAACCACTTTAGCTAGCTTGGTAATAACACTTTTGTGTTATTTGTAGTAGTTAGTAACTGCGAGTTGTAATGATAGTAGACCTATTTTGTGCAGTATATAAGTATAACTACGCTTCAGGACTGAAAACACCAGAGGAAATGTGTCTCTTACCGACTTGGTAGAGGCGGCCCTCCGGTGAAAATATGGTGATGTGTCGGTCGAAACCTGCGTTTGAACCGCGGGACATTTTTTTTTCTCGTCGTGACCTGAAATGAACTTCACGGCACTGAAACTTTCCGTTTACCGTCCTGTTTAATCTTCAGCTCTTTTCTTTCTGACGGTCAGTAAATGGGAAACAGCATGCCTGTGCTTCTACTGAACAATAAGAAGGATAATGGTGCTGCTTCACTTCCCTGAGAGATTTTTACTTTCTCTTTCAGTTGACGCTCTGTGGTGCAGCTCCATGACTGGCCCCACTCTCATTATTATTGGATGGCAGCAACAAGGAAGTGGAGTGACTTAACCAGTTAGACTGGCCCTTTCTTTTTTTACACCTGTGGTGTAAAATCAGAATGAAAAGCGCTTCTTGAAAGACAGCAGGGTTGTTGAAGACCGGTCGGCAGAAGTATTAGGGGGAGGGATGAATGGACACAGCGACTCAGACATCCCTCTTTCTGTGTGTGTGTGCTGTCACTTGGCTGCTGGTGCCCCCCACACACACAGCCCAATGTCAGGTCGCAGGGTTGGCTTCTGTCTCAGCGATAAGAAACGCAGGAGGATGAATTTGGACGCTTTTGTAGACATCTGTGCGTAAGTTGATGAAGATTGACTTTTTAAAAAAATAATTTAGAGCTTATGATTAGTGTGACTGTCTCTGTGGTAAAGGTGAATGGCCCCCATCAGGTGGGGTCCCATAGCAAAATGAGGAATATGTTGCTTTAATTTTATTTTAAGGCAATACGTATAATCTCAGTTAGGAAACATGTACTGATGACTATTGTAGTAACAGGTGACACCCTCACTATAATCTAGTGTGTACACAGTTGTGTAAGTCTTTATCAACAGTAATAAAAATCTGTCCATAGGAGGCTTTATTGCCACACCAGAAGCTTTATTCATTGTCTGTTTGACATCACATGACGTCTGTGTAATCATTACCTTCAGGCTATAAACATGTCCGTATTTTCCCTGCAGGGGCCATGGAGTGGAAGTGGTGGAGGTGAGTGTCTTTACTTCACATATACATGAAATCAATACAACCTTAAAGGTTAATAATGAAGAAATGAAGACAGGCGGAGTGAAAAATGAGGAAGAGGATTAGGAATTTCTTAAAGCTGTACCTGATAACCTGTTTGTCTGCGTTTGTTGGTGGCTTTGTGATTGTGTACATGAGATGGGTGTATGCCTGTCCTCAAATGCCATAACACACACACACACACACACACACACACACACACACACACACACACACACACAGACGTACATATTGCATGCTGTCATTTTATACCACAGATTAAGCAGTTACAGTTAAACTATGACATTAGTGGTTGTACTTTGGGAACACTCTACACCCACAGACACACACATGTGTCATGTACAGATGTCTACAACTTTAGTAATCCATGTCACAGCCACCTGCAGCCCCCTCCTACAATCTATGCGCAGCAAAACCGAGGAACAATGGCTGCCTGTTTTGTAACTGCTCAGACATTTCACTGAATGTGAATATCTGCACAGAAGCACAACAGATATTTTTGTATACAGACCACAAAACCTGGCACATACATCAGTAAAACATTGTCAAATTACAATAAACTAATTTGAGGTTTTTTTTTGTTTTTTTGTTTTTTACAGAAGTTAGCTTTAGTCAAAAAACTGCAGAGTGGTGCACATCTAAAGAGCAGTGGTGAAAAATAAAAACCCTGAACATAATTAGTTGAATTAAAGAGGGTCCGTGTTGCAGGACACAAACAACATAAAGATGTTACAAATGTCTGATTTTACCCCCAACTACACCCCAATGGCATTATTTAGGGCAGTGGCTTTCAACCTATTTTGAGGTGACACATTTTTTAAAGATTACTCTGGTAACCTAAACTGAAATGAGAGACAAAATGACACTTTTAGTTTTGTCAAAATTATTGTGTAAACAAGGCCTTAAATGAATATTTTGTGACATTTCCATAACTTAAGAATACATTTATTTTATATAGCGCTTTTCAGGGTACACGTGGTACAGGTTAAAAAGCAGAATAATAAAAACAACACAATAAAAATACAAAAAGAGACAAGTTATACATTAAAAGCAGTTTTAAAAAGGTGAATTTCATGACATGTTAACACAATTGTCACTCATAAGATTAATTACGCTGAAGGTAGGGCTGGGCATTATGTTGATTTTACATCGTTATCGTGATATCAGACTATATACCTATATAGTCTCAGACTAAATGTCTTGGATTTCAGTTATTGTTATAAGGCCAGCAGTGGAAAGAGTACTGAAAATCTATACTCAAGTGCGAGTACAGTTACATTACTGAAATATTACTCAATTATAAGTAAAACTACTGGTATTAAAATAATACTTAAGTGAAAGTAATATTGTTCTCAAGCACTATACAGAGTTTTAGTTACTTTTAACCATTGATGTTTAATGCATTATCAGAAGCAGGCATTCAATCAAAGAGGTTTCTGTTTCTCCAAATCTTCAGTCTATCTTCTTCTGCTCTGTTCTGCTCAGGGGTCGTGGTCACCTCTCCATAACTGGGCCTGCTACAGAGTTTTGTGTTTTTTGTCCGTATGTCAGGGTTTTCTTTGGCCCGTTTGTGGTCAGATAGCTTTACTGGCTACAAAAATACAGATGAAAGCTTGGATATTGGAGGCGCTTCCGGGTCGCAACGAAGATGGCAGCTTGATTTCTGTGCTCCCCGACGGTTTCACGAATTAACCCTGTTAACCCCTGAGATAACTAAAAAAAGTGAGTGTTAAAACGCGGCGATGAACAGGGTTAACACAAGAAGTTGGAAAAACATGACCACGACAGAAGATATTGGTGAGTGTATGCCACCAAATGTTGCTAGCCGAAGTAGCTCCCCGACATGCGAGATGAGCGAGGAACATGGCGAGGACGGAGAAGACGATGCTAGCCTGCGTGGCATACTAAACGAACTACGAGACTTCAGGCGAGATAATAAACAGCACTTCACGGAGATTAAACAAGAACTGCACAAGACGAACGATAGACTGGTAGAAGCCGAGACCCGAATCGACGAAGCAGAGACAGCACTACAAGCGGTGTCAACGCTGGTGAAACGGCTCTCACAGCGCCAGGCTGACATGGAGGCTAAACTCATTGACCATGAAGGACGTGCTCGCAGAGACAATATCCGAATATACGGGATACCCGAAGACGCGGAGGGGAACAACGTCTCGTCTTTCCTGGAAAACTTACTGAAAGAGTCGCTGGGTTTTCCACCGGGCACAGAGCTAAAAATTGAGAGAGCACACAGAGCCACTGTTCCTAAGCCCACCGGCTCCCAGCTAAAGCCCCGGTCTATCATCGCCAAGTTTACGAGCTACAGAGTAAAAGAAGAGGTGATCCGAAGAGCCTGGCAAAAAAGAGAGGTTTTCTACAACAACACCCGCTTCTACATAGACCACGATTACCCATCAGCGATCCTGAAGAGACGTGTGGAATACGCGGAAGCCAAGAAAATATTAAAAGAAAGAAAGATCAAGTTCCAGACCCCCTACCCAGCGAGACTACGGGTTTTTTACAACGACGGCACCCGCCTGTATCAGAGCGCAACCGAGGCGACGGAGGACATGGCCTCACGCGGATTTCCCGTCACCATCATACCAGCACCAGTCGGCCCGGATGAACGAGAGACAGAACTCTTATCTACATGGCAAGTGGCAGGGCGCAGCCGGGTTGGAGCCAGGATCACCCCGGATAGAGCACCTCAAAAGAAAAAAGCCTCCCAGACGCAGTTCAAGGAGAAACTCCAGGAGTTCAGACGGAATTCTCCTCCAGAGTGAGGGACAATCAACCACCTGACCAAGAAAAAGCTGCAGATAAGTCTGACCCGGTTTACACTGTATTTTATTATGTTTATGAACCAACTGATCTAATTTTATTTTTTTTATTTTATTTTTCATCTGGGATTTAAAGACCCTAAGGATTAGGTTGATCTTAATTGCCTTTGTGACTGAAGCCGTATATGGTTCTCTTTTATTTAATTTGAAGTTTGAAAATTCCTATTTAAAAAAAAAACAAGTGTAAAAAGGTCGGGACACAGAAATCCTTCAGCTATGACTGTAAGTTTTATGCAGTCATCTCAAAGGGCCCTACTCTTAAAAAAGAGCTGGACATCCCTTTATGGGCGCTCTGACATCAGGAGCCCCTCAGAGGCTAATGAAGAAAGAGCCTCAACATTGGAAGCAAAAAACTCTAAGGAATATATGGACGTTTGGTTAAGATCTGTATTATTGTTCTTACTGTGTTATGTTCATCTCTCGAAGTTCACGAGAGTTTTTGGGATGTATGATGGTCCAAGAACTAGTCATGGTGTAGGGAGAATTCAGCCATATGCAACACATGCAGAAGACCATGGCTAATCATGATATTAAAATTGTTTCATTTAATATAAATGGAGTCTTGAACCCAATTAAGAGAAGCAAGATATTGAGCAAAATGAAAAAGGAGAATGCACATGTAGTGTTCTTACAGGAAACACACCTTAATCCTGTAGAACATGAAAAGCTGAAAAGAATGGGGTTTCCCCAGGTGTATCATTCATCTTGCAAATCAGGCCATAAGAGAGGGGTAGCTATTCTACTCTCTCATAGAGTTAAATTTGAAAAAAATTCAGAGGTAAAGGACAACGAGGGAAGATATTTACTTGTCTCAGGTAAGATAGAAGGGGTCCAAATAACCCTACTTAATGTTTATGCACCCCCCGGTAGTGATTTCATTTTCTACAGAAAAATTTTTGACTTAATGACGGAGACGACAGGTATACTTATATGTGGAGGAGACTGGAACATACGCCTCAACCCCAGACTAGATGGCTCCAAAGATTCTATTCAAACCTCCATACACAAGAAACTTAAGATTCTTATGTCAGAACTAGGAGTGCTGGATCTTTGGAGAGACTTCTACCCAACAGGCCGAGATTACACACATTATTCACACCCACACGCTGTCTACTCCAGAATCGACTATTTCTTCATTTTTAAAAGAGATCGCCATAGAATACATCATTGTGAGATAGGTAACATCGACTTGTCAGATCATGCACCTCTCTCATTGATGCTGCAAATTAATAATAATCCTGGAAATACACTATGGAGGTTAAATTCAAATGTTCTTAATAATGAACAATTCAAAACAAAAATTAAAGAAGAAATCAAACAATTTATGGAAGTAAACAATAATGGGGAAGTTGGTCCAGAAATTGTATGGGATGCACTAAAAGCCGTTATGAGAGGGAAAGTTATATCCTTCTGTGCTTACCAAAAGAAACAAAGACAATTAAGACTCTTAGAACTAAATAAAGAATTAAAAGAACTTGAGACAAAACACAAGAAGGGATCAAACCCAAATCTCATCTCGAAATTAAAAGAAATTAGGAATGAAATTAATGTTCTATACTCACAAGAAATACAAAAGAAGATGATTTATACAAAACAAAAGTATTACGAGTCTGGCCCGAAATTTTCTAAACTGCTGGCAAGGAAATTGCAAAAACAACAGTCAGATAACACAATCTACAAAATTAGGGACCCACTTTCCAAAGCTTTGCTACATAAGCAACATGAAATTCAAATGGCATTTCAAAATTACTATAAACAACTATACTCCCAACCACAATTATTAGATGAACAACAGATTGAACAGTTCTTATCATCTCTCAATTTACCCACCCTATCAGAAGATAAAAACAGAAAATTAAAAGCTGAAATAACAAAGGAAGAGCTGAACAGTGCAATTTCAAGGTTAAAATCAAATAAATCACCAGGGCCAGACGGGTTTTCTCCTGAATGGTACAAGACCTTTAGGACAGAGTTAACACCAATTCTTCTTAACATATTTAATACAGCTTTAAAGGAAGGGAAAACTCCACCAACTTGGACAGAAGCTACAATCTCGGTTATACCGAAGGAGGGAAAAGACAGACTGGACTGTGGATCATACAGACCAATCTCTGTCCTGAACACAGATTACAAACTGTATACATCAATCCTCGCCAAGAGAGTTGAGGAGGTCCTCCCTCACCTTATCCACACAGACCAAACAGGTTTTATTTCCCAGAGACAAACACATGATAATATTAGACGCTCATTACACATTTTAAGCCATATACAAAAACAGAAGTTACAGGCCTTATTGGTGAGCCTAGACGCAGAGAAGGCCTTTGATTCTGTGAGTTGGACGTTTTTGTATAAGACTCTTGAGAGATTTGGGTTTCATAAAGAATTTATTAAGGGAATTGGTACTCTATACAATCATCCAACTGCCCGCATTAAAATAAATGGATACCTCTCAGACACTATCAAATTAGAACGGGGCACTAGACAAGGTTGTGGTCTATCACCACTCCTTTTCGCAATTTATATAGAACCACTTGCTCAATGGATTAGGCAATCTGACAATATTAAAGGAATTACCATAAATGGGGAACAACACAAAATAGCATTGTATGCAGATGACATATTAATATACCTCAAAGACCCCGCCCACTCACTTCCTGAATTGTTTAAACTTTTAGATAGTTTCGGTAAATATGCGGGATACAAACTAAATATTCAGAAAACCCAAATCTTAACACAAAATTATAATCCATCTAAACAACTTCGGGATAGATACCATCTGAACTGGGATCAGGATGCAATGAAATATCTAGGTGTACTATTCCCTAAAGATATTTCTACATTAGCAAAGATTAATTATGACCCCCTTTTTACCAAAATAAAATTGGATATACAAAGATGGAATTCCAACCCCTTTATGAGCTTTACTCAAAGGGTGGAGACCATAAAAATGAATATACTCCCAAGATTTCTTTTTTTGTTTCAGGCCCTTCCTGTGGAGATAACCACAAAACAATTCTCTGAATGGGACAACATTATTTCTAGGTTCATATGGCAGGGAAAAAAACCCAGAGTAAGGTTTAAAACATTACAATTATCAAAAGACAGAGGAGGCATGGCTGTACCAAATTTAAAGGATTACTTTTTCTCAGCTCAAATTAGACCATTGATAAATCTGTGTAACCAAGATTATCATGCCAGGTGGAAAGACATCGAGCTTTCACTTGTTAAGGACCCTCCACTCTGGGCAGTACTCGGTAATAAGGATCTGGAAAACTTTGTAACCAAATTGCAGAATCCGTGGACAAAATTTCAAATTAAAACCTGGAACTCAATTAAAGACACATATAAATTACACGATAAATTGGGAATAATTAGGTGGTGCGCCTACGACCCTGACTTTAAACCGAATCAACTGGACCATAGATTTAAAAGCTGGATAACTAAGGGAATAACAACATTTCACTCAATAATAGACAAGGGACAACTTAAAAGTTTTCAAACTCTACAAAGAGACCACTCTTTAGAAAAGCAGGATTTTTACAGGTATTTACAACTACGTAATTACTACGATAAGGTAATTAGAAACTATACAGTGGATCCAGAAGACCCAATACTGAAAGAGATATTACGTGCTTATTCATCAGAGCGAGCCAAAGGTACTATATCTAGAATATATAAGGGCTTCATGATTAAAAAAACCTACTCTACAGACTACATTAAAGATAACTGGGAGAAGGAAGGTAATTTTGAATTGCCCAATGAGGAGTGGTACAGTTGTTGTGAGTTTCAATGGAAATGCACCAACTCACATACATGGAGAGAATTTGCATGGAAATGTTTAATCAGATTTTTTGTAACCCCTAAACAGAAAGCTCACTTTGCAGGAGAGGATCCACAGTGCTGGAGGATGTGTGGGAGCCGGGATGCAAACCATTGGCATATATTTTGGGAATGTCCAGTAATTGTAAATTTCTGGTCAGAGATGCATAAAATATTAGAAAACATGTTTCATATGAAAATACCATACCATTTCAAAACCTTTATTCTGGGAGAAATTAATTTTCTCACAGGGCATCTCAACAAATACCTATTTGGGGCTCTGATTTCTGCTGGCAAGAAAGCCATCACACGTCACTGGCTGCATCCTGACCCCCCCACAATAGAGGAATGGACTGTTATTGTTGATGAAATATATCAAATGGAAAAGATTACTTTCTCACTTCGGCTACAAATGGATAAATTCACAAGGTCATGGTCAAAATGGGTCTCTTATGTACAAACATCACAGTTTCACTCTAGAAACTAAATCACTTGTCTCCACCCACTTACTCTCGGTTATCTCCCTGTTGGTTTGAAGGACCGCCAGGTCTTGTATGTTTCATACTTATATGTGTATGTATTTCAGAACTCTTATCATTTTGATACCTAGTCTCCCTACAACTAAATGCAGCTGCTGTTATAAACCCATACATCCTGTTTTGATTCTTCATTGTTCCTTTTTCTTGTTTGCCCTTAGTTAGTTTTGTTTGTTTGTTTGTTTTTTCTTAAAAATATAAAAATATGCAGGTTTTGTTTCTTTCAACATTACACAACTATATGGCGATAGCTATGTTGATATGATGTTATCCTCTCTTCTTGACAATAATTGTAAATCAAGAATTCAACACCAGCTGTGTAATGTAATGTGTGAGAATAACAATAATAAAGAAAATTAAAAAAAAAAAAAAAAAAAAGAAAGCTTGGATATTAATTCAAAATGTACTCAGTACTCAATTATGATTTTAAAAGTAACTAAGTTACTTACATGTTGTAATGCATACTTAAGTAGGAGTAGACTTACAGACTAGAAAAAAAAACACCCAAAAAATGACTTGATTACAGTAATTTGAGTAGATGTAATTAGTTACTTCAGCTCCTGTATGTGGCATAAATGTTGTCCTTTCCTGTTTTTTAAAAGGCTGCATTACAGGACAGTGAACTCACCACATTGTTGTACTTATTCTGATACTTGCCCTTTACCCTTAGTCATTATATCCACATGACTGATGATTATTTATCAAAAATCTCATTGTGTAAATATTTTGTGAAAAAACTCACTCCTACATTATTGTGTCGCAATACTGATATCGAGGTATTTGGTCGGAATATCGTGATACTTGATGTCGTCCTAGTATGTACTGTATGAAGTGCTCTTGGGGAGATTTCTAAGTTTTTTAACTTAATTGCTGATAACTGATGATTGCTACAATGGTGACCCATTCAAAGTCTCTAATGACCAATTGGTGAGGAATAACCCAAAACATAAAGGCTAAATATAAAACAGCACATTTAATATCATATACATCATTTACATACATTCCCAGAGATAAGCAATATGAAAACTATTGGTACTGGTACTGGTGGTACTTTACTTGGATAGATCCACTACATATAGAATGTAAAAGTGTTTTTGTCTCTGTCAGATCGACCTCGCTAAGCCATTGGGACCCCAGGGACCCTTCGATGTCATCGTTCACAAGCTGTCTGATGTCATCGTGGAGGCTGAGCATGACAGCCAATCACAGCAGCTCCTTGCCAACTTCCAGGTAAGACTGCTTTATAAAAGAACGGCTGTTTTGCATCTGACCTAAATGGAGTCGATGAGAGTGGATTACTGACTGGGCGAAGAGGGGAAAACATACAGTTGGCCAGTATTTGTTGAGTTTTGTTTGATTTTGCAGCTGTATGCTTGTCAGTGAGCAACTACTCATTCTCACTAACAGCATGCTGTTAGTGAGACTATTTCTTCATCTGTCCTTTAAATTCCAGAGCTATGTCTCAGCTAATCCCAGTACAGTTCTTCTGGACCCCCTGCCTGCCATGACCCAGCTACTAGACCGCTTTGTCTCTTATCGGATCATGACCAAGCTGCACAACTCACTCCAAGGTGAACTGCAGCTTCATAGTGTTTACAGTAGTTAAGTGCTGCTTGCAGATATTAACACCTGCCTTTCCTATTATATTCTGTCTGATAGACTGGCATATCTGCAGCCCTCCTTATCTTGAGATCCACAGTGCCAGCGACCTGCCATCCATTCAACAGGCTGTGACGACCCAGGGCCTGAGCTTTCCTCTCAGTCAGTTCACTCTCTATCTGCAGCCTTACATTTAATTCTTATATTTTCATTTTACAACTATCTCTCAGCTTCTTTCTGTATTTAAATGAAGCCTAAGAGATTACAGTATTAGGGAGTAGGTATTTTGGTCAGTGGTGTGTCACCTATCCTTCGTTACTTCTTGTGTGCTAATGTCGCAATTGTCTCTGTTGATCCCAGTTTGTAAAACCAGAGTGGCCCATGGCTCACTTTCCCATGAGGTGAGTGGATTGCTTCAAAATTGTACTTCCAGTCAGGATTATTTTGTTCATTCACTGCTGTATACTTGCTCATGTTCATTAACTGTCTGTGCAATGTCTGTGCAGATGTCTCTGATCTTCAGTGCAGGGAGTCTGGCTGTTGTCCGTCCTCCCTGCGTGCTCCAGAGCTTCGTCAGCCACGGAGCTGTTCTGCACAAGGTGTTTGTTGTAGGAGACAGACACTTCTGCGTAGAGAGGCCCTCACTCAAGAACTTCCCCTCCGGTCCCTCAAGTCAGTCTGCACCAGACCTTCTTGTCCTTCTATGCCTCTCTTTTCCTTCCCTTTTCTGACTTTTCCTTTCCTTTCCTTTCCTTTCCTTTCCTTTTCTGTCTTGTCTTTTCCTTCCCTCTAATCTGTTGTCATTTTCTTTTCTGTCCATTTCCTGTCTTTCCTTCCCTCAATTGCGTTGTTCTCTCTTTCCGTTCCCTTCCCTTTTCCATCTTGCATTTTCCTTTCCTTCAATTTCCTGCCTTGTTCTTCCCTTTCCTTCCCTCTATTGTGTTGTCCTTCTTAACTTTCCCTTTCCTGCCATATTCTTTCCTTTCCCTCCCCTATACATCTCGTCTTTTCCTTCTCTCTAATGTGTTTAATTTCCCTTCCGTCGTTTTCCTGCCTTTTTCTGTCCATTTCTTCCCTTGATTGTGTTGCCCTTTCCTTCCCTTCCTTTCCTTTTCCATCTTGTCTTTTCCTTTCCTTTTATTTCCTGCCTTGTCCTTTCCCTTTCTTCCCCTATGTCTTTTCTTTTCCTTCCCTCGGCCATGTTTCCTTTCCTTTCCTTACCTTTTCCATGTTGTCCTTTTTTTATTTCCTCTCCCTTCCTGTCCTGTATTGTCCTGATATAACTTGCTTTGTCCAATGTTATGCAACCTTGTTTTTCTTAACCCTATTTGTTCCACTCAAATTGCGATTTCTCTTTGCCTGCAGACAGGAAGACCATCTTCTTCAACAGCCATCAGGTGTCCAAGCCAGAGTCAAGCTCTGATCTCACAGCAGTAAGCAGTACAGGTGGCATCACACGTGCTCACAAAGTACCCACCCATTTGGCACCTTAGCCTGAAGTCCACCCTAAACATGTCCTTTCTCCTCCTGTTCTCCAAGCTGGATGAGCAGATGCCCTGCCTGCCTCCTCCCAGCTCCGAGGCCGTGGCCGCTCTGGTCAGAGAGCTCCGAGTCCAGCTTGGCATGGCCCTGTTCGGCGTGGACGTCATCATCAACATACACACACACACCCTCACTGTCATCGACATCAACATCTTCCCAGGTAGTGCAGCTGTTCACACACATACACACACACACACAGTGCACATGGTGCTGATCTGATACACTCTTCTCTCTCTCAGGCTATGAGGGAGTGCCCCAGTTTTTCTCCTCTCTGCTCAGCCACATTGAGTCAGTGTTGGACAAACAGACCTCTGCTGGCCCCCAGCCTACAGCACAGACTACAGGTGGTCCATCTGCTGCGTCAACTGGTCTCTGAGACGCCTCAGGGACAGAGCACGGACTGCTCTCTTCAGCTTCCTAAGACAAATAAAGTCATCAGTACTGGCTTTTTTCACTCTTTTGTTAGGACCATACTCAGCTGTTTTCAGGTCTTTGCTTCAATTGTAAGAAGTTATTTATTTGAAATTTGTATTATGACTTGATTTCAACCTGTATCCCCTGTAAATCACACTAATAATGAGGTGCTGTCAAGTGATTCTGCTCTCTTCACAAGTCGACGGACCAAACAGACGACACGTGATGGTTTAATACACTTTCTGTTTATTGATTGACAGGTAGCATAGAAGAAGATACAGCAGGCACAAAATACAGCACTCTGATTGGCCAGTAATATTACAAATGGTGATCTTGTTATAATTTTTTTCTTCCTGTTGTTCGAAATGTCCTTTATGCCCTTGTGTCACCCCCCACAGACATTTCCTACATCTTTCTTGCTGGTTTGTAAGATACATTTTGTGGAAACATTTTGCACTTCTATAGAAAAAGAAAACTACAGTATATTATTTTTTTCCGTTTATACTCAAGTGAACAAACATGTCATCTTTGGAATAGACAGTAATGAGCTCATCAGTGTTTACTGATCATGTGTGTTATAACTACGTGTTTACACAAGTTGACCGGCTGCCTCGCCAGTGTTCAAATACAGAAATGTATTGTAAATCTTGGCTGTGTAGAAAAAGAGAGGTTATATGTGCTATATGAGTACTATATAATGTATTTTGAATACATATTTAAATACATTAAATAATTCATTATTTGGCTAATTATTGCATTCACATGTGCTGTAATCTATTTGTGTTATTGCAGTAAATGGGCCTCCAGTGGTAACCCTGTTAATCCTGCACTGTGTGCATTTCTACCCAGTGTCCTCTTGGGGGCGATGTTGCTTCATATTTCTTATGACCTTGGCTTACAGACCATGATATCTGATATTTACACAAATGACATGACAGCCATGAAAAATGTGATGTAACACAACTAAGCATTTATCAACATTATTGTTACCAAAAGACAACAAAATGGCTTTAGTGTCTCCCTCCTCCCTCGACTCCTCCTTGGCTTGTTAAGAGTGCAAAGCTGGCTGAGAACCTGAAGTGACACTTTTAGACCTTGTAAGCTCCAAGTACATCACGTACTGTCACCACATACTAACCACCTCGAGACAAACTTAACATCTGACATACGTGGCAGAATTTCAACTCCCTCTGTGTTTTGTTTGTGTCACCCTGGTTCGTCTCAAACAGTCTGGTTTTAACAGTGCGTGAGCCAAATGAAACACAATCCTTGGTTCTACTTTATCATCAAAGAAAGAAGGAGGAAATAATGACTTACTCCTGTGTAGAAATATCAGTAATGCATATCATTAACAGTCAGAACAGCAGGAACAGCTTACACATAGTTATCAATTATTGCACAAAATATATATTGAAGTACATACTGTATATTATTTATAGCAGGGAATTAGTTTTTCCCACCAAAAACACACCATCAAGGATGATACCTTCAGAGAAAAGAAGCACTACTTGACAGTATTCATAACTCAGATTTCAAAGATGATGGTGTTTGTGTGGTTGGTAATCAGCAGTCAAAATAAGATTTGAATGAAAGTGCTGAATGCTTCGCATTCATGGCAGTTTACAACTGAACTGAAATCACCTGTCTACTTTACAAACAGCATTTACAGGAACTGAGACAGGAACACGAGTGGAAATGGAAACGACGATCTTTCCGATTCTCTGGAAAAAATTTTCCTCAATGCACTGACACATTCAAATGAGCATGGAGGAAACTGGCAGCCTTTTCCAGGCAAAATCTAAAAGCAGCAATGAAACAACAGTTTCTACTAATGTCCATTTACAGACTCACATCTGAAGACATTTCTCTGAGTGCTGTGGGGATTTGAAGGCTGTTAAATGGAAAATGTGTGAGCTGAATGTGTGACTGTGAATGCAACAAAGGGTTTTGTCCGTCTGCTCTGTGTGTGTGTTTGTGTGTGTTTGTGTGTATTCCTGTGTCTTATCCTCTGCGAAGCTCCCTCAGCTCTGCAGCGACTTTGCGCAGCTCTGCTTCAATCTCCAGCAGCTCCTGTGAACAGACGAAATGAGAATATATGACACAGCAATACAGAACACATGGTAATGCTTTAGATTAGGGCACTAACAAAACTCACTGGGTGCCTGCTGGTAGGCTGGGACAAAGAAATAAATGACAAATAACTACCTGGTACATATTTAATGTGTACCAAACAGAGATGTGGACTTAAATACTTGTAATTTAATTTGAGACATCATGACTTAAATGACTTGTCTGTATTCATTTTAGACTTTCAGTTTAATTTTATTTTAGTCTGGCTGTCAGTTTTTAACTGTATAAAAGTGATGAGGAGAGAATCGTTTTTTAATTGAGAAGAGATTAAGAAACAGATAAGCTTTTATGAAGCTTTTAGTTATTTTGAGATCGAGATATATAATACAAATTAAATTTGTCGGCTAATAACATCATTATGAGACAGGTAGTAATAACTTGTCTTTTATCTTTATTAAGACCAGATACTGCAGGTAAGACTGCAGAATCTAGGGGAAATTAGTGACTTAACCTGGGACTCGACTTGACTTGCCCAAGAAAAAATGACTTGGGACTTGTTTGAGTCACAAGTTTGATACCGAAAGAGGAAGGGTTAGGAGGATTTTCACAAGCAAACAAACACATGCTTGTGTTTGGATGGACAAATTTTGTTTTCTCTTTGACTGTATTCTTATTTGTTATAGACTGTACTGTGTAAATAATACACCAGAATCAGCAATGGTACCTTTACAGCATGCACAGCCAATATTTACATTGTATTTACCTTGAAAAGGGGGTGAACAACCAATCTCTTTATTTATAGCTCGCACACGCTTTAACTACACTGTAATTCCATGGAAAAGGGTGAACAAGGGGCTGTTTTATTTAATGACTCGAATACCTTGGACTTATACTATAACAAGGTATATTATTATTATATATTATATTAATATTTACTGACAGGACACTGAAGGTGATTTTATGATCAATGCTGATGTTTGGGACACCAATAAGTTGTAAGCACCTCATTCCCTAACCTCTTGTCCTTTTCCCCTACACTTACATTAAGTACACAGTGAATACTTCATTAGTACCACATCACATATTATTTGCAGCAACTTACCTCCCCTTCATCTTCTTCAGCATCACCCTCCTCCTCATCTTCCTCCTCTGGCCCCTCCTCATCCTCTCTGACAAAGTCATCCTCATCCTCATCTTCCTCGTCCTCCTCTTCCTCATCCTTGTACCTCTCCCGCTCAAACTGCTGCGTGGCCTCATCGCTTGCCTTCTCCATCTCCCTCTTCTGCTGCGGCTCCTTCACCTCCGCCACAGCCTCCTCCTCCTTCTTCTTCACTTCATTCTCTGCTGTCTCATCTTCCTCCTTTTCTTCTACGCCCTCCTTTTTCTCGCCCTTGTCCTCTGCTGTCCTTTCATCGTCCTCTTTTTTCACGTCCGGTGTCTCCTGCTCGTCCTCCTCCTGCACCCGTTTCATCTTCCTGACGAGCTCCTCCAGCTCCTCCTGCTTCTCCTTCCTCACCCTCTCCTGCTCTGGCTTGCTCTTGCTGTCCTGCTCTTTAAGCAGCTCCTTTAGCTCCTTCTCCACCTTCTCCTTCTCCACCATCAGCTCCACCTCGTTCTTCCTCCTCTCCTCCATCCTCTGCTTCTCCAAGTCCTCCTCTTTTTCTGCCTCCCTCTCTTTGTCCCCCTTTTCCTTCTTTTCCTCCAGTTTTTCCTTCTGCTCTGCTCCAGAGCCTTTCTGGATCTCCCTCTCCTTCACCGCCTCGTAGCGTTTCTTCTTCAGCTCTTTCAGCAGTTCTTTGAGCTCTTCATCATTCTTCTCCTCCTTCCCTTTCTTGGTGATCTCTTCAGCTAGCAGCTCCTCCAGCTCCTTGGCTCGCTCCTCTTCATTGTCCCTCCCTCTGTCTTCGATCCGGGGCTCCTCCATCATCTTCTGCTTCGTGTCATCTTCCTCTGTCTTGTCTTCTTTATTGTCCTCTGTCTGTTTTGGATGGTCGGTCACGTCTCTTTCCTCCTTCTCCTCCTCATCCCTCTGCTCAAAGTCGCTCTCATCGTCCGCCAGGTTGTACTCATATCGCTCCCTCTCGTCATCTCTCTCCCTTTCTCTCTCTGCAACAGTCAGATTGCAATGGTCAGTCACATGTGGTGTTAAAATGCACGGGTAGAGACTTTTACATTACTTTAATTCCAAGAAAAATAAACAAAACACCAAATCAGGCTTTCTTTTTTTTAGCTGGGGAAAAGTATGTTCAAAATACACCAAAATGAGTCCAAAAGAATTTGTTGGTACCATCAACAGCCAGCTTCTGCAGCTCCCTGAGCAGACCGTGGTGTCTTTGCACTTCATCAAGTTCCTCTGCAAAAATAATGGGACACAACACTTCAAAACAATATCACAACAACAACAGAGTACAGAACACCAACAGGGGATCTACACATGTAACTCTGTGGATGTAGACAAGTCTCGAATGACACCCATCACACTCTGGAATGATGTTAAACTTAAGCAAATAAGGCTATATTAACATGTATTGTTGCATTCATAGATTATTAATCAAACATTTAGTTTTTAATGGTGGACAATTCATGTCCAAATGTCTTGCTTTGTCCTACGAACAGTCCAAAATCTCCAAATTGTTTGATTTACGATGACACAACACAGAGAAAACTACAAAAATGGCCACATTGATCTGGCCAATGCTTCACAATTTTGCATAAAAATACTTTCAAGATTAATTGATTAATAGAGTGGTAATGATTCATTTCCTGTCCACTAATCAACTGATTCATTCAGCTCTAAACACTACATAACATTACTTGAGTATTGATGAGCAGATAATTAGAAATGTCACCTGCTAGCTGTGCGCCACACTCATGTTGGGACCCATCTTCATTCAGTGTCTCCTGAATAATACATTCAACCTGGAGGTACAATACGAAAACACACAATTACAGGTCAAGTAATTATAATTTATTATATTACATCATATATATATATGATGCTGAGTGATAGGGGGAAATAAAAATAAAAAGGACTTGTTTCTGACCTTTGCATCATCAAGGGGTGAGGTAACTGGCCGGCTTCCCACTGAGGCACAGGACGAGTTGGGACAGAGATGGAGTATGAGGGAGAATGGGAACACAAATCAATATATTTAGCATTTCTGCAACAGCCAAAACTGCACCAAACTATGCTACAGATCAGCACAGACGAGCTTTGTTTGTTTTCTTAGCGATGGTTCGTCCTGCACGGGCGTGGGTGGAGCTGTTCCCTCATTAAGGTAAGCACAGTTACCTTGGTAAAGCGACACAGCAAAGAAGCTTAACCCCATCTCCCTCTCTCTGCAGGATGCAGATATTCCCAAAGGCTTTAGCTCACAGGTCGTTTCCCACCAGGGCTAAATCAGTCCACAATCCCTGCTCTGCCAGCAGATCATTAAAGGCACACTAAGCAGTGCCATCAGCACCTTTTCTCATGGAGATACACTGAGTCTAACAAGGATCTAAATGTCAGTAGAGATCACAATCCATGTTCAGCCCGAGCCTGTGACCTTTTCTTTTATTGTTGTGTATTTGGCTGAGGCACAACATATGATGGTGATCAGTTCTTAGACTTTCATTTAGTCATGAATCTAAATGTCAGCTCATTATACGTCGGCCAGTTTGGAAAATTTTTTATGTTTTGTATCAAATTGCCACCGCCAAACCAAATCAAGTAAATCCATGAAACATTATTAACAAAACACCCTGAATAGGATGAGTAATTTTAAATTATATAGTTGTACTAGCATCTGGATGATCAAAACAATCTGCTTAACTCTTCAGGCCTTTTGTGTTTGATGTGGTTATTTCTACACATTGTCAGAACACACTGGAGTTGCTTTGAGACTTTTATGTGGATACACTCAATTTACAGTAATCACCCCAAACTATGGTTACTACTCCTCCACAGAAGATATGATACAGACTGAAACACAACGCTGCAGAGTTCAGGTGAACTTGCTCCTTCTGTCTTCACATGACATATGTGGCTGTACGTTTGATCTAAACTGTGAGTCAGCACAAAGCCAGATCAGTACAGATCAGGATCAGTTGGACTAATTGACACCATCCATGTCCACTGATGAACCCCCCTACAGACACGTGAGCTGCAGGCAGTTTGGCCCTGTAATGCTCAGCACGTCCATGTGATGGTAAGTGTGTGTGTGTGTGCGTGTTGTCTACACTGTATCTAAGCTGGAACACCTTGGCCCCTTAATTAAAACTGTGATCTGGCTCTGCTTTTATTGGCTTGTCCAACCAAATGTTAAACATCCAGAAATTTAAAAAAGAAAGCATCCAAGCAAGTCAAGGGACTGCAGGTTGTCAAATGAGCAAATGATTTGACAAATTCATCTCCAGAATGTTGGCTTGACTAAAAACTAGAGCACATGTGAGTCAGGCGCAGATGCACCTGTAGGGGCTGAGAGATGCGCACTAATGAGTTTATGATATCACTCCTCCTCTTGACATTTAATAGACGTTGAGCTGCAGTGGCATTTAGTGGTCCTGTAAGATTATTATAAGCCTATAGCTGCTGTTTCTCTGTTGACATGTTTCTTTCTTTTTTTAAATGTATACTACACATAGCTTTAGTTGTACTATTTATCCTTCTCAGCTCAACACAGCATGAACCCAAACACTTTACTGCCTGCTCTATGTAGGTTATGGCGGGTGTTCCTGCACAACACTGCGCGTAACACCACTGCAGACTAATATTTACCGTGTTTCCACGCATGTCTCTGCGGGATACAGACTTCCTTCCTCTCAAATCTTCACACATTTGAACTCATTAACACGTTTTTACGCAGCTGGCGCATGTCGCACATGCAGAAGGCGCACATGAGCACTGATCCGCTCACCTGTGCGGAGCTTTTCATTCGCATTTTAAGAAAAGCGGTTTCAAGTCATTAAACAGTCAAAATGCGCTTTATTACAGAATCCTGTACTGTCATGGTCCGACCAGCAGACAGAGACGGAAAGGTGGGCGCACAACAAATTATGTAACAACGCTTGTGTTGAGCCTATTAGTCTAAACCCCTGAGGCTCTGTTAGGTTAGCATCCACCTCCGTCTGCCCCGTGAACTAATGAAATAAACCATGTAGTTTCGTCTGTTTATACCACAAGGCTGCTTTCACTAAAGAACAACAGGGGCTCCAGCTGAGGCGCCAGTGTGTGAAAGATGCGGCTCGTCTCCGCTCAGAGCGATCACTCGCGTTTCGTACCGTCGTTTCACACCGAGCGCCCGACAGACACACACACACACACATACACACACACACTGAGGCTGTGTAAATGAGTGCGATGGATGGATGCTTACCTCCGACGGCAGCCCAGAGAAAAACTGCGGTTATCAAAATTCCCATAGGATCCGAAAAGTGTGGCTGCTGCAGGAGATAACCTTGAAATGACGGGCTGGATCTTCTTCTTCACACACACACACACCCGCCGAGCGAGGTGGAGCCGAGCACCGTGTGTGTGTGTGTGTGTGTGTGTGGTGTCAGGTGACTGAGACCAGATCAAAGCCCAAACCCTGTTAAGGTGCCAGAGGAGTCAGATGGTCGACCTGTACTTACAGTGTGTTAACAAAACGATTGAGGCTCTGCAGTGATTAATCTGTAGACAGATTAATATCTGGATCTGTGGCCCATGTGGAGGACTGGAGGGGGCGAAGGGAGCTGCACAGAAAAAATCTGGAAACAATCTATTCAAATCCCACTAAATATGCCCAGTGAGAATATTTTTATAACAGCTTTCAGTTTATTTGAAAAGCCCATGCAAACATCCTCCCTCCCTCCTTCCATCCATCCCAGAGCTACTGGTTAATTACTTTTGCACATCAATTATTGATATGCAGTAACAGCTGGTAATGTAACACACATTAACTGGCCTGTATGTCACCTCTGGGAACAATTCTTTCAGGCCCCAAGGTCGCAATGTCATTCACAGTGTTTGTGTGCTAATGTATGTACAGTATATATATATTTATATATGACACATCTGGGCAGGAGGAACAGCAAGCAATACAGGAGACAGATATTCAACACGTATCTGTATTTATTATTTCCTCCTCATGAGCTGGACAGATTCAGGCTCACGTTCACGATTTCATGACATTCAATAAAATAAGACAATCTATTTACAGTGACAGTACATTGAAAGGTTCAGATGTGATCCATCGCCCGGAAACATCCTTATTTGTATTAAATGTTCACTTCCTGTCTGGTTTGGCGGTGTTGAATGTAAACTGGCTTTACAGCATTACACTATATGTGTGTTATCTGGTTTTGGGAGCAGGCCTGGGTGGTCGACTGTGCTGGTTGGGTCCGATGTATTTCAGCGGAGAGTACTTCGGCTTCTCGATCACTTCTAGACCCAAAAAAGGCTGCAGGGCTCGGGGGACACGCACCGTTCCCTCCTGGGTAGATGGACAAAAGTATTAGTATGATTAATTACACTGATGTTAAGTCAAGTGGACTTTATAAAGTAAATAAGAAATAAAAATGCTGCATTTTTTTTAAAATTATCTGGCTTTCGACCAATTGGGTCGCTGTAAATCCTGTAAAACATGAAAATAGTCTTTTAAATTCATTATAATATTTGACATCTAATTTCTCTTTGGAGTTGGTCAATGCCTATTTTTATGGAAGATTAAAAATGCCTTAATAATTCCTTTTTATCTATATATTTTCTGTCATAATTAAATAAAAAACATTTGTAAAATGACAATTATCTAGCCATTTTCTATAATAACTTGATAGTTTTTCATGACTTTTACATGCCATATTAAAGGAGACCTATGGTGCTTTTTTTGTTTTTTCCTTTCCTTCAGTGTGTTATCCATGTAACAGATCTTGAAAGTTAAAAAGGTCAGAGTCCGCACCAACAGGAGCTCCTCTCTCCCACAGAAAACACTGCTCCTGAAATGCCTCATCAGAGTCACACATTACTAATCTATATCTATCGGCTAGTTTCGCAAGCAAGAATTGATTTAGCACAGCGGCTCAGGCATGCGTGAGCTGACCAATCAGAGCAGACTGGATATTCGGAAGGGCGGGCCTTAAAGAGACAGGAGCTAAAACAGAGCATCTCAAACAGAGGGGGAATACAGTGCTGCATTACTGACTGATGTGTTTTTTGAGCACTAAAAAAATGGAATCCTATCCTAACAGTAACCCAAAACTAAAACTCTGAACCTGAAAATTAGCAAAATATGTCTCCTTTGATATCAAATCATTACACAGACTACTGAAGAGGTGAACTCCATGCCATATTGTTCAGGAGAAAAACAAAACATATCTATGTCCTTTGCATTATTCTAACTGTCATTCTACAATCACGATAGACATCTCATACAGGTAAGGAAATGTGGGAATTATTGTACAGAATGACCAAAGCCTTTATTATTCATCCCCCTAACTGATCCAAATTAACCTGATATTTGTTAATTTCTCTGCCTCAAAAAACAAAGTTAACCTGTTTAGTAATATACAGAAAACGTCAGTATTATTTAAGTATTTCTAATGACATACATAACAGTTTGTATAACAATGTTTTCACTGACAATAGTCACTAGGGGGAGCCACTTTAACACCACACTTTGCAACATGTACATGCAAAGAAATAGACATTTAACATGGTAGCAGGTGGACAAGGTGACCTTTTGTTGGAATAGACAATAAGAGGATGATCACAACAGCTACGTCTCAAAAGAAAGTTAATTTTTTTTAATTATTATAATTTATTTTTTGTACATATTTTCATTAAAACTTGTCTTTAAAAAAAATAAATTTCAAAGTATATGGATAAAAACATGGCTACAAGGCTAATATTTAATATTTTACCTATTCCCTATACAAAGCCACATTTTCACATGTTGTAGGAACATCAGGCAAAAATACATTTTGGGCCTTGTGATACCTGTTATGGTTCATATAGAAACCTGACCGTGATAATATTGCTCATTCCAACCTTTTTAGGACACTTTTAAGACATTTTTGTCATTTCCTCGGACAATTCAACGACAAAAAAACCTGAATTAAAGAATGACATGTCTTCAGGACCCCCTCATGTGTGCCTTTCTGTTGGTGTCTTACTTTTGTCTGATGAGTCTCCAGGATAGCGATGATGGTTCGGGGGATAGCACATGCTGTAGCATTCACCTAGAGAGATAAAAACAACACATCATGGAGATGGTACACTGCTGTATGCTATACCCGGAGGAATGTACAGCAGTCGGCCTCATCTTCAGTCTTACTGTGTGGGCGTACTGCAGGCTGCCGTCCTCTCTCTCATACAGGATGTTGAGGCGTCTGCTTTGGTAGTCTGTACAGTTGGACCCACTGGAAATCTGATGTATATATAGAGAAGGAAGAGCTGCAATTAAAATCAGATGCCGCCCACAATGAAGCGGCACTATTTTTACTCACTAACTTCTTATGCAGCATTTTGTAGCCAAATAGAGTGTAAATGTTTAACATTCACATCCTATTGCTCCTTGATGACTAATGAAAAGATGTTCATATCCATCAAATAGTCAGCAGATATTTCAGTAGACCTCCAGTCCACGGCTACACAATTAATCAAAATATTATCCTAATCACAATATGGCCAAGCGCAATATCCAAATCGCAGAAGCTGCAATTTTTCGATAAAGGTAAAAAGAGTGACAAAACAGCGTTATAATAAAGTGCTGTCGGGCTGCAGAGATGTCCTGTCCTACAAATCTTGTTCTCCAGATGTGGGACAACATGTTTGTTTGGTACAGACTTCAACAAATGTCACATCACTGTGACTGTAATAGTTTTATTTTGTGAAAATTAAAAAATTGAAAAATTTTAATTCATACTAATCAAGAATCATATTGCACCATATCATTCAGCCCTAATCTAGTCATTTCCTAACTGACTTAATGTTGAAATTAGATGAGTGGGTAAAAGTGATATAATGAAAGTGACCTCTCCATAGCTGTTCCTCCCAGGCATCCATGCTTCAATGTCGTACTTCCTGTGTGCTGGAGGACCCAGTTCCTGTGTCGGCATGTCCAGCACTCTGAGTCAAAACACACACACAAACACACACAAAAATTCAAGCCATAAACTGATGTCAAATTGAATGGATATATTGTAGAACAGGGCCGTTCAGATTGGGACTGTGTGTGCATGTGTTTTTATATTAACCTGTAGTGTAGTTCCAGTGCAGAGTACATCTCTTTCTGCAGAGAGACAAACTCATCCAGCAGCTGAGAGCTCTCTTCTCCCGTCTCATCTGCTGTCACTCCAAACATCTCTATCTGGATACACACACACAAAGTTTTATTTTACACACATTTGCATATTTATACAGAAGAGACTTTATTTTTATGTTTCTTTAAGTTTATGATCTTAAAAATGTCTTACAATCACTTGCTATCAGCTAACACATAGCTAACAGCTAGTTAATACACATGCACATTTTCATGTCCTGTACAAGCCATTTGAATTAGTGGACATATTTTCTGTATACACATTCATCCAAGCAACTCCTGTCTCTCTGACATAATGTTGATGTCTTTATAACCTTGTTGAAGTGATGTACTCTGTAGAGCCCCCACGTCTCTCTGCCTGTGTCTGTCTCTGCTCTGTAGCAGGTGCTGCTGCACACCGTCCTGCAGCGGGAGAGGATACATCATGTCAGCTGTTAATACTAATTATTAATATGACACTATCTGCAGAAAACTAGAGGTGAGGGCTTCTTCTAACCTGACAGGCAGGTCCTTCCAGTTTACAGCATGATCCATGAAATAGCCTAGAGAAGAGAGGCATGCATCACTTAACTACACGTGTAAAATAGATGCATCCAGTTCTCAATTCTGATTTATAAGACTCTTGTCAGCTTCAAATATTGATATATTGCACATTTTTCAGTAAATCAAGGGTTGTTGGAAAATGCTGAAACATTTCATGTGAATAGTTGGACTGAAGATTTACAATCAATTATCTAGATGTAAGAATTTAGGTTTACCTAGAAAACAACAAAATGTATTTATTACAGTTCTGAAGGAGTCAAGTGTGAAATCTCATCATTTCAGAGCAGTAATTCACCTAATCCATAAAATCTGTGCAGTTTTTGGTGAAACAGACAGCAGGTGTGTTCTTACATCAGCATAAGAACCAATAATGTTTAACATGATTTGCACTGTTTTGTGTTGGATATGATTGTTTTTTTGTTGTTTCATGCAACCTTTCGAGGGTGGACATGATGTGTTGTTATTATAGTAGGCATTTTAAAGCAACATTATGTAACTTAAACCTTAAAATAGCAGCTTCAAAATCATTGTGATAGTACAGTGTCTGGTAACAGAGTGAATGGTGTCTCTGTCTCAGCCACTCCACCCCCCCATCACTTGTTTCTGCACTATGTAACTTCAGTGAGAGGGGAGGATCACAGCATTACATACATGTTTACTTCAAGATACAAGTTTTCAACACATACACTTGTTAAGATATATTGATACATTGTTTTGTTTGTAGTTAGTACCTACATTATGTCTGACAAACTGTTACAGACCTGGGGTTTGTATTTAAGACAGTGGCATTGCACTCAGAAACTGTGGGGGGCGCCAAATCACAACTTCAGCCTGCGCCTTTTTCGGACTAAAGATTTTTTGAATAGTATATGAAATTCTCTCTACAGCCTCTTCTGCCAATTAAACTAAACTAAACTAGATGGGCACTTGCTATCTAGATGACCATAACAACCTATTAGGCTCCATCACAACCAAGCATGAGTTCATCTTATTTGTCCTTTAAGAAACAGGACTACTGACATGTTGACTGATAGCAAGATACACCAATTAGTTTAAGCACGAGGAATGAAGTTTCACCTGCCACCCCGACCTCTCCGGTCCCAGCCAGGTTGAGGTCTGGGAAACGTGCCTGGTCCAGTGAATAGACCTGAGAGCGATGGGCGTTGGGCTGCATCCCACAACCCTCCTAGAGGGGGACGAAACAGAATAACGAAAAGAAGAGAAGAGAGGTGAGGGAGAGTGGGATGATGTGTGGCTTGAAAATGGTGTAAATTCTAAGTCTGCATGCTTTCACACATTTAAATTGACTACAGATATTTCAATAGTCCTTTGATGCTCAATTTATGTGCATTCAAATCATTGAAATTTCCACATTTTTAGACATTAAGTTTAGCATCTTTCATCAAGTCAAAGTTAAGTTATCATGACTACACCAAAAACAGGTGGAACAGACTTCTACTTACAAATACTGCCCCCTTCAGCATGTCAGGCACAACCATAGGAATGAAGCCCTGCAGGAGTCAAAAGGAAAGTCTGGCTCACTTATATGTTAACAGAATAATAATATACATTCATTGTGTGGACTTTATATCTAATATTTCCAGACATGTGCTTACCCGTCGCTGTAGCGTGTCAAGGGCAAAGTTTTGGAGTGCAGTCTGAAGTCTGGCCCCTGCTCCCCTCAGATAGTAGGACCTGTGGCCTGAGACATGAGCTAGATGTCTGCAGGAGAGGCCAAAGGAACAAAGTACAATAACAGAAAAACATCCTCTCTTCTTCAGTTTTCTCTCAATCATATAAACTAGAGGTTTGGTAATACACAATCAGTACAGTAGTGAACAAGTGGAAAATCAAGTGGAACAAGTACTCACAACATACAATCAAAGTCATCCTCACCTCTGCCTGATGAGACCCAGCTCCTCCCCCAGCTCCACATGGCCTCTGGGCTTAAAGTCAAACTCTACAGCAGAGAGAGAGAGAGCTGATTATGAGATTTGTACTTTTTAACACACAAGGGTCAATCACTTTAGATTAACATTGATCGGACACTTCAGATCAATAACAGCATGAATCACATCAATCACCTGGTTTCTGTCCAACCAGCTCCACCACCCTCGCCTGGCTCTCATCTCCAACTGGCTGACAATGGAAAAAAGAGCAACTTTAGGACGTTTGCACTACACTTACTTTGAAAAGGATGCATTTCACAGAAAAGCTCCCCCAGATGCTCTGTACAGAGTGCACGCATGTATCCTCACCACATCGGGGTGTGAGGTGTTGGGCAATCTGAGCGCTCGTCCATAGTGTTCCTGCTCCAACTCAGTCTCTTTGGGGTACAGTTGAATGAGTCTACTGCGGATCTCTCGACCCTTCTGCAGAGCCTGGGTGTACTCTGGAAGCTGCGTGATAAACAACAAGGACTGGTCCCAAATCTGATTTACCACTCACTAGTGCAACAATGCCAAGATAGACTGATTCAGTAACAAAGTATTAAGGAGTTGACACTTACATTGGCGAGGGCTTTCTTGTCATTCTTAATCTGTAAGGAAAAGATTATGTGCAGCTTTATACTTTAAAATCAAACAATAAACACAAACAACATCTATCAAAAAACAGGTGACTGTGCTGACATAATCTTTACTGACCACAAGTGCTTTGACCGTGTCACCGATGTATCTCTTCTGCTCCTCCAGCCCAGAGATTTCCGTCCTCACTGCCTGGAGCTCCTGCCACACACATACCTAAAATGAGGACACACACACAAACACACACACACAATCAATAAAATCAGTTAAGAGCCAGCAGAAAAGTGGGCGTGAAATTGAAAATGTTATTTAAAGCATCATGTTTCCCTTAAATTACTCTTTTCCACATTTCATGACAATGCTTTCATGGTTATAATGGCTGTACCTTTCTGTTTGTTTTTATTAAGCTGGATGTCTACTGTATCGTCTCTACATGTTGTTTTTTAATATACTGGGTACATACTGTATGGAGGTATATTGAGAGCTTTGGAGAGCTGACTCAAACTATTTGTGTGTGTCAGTGTTGTGGAACAATAAGGTTGTGTCTGATTCTAAATAATTTTCATTTGTTTGAAAGAAAAGAAAAATTGTTACTTCACTTACATGTTTGAGTGTCACAGTGCAGAATGATGTATGTGCAGAGTTTGACAATAAAAAAAGCTGTTTTCACATTTCTCTGGGCTCACACCTTAAATCTGAGTTTAAGTGTACAATTGAGCAGGTTTGTGACATCACAACTAATTTGGAGCCAGTCGTGGTCCAGTATGCATCTTGCACACGTGTAAAGTGTAAAGAAAAAAACTTGCAACAATGTACATGCACTGGGATTTGACTGTTCAGTAATGGAGGAGACATCTTGTGTCCAGCAGTTAAACTTTTCAAATCAAGAATATTTGTATATTCATAGATTCTGGATTTTTCTGGAGGGGGGAGTGGACTCACTTCTCAAATATTACTTGGTCGATGAACATGTAAGTAATTTCACTAAAATAATTTGCATACCAAAGTACAGTTTGACGAGGAATAAGCTGGTTGGTGGTGTTGCATATAACGCATGTAACCAGCAGATGTGAAAGCTTGTTGTCCCTCCAAGGCTTCTGTACTTATCAGTGGGTATTGGTAGCTGACCTAACACTGTCCATTCAAACTGAGCTGTCAACTCCAGAAACACAGATAAAGTTCTATCGTTATGTCACAAACAGGACTGGTTTAGCAGGAAAAGAAACACTTACAATTTTCCTGACATCGTCCCCTCGCAGGTCACCCTTCCTGTTCTCTACATTTGCGATGACTTTGTCGGTCTCCTCACACACTGCTCTCATGTCCAGCTCGGGCTTGTCACTGTAACCTTCGCGGACATGCTCGTACAAACTGCTCCGGGCTCCGTGTGAAAAGCGCTGAGGGATGAACACACTTGTCCTCTGCCTTGAGCATTGTCTCACCACCGGCGTCAGCACAGTCAGTGCGGTGCCTCCAACTCTTACGACCATGCCTATGCACGTCGCCATGTTTGTCCTGTCGTCAATGTTGCATTCAAGGAGTATAGTAATTATTGCAACTACGTTGTAGGCTGTTGGGGCTCCTGGTCCGCTTTTCTCCGTACACCTCAAACGTTATGGGTTTGAATTCATGTTTGGACATCATCCCTTAAATAAAAGCAGAATGTATGATAAGTATAATGGTCAGTCACATTTCATGGCGTTTCTCCTTTTTCCTTCTCAGCTTTTGAAGGAACCACCGAGCGCTACTGGCGCTTGAAAAAAAGTATCTACCCTGAATGCAACATGAATGCGGAAATTAGTATTTCGGAATTGGATACAAAATAAAACGAATATCCTGGTTTAATTGTTATTCTAAAAACAGAGCTGCTATTTTTCGCAACTTGTGTAACATAATGTCAAAGAGGGAGCGGAAAATATTTTATTTTTCTCCATTGACAGAAAACGACACAGCCCCAAACAATCGTCACGAGCCAAAGGTCAGCCAATCAGATGAGCGGAAGTCTAACGTTGCGGTAATCCGGTTCAGACGTGACAAGTGCGGCCGACTGGACCTGAACTCAGTCTCATTTTCCTCCCCTGAAGGCTCTACAAACTACACTCTGCACTGTCTTACCACCGAGCCGGACGTGCGTGAATAATGCCATGGTGGACTGATATTTGTTACGAAGAGAACCGTTTGCACAGCGGGGAAAGAGGTCCTTTGTAAGCTAGTTTGGTCCGTCAGTAAGAAGCGTTGGTGATGTTGTGCTCGGGGCTTGGATGAGCAGCGAGTAGCCTGACGCTTCTTCTCCACAGGCCGGGACGAGCCTTTCAGCTGAGCCTGGAGGACCAAGACACCCAGATGGGAGCGAGGAAAGCCTCTCGAAGCCTCTGGTAATAACCGGGTCCGTGGATACAGTTAGCCTGGCCCAGACTGCCTCGCCAATTCCTGTTGAAAGTGAGACCCGGCCAGCCTTCACGGTGGAAACGAGAAGAAGAGCAAAGGTAATGTGAGCTAAAAATGCAGCCTCTCAACGGTAAACAGATGCTACAGCAGCAGCATGCTTTGTGTTTATCATCTGTTATAGTCAGTATTTTATGAGGACGTTATATTTATCCTTCTGGTAATATGTAAACGCAAACATACTGTGTCAAGGTATTGCAATATATGTCCAGCAGACTAGATTAATTTAGTTTAAAACTAAGCTGCATCATGAGTTTTGTCTAGAAAGCAACATTGTTATCAAGTGTTATCTGGGTCATATCTGTTACAGGCCTCTATCTACAGTACACAGGCCTGTTGGCTAAAGATAGGCCTTGCATGCATAAAGGTTACACACCAAAACCCATATGCATGTGTGTAATTCTCTGGCCTGACTGTGTGTTTGTGTATTTACTGCTCCTCAGATGAATGCTGTGCGTGGGGGCACAGTCACCTGGCGTCCCCAGCCATGGCAGGATGGGGATGGTGGAGGAGGAGAGCCCCTGTCGGACAGCGACTCAGAGGAGGAGGACTTCCCCGATGACAGCACCACACCGCTGGGAGACTACATCACACATGGTGAGACAGGACGTAAAGAGGCTAGAAAGAAACTAGCCCTTGTAGTATTATTGTGACTCGTTCAGTCTCTCCTGTCCTTCCAACCTTGTTCTCTGCTGGCTTTTTCTTTCTCTATTCCTGCCCCTTCTGCTCTGTCTAATTCTTACTCATTCATCTCTCCGTCCTTGCCCTCCATCTCCGTCTCTGCTTCCTCTTTCTGATGTGTTTCTTAGGATTGAAGCAACTCCTGGATGCTCAGCAGCTGTGTGATGTTACTCTGCTTGTTGAGGGAAAGAAGTTCATGTGTCACAGGTATGACTGCAACATCCTGCAAAGAAGCTGCTCAAGAAAAAAAAAACATTCATGAAGTTTGCATTAAATTTGTGGATGATGTTTTTATGTACCATGTTTGTTAGCCCTGTTTTGTACTCCATTTGCAATTATATATGATAGACAACATTGTGATCTATAGCCACCAGATATTTAATATTTTTTACTAGATTAGTGATTTAAATTATGTTAAGCATAATTATCAAAGTTATTACTGATTAATTTCCATTTCCAATCAAATTACAGATTAATTTAATAATCATTTCACTACATGTTGTAACATTGCATACAAAGCAGATGTAACTTGTGATGAAGGTGCCATCATACGGGCCAGTTCTGTTCTTGTAGAGAGCTATATACAGTCTTTGTTTTATATCAAAGAGGTTAATGATTGTAATCACATTAGAATACAGTAGAAATGACTTCTGCATTCATGGATTGACATATTGTTCACATAAACGGTTATCCTCACTCTGCCATCCCTCAGAGTCCTCTTGGCAGCTGTCAGCCCGTACTTTCGGGCCATGTTCACAAGCCCTCTGGTTGAGTCCCGACTCACTGAGATACGACTGGAGGAGGTGACGCCGTCTGTCATGGAGACTGTCATCCAGTTTGTGTACACCGGTGAAGCTGGGCTCTGTCTGGACACAGCTGAGGATCTGTTTGTGGCTGCCAACAGGCTTCAGGTCATGCCCCTTCAAGACCTGTGCTCCAGGTAAACCTGCTGTAAAAAGTGACAGATAATCAAGTTCACAGCCTTATTTGTTAGACAAAACTATTCAGGTAGCTATGATTTTTACTTTGACATTATGTTTTACTTAAGAAATCATCTTCTGTCTTCTAGATTTAATACCTCCAGTCTCATTTCCTCTCTTCTCTGTCTTTCTTTCCCTCTTTCTGTCTCTCTCCACTTGTCATTTTCTCTACTCTTTCTTCCCCAGGTTTCTATTTGAGCACCTCTCAGTGGATAACTGCCTGGGGATGTATTCTCTGGCTCGCTCTCACCATGACCAGCTGCTGTTGCGTGCCTCCCTGCGGCTTGTAGCTCAGCACTTCCCCCGGGTGGCCCGGCAGAAAGACTTCCTCCTCTTGGACCACGGCACCTTAGGCAGTCTTCTGAGCTCTGACCGCCTGGGGGTGGACTCCGAAGCAGAGGTTTACGACGCAGCGCGTCGATGGGCAGAGCACCAACCCTTGGATCGCTACGCCCACATGCCGGCGCTGCTTCACCACCTGCGGCCGGGACTGCTGTCTCAGGAAGAGAGCCGAAGACTGAGCCAGGAGTTGGGGCCCGCTGCAGCTGGTGAGGGCCTTGGGGGGCCTCTGAGACCACGGGAGGGCATGTTTGAGAAAAAAATTGTGTGCGTGGACTTGACACCTCGGGAAGATGAGAATTTAGCTGCAAGAGACTACACAGTGGACTGCTTTGATCCTAGGACAGGGAAGTGGGAGAAGTTGGCAGCGCTGGGTTCATTGGTCAGTCCTGGCTGTACGGCTGTAGGTGACCGGCTGTTTGTGGCGGGGGGGATACTGCGGACAGGCTCTGTGTCTGCAGCTGTGCATGAATATGATGCAGTGTTGGACCGCTGGATAGAGCAGCCTTCGATGGTCCAGCCCCGGGCTATGCTAGGCCTGCTGGGCTGTGGAGAGTCACTCTATGCCTTGGGTGGTAGTAACCGCTCAGCTCTGCTGGACTCCAGTGAGACCCTGGAGCTGAGTACACTTCAATGGGCTCCAGGGCCTCGGTTGCCACTCCCTCTTCGCGCCTTCGCCTGTGCAGCATTACGTGGACGGCTTTACCTGCTGGGTGGAACCACACTTGAACAGAACCGGGCTGTGGTCCACTCGGGGGTGCTTATTTATCACACCTTAACAGACTGCTGGACACGTGTGGCTCTGGACTCTGGCGCCACCTGCCTCGCTGGAGGAGTAGCAGTGCGTGGAGGAGTCTGTGCCATTGGAGGGTACATGAGGGATACCACAAAGTTCCTGGATGGAAACTACACCAATCTGGAGACTTTAGACGCCACTGGGCGTGTGCTGTTTTTCAGAGAGGGCAGGGGGTCTGGCGTCGAGAGGGAGGTGACTGGGGGAGGGGTGTTGGTCACTGCGGAGCAGCGAGGGAGTGCCGGTGGTGGAAGTGACCGAGCCCCAAGCCCTGTGGTATTTCCCGGGCTTCCACGGCGGATTGCAGCTGGTGGTGTGGCCAGGTGGAAACGTAGGATTTATGTGCTGGGTGGGGAAAATGGCTCACGGTTCTACGACAGTGTTTACTGTTGGAAGCCTGGCTGGCGCAGCTGGGTGCAGAGACGTGAGAAACTCCCAGGAGACACTGGAGGGGTGAGCCAGTTTGGGTGCACCACTTTAAAGTTCCCTAAGAAACACATCCTGTCCAGACTGAGACTAGCCAAAGAAAACTGCAAGAAGGCAGCTGACTAGCTTAGTTAGTTAGCAGTATGACTGAAGAAGAGGCAGCCGTTCGTGTGACAGAGATGAGATGAGCTCCAGGCTGAGTTTGAATTTGCTCCTCCTTGACGTGATGATATGTTGGTATTGCGATGAGGTCACAAGGAGAAGATTATTTCATACAGTCTGAGTGCAGGTCTATAATGGACTGGATGCACACAGATCTTATGAAACATTTTAAGGATAGTCAAATGTACAGGCAGCGAGGAGCTGGAGCCAGAAACTGGTTAAAAGTCAGGCAACAAGCACCTGAATGTAACCTAATCCACTATTTGTCAGAACAGTAAAGTCCTTTGAGAAAGAAATGGGCCTTTTTAAATTGTTTTTTAAAGTGTAATGTTATTTTCAGCTTTTTGCTGGTGTAATACTTTAAGGATGTTTTGGAAACCATTTCAATGCTGTGAATTTTTTAGACGTGTTTACTTTAGACACAAGGATACCGGCACCTTTCTGACCATACTGTGTGCCACGTTATTTGCCTAAACCTTCTTGTCTAACTGCAATTAAGGGCTATACAAATACACCAGAGTGGAAACATATCATAGGAAACCCACCTATTTTTCATAACACTACTTGCGCATAGACAGTCTTTACATGTACCCTAAGTTTGTTTTTAAATGAAGAGGTAAATGTCCTGTTCTGCTTTGACATATGTTTTGAAGCCCTTAGCTAATTTGTTTAGGTTCTTCCTTAACAGCATCAGGACAGTCTGACCTACATGTCCCAAGACACTGCCCAACTCTTGTAGAGCCCTTTTTATGGTCTTACTTCACAGGCAGCCCGAATCCCCCCAACTGATCTCAAACATGGGAGGCAATGTGTTAACCATGGACCGCATAGTGTCTTTATACTTGGTAGAAACTGTGTGTATGTTCCATGTTTTTAAATGTGCTTTGAAAGCTCCTGCCTCGAAGAAGTGGAGCATAGCGATGAGAGGAATTTGCAGATAGGGCTGGATAATATGCAAAATATCAAAAATGATGCCAGAACACCATCTTCCATATTAATATATGAGACAATGAGTGCTTTAAGTTTGGAATCCATTTGTCATTGGATTTGGGAGATGTTCATGACATTGTGCTGCAAAAAAAACTTGAACTGTCTTTTTTCATTCTTAAACAGAATCACAATCGGCTTAAGTGTCTAAATATGTGTACATATACAAGGAATTCATCTCCAGTTTTTTATTGCTTTCAGTGTACTTACACAGAAATAGACATACACCTGAGAACAAGGGCAATAAAATCTAAACAAATTAAGGTAAAGAATGGTCAAGACTGTAATGTACACAAGAATGTTTAGAAAATGGGTAAAGATGAATACAAGTCTAAGTCTTCTGTAAGTTGTAAACAATACAAATAGTGCAAAGAAATAAATACTGAATGAATATATTCACATGGCGTAAATATTATGTACAGTTACCATCTACTCCATGCATTAAGTATTGAGACAGAAGGTAAATGTACAAGCTCTTTGTGAAGATGACTGACAGTATCCTTGTGTCTAGACCAACGCTCAGTCCAGCACCTTCCCAAAATCTGAGGTGAACAGTAGTCTTTACTTGATTCAGCTGCCATGTCAAAATGACATTTTTGTTACGATTGCTCCAGCCACAGGACTTGTGAATGTGTTTGGCATGGAGGCTGTGGATTATCTGAACACATTAGCACTGCACCTAATTTATTGAGATGTATTCTAAAGGTTTTTGATGTTTTGAAATGGTAAATTTGGCTCTGACTGCACTGTACTTCCTGTACTCTAGGATGGCACTAGCTTTGATGGATCTGTCAAACAGGAGCATGTGTGGTCAGATGTAAAAGGGACGGAGGGTTTTAAAGTAACTTAATTCTTAAATTGTTGTCTTATGAAAGGTCAGAAAGTTTGAAATGTAAGCACATTGTTTTGCTGTAAGCCACTATCTTTTCCTTTTCTTCTTTTTTCCTTTCTTATTGATCAAATCCAGATACTTCTGTGGGAGATATGTGCACATGAAAAACACTGCCAGCTGTGAGCAAAAATGTCAGAAATCTACCAATGTTATCACATTGCAAACTAGCAGGTCAAAAAATATAAAGTAGGGGTAATATTAGAGTTGTTTAGGACTCCTGTTTTGGATTTTTGCCGTTATTGAGGCACTCTAATCCATGAAGCTGAAAGCTTAATGTCAGATAGAGAAAATCAATGATGAATGAGTTTCATGTTATAAACCATAGCAGGGAGTTATTTCACTGAGAACTTGGTGAGTTTTCATCGCTGCAGGCCAGATATTATTCAGATGTAACTTTAGATTAGTGAGCAACATTGACAGTTGACTGTAAATACATTTTCAGCCTAACACAGGAAATAAAGAGGGATGCAGGATGTGTGTCTATAATGTCCCTTACTACTGAGATAAGACAAAGTGTGTCTCTCATCTGACCTGCAAAGTGGATTTATTATTTTACTGGAGCAGTAAATCAATGACAGTCTGACACAAGAATTTAAACCTGTTAGAAAAAATACATTTGGTGAGATACTGAGGCTTTTTCACATAACCTAACTGTTTAGCCTGGTGCATTCAGGGGCATAACAAAGAAGGCAGGTCCACACAGCAACCATTTCAAAGGCAACTCCACCAATTTAATACAATAAAGTATGTTTACAGGTCTTGGAGAGTACTACTGCATAGGTGAAAAAAGTAGATTAAAGCCTTTTGTGGCTCCAGAGGAAGCTGCATGTGATCTAATAAATTTCCTCCAGTGATGTCACTCGGTAGCTAAGTTGCATTGTGGGTAATGTAGGTGAAACGCAGTCCTCTGATGTGTACTGTGCTCCTATAACACTTCTTCCTTTTCAAAACCTGGTGACTACATTACATTTGTAGATTACATGTAGCTTCTGGGACCACAAAAGGCTTTATACTACTTTTTTCACATATGCAGTAGTACTCTCCAAAAACCTGTAAACACACTTAAATGTACACAATTGTTTGAGTCACCCTTTAAGTAATGAATACATTTATTAAGGATAACTCAACATAAGCAGCATTAGCACACAGTACCCACACTTCACTACCTAATGGTAGAGAAGTGTGGGTATTGAGTGCGTGAAACACCCTAGCCTGTCAGGAGTGAAAGAGAGGGAGCCATTTTGAAACCACAGAGCTTAAATACGCTTCAAACAGGTGGGGCCATTCTGTGGTGGCAGCCCAAAACAGGTACTGTAATGTAGCCCAGGTCCATCGCAGTAACTAAAACAGACGACTGAAGCCAAATTCATGGATCTCTCCACAGAAAAACACTCTGCAGTCAGGTTGTCTCATCACTCAGCTTTTCCATTAGCTTATACTGAGACCACCAACCAAAAGAATCATAAGTACATTTTAGTGAAACCACCCTGCCATCTTGAACTTTTGTTAAAATGACTCAGCGACTCTCTCTCGAGAGCAGAGTAGTGGAACTTCCCCGATTTCCCAGCTACAGTAACAGCAGCTGTTTGACACTACTGTGTTAAAGTTATTTCTAGCGAGCACAAGAGCTCCCCCTTCAACACAGCTACCAATTAACAGCTTGATTATAACATTGTGATCTTCAAATTAATGCATATTATTGTGCTTCTAGCACATACCTTCAGTTCCCCTTTATGTAATCAACACATCAAATCACCATTATTTTCAGGTATCTTCCAGGATCTCATTTAGTCAGCCAACTCCCAAAAATAAGATTCTTGATCAGTAGAAGAGTAGAGATCTGTCACTTATGCTCTGTCCTGCCTTCAGCTCTGCCAGCGCCCTCAGCAGGGACAGTCAGTGTTAGATGGAGGGTCCTTTTCTGAAGAAGGTGATTGGGGCAGGTCAGTGATATAAAAGAGCATAGTTATCTCTAGGTCATGTGGGACAATAGTAATAGTCAAAGGCGATAGATGAAATTTTAGGGCTCATCTGATTTTGTAAGAATTCATACCTGTCGAGTACGACATGAACTGTGTGGCGGACCAAAATCCTTTTTTTTTTCTTGAACTTGCTTTAGTAGAACATTCACTAGTCAAACACACAACAAACATATTTTTAGTCATTTTAGTTGGTTAAGAGATGTGAGCTTCAGCTTGTGTTTCTATAAAAGAATCATTCACACACTCATCCATTACAGGCTCTGAATTTTCACTTTGAAGTGTCAAATGAATTTTCTTTTCCTGCGTGTGCTTACAGCTTGTATGATGTGAAAAGTGATACTGTGTGCGCATGCATGTTTTCTAAGCTGAGGCGTAAATGTGTTCCACACAAGCTCTCTGCACATATGCACACCCACACGCTGTGTGTCCATTCAGAGACGTGAAGCTGCCCTCATTTGTACAATCTAATGAAGTTTGTGAACTGAAAGGCAAATGGATGTTTTGATGAAAGCAGTGCTCTCAAATGATTAAAGGACTATTTGCTTACATGTGTTTTGGTGATGACTTTACTGACTTTTGATGAAGCACGTGACTAGTCAACATTTGCATGGTGGGGACACATGCCAACAAGAGATACAAGTCTACATTTTTGCATGTAAAATGTGGAAAATCCAGTAGAGAAGTGTATGACTGAAACTGGTTTGGCGTTAATAATTACTCTAATGAATAAACTGCTGAATCTGCCCATTGTAACAGCTGGCCAAAGTTCTCACTTTACACTGACCACCCATATCCTGCCTATGCATCGGTCTTCGACAAGTACAGTATTGCCTTTTAGCCCTTTGGTCATATTGATATATAAGTTTAGGATTTATAAGAAGCAAAGATAAATCAAAGGTCGGTTTCCTAGTATTGAAAGTTAATTAAATCAGGCTACAGGTTCGACAGAGTGTATTCAGGTTTAAGTGGGGAAATGGAGAATCCCTTGTCAGACAAAGTGACCGTCAACAACCCAGCAGACGTCAGCATCATTGTCGGATACTTCATCATGGTGATTGGTGTCGGCATTTGGGTGAGTGCACCTGTGTTAGTCTGAATTATTATTCTTAATCATGAGGAGATTCCAATGACTGTCAATAATGAATGGAAAGGAGGAGAAGACACAGATAACATTTGCATTTGGTTTGTCAAAGTAACAGAGTTTTCCTGTCTGTGTTTTAGTCCATGTTTCGAACCAAACGTGGGACAGTTGGAGGATACTTCCTGGCAGGACGCTCCATGACCTGGTGGCCGGTGAGTTCAGTGTAGAGCTGGACCGATAAATACATAGCCCGGTAGAAGCTTATTAGTATCAGGTTATATGTTGACTGATAAGAAGCTGGAGTACAGAAATGCAAGAGATATGTTACAGGTCATTCTGAGACATTGTTACCATTTCATAATTTGTCCACCAGAGGGTGGTGACAAGTTTATTTTTACACTATAACTGTGAATGTGGCAGGCAACTGTTTTTTTCAATATGCTTCACAATGCACTGATATGTCTAGTTTGTGCATTTCTGGTCATAATCCTCATACTGTGTGGCTTAATTTATTTGAATTTGATTTTGATTTACTGTTTTGTTTTGTTGTTATTTTTTTCAATTCAGGTAGGTGCATCTCTGTTTGCCAGCAACATCGGTAGTGGTCACTTTGTGGGCTTGGCAGGCACCGGGGCAGCCAGTGGCATAGCTGTGGGAGGGTTTGAGTGGAATGTAAGTCACTCTATATACTCACAGCTCGTACAAATCTGCAGTTTGCATTAATCATCATTCTCAAACACTGAATAGATGCATAAAAGACTAGAAAATGGTCTAACATGTCATACGTTATTATGTGTTGTTTATCTCATGTGTCAGGCTCTGTTCATCGTGCTGCTGCTAGGCTGGTTGTTTGTACCTGTCTACCTCACAGCTGGGGTAAGTAATTCAGGCTGTTTTACCATTTCAGCATCAACATGTGTGAACAAGTGTATCATTCACTGAGATTTGCTGTGATTTCCTACACTGACACACACCATGTGAAACTAGGTGATCACGATGCCCCAGTACCTGAAGAAGAGGTTTGGAGGGACCAGGATCAGCCTCTACCTCTCCATTATCTCCCTGTTCCTCTACATTTTCACCAAGATCTCTGTGAGTCATCCTGTGTGAGAACAGACATTCAGAAAAACATACAGTAAGAACTTCTTTCTTCATCTCTTCACTCCCTCCCTCCTTCCGTCTCCCTTCAGGTGGATATGTTTTCAGGAGCTGTGTTTATCCAGCAGGCGTTAGGGTGGAACATCTACGTGGCCGTCATCACCCTTCTGTTAATAACAGCTTTGTACACTGTTACAGGTATGTGTGCAAATGTGACCCTGAAATGACCCTGATGATGTCATAGTGATGTCATCAGGCTTGGATACTACAAATGTATAGCCTATACCAGAAAACCCCCGTTATAAACTGGGGTTGTGTGGTTTGGAAGCTTCTAAAGACAGAGATGGTTAAATAAAAACATGTAATTTGTTGCATTGTGGGAAATGTAGGACTGTAGAGTTTTTTTTAGTTTGATCAAAGACTAAATTATTATTATTAATCTTTAATTAAAGACTGAAAATCAGGGCCTCTGCTGCTTCAATTTTTAGTGTGTCTCTTGTAAGTTTATGGAAGTGAGTGTGTGTGTGTGTGTGTGTTACCCAGGTGGCCTGGCTGCTCTGATGTACACCGACACATTTCAGACCTTTGTTATCATTGCCGGCGCCTTCGTCCTCACCGGCTTCTGTAAGTACAACTTTGTAAAGCATTTTCACATGTGATCTTCAGATAATTCTTCTTTTCATTCACACGGCGCACAGTTTATCTTTTTGGCATCTGTCAGTCCCTGCAGGCCTGTGGCTATCTTCTCTCACAACAGGAAGGAGATTAACTAGGGTCAGTAATCATTCATTTCGCTGCTGTGGTGTACAGTCTGCTGACACTGCATAGCTGCAAAACTCTCCCTCTCCAGCCGACAAAACAACAGGCGCCCCCTCGCAACCTTATTGATTTAGTCATAAAAAGGTCAATATATATCAGTGTAATCCTGGTGCAGATTACAACAAAGTCAAAGAAGGAGGCAGACAAGATAAAAGTGGGCAAGAAACCAGTGGAGGAGGGAAAAAACAGCCACCTCCTTTTGGGAATTGTTGGTGCGTTGAGAACATAGTGCTGAATCAGCAGCTGACTCATATCTTCAGGCAGGACACTATCAGACAACACGAGAGCTCTGGACTACTGAGTAGGAAAGAACAAAAACAGTGTGCTTATTGTTTTACATAAATCAGACTTGTTTGCATGTTAATATAATAGGAGGAGGAATATCCACACCACAAATTTAAGGCAGTTGGATTAAATCTGTAGGTGAATTATGAAACTATGCTTCTGGAGACACCATCTGGATTCAGCAGAACATATGCCTTTCTATAATTTGCCTGGACTGACCCTTTAAATGACCAAGAAGTCACCCTTTCTCCTTTTCACTTCCAGCCTTTGCTGAAGTGGGAGGCTACAGCGCTCTGGTGGCCAAATACAGCTCTGCTATGCCGAGTAATTTCTCCTCCATGGATCCCCAGCGCTACAACATCTCCCCCGACTGCTACACCCCCAGACAGGACGCCTTCAGCCTGCTGAGGGACCCGACCACCGGGGACCTGCCCTGGCCTGGAGTGGTGTTTGGGATTGCTATAGTGGGAGGCTGGTACTGGTGTACAGACCAGGTGAATATCCCACTCAGTCTTACCCTGTCAGTTGAAATTCAAAGATAGGAAAAGGGCAGAAAGTGACACAAGGAATGCTCATTGTTCCAACACCCACTAAACCCCAATTGTCCAAAAAATGTCACACTGGACAGAAAGCCCATTCATCTGACACTCCATTATTCCGAGAACAAATTCCCACTGCTCTGAAGACCGAAAACACACACTCTCCTTGGATTCTGTTGCCCTTAATATCTTACTGTCAGGTTAGGGTTAGGGTCAGGGTCAGCCTATTAAGGGTAAACCCCCTGCTGATTCAGCACCATGGACAGGGCCAGCAGTCACTGAACAACTGCAGGGAAATTGCAGTGGGCCTTCGGACAATTGAGTTTTCAGAATAATGGGCTGTTGGAACAATGCATGGCACCAAGTCACACAGGGAGGTGACAGTAGTGCTTAATGTAAACACATGTCAACCCAAAATAGAATCTTCTATTTTCTTAAGTGTATGTAATTATTATCCTAAAAGAAATGTGCAATGAGTGCAGTGGCTAGTTACAGCTAGCTGGTGACAAAGCCTCAGCTACAGCTAATTTACCACGTTTTTGCTGATTCCTCTATTTGATAAATACCATCTGGTGCTCCAACACCTCAGAGGTTGAATTTGTTATACCACATAAATAATGCAGCAGCTGCTTCCAATCATAATAGGGAAAATAGTCTATAGACTAGATAGACGTGCCTAGCTCAGCACAGTAGCAGTAATTGCAGCTTCTGACTCCAGTGGAAGTCACATGGTTTGATATGATAATACTATCACATTAAATTAAAGACTAATTAATCAATCTAGCTGATTGTTCAAACAAACAAGAAAGCTGAAGAAGACACAGTTTGTAGATGTGTTTTCCCTGCTCTCTTTCGTTGTTTTAGGCAGTATTTCTGAGGTTGATGTTAATAATCAGACTAAAAGTAATGATCTGTTTTATAGTCGGGCTAAATGCCTTCAACTCTTTCTGCTCTCTGCATTTGCAAGGTAGTATGGCTGACTCAGAAAGACTACTGCAAGTCACTTAAATGTAATTTAATTAACCAATAACGCATCACTTAAACCCGGCTAAGGTAAATCCGATGACCTAGTGCAACTTTTGCCATCCTTTAGGGGCAGGAATGATCAGGAAGATCGTAGAACCACAAGACTCAAAGACTCAAAACACATTTAAAAAACAGTGTCTTTCTGCACATGACCTTCATCACAGCCACGCACAACTTTAGTAAAGATTATCCGTCTGAAACATTGATGGAACCTGTGGGTACTTGCTCACAAACTGAACCCAAACTCCCTACAACCTCCACTAGATTTCTGCCCCTGCTCTTTGTATAAAAACAATGAATCTATAATATAAATACCTCTCACAAAATAATCCATCCTGTCTTGTAATTCTCTAGGTTATTGTCCAGCGGTGCCTTGCAGCTCGTAGTCTGACCCATGTAAAGGCTGGCTGCATCATGTGTGGCTACCTGAAACTGCTGCCAATGTTCCTCATGGTGTTCCCCGGCATGATCAGCAGGGTCCTCTACCCAGGTCGGTGGCTGACACTTGTCCTTTCCAATCCATTTTAAACGGGGTTGACAAAAAACAATATGAAAGCTTACATAATAGTTCTGCAGTAGACACCATTTTGGTAAAATTTTCAGCAGTAGGTTGATTCTAACTCTCAAGTTTAAAGCCAAAGTTTGTGTGTGTCTGTGTACTTTTTCATCCACCTGCAGATGAGGTTGGCTGTGTTGTCCCTGAGGTGTGTAAGAGGGTGTGTGGGACTGAGGTGGGCTGCTCCAACATAGCTTATCCTAAACTGGTGGTGTCAGTCATGCCGAATGGTAAGGACACATAACAATGACTCATATAGAAGAGGAGGAGAAGTTTGGTCTTTATCGTTCCTTTCAGCACCTTCCTCTGATCCTCTCTCTGTCCTCTTCTCCTTCCTCTCTGTGCAGGGTTACGAGGTCTGATGCTGGCTGTCATGTTGGCGGCTCTCATGTCCTCTTTGGCCTCCATCTTTAACAGCAGCAGCACTCTGTTCACCATGGACATCTGGACTCGCATCAGACCACAGGCCACCGAGCGGGAGCTCATTATTGTTGGCAGGTAAATGAACAGTGTTATGGTAAAACAAATGTTGCTTCAAATCAAGTCTTTCTTCTCAGATAGATCTGCTTTCCTCTTGTACTAGCCTATTACAAACCATATGTAACTGGACTACTTGAAAAGGAGAGGTTGTCGGCACACTAAGTTTTGCAAACTCCCAAACACGTAATGATGCAATCCTTTGACACTGAAGGTCTTTCTTAGGCAAACATCATGTGAACATCAGAGCATCATATGATACAAAAACCCTCATTATTCCTGAACAATTTTCTATGCACATAAAAATGATTGCAGCATATAAAGACACATTTCTTCTGCAACTTTAGAAATCTGTGAGGAGCTTATCCTTCTGACTACTTCCTAATATGCCATGAAGTCCTCTTCATGTTGCTATGATGAAAAGAAGTTCATCAGGTCATTCTGAGGCTGTTCTTAAGTGTATGGCTGTATGAAACTGTGAATTATATTAGATATTATTAACTATTAATATTATTTGTCCTCTCCTCGTTAGAGTCTGGGTTCTGTGCATCGTAGCCATCAGTATCTGTTGGATCCCAGTTGTTCAGGCGGCTCAGAGCGGTCAGCTGTTTGATTACATCCAGTCAGTCTCAAGCTACCTGGCTCCGCCTATTGCCTCAGTCTTCCTCCTGGCTGTGTTTGTTAAGAGGGTCAATGAAATGGTGAGATGACATAGTTATACATGGTAACATATTATCATATTAAGTCACATTATCATGCATGAAACACCTAGTGAAATCATATAAATAGAACATTTGATTTCCCATCTGCCCTCACCACCAGGGTGCCTTCTGGGGCCTGATAGGTGGCCTGCTGATGGGTCTGTGTCGGATGTTGCCTGAGTTCTGGTTCGGTACTGGCAGCTGTATCTTCCCCTCCAACTGCCCTTTCTTGGTGTGTGGGATCCATTACCTCCACTTTGGAATCATACTCTTCTTCTGCACGTCAGTGCTGGTGCTGCTGGTCAGCTACTGCACCAAGCCCATTGACGACCAACATGTAAGTGACTTATCAAGGGTCCACGACATGACAAACATTTTGAGAGCCCTGATCTGAAATCAGATTATGCAGCATTTAAATGAAAATTCTGTTTTTTCCGCTCTCTTGTTTTCCTTTCAGCTCTATCGTCTTGTGTTCAGCCTGCGGCATTCCAAAGAAGAGAGGAAGGATTTGGACTGGGAGCAAGAGGAGAAAGGGAGAAGAGCCCGGAAAGAGGCTGCGGAGAGGATGAGGGAGAATGACAACAGTGATGCAGGTAAGAAAGGAAGTCACAAAGACAGAACGCAATGAACATACACTCACCTAAAATACTGACTCATCGCTCTTCCCTTCAGTGGCTGAGAAGGAAGAAAAGCCTGGTATCTGTCGTCTGGTTGGTCGGCTGTGTGGCGGGGGTTCCCAGGCCCAGGAGCAAGACACACCTGAGGCACCAGAGAAGCTGCCTGACATCAGCGAGGACCCGGTGTGGAAGTACACTGTGGATGCTAATGCTCTCATTATGATGGCTGTAGCAGTTTTTATGTGGGGTTACTATGCTTAACAGTCCTATTAATTCTAATAGAAAGTGGATGTTAAAATGAGAGTTGGTTTCTTGATGAGATTAGATTTAATCACATTGCTGGGTAAATTCTCAAAGGGCTCACACATAAACACAACAGTGTTGCCATCTGTTGGTAATAACTTGTCATTGCACTGTAAATCAGAGGTTTTTCCAATTAAAAAAAGGTTCAAAATAGACAGTCTCACTTCTGTGTAGAGTGCAAAAGGTTTTGATCCTTCACTGCATTTCTCCAGTTTAGAGGAGCAGGTGTAATGGAATCTAAAAATGTTTTATCAGGTTAGAAAGCCATTACTGTATACTATTACATGTTGATTCAATCACAGTCAATCTGTGCCTGCTTCCAGCACTGAAATCAGAGGTGTGAGAATAAAAAGTTATAATTTGGAAGCCAGGTAAAATGTGAACTCAATAAAACTTCAAAAGTTGCCCTGAAATTTGTTCTAATAGTGTTTTTTTGTTTTTTACTTCTATTAATACTTTGGCTCCAGAAATTAATGAAAAGGGTTAAACTGGGTCACTTTACAGCACCTACCTAAGTACTACATAAGACACTGAAGAGCAATATAATGACAAACTCTAATACTGTAATTAATACTCATGGGTTCATGTTGAAGGCTAATGTGAATTTCTAGTTTTCATGTTAATGCAGGCTCTGATTTGTATTTACCTGTGCTTTTTTAATTTACTCAAACATAAGATAAATCATAAGATTGCCTTAAGTCATTTACAGTTATTTGGTGGTTATAGCTTTAAAAAAATACTGCTAAAAGTATTGCTTGCTTTTCTGTCCCATATTGTACTTTTGAAAGCCATTTTGGCCTTTGGTCACACTAAACTCAGCTTTGATTACATCTCATGTGCATTGTTACTGTCATTGTAAATGACTAATGATTAAATCAATCACTGTGAAATGACTGGCTTTAAAGCCATCATTGGTTGCTGGTATTTACTTATCAGACACCACACAAACCAGGTAGTGATTCAGATTTCCAGTTTTAATCATCACTTCTGTTTTTATTTAAGCAGATATTTCCCATTAGCATTGTACATGTCTGGAACCTACAGAGTTCTCCCAAGACTACCCAACCGTCTTCCAACCTCCATGCAGTTTCAGCATCATTCATCACATCAGTTCTTTAACGTCCAGTCTGTCAGCTTGCAGGAGTGGGGGAGTGTAACAGCGAGGGAGAAGGGGGGGAGGGGAGAGAGAGGTTTTCCAAGAATGAAGAGTCAGAGCCGTCACCAGGCACTGTTCATCTTACACTCCCACACTTAAGAGTTATGGGTGGATCCAGTAGAGTCTATCGAGCATCTGAAATCTAGCCACTTACAGGGTCCTGTGCAACTCCCAATACTCTTGATCTGTGAGGTATCTGACACCTCAATCTCCCGCAGGGTGGGTAAGAGGTAGGGGGGCTTTTAAGGCTGGAAGCTGGTGTAGAGAGTATTTCTGCGGTTTGTGGTAGTTTTGTTTCACCCGCTTCAAAGCATGAATGACGGCTTTGGCAAACGCTGCCCTCTGCCGAATCGGAGGACGGAGGGGAGAGGAAAGGAAGAGAGCTGGGGGTTAAAACAAAGATGGAGTATTTAAAAAATACATCTTTGCAGGTTGAGTAGGGTGACAGACTGATACAGGGAGAACACAGTCCTCAAGAATAAAAGCAAATACAACAGCAAACATTCTCTGACACACACCCCAATAAAACAGCCAAACAAAAAAACAAAAACAAAATGGCAAACAAGCAATTCAATCAAACCATACAAAGTGACATCAGGCCTTTCCAAAGTGACATCAAGTTTCTCTTTTTAATCCCATTCAATCCCACTGGTCTTTATCACTTAAGTCCATCTCCCATAATTCTCTGTAAACCAGAAAGTACTCGTTGGCTCCTCTTTATGGCTGGTCAGCAAGGTTAGGGTCCACTCTGAAACAATGACAAGAACAGCTCTCAGTGGCCAGTGAGACTGGCCGATAATGTGAGACTGTTCCTGTCATTAACCAATGGTATGGCTACTTCAGAATTATCGTCAGTGACACAGGCAATGATTTCAGCAGCATTATCAGGGGACTAATAAACATAGTACAACGTTACAGCACATTCAGAGAAATAGAAACGCATGGTGCAGGACAGGTACAAATGGCAATCTTGTACAACGGAAAATCAAGTTTGCTTTATACAATCACATTTCTATAGCAATGCTGAACATTCGACCACTGAAAACTTTTACATGTGTTGGACTCAGTACAGCTCATTCCTTGAAGCACCATTGTACAGCTAACATGGAAGTTTGTGATACAACACAGAACATAGAACAAGTATTGGGAACAGTAAGCAGGCTCTAGGGCATTACATTTCTATGCGTCACTTTATGAATGCTAATCTCAATCAAATACACTGCAAAGTTTTCACATGATTTACCTAACAACCATGTATGGAGTTAGACAGAAACCCGATTGAGTAAGAGGCAGAAAGAGGGCTGACTGACAGCAGCAGGAGGGGACCCCAACCCTGGTATGCAAACTTTTAAAAAGGTGCCACTCTGGAGCACAGTGGGGGGGAGGGATTCTGGAGAGCTTGAAAAAAAAAAAAAAAATAAGGACAAGGAGAGTGACACACCTCTCTTCCTTCTTTACCTCTCAACCTCCCTCCACTGAGGGCGAGTACGAGAAGGGAGTGCTGGAGCAAAGAAAAACAACAGTCCTGGAGTGCTGATTCCTCCTTGTACTCCTCTGAGCAGGTGAGAAGGAGAAAGAAGGAGGCAAACAGGAGGAGATGAGAGTTGGTATGTGTGAGGTGTACCCTTTCCTCTCTACCTGGCCTCCTCCCTCCTGTCCTCCCTCTTGCTGCGAATAGGCTGAGAGCCATCAGCAGGCTGCTGGACCCAGTTGTTATCATGGAGCCCAACACGGCAGCCTGGTGTGTCCTTGTCTGTACGCCGGCAACACATCCAGTAGGAACGTCCATAAGGCAGGTCGTGGTGGTAAGGTTTGGGGTGCCAACGGCACAGGGAAACATCCCCGCGCTCATATTGCCGCTTACACTGCTTGCAGGGGTCATCCCTATAGAGAGGGTCTTGATTCCAGCGTGAATCCACTGCCCGCACCCCATAAGTCTCAATCAACACCTTGAAGTAGTGGCAGGTGCACTTGAGAGCTGCCAGTGAGCGTGTCGGCAGGTAGCTGAAGATGTTGACCATGATGTGGTCTGGCAGCAGCAGCATGTACTGGCGTGGTTCAAGGAGGCGCTGAATCTGGAATCGGATCTCCAGGAAGTCATGGGACACGTGGCGGTAGAGGCGACACAGCGAAGGGTCTGAACAGTCGTCCCCAACACTGGGAGAATCTGGTCGAGGTGCCCGTTCTCCTGAGACCACTCCCACTCCAGTTCCGGGGCCGTTATTGTTGGCACAGTCCAAAGAGCACATTCCTGACCCACTGCCAGTTCCCGTTCCTTTTACATCTTCCTCTGGGCCCCGAGGGGGCTGAAGGAAGAAGAGTTGTCCAGGAGGGGGATCATCTGATGAAGGGTCAGTGGAGCTGCCTACACCCCCACCACCCCCTCCCCCATTAGGTATAGCGAAACACACCGTCTCCTCCTGCACATTCTCTGTACTGTCCTTGCCATAAAACACACATTGGTCCACAGCACCTGTCACTACCACCTCCACATGAAAGCCTGTAACTCGCTCCCGTCCCACACCCACAGCTTTCTTCTCCCCAGATGAAAGCTCCTGGGTTGAGTCTGGGCTGCCACAGGCCTGTCTGTCTGGGTGATCTCCATCTGTTTTGGGGGCAGCAGTTGTGGCGGCAAGCAGCAGACTACCTGGGTCTCTAGATGAGGGGCTGACGAGCTGGTAGAGGTCGCAGGTGATTTTCTCTTTGGCCCTGGCTGCTGCCTGGTTACCTCCACCACCACAGCTCATAAACATACAGCGGGACCTGCCAGCTGGCTCCAACTGAGACCGCGGGTCCAGATTTGACACTCTGAAAGCTATCCTGACCTCACCATGGCTGTGGCTGGGAGGTGGAGGAGGGGTTACAATGCCAGATTCCCCTCCTCTCCTACACTCCCTTTCTCTGTCTCGATTAGAAGAGTCTGTTCCAGGACCAGCGCCCAGATGCAGCCGATTCTCCAGGTTCTGGGACTCAAAGTGCGCGATGGCCTGTGCTACCCTGCATGACTCCTGCTGCTCTTCCAGCTCCTGGTCTGTCTGGATGGGAGACGTTGACTCTTCTGCCTCTTTGGAGGGCTGGCTATTTGAACTGTCTGACACAAACACCACAGGAGTGGGGTCTGATACTGTGCCCCGGAGTAGGGTGTGCTGGTGGGGGTTAAGGCCCTGACTATGAGGGGTAGTAGGGGGCTGGTGTTGGTTCCCATGAACAGCCACAATTCCCTGGAGGGCCATGGCGGTCCTCTGCTCAACCAAGGCAACCATCTCTGCCACCGACAACAGATCTGTCTCATTCACCCCGCCTAAAAGTGTTTCATCAGGGCTCTGAGGTGTAGGAGAGGAGTCATGGCTGAGGTGTGGCTCTGACGCTTGGGAGCGAGTTGGAGGGTCATAGGATGAGCATCGTCTTCGTCTTTTGGCTTTACTGCAGTCAGTTGCCCAGTTACCTTTAACCTGTGGAGAGGGAAAATAATTCACATTTAGTTGAAAAACAAAACAAGATCTCTTACTAAAAAGCAAATCACTGGTGCAGATTTTGTTTCAGCTCCTTACCTTCATGGCGCTGGGTCTAGGCTGGCCTGCTCCACTGAACTGGTGTGCCACAAAGAAGGCAATCTTCTCCTTGGTGTTGCCTGGCTTGATGACATACCAGGTGTCTAACAGCACGCGTCCATCTTCCATCTGGGATCCGGAAGAGGGTGGAGAGGGAGGGGCTGAAGAGGGAGGAGGGGCCTGGCTTTGTGTCAGGGGGCTGGAAACAAGCTCAGGTTCGGGTGGAGTGTTCTCTGAGCCCACATCGTCCTCTTCTCCATTCTCTTCCTGCACCCCCACTATCATCCTCCCATCTTCACTTCCATCCACTGTCCTCCTGGCATCTGGAGAGGGCTCAGCCTTGCAGAGGGAGGGGGACCCTGTCCCACCTCCACCTCCACTGCTGCCCCCTGAGCCCGGGCTCCTTGCTTTGTTCTGGGAGTAGGTGCCAAAGGGGCGTGGGCACCACAGACGGATGTGGGAGAAAGTGTCTCGGTCCATCAGGAAGCGGACCCCAGGGGCATATCGGCATCTATGCAGGCCAGCAAACACCCAGAGCCAGAGCTCTCATTGTCAGCTCCCTGTCCCAGTGCCAACCTGATGGGCACTGTCTGTCACCAAGTTCACCAGCAACACCGGGCATACAAACTGCATCAACAGGAAAGGGAGAGATGAGAGGAAGGGGTGGAGAACAGCGAACAGGCAGGGAGGGAGGGAGGGAGGGAGGAATGAGAGAAAAGAGAGAAACAACAAAGTTATATGTTAGCTCAGTCACTGAAAACAGAGTTCATCATCAGGGCCAGTTCAGATAATCAATGACCAATTGAGGCTGTATTGAAAAGTTGCCTCGAGGTACAATTCAGACAGAGTGTTAGAATTGTACACCAGCCGCCCAGCCACCAGACTGGGGAAAGCAGAACTATGGTCATGATACTAACTGAACTAAACACAACTGGCCTGCCTTCTACTTTGGCCAAACTCAATTAGCAATTACATTTGTTACTGTGTACTAAGATCATCTCCCAGCTTTGGAGCCTCTAAATCAAATTAAAGGGATTCCATTTCAGGTTTGGTGTCTGCGGCCTGCAGATGAAAGGGATGAAAGATGGAACACAAAAGCTCCAAATGGACTCTCCCCTCTCTCCCTCTGCTCCTCTCCTGCATCTCAGTGCTTCAAAGAGGACTTGCTTAATAGGAGGCAACACAGGGAGGAGCATGCAGGCATATGCTGGACCTATTTTTAGCAAACAGCAGGCGGGGGTGGGGTAGTAGTGAAACTACTGTAGCTGTCCTCCCTGTCCTCACCCCTTTCTCCCTGCCAAAGAGCCTTTGCTACAGGCTAGGGGGAAAGCCTTTAGTCCACCCAGCGTGCTTTGCTTCTGCAACTATGCCAGCTGTAGGGGCTGCCAGGAACGTGCCGGCATACTTAAGGAGAGGAACAAGTGGCAATGGAGCAACATGTTTGGCTCACTGCTGATCTGAAGGCCTCCTCTGCATCTGAGAACAGTTTGGTACCACAGTTACGCCTCATCTGTCTGTCCTGAGTTGCTTCCTTTGAGTTTACTCCTTATACATTTCCTTTTAAAACTGTATTATAGGATTAAAGTGGACACGACTTCTCTTCTTCATATCAACTTTTGACTCTAAACTGCAATTTTCCTATCAATTTTATAGCTTTGTTAGTCTAGACAAAAACCACAAACACATCATTGACTATACTAAAATATTTTGCTGGTTTGAATGAGATAGACTGCTTAGAATATCCTTACTCATCAGCTAATACATATCCTACATACCCTACATACAACACCCAGATAATACCATACATTATTTGGAAACTTTTGTTAACATGAGAGACAATGTGTTGACAAGCACAACATCCAGAAGAAACCGATGACGTGATACAGGTGAGCACTCTAAACCATTACGGTAGTATTGATTTGAATTTATTTAACCCTACATGTACAGTAGGGCTGCTTGATATGGTCAAAAAGTGATATTGCCAATATTTTGACAGATATTGCCATTGTGATATAAATCATGATTATTATGGATGATTAAATTTTACATCACAATTTTCACTGTCATTGAAAAACTAGTAAAATCATGATGATGTGGCATCTCTCCCGGTCTCTGCCAAACATGTTTTATTACATCTGGAGAACAAGCTTTGTTGGCCGGAGCATCTCTGCAGCACTACAACATTTCATTAAAACACTGTTTTGTGACACATTTTACCTTTATAAAATAATTGCAGTTCTTGCGATAAGTTATGCAGCCCTAATGTACAATATATTGAACGAAATTGATCGTGACGCACAACATATAGAAAAAAAAATCACTGCTCAACATCTTGTTGACAAGTCTTCTACTTTCACTATAAGTGACAACCAAATTAGGTCCCATGTCTCTCTGTGTGGTGTTCTTCTCATTCCCCTCTACAGGTCGAGATAGTAGTCAGCTCCATACATACAGATATATCAATATCTATGGTCATCTCAAGTGAGATCATGTATCTTTAATGAACTTGTCCTCTTATCTTTGACAAAATTAACTTTACAGTTTGCCTGTTACATCTTTGGAGTTTGGCAGCAACTTGCCAAACGTATGCATTAGTCTGCATTATTGGCAAGTAACCGACCATTAGGACTGGTTCAGTTTGATGTATATATACACACACAGACACATAACAAAATAGCAATAACCCAAAATAAAACTGGCTTCAAAAGTACTATTACAAATGTTCCAAGTTGTTGTAGCAAGGAATAATGCCAATATAAAAGTTCACACAGGGTGTGTTTTGGTGTACAATACAAACTAGTATTGCAGCACTTGAAAATCCCACAGTGGTCCACGTGATCAGTGCAGAGCTCTTTAAACAATCTTGTTGTATAACACAAGGTTGATCAAAGAGCTTATTTAGCAAATGTCTCATATTTGTTCAAGATTGGTTTCTCTGAGTTTTGACGACACCGTAGTCTGCTTCAGCCACTGGACTTCTTCAATCCACAGGTTTTAAAACATGTCATTGTTGTGCTTCTGTGTGACACACTGAATGGGTGGTGCTTTGCACATTTGGACTAATGGAATGGCTCAGAGAGGTGCAAAAAGCAAACACCGCCCACACAGTGTGGTGAACCAATTGAAATGCTTCCTCTATAATCACACAGCAACAACTCAGCTAAGAGCAGGCAGATTATACTGTAGTGAGAAAAAAAAGCTAGAGAACCTTTTTAACTGCCCTTTCTCTCCATGATCCCTTGTGACTCTCTCTATTTAACCACTTTTATTCTCTACCTCCTTTCCATCAATTCATCTTTTTCCCTCCCTCTCACTGCATCATGCAATCCATCTCTCATAACAGATTGGATGGTATTATAAGAGGGGCCAGAAAAGAGACGGTCCGCCCACTGCAGTGCTCCACTACAAAGTCACACACACACACAGGACATCATCCACTTTAACAAACTACAGAGCAGAATTATTAGCTCTCACTTTCCTTTGAATATAGGATGGCTGGGAGAGAGGCAATGACCACACTAGAGCAGATAAATCTGAAAACACTGCTTAGGTGTTTTTGGATTGTCCTCCATCTACACTGAAACTCAAAGAAGCTGAAAAGAAAAATCTCCTCCTCCTCCTCCTCCTCCTCCTCCGTTGGTTGGCAAACAACAAAATTGTGCAGTGCAGCCAACATTTGGCACGGAGTGCGACACTCACAGCCAGGTTACTGTTGGTCTCAGCGGGTTAAATTCTGTCACCTCCTGCCTGCTCTCCACGATCACCTATAATGTGTTTCAAAACACTGTATCTTAACACATTAACTGCTGTCAAATTAATAGTTTACAAATTCTGTTTACAGAATACAGATGACAGTGATTCATAAACTCTGCCAGATAACCAAGGTGAACAGCAATGTCTGTGCTGTTGCACTGTCAATCAAATCCCTTGGTGAAATGTCATCTGACAATGAAGATTAATGACAACACTCTCAATGTGTGATCAGGTTCACTGGTATTCAACATGAGTGATTACAGAGATCTGATGCAAACAGAATGCTGGCTTCTTAAAATTACTGCTTAAGAGCACCCAAGCTTTTCTATGCAGGGATGTGTCATCGTTTTGGCCTGGTTCTCTGTGTCCACCTTACACACCAGTATTTTCAAATCCTATCTTTCAAAAGCTCCGTTTTGGATTTCACGTGGCCTTAGATGACAATTGAATCCATTTGTTTTGGTTTGATGTTTATTGAGAAATGTATGGACTTATTCTGGCACTACTGTCACAATGCTCTTCAAAATAAGCGACAAGTAAATACAAAAAAAGCCACCATTAACCTTGGGACAGACAGCTGCTGTAAAGGTTGAGAAACCTCCTGGCTAACAACAACAACAACAGCAAAAACAAACAAACCCCTACCCCCAAAACAATGAACTACTGAATATACACCCACAATTTCAGATATTGTGATTCCACTGGTCAAAAATCCCACTTAAACCCGCTAAGATCAGGTTTTCTGTGTGCAATGGGAATGTGTGCACTCAGCATTTACACCCAGGTCAATTGACTCTGCAGTAGACACAGGTTTTTAATCAACTCGGCTTTGAGACCCGGGTGAACACACTAAATTCTGACGTATTTCGCGCCGCGCGAAGTGATGGTGGTGAATTGATGCGTTATAAACATCCGGTGGAGGCGAGTAAATAAGGATACTGTAGTAAAATGTACAAACAGGTGATCAACGTAACATCGTCACTGGCCTCCATGCTGCCTACTGCTTGTTTGGGTTTACTTTAACTGGTGTTGTTCCCTGTTTCCGGCGCATTCGTAACGTGAAACGTGATGTCAGTGACATACAACCTAATGCTTCAGGTAAAAATCACAGACAGACTGCCTTGACTGTGGGAATGGGGTCAACAGGCGATTTTTAGCGGGTCCACCCGTGTTTAAAAAAAACCTGTGTAGACCTGCTAATTTTGGTGAAAAAGCGGCCATACACTGTCGTTTCCAGTATCTCACATCCAGACACAGCTAAAGAGCCTCTCAATCAATTTTCAGCTGATTTGAGTTACTGAGCTACTTTTACTTTTTTCTCTTAATCTGAAACAGTTCTGCAAGTCAAGGCTTGAGTTTGGTTGTAAGCTTTCTGCCTCAACCTAATCCTTCAAATCCTGTCCAACACAGTGGCAGCCAGCGAAATCACAACAGCACTACAGTGCCGGGGTCTGCACCATTAGGTACCCAAGCTGTCTCACAAATGGACTGTCAAAAGAGAAGGGGATTCTCTGTATGTACTACTTTACACTTCACTTCCACACATATAATTCTGCAGGTAGGACATGTGAACCTAGATGACACTAGCTACTGTACTACGGTGGGCAGTGATGTTGCTACTGAAGCTTTTATAACAGAAGGTATACTAAATCAAATCCTACTACAGATCTGTTGCGGATCTGGTTGAGACACAGTAGTTCTGCTGTTTAACCTACATACATGTACATTATGTCAATAATACAGAGGACGTCATTCCTTCTCTGTGTGGAATATTCTGATTTAGTTTTTCAAACATTACAAAAAATGTCTTCATACACAAACAGCTTATGCACCGTTGTGTCAGAGATGAATGCTTGTGGATTGCTGCTGCCGTCAAAATCCAGACAACACATACTAGGGATGCAACAATATTAAATATTTTATCGAACCGTTCAATACGCCCTGTTAGGTTCAATACACAAAGGCAAACAATACAATACAATACAGTACAATACAATACTACAATAATGTTTGCTGTTTAACTTGATTGGATACTGCATATGTTTTTTTATGGAAGGCAATTAAGATAAGTGTTAAATTTTTATAATAAGGTTTGTGGTTTGACTATATCTGCTTTTAATTATTTTGACATGCAATATTGCCTTTGCTAGTGTGAGTAGTTTTATAGTAAGATATCGAAACCATACCGTTACCGTGGCCCAAAAACTGTGATGCATACCGAACTGTGGGAAAACTCTACCGTTGCATCCCTAACACATACACACAAATACTGATAGGGATATACTGATCTGGTCACAAATTACTATCCTGCTGTTTGCATTGTGAGATTGACAGGTTGGTCCCATTACATTAAAACTGAATTCTGCTGGACTGACTAATTTCCCTATACAAATCAAGAGCAGTGTAGCATGCACTCTGACCAGAATAATGGTGCCACTATGTGAGGTGCTTGTAGTTCACAACACATAGTGTACCACAGCCCTCTTAAACAGTAATATTTAGTTGGATTGGCAAACGGAGCAACAATTCCACAGCGTGTGACTTTGTGTTGTTCCCTTTAAACCTATTAGCTCATAGGACTACTTTTACAAAAAAAGTAAGCCTGATGATCACAAAACAGTGTCCCTGCGACTCAGCCCCCTCATATGATCCTCCTGCACACCGGCACTCTCTTTCACAGCATTTCAGACAGATGACCAAAAGCTGACAAATGATAATGTGGAGGAATGCCAAAAAGTCTTAGCTCAATCTCCTTCACTGCATGTGTGCCTGTGAAGACAATGCAACAGACGCACAGCCAGCAGGCCAGCTTTGCGGCACACTGTCAACAGAACAATAGCGCTGAGTGCATCAATCCAGCAGTCTTGTCTGCTTGGGAACGTTATTACATCAAGAGCAGCCTTTATGTCAGGACACCTAGAGAGAGTGGCCGACTGGCCATGCAGGGCTGTCTGTGTGTTAGAGTGAGCGTTTGCCTGCAAGTGCTGTAACATCATCACAAGTTAGACTTTCGATGCAAGCTTTGATACTACGCTCACAAAGGCCACTGTGTCAAAATAGTGTATTAACCTACTTGAACGCCTGAAAGAAAGAGGGTAATTCATGCATGGCCTCACAATATCAGGTCAGACAGTTACCTCTATGTGAGTAGGCTACTTCAAACACGACAAAACTTATGACTTTAGAGTAATGGCAACGTCAGACTTTAGTATGCTTCTGTCCTCGAAAGAGAAATCACTCTAGATCTGTTCATCTTAGCTTGTGTGCCATACGATGCGACAATTAGATTATTCGTTTATTCGCATATACAGCACTCAATATACATACAGTCCTTACTCTGATTACATTTCTTTGATTCCTGTAGGTCACCTGACTATTACTTTTCCTGGTTCTGTTTTAGATAACCTTATAACCCTACAAGACTAGCGGGAAAAATGCCAGCTTCTCCAGTGACATCCAACAAGTGTAGTGTCACAAACGATAGATAACAGCAACAACATTGATCTGATTGTTTAGTTTAATTGCAGTGATCACCTTTGAACGTCTGATGGGACGTCTTTGGCAAACCACTAGCTGGTCAAGTTACCCAACTAGCAAACAGTTAGCTTAACGTCGTAGTAAATTGTTCAGCGCCTTACTGGTCAAGTGGTCAATTAATATTTAACATAAACTATACCCAAACCAGCTCCACATCTAGTAGCTTTAACACTTTATCTAGTTTATTAATAGGTAGTTGCACGTAGTAAACAGACTCTCATTAGCTGACGAGCTTGCTAACTGCATAGCACAACTTACCTGGATAATAACATGACAGCGCTTGCTAGCAGGCTAACATGACAAAAAAACCATCAACCTTATATTTTACTAGCCTACTTACCTCAACAGCTTTAATCTCCACAGACAGCCTTGCAAACTGTCGATGACAGGTCTTTCCTTGCCGTATCTCACTCTAACTAAACCAGTTTGTCTGGTTAAATGCAGGTGACACGAGTTAACTATCCGTGTCCACGTAGCTAGGCTAGCTCACTCGCTGGCTAACGTCGACATTAGCCAGCAGCTACTTTCTGTTATCAACCTTGTCTAGTGATGGCTGCTATCGAGGCTTGTGTGCCTGTCAGTTATCTGAACAAAGTCTAGCTGACAGTACGCCTTGTTAGGACTCTGAGCAGTCGCTCTCCCACTATCCATTTAGAAGTGACACAAGCTTTTACGGTATGTTCTCGGGGATACCAAAATAATCAGTGTCAAAACGGCAGGAGGAGGAAGGCCATCTTGTTGACAAGCAGCTGCATAAGGCCCACAGCCAATAGCAATGCAGAGTCGGTGGTGTGCCCATATATGGCGTCTGCTCAGCTCCCTCCCTCTGCTGCCGCCTGCTCCCCCCACAGTCACTACACTGGACCACACTGTAAAATCGCAACATCAAAAGGTCACTGTGTCAAAGACAGCTGTGAAAATCTATGTACACCTATAAGGAACATTTCCCCTGATAGTAAACTAATAATAATCTATTCACATTTTGCCCACTGGGTATTACTACTCTGCGTCTTCACAGACTTTATATTTATGTCCCAGCATTTCTTCATCAGAAATATTTCACAATGCATATTGTCTGCATTTCTGGCCAGGCTGTAAACATTTCCTCATAATTGCATCATGTACTCTCTTTTTTTCTTTCTTTCACCGTGCAAGTTGCCCTCTAGTTATTTGGAGCATTTTAATATATCTTGCTCTGTTCTACTGTTGATATTGACAATATTGTGCCAGTGTTGTACACTTGTTTCAATACCATATCAAATATTCCACATGCTATTTCTGTTTGCTGCAATGGCCCAGTTTGCCAACAGGGATCATTAAAGTTTCATCTTATCTCCCCAAACCTGTAGGTTTAGAAATGAAGCACGCAAGATTTTTTTTTTTTTTTTTTTGCATCATCTGTTATTCACGAGTGTCTTTACAGTACACGTAGCTATTGTACTCATCAAAATTGTTCTTATGATAGGTAGTGGTGGAGAAATACAGCACGTGTGTCGTAGTGGTCAGTATGTTTTGCCCAAGTTTGCATTTGAGATAACCTGGAGAGAGGCAAAAAATTAGAGCAGCACCATCTCAGTCCAGCAGAGGGCCAGACACTACTACACTGTGTGTACATGTGCCTGCATCCATCTGTCAACAAATATTTCTCTCGGGTAGTGTCACCATCAATTTCAATTTTTTTAACACAATCAAATATAGGAGTACTTATTCTATAGTGTTAGTCTATAGTACTGATAGAGATGATCATGCGGATCCTCAGCAAAACAGATTCACAATAGTAATGGAGTTCAGGGGTCAGTGATGCCATGGTGAAGAAAATATGGCTAAACTACGACTATATGAAAAAAGTCTGTTGCGTTTTCATAAATAAATTTGGCTTAGTGTTTATGCTACTTTGGATTAATCAAAAAACTTCCATCCTGTAACACCCAACATAAGTCTGCACGTCAGCCCACAAATTCAGTATTATGATTCTCAGTTTTCAGTGGAATCATATTGTAAGGTGATATCGTGCTATTGTTACGGGAATTTCTGTTTTCTGTCCCAATTAATTATTCTAAGCAAGTTTTGATGCAGCCTAGTTATGAGTTTTTACATTGTTAATTTGATATCAAATAACTGACTATTCTTCCAAGGTGGGCTAGGATTTGGCGAGTATTATTGTCTGTTTTTCACAGTGCATCACTGGCAACAGCTGCAGTTACTTTATTATCTGTCAGTGATTTTTTTTTTTTAATGGTAATAATTTCTGAAATTCTGTAATTAAGTATTTTGTAGGGTACCAGCAGGTTACATGTTACTTTTGCATAGCATTCTGATTGGGATCTGCAGCCCCATCACTTAGTGTCCTCTAAACTATTCATAATTTAAGTTAAGAAATCATACATTGTATTGTGAGACACACAAATGTAGCTTTAAACTGCAAAGTATCAAAACCTAATCCCTGTAATGCTTTCCAGGTAGACCTCTATGTCAGCCTTTTGGATTGATTTCACATGACGCCTGAAAACTTGCTCAATAGGCCTATAATCACAGCTGGGAGGCTACATTGTAAAATACATATTGGCCAACATGCTTTTTATGGTGCAGTAAAGTCTGCATCTATTATCAGTGGGTGGACGGAACGAATCACGTTGACTACTGAACACAAATTTCGAAAATCCTGAATTAAAGCTGAAATGTGTAACTGCACATTAGTAAACACTACTGTACGTTACGTGTCTTGTTTGGTAACTGTACCTTGCTACACGTGCATGTAGGCAACTTCAAAAACGGCAACACCCCCTTACTTCTCATTGGACGTTGTTTCATTAAAGTCCCGCCTTATGTTGACTGTAATTGGTCCAACAGTCCTGCTTTAGACGTCCATCATCTAGTGTTCTGCACTACTATTGGTTTAATGAATACGCCCCTTCCGCCCTTCACATCTGGGTCCCGCCTACTTATTAAAAGTCGGACTGTGATTGGTGCGCGGTCAAGTCAGTCAAATTTGAACTTCCGGGTGTGGAATCGTTGCAAAACAGAAGTGGAGGAGGACAGTCACCGAGAAAACCCTGGATAACGCCGCTACAGGAAAAGTGAGTCACTTAATATATTAACAGCAGAGTTTTTCCTTCAGTAACGTATTTTTATGTAGGAGACAAACATTGTGTGTAAGTGTTTGGATGTAGCTAGCATTATTTCAAGCCTCAGGTTGAAGCTGCTGACGTTATACAACATGGTTAACGCTTACCATGATACAGGAGCTAGCCGAAGAGCTAGTTAACGTTGCACAGACTATGTAATATAATTGTTGCTATCTTTAAATGTGTTATAATTTTGAATTTACCAGACTGCCAGTGAAATATCGCACCGTTATTGTAGGCCACACGTGTTCATGACAGTCTAGCTGACACATGGTCAGACAATCACACCCAAGGTTAAACCATCTAACAGTGGGAAGAACATACCAATATGTACATATGTGCCCCAACAATCTTTACACTGATCTGTCACTTTACAAATATCTTCATAGATGTGTTAAGCATGTGTATATTTAGGTAAAGATGTGTGGTGGGTGTGTCTGGTACTCGGTGTACTTTTAACTCTTTCTTTATTGTCACTCATACCATTTGACACCATGTGACTTGGCTCCCTCCTCTCTCTCCCTCTCTGTTTGAAGAGATGATATCAGAAGTCCTGCAGGTGCTGCGTGGGGCAGGTAAAGTGGGGTCTGCCCTGGTCACCACCCAGGGAGAACAGCTCCGGTTAATGGCCTGCAACTCCTCCATGGCAGCAGGGGTCAAAGCTGCTCAGGATGTGGTGGAAGGACTGGTGGGCACCTTTATGGGCGGCAGCAGTGGGGTAAGGATCTTGACTCCGTCCCTTTGGGCTCTGGGAACTTGGTGTTATGGAATAATGGGTAGATTATTTGACAATAAAAAATAGCTAAAATAAATGCAGCCCAAGTCGTATGTTCATATAGTCTAATTTTTGTTTTTATTTTATGGCTAAATTACATGTCCAACTCTGCTGTGTTTGTAGCAACAGTCCGTAAAGGAGGATGTGTTTCCGGATGCGGAGGGTTGGGACAATATGGACCCTGAGGAAGTAGCCAAATGGTCCGTGGGCTCTGAGTTCCCCCCTGATGCTTCGGAGCACAGCCAGACAGAATTTGGAGGTATGGTCAATACAAGCTTATCAACATGTATTTGAAGTGACGTACACTGTTTTCTGTATATGAATATTTTCAGTCTACACGTCCTTTTTTTTCAATTATTGCAAGGATTGTTTTGAAAATGTAATTACATTTTATCTCAAATTCATCTTTAACAAATAGTTATTTGAAGACAAATCATAAAGAACAGAATATGCACTTTTTAGAAATCATACTCCAGCCTTTAGACGTTCTTAGGTCTTTGCAAAGAAGAAGAATAACATAAGTTGGAGGACATTTATACATCTCGAATGTATCCGTATTATGTTTCCTAATAATAAGGATACATACCTTTTCTTACTAACATTTTTTCAGTATTTTGCCTTTGAATATTCAATTGATTGAAAACTGTAGAGTTCTTTTGTATGTTCACAGACAATGCATTTGTTGCTCACAGAATGACAATAAAATCTGTCTAAGAGTGTAAAAACCCTCTAGTTTCAAGTTTTTTGTAATGTTGAATTTTTTTCTACTATGCTTCAACAGGTTAGACACAGACCAAATTATATGACTTCAAAATAGTAGCATTATGGTTCTCTCATACTCACTCAATGTATTCAATACAACATTGTCCTCTCCTCTCTCTACCATAGGAGTACCTCCTCCCTCAGGAGCAGCTCCTGCAGGGGCAGGCTGGCCAGGACAGAGTGCTCGCTTCCTCCACACCACCCACAGCTTCCACCGGCACTACTACCAGACCAGGTCTGTCCATGACACGGTGGTTGCCAGACTCACACCAGAGGACATCAAGAAAGCCAGGGAGGCCAAGCAGGCACTGGTCAAACCTGTCAGACAGAAGGTTTGTTAAAGGACACGAAAGGGGGGGCAATATGTGTCATTGCAGATTATTATTTTGTTGTATATTTTATTGGTTTCTAATCTTTATTCATTTCATTTGTGCATCAGGCTAGTACATACAGACACATCCTGTAAAGAGGAGATGGTCATATGGCTACACATTCATACATTTTGTCTTTTCATGCGAGTGATTGTTCAGATAGAGAAAGATGCTGACTTGGGTAAAAGCAATATGCATAAATAACGGTTTAGAAAATGATGCTTTAAATGGAGAAGTCTTCATACAAATTTAGAAACAAATATTTGTCATAGACTCTCACCAATTAAATTAATTTAAAAATATGTCATCAAGGTCAAATAATGGGGGTTTTCACCAAGTTTAGTAAATGTACAGCAGTTATATATTCATAGTAGTATCCAGGAGTAGACGAACCACAAGCAGTTGCTATGACAATATTTTGAGTTGACCCATGTTATGTAATGTGTGTCATTTACAGTATGTTTGCCTTTGTGATCTAATTCAAGGTCACTGTCTGAAGAGTTTTGCCCTTTACTTTAAGTCAAGAGTTAAGAAACAAAAATCAAAAAAGGCTTAAGGAATGGTTTCAATTAAATGTATTAATTGTTTTTATTATCTGGTTTGTCTTCCCTCAGCTGAGCGACCGTGCCAGAGAGAGGAAGGTGCCCGCCACAAGAATCAGCAGGCTGGTTAATTTTGGGGGTAAGAAGAGCATACTTTTTATGTTTGTGGTCAAACCCATTGTTCATACAATCTCAAGAGAGTCCTTCTCTTTGTCGTCCAGGTTGTCACATGGCTCTAAGTACAGCTGGAGACATAAAAACATTCAATAAAAATGTGAAATACAACGGTTGACAGAGCTTAGAGAGCAGTAATTACACACATAAAGTGTAGCTATAATACCAAATGTTCAGACTTCCCTAGTCAGTCATCAATGGACCAATCTACAAGACAATGTTTTGCCCTTATTATACGAACACTGACAGCACACTGTGGAGTTTCCACACCTGCTGTCAAATTTAAATAAAAGGTATGAACACCTTTGTAGTCTGCATTGATGTATTTATAGATGCATATATATATAGTGCATGCATATCTTTACTGGGGCTGCAACTCTTAGTCTAGAAAATGTTGAAAAATTGTGAAAAATTTGGATCAGTGCTTCCAAAAGCCAAAGGTGATGTTGTTAAATGTCTTGTTTTGTCCATAACCAAAACATTTTCTGTTCACTGTCATAGAAGAATAAAGAAACCAGAAAATATTCACATTTAAGAAGGTGGAATTAGAGAATGTTTTCAAAATTGGTCACTAATTTAAGGGTTGATAACTAATCCATTAATCCTTGCAGCTCTAATCACAATTGTTGTTTAAGGGCCTTCTGTGTTTACAAAGAACAGTGAAGGCTTTTACATTTTCTCAACAGCAATGATAACTTGTTTTAATTACAGGTCTTCTCAAGTGTCTGATTTGAAAAAATGTTTTACAAAAGATACCAGACATGAAATATAATTTCACTACTAAACTAGCAGCAGTAGCAGCTGCATCATATTAGCGCTTCCCTCAAGCATCTGTTAAGTGGCCCTAAATTTCAAATCTCTCCGCTGCAGGACTGGCAGTAGGACTCGGGATTGGTGCCATTGCAGAAGTGGCAAAACAGTCACTTGGAGGCAAACACAAAGGAGGTATACATGTCTTCGTCCCACTTCTCCTCCCCTGTCCTCTGCTGTTCTCTCCCTCTATCCTTCCTTGTAAATGAGCTTTTGGTCCACTGCACGCTTGGCAGATCCAGCAGACCGACGGACAGCTGGTCCGCCCTGGAGAAGTTTCTCATGTGTCAGTACCTGCCAGGCACTGGATAGGCATTAAATCAAACCTGTTAACAAGAACTTATACAGAGGCTTTAATATGTGTTAAATGAGCGGTGTTTAATGATGTCCTACTGTCAGTTCTTACACACTGTTCTCAACAATTGGCTTGTAAGGGCTGGAGCTTAATGACCGTGCAGCAGTGTGAAGATAACTGCTTAGACAAATTACTCTTGCTATTGTTCCTCTAATACTATGTGCTCTAAATCACTGCTAATAATCCTATTCTGTGTTTGTGTGCCTTGTAGACATGAATTCCCTGTTAGACTCTCCTCTCCTGTCAGAGGCCAATGCTGAGAGAATTGTCAGCACACTGTGCAAGGTCCGTGGGGCCGCACTCAAGATAGGACAGATGCTCAGCATTCAAGGTACACACTGTAACAACGGCATCACTGCTAAATGGTGTTCAGATGTCCTCACTTTATCCACACATCAGAGGCTTTCTAGGCATTTTTTCCCTGACAACTACCCATTTCTTCAGACAATGCCTTCATCAACCCCCAGCTGCAGAAGATCTTTGAGAGGGTCCGGCAGAGCGCAGACTTCATGCCTGCTTGGCAGATGAATGTAAGCATGAACTGACCCTCCCGTCCCCACACAAAAATGCAAATCCTCCCATTTATTTTGAGTTTGGGAAGTGCGTTTAGGCTGCAGCGGTTGACGAAAAACAACGAAGTGACACTTTGTCCAAAAGACAACAGAATCAACTTTTAAAGAAACACAACCTGATGTCACACTGAGGTGGCCAATCACATAATCCTTCAATCAATTAAACCACTGACAGAAAATGTATAAAATGACACTACTAATATAGCGCACTACTATGATAGCTGATGAACGTTTTTCCTTTTTTCTTGTTGAAATGGCACATTTGCGTCAGGAAGAAACACATACTGTCATATAGGGCTGCAACTAACAAGTTTAGTTGCTGTCATATACGTGAAGAACAGACACATGCACGAAGATTTAGTGGGCCCCCACATTTCTCTGAGTTTCTAATATGTACCTTGTCACCTCAAAGAACAACGTGCTGCCAGGAGACTACACCAGCAGGGGAGGAGATATACTTTGCAGACTCGTTGTGGATTAAGAAAGCCTCTCTGGAAGAGTTCTTTCTCCCAAGCTGGAAGCCAGAAACTCTACACTAGCCAAGTGGCATTTATAGACAAAATGATACTCCCCCAGCTGTGTCAATGCTGCACAACCCTGCAGTAATTGCCGCAATGCCTCATTTGGTGTGAATACACCCTTAGTCCTTGTGTGGACTAGCATTAGTATAAGATTGTCATATAATATGTATCTATAATGTCAAAAACCTCAAAGGAAAAGTGAGGCAGTTTCTGATGAGATTGCACAAAAGATAGTTTGACCAATTTTGTTTTCAATTGTCTGCAAGTTCTTCGGTGCAGCTTGATGTAAGTAGATTATAAAGGTTGGATACATGTTTTTTGTTTGGCTCTGATTCTGTAGAAAGTTCTAGAGGAGGAGCTGGGGCCCGGCTGGAGAGAGAAGCTATCATCCTTTGAAGACAAACCATTTGCTGCGGCATCCATCGGCCAAGTGCATCATGCGGTGTTAAAAGACGGCAGAGAAATCGCCATGAAGATCCAGGTATTCACACACACTCTTTTTCTGCCTTCCTTACAACCTCTGTCTTAATCTGTCTGGATTGATTTCATCTATTGCTCTCACATTCCTTGCAGTACCCTGGAGTGGCAGAGAGCATCCACAGTGACATAAACAACCTGATGTCAGTTCTGAAAATGAGTGTGGTCCTGCCAGAAGGTAACAACCACATTAATATTAAGTGTTTGTTTGTCCCCTCAAGACTTTGTTCAGTGAATAACTGCTTATACATATGGTAATATTAAAATGCAGCTCTGTTTTGAAGTCAACAGTGTATATTTACATATGAAAGGCTCTGGGAGTTTTCATAATCCATTGTTGCAGTTTGAAGAGTGCATTCATTACTCAAAGCCAAACATTATGTTAAATGATCTAATTCATATTTATCAGCAGAAATGTGCTGAAAACGTTTTTTTTCTATTTAGTAGCTTTATGATGCAGAATTGAAGCGCGTGAGTCACAACAAATATTGTTCCACTGTTTGAGTCACTTAAATTCTGCAGGTTTGGCAGTAACACCACATTGAGGGTAACAAATATCAGATGCTTATCCTTCACGACTTTCCCCCGTCATTTAGTTGGAAGCTGACTACAGATGCACCCCCAGTAATTTGTTTCTGTTGTTCTCTTTCATTCCAGCATTTTCAGTATTACAGTTTAGACCATGGGGTGGTGCTATAGTGTCAGGTCAGAACTAGGTGACACATTTGTCACAGAGTAACAATGAGGACATCTGAATAATTTATTAAGATGCTGCTTTCTACATGCCAATCCTAGTCATTCGAAGTCAGGCAAAAACACTCAACTGTTTTATTTGTTTTTTAAAGATGTTCTGCAGTCCCTCAGACAGCATAACACTGAAACCGCACTGATATGTTTAAAGATGCTGGCCTCTGTATGTTTTCTTTAGATTTCTTTTCTTTCTTTTCCCACAGGCCTGTTTGCAGACAGCAGCCTAGAGGTCCTTCAGAGGGAACTGGCATGGGAGTGTGACTACAAGAGGGAAGCAGAGTGTGCCAAGAAGTTCAGGTAGGTTTATGTGGCGTGTTCAACCATAAAGCCTGCTACACTGAAGCCCTCTAGTGAGCCGTTGTGCATCATTTAACCACACAGAATAGAAACCACACAAGGTTTGCCGTGAAGTTTCAGGATGGTCACTCAAAAGTAGCCGACTATTCACTCAGTGTTTGCTACTGCTACAAAACTGCATATATATTGGTCAGAGACTGGATACAGCTTTCCTCTTTTATTCTCTATTCCCTTAATATGTTGGGTCCTAATAGAAATGTAGTATTACACATTTTTTGGGTATTTTTTCATTTACAAGGTATTCTACTCCTACCACTATCACTACTAACAATATTATTATTTAGGAGTATTCATATTGCTTTATTGTAATAACAATTTTGGAGATGGGCTGCATTTCATAGAAGTACATTTTGTTTACTCAAATACAGACACATTATGCCTTATTGGGACTTAACATAATACATTAGGTTAAGTCACAGTATTAAGTCATTGGTGACTTTCTTTATGTGCATGTGTTCTAACTGGTTTCACATATGTCATGAGTTGATTATCTTTTATTATTTTCTTTTTTTAATTATTTGTATCTGGCCTCCAGGTCCCTGTTGGAGGGAAATGAGCTTTTCCAAGTACCAGAGGTGATCGATGAGCTGTCAGGCCGCAGGGTGCTGGCCATGGAGCTAGTACAGGGAGTCCCACTGGACCGCTGTGTAGACCTGGACCAGGAGACCAGGAACGAGGTATGAGTTGACTCAAAAGGCACATGGATCCCATTTATTATGGAATTTTGTCAATGCTATTGAAATGTTAATGTGCAGTGGAGACGGGGAGAGTCAGGTAATTCTTTGGCATTTTGGAGATGTTACAGAAAATTTAACGGATTATTTTTGCACAGTTATTGCCGAATATCATATGCTTTCATTCTGTTATGTCAATTTTATCTATATCATTGCTACATCACATTAGGAGACTTAAAATGTCAAACCAGTACCAAGTAATTAAAGTGTTGGAATCTATCAGTTTTTGAAGTGAAAGAGAAAAAGGCCATGGAATCTCACGTAAGGGCTCGGTGGACATCATGTAGCTGAGAGATGTCGCCCATCACAGTCTGGACCTCTAATTGCAGAACCCATTAGAGCCGAAACCTGTGACAAGTAGAAGAGCAAATTGGTTAGCTCTCTTCCTCGACTCTGGGCTTTTGTTAAAAATCAGTCTATTGTATATCTGTAGTCCAGCCCTTGTTGGTAACAGGAAGCATAATGTAGATCACTTTTATTTGTAAAATATGCGACGTATGCTGCAATGTGACAAGTGCAGGGCTGAGCTGACTCATTAACATCCCATAGACACAAGTTGCTTGATGGCAAATTATTCAGCAGGACCTCAAAACACAGTGTGAAAAGAACAGCAGCAGCGAAAATTAGACTGTGTGTCAGTGTAAAAATATGCATTTAACAGTTGAGACTTGTGAGCCACATAATAGAATAAGAAAATATCACATTGGTAAGAACAGCATGACAGTAAACACAAACATCTCCTCTCCTCCCGTCTCCAGATCTCTTACAACATCCTCCAGTTGTGTCTCAGGGAGCTGTTTGAGTTCAGGTTCATGCAGACTGATCCAAACTGGTCCAACTTCTTCTACAACTCAGACACCAACAAGGTGAGGGCAGTCTGGTAGTGAAGTTGTAAATTAATTGAACCCAGAAAAGGATGTCATGGTGATCAAGTAGTGAATTCTGCCAAAGAATCCCATCATATGCAGCAGATGCATAACAGTCTCATCTTGTCTGTAGGTTGTTCTGTTGGACTTCGGAGCGTGCAGAAGCTACCCAGAGTCATTCACAGATGACTACATACAGGTATGATGCATCTAAAATTATAAGACACCCACCAATGAGCAACACAACATGATTTATGCAACAAGGTTTCTGTGAATAATTAAGCACCTAGGCCTTTGGCAAAATTTTGCAACAGCGTAGGAAAAACGATTATACACTATCAGATGCATGTGGGCACATTCATGTACTTGCAGCTACTTCAGTCTACTGGAGCCTTAAAGTGGAGTTAAACATGATTACAACATCCATATCATCATTATCTGTGTGTATGTTCTTGTGTGTGTGTTTGTTCAGGTTGTGCATGCAGCTTCTGTGGGTGATCGAGCCACTGTTCTTTCCAAATCGAAGGACCTGAAATTCCTGACAGGCTTTGAGGCCAAGGTAAGATATTTCAGTCTCTGCTGCTGCACTCATTTATTTTTGATATGATTTATCCTCCTCTGTCTCTTCTGTCTTCTCCATTTATTTGTTTCTCTTCCTTCCTCATTCTCACTCCATGTGCTCTTATTTGGTTCCCCATTCCCCACTCATAGTGCATGTTCCATCTTCTCTTAACACATTTCTTTTTTATTTGACATATATCATGAAAATCTGTGCTTGCCAAGGATGTGGCTTCACCTGTTGCGACAAACCTATTGTGCTGACCCAGACTTCGACTTAAAAAAACGTAATGTCCTCTGAGAGGCAATTTGTGATACAGCACAAACAAACAGACACATTAAAAAGACAACAGACAGACAAAAACAACAACAGCCTCATCTGTAGATCATCTGTAGCAGCCATCATTGATGTAGTCACAGTCCAGGCAGACATTTAAAGTGCAGTGTATAATACTCGTACCAGATATTTTCACTAGACTCCTATAGAGTCTGCGGTTATCAATAATATGTGACCACAATTGGTTATAATTACATAATTATAATTAGACTGTTACCTACAAATACCTCTGTATTCTAAGAATTGCAAGATAACACACTGAAGAAGGGCAACTTGCCCAAAAGGTTTGGGTGACAAAATTGTCGAATGGGAGTGCTGTCCTTGTCTTAATTGTCCAAATATTATATGAAATCTGACTGGATAGAGGTAACATAGGGAGAAACCCACTGATTTATTCTGAGTTGGAAATATAAAAATCTGTACATAGACTGTGTGTCTACATAACCAACATCTCCAGTAAACATTTCCTCCGGCTGCCTCAGAATGTACACTCTCAAAAATGCAGCTTAAAGTCAATGTGTGTGTGTTCTAATTTCCAGCTTCAATATATCGAAGGCTTAGTTCAGCTGATTATCATGCACACAGGCAGCCATTGTAACGCCTCTCCATGCTCCCCACCAGGCCTTCGCAGACGCCCACGTGGAGGCGGTGATGATCCTCGGCGAAGCCTTTGCATCTGCAGAGCCCTTCGACTTTGGCACCCAGAGCACCACCCAGCGCATCCAGAGCCTCATCCCCGTCATGCTCCGCCACCGCCTCACCCCTCCACCAGAGGAGACGTACTCCCTTCACCGCAAGATGGCCGGCTCTTTCCTCATCTGCTCCAAACTGAATGCACGCATACAGTGCAAGGACATGTTCCTAGATGTGTACAACAGCTACAACCAGAGGAGGCAGGTGGAGCAAGCAGCACAGGCAGCTGCTTAGACGCTCAGGGACAATGTCACTGCTGCTTTATCAGAGGAAAGGGACAGAACAGATGGAGTGCAGAGGCTGGATCAGACTTACCTCAGACTTTATACCATGTCAATATATAAGAGACCATGCCCACATGCTCAAATGAGAAGCATGCTTGACTTTCTATGCCTTGGAGTTTCCTTTCAGTGGTACAGTTTGACATGACTATGAGAGTATCATGATTGTGATGTGTATAATGATGATTCAACGTTGAGGCCTGGCTAAACTCTCAGACTCATGTGCAGACAAACATAAATACTTAATTATTAACTATGACATGACATTTGATCATCAAGGGTTTCACATTACAAAACAATGACATCAAACTCATGCATCTTTGCTGCTGGAAACTGAAATGGTCATAGTGGAGAGGAAGAAACGGTCCAGAGCCTGGCTTCATTTCGCAAAGAAAGATGACACCAGTGCTAGTTGTAATTTCCATAAAGTGATCATTTCAAGTCAGGATGGAGGCTCCAGCTGCCAGCTGAAACATCTGTCTACTCAACATGTGTTTAAACTCCAAAAATGACATTGATTTTTACACTTTATCCATGAGTGCCAGTGCTTCCCAGCTGAGCAGCACGTCGGTTAAGGAGGATGGATATCCTGTGTTATAAGAACATTCAGACTCAGAGATAATAAAACAGTTGTGTTAATACTGTAAACCTGTGTAGGCCTACTTTATTCTACTCAATAATGGGAATAAGCAGAATCCACAACGGCATCAGGATCTATAAAATCTTATCAATTCCCATCCCTATTGTTTAAACTTATGAGTTAATTGAAAAGAGGATTATTTAATTCATTTTGAGTGTTGGTGTGTGTGTGTGTGTTTGACCATATTGGCCCAATGGTTGCATCTCTCTGTCACAGCAAACACACTACCATACGTCCACCATATTTCCAAAAGAATGGTTGTCTTCTGTCCTGTTCTGTTCTGTTAGAAGGTCTTCGTGTGCTGCCTGAGGAGCTGGAGAATAAAGCTTTCTCCTAAATGTGATGACTGGCAGGCTAGATGAGCAGATTATGAGAGGAGTTAGTGCAGACGCTTTATTGAATCCAATTGTGTGATGGCCTTGCATTACAAAGTATATTTGACATAAAACTCCATAATGTGAAATACTTGCCTACTACTCCTTTTTTCTTTATGACAGAGATGTGTACTATAAGTGTGCTGTTTTTTATGAAATAAAATATGTGTATCACAAATTGAGCTTTACTGGCAAGTGTCAAGCAGAGGCCATAAGCCAAGGACTTGGTTCACTCTGTATTGATCTTTCCATTTCAGTTATAGTCCTCTTTGGGAATTGTCATTGACTGGAGGCCATGTTTGATCTCATTCTCCACCTACACAGTTCTTGTATTGACCGTTAAGCATCTTCATACAATATTTTTGGCTCACAAAATGTAAGACTCAAGCTAATGGTGGCATTGATGGGTCTATTTTTTCAGGAACTATTTTTGTTTCATGGCAGTGATGCCACTTTGTCTTAAATCAAGCCATTACAGCACTGCGGGACTGTTTGCGAACTCAGTGTCACTGTTGACACCACAGGAGCCGGGATGTGAGGCTTTCACTGACATCGTAAAAAACCTGATGGAAAAAGATGCAGCCTTTTATTGTATCTTCCATTAGCACTTGCTGTTAGTGTCCTTCCATTGAGCTTTGTTACATCCTGTACATTACAGCTGCTGAGCTGCTCCTACAGCGAGGCCACCTCTGATACACTCCATCAAAATCACAGTTTGCTTTTCCGAGTTTGGGAATGGGCCACAGCTAATAACCGCAGCACATGTTGAGAGAAGAAAAAGCACATTCTTCTCTTTTTAGTTTCACGTAACGGAAAGTTGGAGCTTTTCTCTGCGTGTAAGACGCAGCTGGCTTCGGTTTATTGTAGAAGAATTGGCTCTTTTCGGTCCCAGACTCAGCCTTTTGTATTAGCACTAACACGGGACTGGTGAGGGGTTATTTCTACCAGGAGAGATGAGACATGATAAGAATATGTTAACGTTATGTTTGTGCAGTGAAACATCTATGGTTTTAATGGTTGTTGGTGTTGCTGAGTGAAAGATAATATAATGTTGTTGGAGTTAAGGCATACTAGGGACCACAGTGTGAACATTAAGGGACAGTTTCTCTGCCCAGTAGGCTTTTACTGTTTATCTTACACAGGCTGGAAAGCCTTAATTATACTGGAGCTTCACTGTTTTCTGTCTTCAACTGTTAGAATTCCCTGAGGATGTTTACTGGCAATTGTAACCTTATGTTTGTGTGTATTTTTAAGCTCATTTGGTATCACTTTGACATTTAGAGCAGGGCTGTACCAACCATTGTGGAGATTGAAGTCATGGCCTTTAAGGTTTTGAGGGGAATTCGGCAGGAATCTGAGAGTAGTTTACATTCTGCAGTTTTAGAGCCAATGTCATTAAAGATCCCCTCCAGACATTATTTGAGACGTATAAAAACGCCCCAAAGTATCCTGCTTGTATGTCCAGGTGTTAAACTGAGATAACAGGTGAGAACAGGAACGATTTCCCCCTTCAGCAGATAATGTGAAGACAGCCTTCGAATGTCAAACTCTGCACATGCATCATTCTGGACAGCTCACACATCACAGTGAAGAAACAAAAAGACATTTTTTTAAGTTGAGTATTTTAAGGGCAACAAAAAGTTTGAAATGTATTCAGCATTTCCCTATACCTGAATGTTTTTAATTTTTGACAGCCTTCAGAGGGATTTGAAACAAAATCTCAATTTTCTTTTTTTAAACTTATTTATACTCATACATTCAATTATTCAAGTGTTGGACCTCAATGAGTTTAGCATTAGTGATGTACAATTTGGATTTTTGCCAATATCTGATATAACGATATTTTCCAACTCATTTTGGCCCATTGCTGATACAGATACTGATACATGTACACAGTTTTTCCACCTACTGCTGACAACATCAAGTCTTTCCTGCAGTGGAAAAAAAACATTATTATGCCTGCTCTTAACTTGATGGCCCACTTGCAGACGCAGCCATACAAAGCTTTTCAAAATGTACACACTGACTGGGCAAAGTAAGAAAAACTACTATGCATCATCTTATCAGTCTGTCATATCGGCGGATGCCTATATTCCATTTTTAAAACCTTCTCCTGTGATATTATCGTGCATCCGTACTTGGCTTTACTCCACAGAGTGCATTTAACCTGCACTCAGAAAAATACTTTGCCTTAACAGTGACTTTAAGTATTTTAATTACACATATATTTTCCATTTATTAAGTTTTAAGTTCAATGTAAAGAGTCACTTTTAATGCGAAATGTTTCTATCAACCTGAGTCAATGTGAATAACACTTGAAAAATGTATTAACATTATGTTTATGTAGAAGCAAACACACAAGGTTTATGTATAAGTCTGCATTAATCTTATTTAATCAGACAGTTATTTAATCTATTCACATTGACTCAACATGATAACATTTTTTTTTTACTTTTAATTAAAATACTTAAAGGAGCACTATGTAATTTTGGAGAAGAAATTCAAACTCAGAATTTTAAAATTTACAATATTAATGAGGTAATAATACAGACCCGGAAATATGTATTTTTCCATAACTGAACAAACAAGCTGTTCTCAGAGGAAAGTAAGGTCCCTATAACACTGTTTGAAGCTAGAAAGGTGGCAGGGTCCGCCACATATAAACAAAGTTAAACAGTATTAAAGCGTGTTGTCCTTTAAGGTCAGTTTGTTTATTCAGTTCATTCAGTCATGAAAACAAAGAAAAGGAGTTTGTCTATTTAGTTTGTTTAGGCATAAAAAATAAAACCAGTCACTGAAGATCTTTCTCCTGTGATCTTGTTTGTGTAAAAGTTTCCCTGCTCGTGTAATGGTTTAAAGGCCTGATCTCAAGTTCACAGTGTTGACCTGCAAAGCATCTGCCCTGACAAAGCACCCTTGAGCAAGACACCTGTTCCCTAAACTCCCTGGAGCTTCTCTCCCCCAGCAGAAGGAGAAGTCCCCCCACAGGGATGAGTGGAGTAGCTCATCGCCACAGCAGCTCAGACGCCGCACGGTGGCGCAGTGGAGCGACTGAAACGGAGCCCTGCTGACTTTTTTTTTTCCTTCTCTGGAAAACATCAATGGGGAGAGTGTATTTGCATGTCCGGCCGTCTGTGCCAATGGGCGCACTGGGAAGGCTGGGTTAGCGGGTGGAGCCGGGGGAAGCAGCCCAGTAAGTGCACAGTCAACAACCAAAGCATCCGAGATTACTACAGATACACCAATTTCACCGAAATCTCCCTTGAAACGCTGTTGTGAACCTTTTTTTTTATATATTTTATTTTGTGTGTGTGTGTGTGTGTGTGTATGTGCGTGCGTGCGTATGCGTGTGCAGCAACCAGGTTGATTTGCGGCTCCACATCGCCTCCATACATCGCCCTCACAGCGCGGATGAAGAAGATTTTGTGACATTAACACATTCGCAGCATATTCTTGTGTGTAACGCGTTTTCCTGCCCGGGGTCCTGGATTTACACAGAGGAGGAGCGGGGAGCCGATCATCCGTCGTTCTCTTGGGTGAGTTCACTGGATTCCCGTCCAATCTGGCATCCCTGTTTACTGACACTTCCAGGGTTATTTGGACACCCGGTAATGCCTTTATAATGAATGAATCGGCGATCTGGGAGTGCTCGATTCACTCGTAATGAGGCTGAATACTTGATTGGTGAGTTATCGGGTCATTATAATGTTTGGATACAACTGCAGCGCTTTTTGGATATGGATCTCGCCGGCGGGGCCCATATGTGTGAAATGAATGAAATGTGGCAGCCTTTGATAGCGGTTTACACCCCTGATACATAACGAAAGAGAAATAAGTGGACTACTGTAGTGATGGGCTGTTACACAGAACTACCGGCACACAGTTAGTCTCAGTGCCTTATTGGGATACTCCAATGGAGCCATATGAATTTTAAAAAAGCTGTAACTTCAGGCCTAATGTTGAATTATAGCTCCTTATTATGATGATCATGATGGCCAGTTATTACCAGGAATTTCGGCGATTGCGTCATGATTGGCGTGGGAGTGAGATAATGTGACATCGATTGAGCTGTAATGACTCGCTTTGATTGCTGGGTAATTATTTGTTCTCAGGCTGTTTGTGGGATTTTTTTTTCTTCCTCCAGGACAGCATGGCAACTGAAACACGCGCCCTGAGTTTGAATATGTGCGACCATAATTCTACCTGACTGCAGGATTATCTCAGCCTGCCTCCATTGCAACACGCTGTGCGCCCTAATTGTCTTCTGGGTTTGGTTGCATCATTTTCATCAAACTTCTTCCAGAGCTTAGTCTTTGGGGCTGCAGCTCACTGTGATCTCTCCCACACTTCTTGTTCCCTGACATGAATGGGAGATTCAGAGAACATGAGAGCAAAAAAAAAAAAAAAAAAAAGTATGGCATTCAAATGACTCAGAAATTGCAGTTATAACGCACACACTTGGCACATGCCTTCGTATATAGGCCCCAGTAAATGCATGCGGCTCTTTTGTCTGTGGAGCTCCATCTGTTCCATGACATGGCATTCCTCAGACAGTCAGTCATGCTGTTAGGGGGTGGTCTACCCTGATCCACTGCCAGAGCGAGAGAGAGCGAGTGTGTCACATGGGGTTTATTAAGAGAGTAGGTGCAGGGATCAGGGTGTCCCAGCCCACAAGCCTTAGACCACCTGCACAGACAGCTCCTGGGCTGGGCCGGAGGGCTAGGGTAAACTCAGGAGCAGGCTCAGTGAAGCTCTACGTCTGGCCTGAGGTTAGGCCGGGGGGATGGCACGGTTCAATCTGGAGCGGGAGCTACATTAATGCAAGCTTTGGTTTAGAGCTAGGGCTAAAGGAGGGCCAGGTTTGGTCTTTAAATGGGCTGGAGGTGGCTAGATTTGGTCCAACGTCTGGGTCAAATAGCTGAGAGAAAGGTTAGGTTTTGCATGATGCTCGGGCTAGTAGTCTTGGTTTGGTCTTGGATTGGAGCTGAAGGAAGACAAAAATTTGTTCTCGAGCCGTGACTAGAAGAAGGCTATTGGTCCAGACATAATGATAGAGACGGCAATGTTTGTCCTGGAGCTGGGACTAGACGAAGGCAATGTTTGTTCTAGGGTTATGACTGGAGGAAGGCTAAGTCACGTCCAGAATTTGGGTTAGAGGAGGGCTAGATGTGGTCTGGTTCTGGGTCTAGAAGAAGGCTAGATGTGGTCTGATGTTGGGGCTAAAGAGGCAAGATTTGGTCCAAAGTTTGGGTCAGATAGCCTGAAGAAAGGTTAGGTTTGGCTTAAAGGTCAGCTAGAAGGAATCTAGGTTTGGCCTCGGGTCAGGGCTGAAGGAAGACTAAATTTGGTCTAGAGCTGTGGCGAGAAGAAGGCTATTTGTTGAGAAATAGGACAAGAGGATGGCAAGATTTGGACCAGAACTGGGTCTAGAGGAAGGCTAGATTTGATCTGATGTTGGGGCTAAAAGGGTCTAGATCTGGTCCAAAGTTTGGGTCAGACAGCCTAGAGAAAGATTATGTTTGGCTTAAAGCTACGGCAAGAAGAAATCTTGGTTTGGTCTCAGGACGGGGCTGAAAGGAGACTAAAATTGGTCTACAGCTGTGACTAGAAGTTGGCTTTTGGTCCAGAAATAGGACCACAGGAAGGTTAGATTCGACCTCAAGCTGAGGTGCTAGAATTTCAGAAGTCCAAACCAAGGCACTCCTGGATACAAATCGACCGTGATGTAGCTAATCAGTGTTGCAACTCAGTCGTCACAGCTAGAACATAATTACACCACCCCCGTCACACAGCAGTACACACACATAAATGCATACGCATACACACTATCCATTTCCCCTTAGACCATTTCCCCTCTTCCACTTCTCTGATTGCTGCATTAGGACTTGGCTGTCTTTTGTTGTCCACACACACACACACACACACACACACACACACACACACACACACACACACACACACACACACACATGCACAAACGCAAGGGGGAGGGTGGTTGCAGCTGAGACCACAATACAACGGGGATCAAAGGTCATCCAGCTGGCCAATCAGGGTGCAGTCTGGGTTGGCTGGTGGCGGAGGAGGGCGTTGCCCCCCTTTGTGCTGGTCAGGGTGGGTCTGCTAAACAAGCGGCTCCACTTCCAGCCCCGGCCCTGCCACTGCCGCCGGCAGGCACACTGTGCTTCCTCAGCCTCTGGACACTATTAGACTGCAGGTCAGACTTTTGCCCAGTTTAGAGGAAGTCCTTTATTGATTTATGACTAGATATTTGGCATGTAATCAGCTTCTTCTTGAAAAACTTGAACTCTTGAGCCTTTGTGGAGAAAGGATAGAAGCACAAAAAGTTAGGATTTGAACTATAAACTGACTATTGTGCCGCACATGGGCTGATACAGTTTAGAGGATTCACAGCGTTCCATTGGTACTGTGCTTGCATGTGCTGTGCATTTGAATATGTGTGTGTGTGAGTGCGTTAATGAATGAAAACCTGCTATCAAAACCCTTTAATTGACTACACAATTCTATTTCTGGAGGTGGGATTAATTAAAGAAAAAAAAAACATAACGAGATTTGAAGTACTTAAAAGATGGTGAGGGGAGGGCGGATGAAAGAGTGAAGTGGTGGAAGAGGAAGTGCTTTAGAGACGAGCAGGGTGTTTTGGGACGAGAGAGAAATTAGGAGAGGCAGAGAGAAAGATCGAGGCTGCAGAGTGACAGTATGGAAGAACAAGAGAGAGACGGACCGAACAGAAGGGAGAGCGAAAAGTGGGAATGAGCCAACAGGGACACAACAGGGAAACCATTTGGTCACTGTCTTTAGTCTGTGGCAGACTCTCCTCTCCTTGTTGGATGTGATCATGTCAGTCTGCACAGAACCTGCGACACAGAAGATGTACTTGTCTTCTAACGTTTACTACCATGTCATCCTCCCTCTTACTCTCTCTCCATCACTCTCACACGCACTCTTCCAACTCTGCTGTCTGAGGCCTAAGTGCCTTCAGTATGTGCTGAGTGGAGTTATCTGATTTCTGCAGGCTAGTTAAATGCAACCGCTCCTTTCTCCCATATAGTTCCATTACTGCACACGCTAATGGCATGCCTACAGTGCAAAAAAAAACAGGCCTATTGTTGTGTCTATGTGTCTGTTTGTGTGCGTTGATGGGCTTTTATTGCCGCGCATTATGTTGATCTGGATTGATAAATGATTGGAGCAATGGATTTTGAACGCTTGTCTAGCGGACGCTCATGTGTGAAGGTAGCGGTTTGTGTTTTTCTCTGTGTGTTTGACCATGCGTGTGTGTGTGCGTGTTTCCCTGGCGATCAGCAGTTTATTTCTTTGCTTCAGCGGCGTTTTTTCTCTGCAGATAACAAGGAAAGTGGAAATGGGTCTTTCTCGGCAGCCACAAATCCAAGTAGAGCGCTCATTGCAACTAATAACTGTCACTTTGAGTTGCGAGGGTTGCATTTTTTGTCTCATTGGCCTCGTGATTTATTTTTTGGTGATGACCTACTTCAGCCTGTTTAGCTGTTGAAGCTCAGATGCAACAACTCGATGAGGGACGTGTGTGAAAAAAAAAACTGTAATGCTAAAAAAAAAACACGCCTCTGAAGCATTACATCCCTCCCACAGGGTCTGATTTGATCTGGTCCTTTCCAGGCTTTTAGCAACTGCTTTGCTTTCTGCTTGTCGATTGTTTTCACACAGTTTGTCCCAAATGACGCCTCGAACCGACCATGAATGTCCAATACAGAATGCTTTTAAACCCATACCTCCCTCTGCACTGTGAACACTCTGCTCTCGTGGCTTTGCATGGCTTACAGAGGAGGTTTAACAGTCTCACTGTGACATTCATGGCAGAATGAACCTATTAGCTATCTTGCTGACAGTTAGATGAGAAGATCCATATCACACTCGCATCGAGGGATAAATAGCTTAGCTTAGCATAAAGACTGGAAGCAGGGGGAGACAGCTATCTCTGTCTAAAGGTAAAAAGAAAATCTACATACCAGCACCTGTAAAGCTCACTACTTAACACATTATCTCAACTGTTTAATGTGTACAAAAACTGAAGAGTGAAACTGCTGCCAGTCTTTGTGCTAATGCTACGTTCACATCATATGGGATGGGTTGTAGAGATGGGAGAGATTACCATGTTAACGCTGGGGATAAAAATGTTGTAGTTCCAACAGTAAAATTCCTACCCCATCTCCTCAGGCCTCCCTCCAGGGCCACGCCTTCAAAATGAATGAAAGCGCACTGCCTGACTACGCTGACTGCTCCGTAGCTCGTGCTAGCCAGCTGGGAGATGTGTGTGAGTGGCTAGTTTGCTTCGGTCAACACAGCTCATGAACTTACCTCAGTCCGAAAAGGCTGCCCAGTGCGGGAGTTACTGCTCTTTGCCGTGGCTGTGTGCTTTGTGCTACTGTGTTAGCTGCTGAACAACAGGCTCATGGCCTTTGTACTGTCAGCGCAGTGCATCTTTGTTGTCGCTAACCGTATCCAATTGACACATGTCTCAATCACATGTAAGAAAACACCTGATATTATCATAAACTATTGTTAGTACTCACCGCTGTCAAGCTAGCATGTTAGCAATGGGAACATTTGGCTGCATTCTCTCTCTCTCTGCCATTCTTGTGAGATTAGCTCGCTTAGCTTTAGCAATATAGCCAAGCCTTGTGGAAGATTCTGTTCATGTGCAATGATTTCATTGGCAGATATGCGATGGGGAGGCAGGTAAATAGGTAGACAAGCAGGTAAGTTGTCCAATCATTTCCTTCGATCTGAATGAAATGATTGGACAAGCTTATTAGAGGCCTGCAGCAGCCACAGGCACCAGATTATTTCCTTTTTTTGTCAGAATATTTGATTTATTGATTGCTGTCAACATTTTCTACAAATATGACAAAACTGCTTCTAAAATAACTTTCCAACCCTTATTTTAATTACATTGATCAAAGGTGATGTGAGTCACCCTTATTTGTTTGGTTGTCAGGCATAATACCTGAATGGTAAGTCTGATACAACAGAGCGGTCAGAAACAGCTGAATGTTACTTGGATGTTGACATGAAAACTTTCTACAAGTTTGAAACCTGTAATTATGATGTCTCCAATATGAATGCGGCATAAGCTAAGCTAGGAACCATCTATTCCTTTAAGAAATCAAATATAATATAAAAATTTGACATTATTTGCAGAATTTCTACTTGTAAATTGTGTAGCAGCATTTATTTTAAGCAATATATAAGAAACAAAAAGTAATACAAAAACTGGAAATTCCTTTCAATTACCACATTACCGACAATAAAACATACAACCTGTTGTGTTTACACTTTGGCATGTGATTATGAGCTGTCAGAGGTGGTGAGCTGTTCCTTTAAAGAAGTGTGGCGATCATGAATGTTGCCAGTATGATTCCTCCGACCAGGTAGGAAATTAAGGGTCGGAAATGATTGAGTAAGGCCTGTCCTTCTCTTCACAAACTGTATTAGTGTCCTTGAGCTGAGCCCCATTCCCTGTCTGAAGATTAGCTGTTCTTGACCAAGTTAGATTACATTTAGCTGTGTGAGGGTATGACCGGATTGCAAAGCAGTAAAGGTGCTTTCAACTTTCCGTGCATTAAAAGAAATGATTGCATAATCGGGATTCTCCATTTGATCTATCTGTGGTGGTAAATGAGCCCAGATGGCCTGTCTGCACTATGATACATCTGAGGAACGCTGCCATTCTTAGTTTCTAATCTTGTGTGATTTACAGTAGCTACAGCCCACGTACAATAACTCTCTACTACTCTTCTCTGTTATAACTCCAAGACTGTGCAGGGTGTGTGCAGCTGAGCTTTAGTCTCAGCGTGGAAAAAAACACTATTTAATACGACGCTGGCTTCTTCTCTGCACTATTTCAGAGTGACGCAGAGGGAGAGAGATTGTTAGCGTCAGACAGAACCTAAGTTAAATCTTCCAGAGCACAGAGGGGCCTATTCACTGTGCTATGTGAAGAGTGGAGAGGGAGAGAGAGGCGGAAAGAGGGAGAGAGGTGGCAGTGAGTGAAGTGGGGAGGAGCGGGGTGACTACACTTAAAGTGGTTTTTACGGTTGATGGTTTGCATCTGTGCGCTGTGTGATGTGTAGCTCCACAGGCCTGTCTGAAGCAGAGACAGAGTGAAGGGTGGAGGACAGCTGATGGCAGTCTTCTGCTCATAGAGGACACATATAGGAAACACATATAGTAATCGAGCTCTGCATCGGTGTGTGTGTGCGTTTGTGTTTGTGTGTGTGTGTGTGTATTTGGGTGTGTGTGAGTCAGAAAGAGGGGGGAAAGTCAGTTTGTGTGGGAAAGCAGCCACATGTTACCTCCAGCTGAAAAAAGAATGAGTCACCGGAGAAACGAGTACACGTCTTCAGCTTTGTTTTCGTGCGCATGCATACTGTATGTGTGCACATATACAATGTATGTGTGTGCGCAGTGGTGTGCATGTGACAAAACAAGGCCTGGCAAAAATAAAGGTCATGACTGTGCATCAAAACTGTTCAAAATGCCTCCACATGGTGAAGGAATGACACTGGTGAGGTGGTGTGATGTATCATTGTCAGAACACTCAAATACCAGTGTTAGTGTCGACCTCAAAAATCATATATTGGTTGGGCTGTGAGGTCATTGCTTATGTCAGCTACTGTTTATTGGGAAATAATTGATACCTTGAGCTAACAGTTGGTTAAGACTTAATACCCAAGTTGACTTTACTAATTGTTTCTTGTAAGGCAGCAACTGCTTTGTTTAGCTGTTGTTGTTCAAGAACTACAACTCTTGGTGAAAGGATAAAATGACTCTTACTGGGTAATGAAAAGCATAACAGGAACACAGAGCTCTCCCTGGGTTTTTGTTACAGTGTGTTACTTTCAGCTGGACTCTTTGTTTCGCTACTTTTGGCACTTCTTAGGTGATCTTCGGTCACCGTAGTAAATCAGGCACTTTTATTGCATCCAGAACTTCAATCTGATGTTTCCCCTCCGTGACCTTAATGTGATCATGTTATTTATGTCTCTGTGATGGAGAGCAGAGATAAAATTGGGAAAAAACACAAAACAAGATTTTATCCGGGGAACATACTGACCAAATAAAACTCTATTGCTGGACATCAGTCATTACCTTACCTCTGTCCCATGAAATTTAGTTAGTATAGTAGTTTTTAATTTTTTGGCTTTGCTGACGGCTGATATTACATACTTTGAGAGAATCGAGTCATCACTGATGCCAGAGAAAAACAAGGAATCCTTTGTGTTTTGGTTCACAGACTCCTCCAGATTCCTCTTGTAATTTTTACCGTAATCACAGTAATAAATCCACCTGTACAAAATTAGTGGCCGAGGGAGAGATTACTCTTGTAAGCGGCACGTGTTGTTTTCTGCTAGGACTGGTTTGTGGCTCGCCTCCTGCTACAGTATGCTTGTAAATGTGTAAATGTGCCAGCGAGGCTTTCAGTTTATAAAACATCCTTTCTGTTTACCGGCGCTATGACTCATGGTTGTTATGGCGAGGAGCTCTGACAGCAACGCAGCTGATTAGGAGCATCTGACTCCACATGACTGTACTCCGCTCTCTCTCTCTCTTCTCTCTCTGCCTCCATCAGTCTGTCGCTCCTCGTCTCTGCCTCTCTTTCCTTTCTTGCTGTCTTTTTATTTTCTCACCTTTTTCTGCTCTGTGATGCTCTGCGATTGCTTCTTTGGCCAGGTGTCACTCTGTCTTTCATTTGTCTGTTCGTTCACTCCTCCGTGATTCATTGTGTGTTTTTTCCACGTCTCCTCCTCCTCGTCACGTCTCTCGCTGTAGTTCTGCAGCGCTCAACAACCTTTAATATACCGCATATAGATTTTCTTATCACACCATTGCCCTTCACTACTCCTCTTCTCTGCTCTCAGTCCCATCCTTCTGCCTGTCTTTCTATGGTGGCCAGCTGCACGCCAGATGAGGCCCACTCTCCCAGCTGTTGGCATCGTGATCATGAAGAAAAGAGGACTGAGGTGGAAATCATTTCTCCTGAAACTGAAGGCGTAGTAATCCTCATAATACATGTGAGAAGGAGACAAGGAGGAAAAGGAAGAATACAAAAAAGCACACCAAAATTATTAACCAAATCCTAGTGGAGGGATTTTTTTGTAATATCCTGCCATAAAATAAGAGACTATTAAAACTGATTAGCCATATATGAGAGAAGCCAGTCATTAACACTGTAGTGAGGACCACAGACACACTGTTAATCCCTATGGGAACATTAAAGCGATGACACAGAAGATAAAAATGTCATTAAATAGTGTAAGGTCACTTTTGAGTACCACAGATAGACTTTGCTGTAACTTTAGAGGCTTATTGCACTTATTAGAAACCACATCACAGAGATGCAGAAGAGTATGCAACATCCCAGCAAGACTTTACGACAATGTATTCAGCAAAATCCTCATATTGATTGGTTGGTTTTGTTGTGTTTGAGGTATAGAAGGGAAAGGGAAACAAGGCTACACCCTGAATTGTAAGTAGGAATACAATAGGTGAGGAGGTAGGGGTGTGAAGGAGAGGAAGAGGAGTTTCACTGCTGAGTGAAAACATATCAGCCATTCGTAACCTTTCAGGTGCTTAAAGTGAGAACAATGCTCGGAGAAACCTTTCAACCCACACAGCCGGTGTTCCTCTCTCCCTCAAAGCGATAGCTGGACATTTTTGGGAACAAAGCCTATATGATAAAACTGATACCACTCCTCTGTATGTCCACTAAATATGGGGAACAGCAGCAGTCGATTAGCTTAGCTGGTAGCAGGAGGAAACAGCTAACCTGGCACCCCTAAAGCCTATTAATTCACTATACATAGATATACATACATATTTTGGCCTCTCAGAGTCAAACCATGCTGCGTTGATATGCATCTCCATTCATAGGTTAAAGGTACAGAACATTAAAATTCAATAACATCTTCAACAAGAATGGTAATAAATAACAGTTTTGATATAATAACGTCTACACTGTATGTATTGTTGCAGATATCTACTGAAGATAGCATGCCAGCTAACCCTGGCCCGTCACAGTCCAAAGCTCTTGCACTAGTGGTGTAAACACCAACATCCCCCCATCACTCCGCGGTCCCATCTGGACCACTAGCTGCACGGCTAACTGAGCTAATTACCTAATGGCAGCTATAGTTAGCAGTAGCAGTTACTCTGGTGATATGCCGTCCCCTATTTGTTTGGAGTATGATTTCGACAAGTGGCCAGTTCTTACATATCGCACCTTTTAAATGTGCCAAGTTCTGCTCGACATGAATCATCTCTGGATTCAGGTCAAGCCAAGCAAGCATGTGTATGAAAAAGGGCTACAAGTTGTTCAAAGAGCCAGGCTAGCTGTTCCACCTGCTTCTTTGTACCAAGCTAACGTCAATTGTGTTGTAGTACTCATCTTATATAATGGTCACAACAAATATTAGAAAAAAGACATGCATTTTATACTTCATTACATATAAAATGTAATATTTTTTGGCTGAAAGTAGCCTATAATTAGCACAAGTGTTCGCTCATTTACCCTTAACGTACTTTGAACTTCAACCAGAGAGTGTTTAATTGCTTCAAACTATGTGGAATAAGCCAGTAAATATTGTCTGCCACAAAAATTGTTCTTTTTACAAGAGAATAATGAAATGTAAGACGTAAAAAAAAAAAAAAAAGAAATCTGCAAAATGGGTCCAGGAGAATCCAAATCATCCAAACTGGTTTTCACACGACAGCAGCCACTTGCTGTCTCAGATGGATGAGGCTGGAGGCCAAGAGGAAAGAGGTGAGGAGCCATTGTAGTGCTGGAGAGATGGACAGAGCAGAGGGAGAGATGAAAGGAGGGAAGATGGAGGAGGGAGAGGTGTCTTGTTTCGCCACAGCCACGGTGAAAAAACAAAGAAAACAACCGTGGAGATTGTTGATTCTGTTGGCATTTAGAGTGGATTGTTCCTGTCGTGACTGCTTATATGCTGTGAGGCAAATATTTTGTGAAAAGAGCAATAGAAAGCAACATTTTGATTGATTGTAGGTCTTTACACAAGAACCATATTGGACTGTATACAGCTGTTAGGCAGCGCCTGACCTGCAGACCTCTCCTCCACACTCTGCTCTCTTCCTCCCCTAATTTCTTTTATAACCCTCCCTCTTTTTTTTCCAATTTCCTCTCAGCGCTCCGTTGTTTAAAAGCTCCCTCTGTCTTTTCTCTTCTGGTCTTTATCTCTCTCTGTCCTCTCCCTTTCCTCTCAAAACATCAATTTCTTCATCTAGCTCACTTTCCCCTCTTCTCTCTGTCTGCCTCTCCCGGTCAGGGGAAGTGGCAGTCGCTGCCTGCTGGCTCCCAGAGGAACAGACCTGCCTTTGTCTGTCTGCACTGTAGGAAGATGAGTAGCCCGTCCACCCAGTAAGCCCAGAAAGCCCAGTAGGGATTCAGGGCTTGTCTGCGGCGAGCCAGCCACCCAGAACGCTTGTAAATCAGCCAGCCACTCAAGCCTGGGCCTCTCCGGTCTGTATAGCTAGCTAGCCAGTCTGTCAGGTATTATGTTAGGAACTCGTGGCTACTAGACAGGCTGGATGGGAAAGCATGGTGCAGACGGAGACATAAAGACTGCAGACCCTGGTGAGATGTTTTCCAAGCATAACCAAAATGTGCAGTGACTTTGAATCCTGAACAGATGCCATTCAAAAACTCCCCTTCTTACTTGGAGAAATGACAGAATGTGAAATAATGGCAGCCAGATTTATTACCTCATGCCTTTAACTGAGAGCGACCGGTGGGAACTGGCAGATGTTTAACAAGGCTACGTGACATCATGGCACTCGTATAGTACCTGTTTTTGTGTTCATTTTACATGTCGAATGCAATTAAAATGCATTTGTCATGCATGACTGTTAGCTTCCACGAAGTAGGATTGTATGATGATGCTACTTGATGTGTGATAGAGAAAAACACCTACAGTTCATACACAGATAGGAGGGGCAAAATTATTTTAGTGTTTTTTACTGTGTTTAAAATAAAACACAAGGGCTGTGATGTTGAGTTACTGACATACTGACCTGAAAACAGTAGGCCTATCCTCACTCCACAAGAGGTTCCCTGTTAATGTGCTGAGAAGAGTTGCAGTTGTAGCCTGTAAGCTACAGGAGTTAATCCAATAACAGTTAGACATTTTGGGAAATGCACTTACTCAGGCCTACGTCTCACTTTCATGTCTCTTTTAAATATGATACAGCCAGCAGCTGGTTAGGTTAGCATAGCACAAAGTCTAGAAAATAGCTCGCCTGGCTCTCTCTCCTACACTGTTCTTTATAGATTAAGGTTGCTCTGAGGTTAATGTTATTTGCCTAGTTTCGCTGAGATGATAAGTCAGTAGTGTTTGGCAATGGGACGATTACAAGTGATGCTCCAGATCAACTAAATAAATAAACAAAGAGGTCATGAAACTACGACACCAGCTTATTCTGTGGCATGTGGGCTTATTATCTATCTGTACGAGCTCATATAACCTCCCTCCTCTTATTGGAAATGGTTCCTTTATCTTCACAAACTTCTTCTGCCAACCATATCCAAGCCCATTTTTGGTTTGGAAACCAAACACATCCAGTAGGATTGATTTTATGTTATGTTTAAAAGCTGAAACTACTTTACATCATTACACACACAACATGATCCTCATTGAGATCACTTTCTCAGCTTTGACTACACTCTGAAATTACTCTACAAGCATGATGAAATCCAGAATAAAGCCAAAGTGCTCTCTCTCTCCCTCTCTCTCTCTCTTTTAGTTATGTTTTAATGGATGAGGCTCCAGGCACCTCATGCTTCAACAAGCCTTAACAAGGAGATCAATAGAAAGTATATAGACTGTCCTCCCACAGGCTGTGTCTGCTCTCGCCTCGGATCACAGAGGAATATTGTGGAGATGCCAAGGCGACACGCCGCCAGCGCGGAAATGATTTGATGTAATGGGAACACTATGGTGTGATTAGTGGAGCCTCTCCCTTTATCTCTCACCCTGTAACACCACTTCACCCTCTGTCAAGTCAGTATGCCAGGAGAGGTGAACGGGCATTTGCCATTCTCTTAAAGGTCCCTCCCCCCCTCCCTCGACATCACCCCTTGCCTACCTGTTTTCAAAGGATGGGTGACAGTCGAGTAGTGTGGGTCATGAAAACAGAAGAGTTGGGATGGTAAGCGTTTGTGAGGGGAATAAAAATAAATGTCTGCGGGGCTGAACAGCAGTCTGACTCAGTCACGTCCTGGATCGTCCAGTTCACCAGATGGCTGCTTTACATGTGCAGAGAGAACAGACCAAGACACACCAGACTCTCCGTTCCTGTGTGTGTATGTGTGTTTACATGCTAGCCGTCCTATGTTGCACTCTGTGCGCCACATAGGGAATGTGTTTTTGCTCTTGCTCCGCATTCCTGAGAGCCAGAGGAAAATCTCAACCCCTTTTAACCCCCCTTCTCAGCTGTAGACCAGCTTTGAAGTTTTTTTTCTCATTCTCTTCTCTCACATCTACACACACACACACACACACACACACACACACACACACACACACACACACACGCACTCACACTCTTACACACTCTGCACAGCTTCTTCCCTCACATGGATTTTTGTTTACATCCTGGCAGCCAACTCCCACAGCACATGTAACAGACAGACAGAGGCCGTATGGATCGTGTAGGCATGATCTCCTGCCGAGGTGTTGCTTCGTCAAGCTGCGTTTGCATGGGATGATGATTTGGCTACAAAGTCTCAGTTTTGGCACAAATACCTGTTGAACGATTTTTTTAAAAAAAACAACGTGTTGGTTTCTTATCCTCTCCCTTCCCTGTCCCTGCAGACATGTTTTGATGGACAGATTTCCAGCTGCTGCATGTACCCCCACTGCCTGTGAAGTGTATCTAGGCCTGTTTATGCACATATATTGATATTATATTGTTATCAAGATATGAGATGGTATATCTTGTTAGATTTTGGATATCGCTGTATTGCGATATGGCATAAGTGTTGTCTTTTCCTGGTTTTAAAGTGCAGCCCACGGAGCGGCTGCCTATGAAGTGCAAGTCTGTTTATACATGCTGTCTATGTCGATGTAGTTCTGTGATGTCTGCTGTGCATTGTTTCCACAGCTAGTGGGGAGAATTTCTGATCCATATCTTGTTCTCTGGCAACACCTTAATCTTTTGATCCCCATACTGCCTTTTGCATAATGTAACTCTGAATATGAAAAGCTAAGTTTACCTGCGTGTGTGTGTGCTTCTGTGTCTCGTTTAGTGACTGAGATGAGATGTTCAGAGTTCTGATGAGGCCCGTACAGAAACCGTCCTATACATGCATAATGTATGCACATTCACATCCCCATTATGCTCTGTTGTGCATCGCTCTACACTCATTTCTTTCACACAAATCCCTCAGCACACATCTACAGTTTTTAAACCTTGACTAACATGCAAAAAAAATCTTCTAATCTAAGTGTTTGCCTCAGGCGCCAGCTTTACAAAGTAAAGTTGGGAGAGATTTGGTTAGGCCCCCCAGTGTGCTGTGTGGGCTCCTCCTTCCCATGTGTATCAGTTGATTACTGTATATGTGTGTCTTACAAGATATGAAACAGAAATATGCATTGTTATGGAAACAAAGATGAGACATAAACAGTGTTCAGTAAGTGTTATATTGCAGCACACATACATACAAATCATTTCGCCTCATATTCAGCCTCAATACCTTATCATTATTCTCTTTTAGCTAGGGCTGCACCTAACGATTGTTTTTGCTATCAATTAATTTGCTCATTATTTTCATGATTAATCAATCATTGATCAAAACATGTTTAACAAACAGTCCAAAACCCAAAGACTTTTCATCTAAAATCATAAAATGACAAGGAAAGGTAGTGAATCCTTCCATCAAGGAAGCCGGAACCAACAAATATTTGACATCTTTGCTTGAGAAATGACTGAAATGAGTAATCTATCATCAAAAAAGTTGGCAATGAATTTTCTTTCAATCAACCGAATAATCGACTAATCATTGCAGCTCTACTTTTTACACTGTCCCTCCTCTTAAAGATATTTCAGTGTTAGTATCACAAGACAACACATTAAAACAGTATTCAAACAGTACAGACAGTATTAGGAAATTGAATCACCAAATGAGAAACTCTTTGTATTTATTTAGCAAAATGTATTCCTTGCAGGTACCATTCTTATGGCATTAAGCAGTCGTGAAGTGTTCCTCAAGTACACACTCAAGACCATCTGTGTGTTTGTAAGTCATAAAGCCCCCTGTGTGTGTGAATCTGTGCATGGCTCTATGTAGGTCTGTGTTATCTAATACAATCTGTCCCTATCTAATATTCACACTGCTTACCCTCGAGGGTAAAGAGACAGAGGAGAGGAGAGGAGAGGAGAGGAGAGGAGAGGAGAGGAGAGGAGAGGAGAGGAGAGGAGAGGACTTTGCTTGCCAATAAACAGAACTCTTCCTGGAAGTCTCCTGACTTTAAAAGGGAATCTTACACAAAACAGATTTAATACACACACGCACACACACTGGCAAATGCTGTTGCACTCAGTTAGCCAGTCCCCAGTACAGTACAGTGTGTCTGCGCTGTGCTGCAGAAGTACATGGATTAAAACACAAGTTTGAGAAGCATATATTTGCAAATGACGGAAGACACACTCTCGCCCAGAGGCTGTAGTTGCAAGACATTTTCTTAATTTTCTCAATCAGCCTCTTACTATAAGCGAGGGTGACCTACATTAACACACATTTTTCTGCCAATTTGCAACACTTGGTTAAATCACTGGAGAGATACAGCATTCTGCATCTTGTTTGGTATGAAGTGGGAAGGGCTTAGTTGGAAAAAGGCGATGGTTATTTCTGATTATTTTGCCAACACGTTCTCAGTCCCGACTTGTCAAGTACGGCAGCTTGATCCGTGGCCTCAAGCTTCAAACTATGACGCTCTAACTTCTCCCCTAGCATCAGTTTTTGACTGTTATTACGTGACGTTACAAACAGCCACGGTTTGGTTAGGTTTAGGCTCCGGAAGTACATGGTTAGGTGAGGGAAAAGATCATACTTTGGGATAAAATAACTTCATCCTCTTTCATAAGTCAGCTACATAGCATAACTTAAAAAACAAATCCCTCTTGGTCACGATCAAGACACCTCACAGTAAGGGGAGCTTGAGTGACACTACAGCGTCAACCAGAGAAGTGTAAGGCGACTGATGGGGCTGCTGTATTCGACGCATGTGAGAGTGAGAACGGGTTGTTGTTTGCTTATGCTGCCACTTGATTACTATACTTCTCGTGAGACATTCGATTAATAAATAACAACAATGTTGATGTTTTTCCAAACTTAAACATCTTATGCAGTATAGTGGAATTTAGTTATGAATATTTAATGCTACTTAGGTTTTGAAACCACTTTTTCAGGGGCTTTAAGAACGTGCCTGGATAAAGTGTGAGTAGCAGAGGAGATTGAAGGACAGAAGAAGCTTTTATAGACTGACAGAAAATCACTTTGCTTCCTTTTAATAGAGTCCGTCTGCCCTGCGATGTGCTATAGCATGGGCAAATCACACTTCATTTAACCTATATTGTTTGCTTGTGTTGTTGAGGTCGTAAACATGTTGATGTAGTTATTCCCCAGTGTGTGTTATAAAAGACAATTAGATGCCCTGTGAGGCAAGTGAGACAAAATAGAAAATGGGTTCAGTCTTCTGAAGCTGTTTCTAATAAAATTCTGTGAAGTGACAGTCCTGGATTTGTTTGGCACCACTTCTCCCCCGCTTGAGCCGGGACCTAATATGTTTTTGTTTTTTTCAGTTTCTCTTTCTTTAAAGCAATCAGTGTTCTGGCCTTGGTCTCCTCTCCTCCTCTTGTCTTTTTTCATGCTGTTCTCCTCCAACACAGCAGATTCACCCCGCCAGCAGCCACACATGATGGAGTGAAAAACAAGAACAGAGCTTGAATCAATTACTCCGTGGATGCACTTGATTTAGTGGCGCACTGAATAAGCACTTCTGAAGTGATGCTGGCTGCATCGGGCGAGGCAACTTTTTTTGTTGTTGTTTTGTATAAATCAGAGCTGATCGGCGCTGATCTGCTGTCAGCCTCGATGCAGATCGGAATAAGGGAGGCGGCAAACGGGGAGGTGGTGAGATCCGTGAGTCAGCCTCTCTCTCCCGAAAAGGCTTGATGTGTGAAATATGAGATCCACTGTTGGAATCACAAGATGCTTTTTAGACAATCATCTTGATGGATAATGATTCTTCCAGTGAATCATGGTAATTATGCCAAATAATTTGCCATAAATGGTTTATTTTTTCTTACAGGCATAATAAAAGGCATCAACTTCAGTCAGCTGAGGCATGACCTGTATTCAGTGCTTGTCATCATGCAACAACAATCAAGAAGTTGCATATTAACTATTAAAACCTTTGTGATGTGGCACTGCTATGAAAATATGAAAAACAGTCCGCTTTCGATCTTTTTCCAGTACTGCTGAAGATAATTTTGCTTCTCTGCATTGCCTCACAATCGTGTATGAGTCACAGGCTTTGAGCCGTAGTGATCTAACCAGGGAACCTGTCTCTGTGTTTGAAACGTCACAGGAGGCTTGTTGGAAGATGTCTGGTTAAGAATAGTTCCATGTCTCCAGGGCTTTTGTTTGGGGCGTGGTGCTGTGTTTTACCAAGAGTGTCTCAACACCGTTATGGAGCAATCAGAGAGGCAACTCTCCTCCTACTGACAGATGGTCGTGTGGTGTGTGTGTGTGTGTGTGTGTGTGTGTGTGTGTGTGTGTGTGTGTGTGTGTGTGTGTGTGTGTGTGTGTGTGTGTGTGTGTGTGTTTCTGCCTACATTTGGATGAGGATTCTAGTTTGTGGGGGGAAGGGTAGTGGAGTTTGGGGAGGAAGAGGAGGTGGAGAAGTGTGGGGAGAGGTCAGCGGAGGCACAGCTGGTGAGACCCCCACTCCAACCAGCTGCTGCCTCAAAAGAGCCCGTCAGCAGCCTGCCTGCCCGCCTGCCTGCCTGTACGTGCTGGCCCCTCTCCTTCTCTTTCTCATTCTGTCCTATCACCCCCTCCAGCTCTCCCTCTGTCCTGTCCCCCTGCAGACTCAGCCCAGCTGTTCCAAGCTTTCTACTCTCCACCCCTGCCACTATGCACCCTGACCCCCAGGAAAAACAGACCCCCATTCCCCCTGCATTTACAAACAAGTGTGCATGTTCCTGAGTGTGCACACGTACACATAAGCGCAGAGAGATTTAGCCCAGTGGAGTCAGTAATCCCATAAGTCATCAAAGGTGTCTCAGGAGTGCTGCTGTATCTGTAAGGCCTGTGTTGGACAGTGAGTAAACGCCTGAGGGTGGAGTAAATCTACCAGCTGGGTCTGAGCCCTTCAGTGTGGACTTCAGAGTTTCTGCTGAAGGCTTGGTCATGGGCATCAGTTACACTGTAGGGCAAAGTCCCTGCATCTTAAAGAGCCATGTGGATGTGTTGATTAACTACAAATTTTGATTACTTAACGTCACTGCTGACCAGTTTCAGTCAGTTTGAAACTCAACTTGCTGAGACTTGAAACAAGTTCTAGATGGGTAGTTTTTCACAGAAGTCGACTCATTAGCTACACATCATCATTGTGACTGGAAAAATTGGTGGTGCTGATGAGAAGTAGCAGTGAAGCACTGTAATGAATACTTTTATTGAAGTGTCATAAAGCAAAGAGGTGCCCAGGCATGTGGGCTTACAGCACAAGGCACTACTTCTATTGCATGCAGAGGCAAGAGAAAACAAACAGGAAAGCAAGCTTAAATATGGCACTATACCCATATGTGTCAAAAGACAGGATATCACACACAGTAACATGGCAAATTAAACATAAATTGCTTTGATATATTGATGGTTAGTCTTTAACAAAAACTGGATTCAAATGCTTTGTGTGTAAACATGCAACACATCCTCATACATTAACGACTGGATAAGTCAATGCCAGTTACCCCCAATGACAGTTGCAGCGTACCATGGACAGGCGCACCGGACCTTCACTGTACGCTTGCAGTTTGGTCAGGTTAGGCACCAAAACTACTTGGTTAGGCTTAGAAAACCATTGTGATTTGGCTTAAAATAACTACATTAGTAAGTCAGAATAACTCACAGTTGTCCTTTATTTTCACACAGGAACTCAAATGTGCATTCCTGGGTGAGAGTCCTGTGCTTGTTTGACCCGACCATCCATCCCTCCTATGCGGACTTACCCTTCTTTATACTACTTCACCTGACTTCCTCCTTTGCTGCCATAATCACTACGGCCACTAGAGGTTGGCACTTAGCAAGGAACGTGAACATAGCTCGTAGTAAGCTGCTTTCAGAGTCGACCTGTTTGGTGGTTGAACTAAATTATAATGAAATGTCATGTTATCAGAAAGTATAACCAAGAAAAATCAATGTCATAAAATGGATGGTTTCTTACATTAAAAAGATGTAGTGCAGCCATGATAGCTCTGTGAGGCTGCTCTTAGGCTCAGCTGTGCTCTCAGCTGAACAGCCATTAACCTATAAAGCTTAGACTAATTGGTATGACATTAGTTTTTGTTTTTTTCATCATACCATGCCCTAAATCTAATGGTAAAACATCCAAAAGTGGACGAGACATTTCACTAAAAACCACAAACATCAACTTCATGCTGGCAGTATAGGAAAACCCTGGATGACTACAACCAGTAGGATTCATTCTCTGGGGACCATGAATGCCTTTACAACATTTTATTATAATCCATCTGTTAGCTGATGAGATGTTTCAGTTTGGACCAGAGTTATGGATTGGACTGACTGACAAAAGTGTGCGGTCCCAAAACCTGATTCCTTGAATAGTTTTTAAGTGTTTCATCTGCAACGACACAAAAAAAACTCTGCTGGAATTAATTGTGATGGATTACTGATCTCATGCATGTTTTATGTCTCTGCAAGTTGATTATATATCATGCAGCTCTGAAATGAATGGACTCCAGTGACTCTTAAAATATATATAGTATGAGCTTTGAGAAAAAGCCAGCACTCATTTCACATATGCATAATTTGTTGGTAATGGGCTGAAGCATGCAGTATTATCTTTAAATCTAGAAACACAGCAAGTAATAATTTGGCGGATTAATAATAAATTATTAGCCTGAACAAATGCACACAGCTCAGAGGGAACACTGATGCTGACTCTGCCTTTGATGTGTTTCTTTTTTTAATCTTCATCCTCTGGCCTACATATTGATTTCTGACTATTTTGCTTGTTGTGTGCCCTCCATTAAAAGCACTAAACCCTACAAGTTCAAATCTGAACTCAGGCCACCCAGGCTGCACTTCACCATCCCCGGTTGCAGTGGGTGCTCGGTTGCCACACCCTCTCTCTCCCTCTCCCCCAGTGCTATTGTTCCCTCGATGACAAGGCCCACGTGCCCCCCTATTCAGCATCCTGGTGGGGGGTAGGCGGGCTCTTTGTCTGGCTGCCATTGTCCCAGACACACGCTCCCATTTGACGGACACACGTGCTGTCAAAAGAGAAAGGGAGCGGAGGAGGAGGAGGAGGGGCCACCGCTGGCCATTATTCTCGGCGGTGGTGGCGGTGAAAAGACGAGACGCGCTGGCCATCTGTGGTGCGTGTCTGTAATCTGTAGTGACTGGGGGTACTGCACACAGACACACACACACACACACACACAGACACACACTTCTCGGTTTCTAAAAGAATCCCTCTCTTTTGTCTCGCCACGCTTTTCTAAGGGCATGATGCCTATTGAGGTGGCTTCCCCTTTGCTTTTGATGGGGTTTTGTCTTGCTCTAAAGTGGGGTGTGGAGAGAGAAAGAGAGAGTGTGTGTGTCAAAGGGGCCGATATGGTTGAAGTGAAGCGGCTATCTAGGAGAGAGAGTGACTACAAGAATGTTGTGTGTCCTCTCCTCACTTCTGTATGTCAAAGTGACTATTGTTGAGTGCCTGTTTGCTAGCAACAGGCCTAAACACCAGTCCACTTGTCTTTCCTCTATCTCCGTCTCTTTTTCTCTCTCTGGCCTCGGACGACCCGGTCTCCCCGAGGGTCTTCACCTCGGCAGTGTTTACCCTACGTCTTCACAATCCCCCTCCACTTCCCTTTTCTGTGGAGGTTAACTGATGTTCTCTGAACTGGAGGCTTTAACATGGGCGAGTTTCTGGAAGTCACTGTGGGTGGGATGTTTGCACCGAGCTGACATCTGAGACGGCTGTCCCAACTTGTTGCCCAGTGAATGACTTGTTTCTTTCTTTCTTTCTTTCCTTCTTCCTTCCTCCTTAATTCCTGCATTCATTCACTTCCCAACTTTCCCATTGTGTGTTCCTTCCCTTCATTCTTATTTCTCCTTCCGTCCTTCTGTATTTAATCCCTTTCATTTTTCCATCCATCTTTCTAGTACTTTTTCATTGACTACTCCTTATTTGTTCCTATGATTGGCCGCTCTTCTTTTTCTTTCCTAATCCTCCCCGATTATCTCTTCTCTGCTTCTTCTTCTCGCTCCCAGTCCTTACATCAGTAAAAGAGATGTATTTGGGCAGGGCATGTCCTTTCATGAGGATGTGACTGCATTCTAAAAGCTGTGAATTAATAATTCTGAAACATTTTGCATGTGTTGTGTCAAGAGGCCATTAGAGGCCTATATTGTGATTTGTAATTATTGTAAATTTCTTAAAATATCAGATACTGTCCATCACCATATATTTTGTGCAAATACTGAAAATGAAAATCCATTATCATTGAATATTTACTCATGATATCAGCTATCAGACGTGTCGATCAGCTATCAGACGTGTCCTGCAGCGCCACCACATTGTGTGTCTGGCTGAATTTCTAAACCCATTTCCTCTGCCTGTGTTTCTGCGTGAGCAGCTAGAGCTTTTAGTGCCGGTCGATAAGACACGACCACCCTGTGAAGGTCGTTCAGTCTAGCCTCCCCACAACACCCCAAACTCCCAAACCACTGTAAAGCCAGCCACTGGCATTGTTTATCGCCACAATGATGATACAGTATGACTGTAATTTTCTTCTCTTGTCTCCGCGCTGCACTGTAAATGAAAATGTCTTCTTTTGTGTGTGTGTATCAAGTTTCCATGTCACCAGATGTTGCTATAAGGATGATTTTGTTTTATTTCGGGAGATATACATGTGGACCAGAAAATGCTGGAAGACACGCAAATTTGAGGGCAGGCGGACAGATGGTCAGTGTCACGCAGGCAGATAGGTAGATTGACAGACAGATGGATCAACAGACAGATGGGTAATATATACATTTATGCAGAGCAACCTTTTGACCAGCTGCAATGTGTAAGAGGCAACCAAGTTCAAAAGTATTATAATAGAATATTTTGAAAAATGATATGAAACATCTTTAAATTGATTTGAACAGATATCTAAAATAAACAGTTATACATTTAGGAGCAATATATTTAATTTGAACCAGACCTATACTTTAAATACAGACCATCATGTCATCATATAATCTTCAAATGCTTCCTGTTTAGGAATATACAGACTAAAGACAGACAGGAGCTTGTCAGACGGGCAGTCAGACAGAGAGTGATGGGGCTGATGTTGAAAGCTTTAAAAGCCTTATTGATTTTAGACTTCTGGCTTGAATCTAGTTGCTTTACATACATAAACATGTATTATTCATGAATGCTTTGTATTAACAGTCAACAGTAGAAACCTGAAGAAAGGTGGTTTTACATGATGTTCACAAGAACACAGCATGCGTTGTGCGTTCAACGAACACAGAAATGAATGTGTCAGCAAAAAAATGAAAAAAAGAACTTTTTCTGTCAGGACAGATCTGACAGGAGGTCAGAGGTGAGAGGTCACAGAGAGTGACCTGGATAATGACACACACACAAATACACAACATGAACACATGCAGCTGGCCTGCTGCCATGACAGTGTGTTACTACTACAATCCAGCAGGGGCGCTGTTACACAGGCATCCAAGCTCTCCTCTCCTCTCCTCTCCTCTCCTCTCCTCTCCTCTCCTCTCCTCTCCTCTCCTCTCCTCATCTCCTCTCCTCTCCTCATCTTCATTAATAGTACACATTAATGGCACTGCAGACAATATTCTGTCAGCACCATCCATCCATGTGTGTACTTTGTACTTGAAAACTAGATTACAGCTTGCAAATTACAGTGTAATTGTTGTGTACATGCAAGGTTTCAGTAAAACAATTACTGGGTACCAATTAGGTTAGAGAATAAGGGAGTGACGACTTTATCTCAATATGTATTTTAATTGAATATATCCTTACAAAAAATAACAAGTAAATGACATTGTAAAAACTTTGAAGATATGAATTATTGACAGTATACAGGATTATTGTTAATGTGGATCAAAGCAATGGGCCAAATCAGGAGTGTGTTGAGCGACAGCCATAAAATAGTTGTGTACGCTTTAAAATGCAGAGGGACTGTGATGTAGACTGGGGCTCAGCCGCTCAGACAAAAACTTTATTGAAATGTCATTATTGACTTTCAGTTCTCAGGGAGAAATATACTCAGCCACATTCTGTTTCTATGAAGACTCTGCATCTACAGACCTGTACTGCACTGGTTTGTTGCTGTTTTGCACATCTGAGCTGTTGCACTATTTACTACTACTACTTACTTTATTGGTATTTAACATATGTATTGTTCTATTTGTACCTATTTATTTCCTTTTTATCTCCTCCCCCTTACACAAAAACTAAAACTACTGAATGGATTTCCACTGAAACTTGGATGGAGGATGGGTCTCGGCCCCAGAATAGACCCCATTAACTTTTAGTGCGGATCCAGATAAAGGGACGGATACAGGATTTTTTTCTGACTTTTTTTTACAATGCAACATTTTTGTTAATTTTACAGGGAATAGTGCATGGATCTAGATGAAAAAAGCCATGAGTCATGTTTAGGTGGCTGGTATCTATAGTACTAAAGCGGACTCTTGGGCCTTGGCGGAGGTTTGCAGGTTTAAAACATCATACAGAAGCTCCATACTCAATTTTGTACTCGTACAAGGAAAGTAAAGGTTTTTTATTCTATTCTATTTATTGGACACTATACAGCTTAAAAACTACTGTATTCTTTACTCAAAAAATCTGAGTTTTTATCAGTTTCTTTTTAAAAGCAAGCATTAGAAAAAATACGAGTGGAGCTAAGGGCTGTTGTCTTTTTGTGACAGTACTATCGGAGCAAAGAACTAAAAATGTCTTATTTCTGTAAAAGGACAGGATATGTGGACTGTACAAAAACAGTCCCTTGTTTACCACTTTTTCATTGTATTTACAAAGTTCTAGGTCCCTTTTAAATTCTTAAAGTACCATGTACTCCCTGTGCTTTTTTCTCAAACAGCCGATAGATACCCAGCCAGTATTTTATACATACCCTGCATGTGTTTGCGTACACTGTCATTAACGGGCTGTGATGTGTTAATGTAAAATGATTGAGAGGATGACTTTTTTTCCTCTCCATCTTACTCTGTCCCTCCCCTCTTGTTGTGATCAGCGCAGAGGGAGGTCTTCTTTCACCCACAATGTTGTCACTGTCTGTCTCTCTCTCCTCATGCTCATCTGATCTCAGCACACTGAAAGAAATGTGTGTGTGTGTGTGTTTACGTATTCATGCTGCTCCGCTACTTCCTCTGCCTTCTTCTCTTCGTCTATTTTCGTTCTTTTCCAGAGTTGCGGTTTTTCTCCCAAATATCTGTCACCCCATCCACCCCTCCTTCCTCTTTCCCCTTCACTCTCCTCTCTCTCCCTCTTTCTCCAAGCCCACAAAAAAAAACCCCATACCATTGGTTGCCATGGGATCCGGTTGCCATGCAGCAGCGAGGTTTTCACATGGTCCTCGCGTGTGTGTGTGTGTCTACTGTAGTGTGACGGAGTCTGGATGTCATGTTGATGGGGTAAAGGGGGAGAGGTGTGGAGTTAGGATGTGAGGTTTGAAAACTGGCCGCTGCCATCTAGTTGGGCCCATATACCAACACACACACACACACACACACACACACACACACACACACACACACACACACACACACACACACACACACACACACACACACACACACACACACACACCCTAGAGGACGGAAAGCTATCGATCATGTAATGTAGTACCAAGCTTGATCAGTTGACATACACCCAGCCTATGTGTCAAAGCCACTTGAAGACACACTCACACACTCCTCCATCATCTCATGTTTGGTCAATAAAGCTTTGTCTGTAACTACAGGCTTTGCGTTGGTTGTGTAGAGAAAGATAAGTCGGGTATAATGGAGACATAGGTTGATGGAGAGTCATTGAGGAGAGGAGAGACGGACGAGGGTAGAGAGAGAAAGAAGAAAAAGAAAGAGTGGTATTGACCAGAGGCAGAAATCGATAAGCAGCCTGTCAGGATAAGGCAGTGAATTTGGCTGTCACGACTCCCTATTGGACAGCCCGTCCACCCGAGTGCAGTTTTTACAGTGTGACTGGATGAAAAAGAGAGCTTTGGTGGATTCTTTGGCAGAGCTGATTGGCTAATCAAAATGTATCAGGCGGCCCTATCAGCAGATGTTTGGATAGCTTGTGTTTGGTTTAGCGGAAGTCACAGCGGCGCTGATATAACATGATGACGAGCTGCAGTGAATGAAACCTCCACACGAAGCATGAAGCGTAAACCCACTCTAAGATTATCCAACTGTTTCTTCGCAGAACAGAGTCAACGTTTGACGATGACATAACTCCTCACAGAGTACATCTGAGTACATCACTATTTACTAATATGTTACATAAAAGCTGCACTCATCAATATTTTAATTTTACATGAATTTATTGTTAAAAGTGGCACCACCACTGTTCCAAGCCTTACGAAGTTGGGGTTTGTTTTAGAGTCTTTCAGCTAAATGTTTTGATTTAAAGGCCTGCAACTTTAGCTGTTTTCAAGAAAAGAGCTCCAATAAACCAATCTACCTGTCCAGCACCAAATGGCAGACAAGCAACATTAGTGGCTAGTTAGTGAACATAGTGGAGCGTTTGGCAACAAAAGCCAGATATTTACCCTGAAGAGTCAGAGACCAAAAAAAGAGCTAAAAGGAGAGTGAATACTGGACTTACATTCATCCTTTAACTGTATAAAAGCCATAATAATGGAAGTGCCTTAAACCTGCATACTTTTTAATGGCCAGCAGGGGGTAACTCCACTGGTTTCAGAAGAAAATAGGTACATTTGTATGTAAGCTTATGAGAAAATGACCCTACTTCTCACTTGATTTATTACCTCAGTCTTCTTCAATACAACGTGATGTTAATTTTATGAATTATGGTCCCATTTAGAGTAAAATAGATGACAAAGCAGGGTGATTGACACGTCGCTACCACGGCGTATCCTCAGTCAGATCAATCAGGATATCCTCCCGAGCTTCACCCTCTCGTCCAAGTATGGTCACTTGTATGACTCCAGAAAACAAAGATGGCGACGGCCATAGTGCCAATCTCAAGTAGTCCACAAACCAGTGGATGATGTCATGGTGATTTACACTTGCATTCACACTGCAGATGAGTGCTGATGTTGCTCAGTATCCGCTGGATGTGTGTCCAAAAAAAAAGGAAAAAAAGAGAACAAGTAATGCACGTTTAAGAAATGTTTGTCCTCCTCTGAAAGTACAGTATCAAGTTTTTTGTTAAAAATGTGGGTTTCACATCAGGTCAATCTCTAAACATGCTCTCCATTCTGAACTGTTTGATACTGCTAAATTACAGAGCAGTCATTCCATGTGTTGTGGACACACACAAACATGCACACAGACTTATTGAGGCTTGGGTACATGCCTAAAGCATGTGGTATGTTAAAGGAAATGATGTCATAAGAAGTGGTTGGTTTGTAATTTCCTCCGCTTGGCTTAGTCACAGTAAAGGAAAACAAGAAAACAAAACTTTATTTATTGGTCGTGTGTCGTTTTACATATTACTATTAAGGAAAACATTACCTACAATATATCATTTGGGAAAAATGAAAAATGGACTTGAATGTTTTGAAAATGTAAATGTTGAAAGTATTTGTTCTTCCAGTATCGTCTTTGTTTGGCCGATGAGAACACACTTATTTCTGAAGTGAATTTAACAAAGCGGTTCTTTCAGCGTTTAATGCAGCTGTCTTGCATGCAGGGTTTGAACCTTCATGAGACAAAGAGCCAAAGAATAAAGTAACACTCAAACCTTTATAGCCTGATCCGTCTCATTCTCCTCCCAGCAGTGACAAAAATAAATGAAAGCTGTTATAACAGTGATCCTTCCTTCTGCTTAAACAATACAAGCTCTCATAAGATAAGTACACCTGGCTTCTCCGGTCTTTTCTCCTTCCTCCAAAAACAAGGTTTGCTAAATTATGTGTTTTAGCGTTAAAAAAAACCAGGAACTCTCAACCCAGTCTCTAGAATAAATATTGGTGACGTATGTTTCTACAAACCAAGGATGCGTTGAAACTTGATGACTCTGTGATTCTGGAGAAAGATAGTTGATTGTTGAGTCTCATTCCCAGCTCGGCGTCGGACCCGAGCCATTAACCCAAAGCGTTGGTATATGACAACCTGGAAATGAGACCCTGTGATGAACTGTTGTACCCTACCATTTGCCCAGCCCCCCACAATCCTACATAGGATAAGATGGATGGATGGAGGGATGGATGGATGGATGGAGGGATGGATGGGTGGATGGATGGATGGAATGAGACTCCACAATCTACAAATCTTTCTCAGGAAAGTTGCATTGTGTTGCTTTAAATGCCATCATTTTATTCTGGCAACTGGGCTGGAACTCTCACAGGATGGAGAAAAGGATGCTTGATTTAAGTGGCACAGTTAATATATAAAATAAGAGAGGTAAACATAACATGAGCATATAAGCAGTAAAGAGAATGTCCATGTGTTTGTCGTCAATGTGAGCCTATACTTTATTTTAAAAGCAGCAACATGACTGGTGGAGTATCGAGGAGAAAACAAATACAGTGCTATGTAATTAACTCTTTTGTCTTTGAGTTTGTTCACCTTTCTCTACTTGACTTTACTGGGTCAGATTGTTTTCGATTTTGTCCCGATGTTGTAGGGTAAAATGGACCTAATTACCTGAGTATAGTATTGAAATAAGAAAAACAGTGAGGGAAATCACCTCTAATTAACATCCTCAAAATGAATGACTTGCATAGTTATCACACATCATTTACTGTGGTGTTATTACGGTTTCCAGTCAGGGTGAAGTAAGTAGGTTATTGTTTGTTACTGTAAGCATGTGTGTGCTGGAGGCCCTGCAGGCCACTGGCACATTGGAAGATTGCTTATTTGCACACACAGTTAGATTATTGAGTATTTGTAACCCTGCTGATAATTAATTGTGGTTGTGTGTGTGTGTGTGTGTGTGTGTGTGTGTGTATCAGAAGGAGCCTAATTTACATTCAGACAGCGTTGGTTAAAATAACAGGCTGTTACGGAGTCACTGAGGCATGGTGGTTGTAAAACCACAGAGTCTCAGATTTAACATGTTTACACACACACACACACACACACACACACACATGGCACAGGCAGCGTAATGAAGTTTCTCTGTTTCGGCACTAAAAGGTGGAATGGCTCACTTGAACCATGTGCCAGAGGGCTTATTTATTGTGAGCAGGAAGTGTGTCTGCTACCACCTGGTTGGTGAGCTCATCATGTTTCATAAGTACACAGCAGCTTTAATAGGCTTAGGTTAGTGTCTGCCCGGTAGACAGATTCACACACTCAGACAGATGAATATGCGTGGCCGAGCAGATGCCTGCACACACACAGACACACGCATGCACGATACAGCACTGTAGAGATAATATCTACAGAACCTGCCTCTGATTAGCTAAAAATTCTGGCCCTTTTGTCTTCCTCTGTGGATTTGTCTTCCCCTTTCTTCACCTATTTTTAGATTCCTTTCTTTCTCACCCTCCTCGTCTTTCTGTGTGTGCACCTCGCTCCTGTAGCAATGCAAAGGAAAAGAGAAGGAGGACAAGTTAATAATGATGAAGATTAAAGGTCGATAGAATAAAGAACAGAAAATGAGGTGTTCTTACCTTTGCTACTAATGCTAATAAGCCCACTTTATATTGTCTTTAACTTGAGACGTCAGAGAGTGTCTCATAGACTAACACAGATGTTGTCTAAAGGGATGTTTTTGTTGTCAAATAATTGCCAAAGCAGAAAATTAGTTTTATTTTAGATAAAGAAAATGATGAAATCACATCGTGAGTCGTGACATGAGATGTAATAAATAGACTGGCAACATTAATACCACAGTGACATTTGTGTGGGGTTTCATCTGATTTTGTAAATGTCACAGTTGCTGTTGCTATGCACCATTAAACAATAGAAAATCACCCAACTGTCCAGAAATAATGATATGATGTCATGATAGAAAGTCATGTTTTTGAGTCTCCTCATAGTCTCTTCTGCTCAACTTTTCTTTCTTGCTTCCCAAAGTTTCCCATCTGTCCTTAAGGTTTTCATTAAACCTAAACTACACAGTGTTGCTTTTGTTGTTTGTGACTGTACATGTGTTGAGGGCTTAGATCAGAGTGTTCAAATCTTTGTATTAGCTGCATAATGTCGTAAATATTTGTTTGTGGTGCATGTGTACTCATTTACTGACAGGTTTCCCCATGGGGCCATTTAAGTACATCAGATCACAATCAGAATAATTAGGCCTGTGAACCTAATCATAAAATGGAAACAGCTGACAATAAGCATAAAGAGACAGAGAGAGATGTTCTTAGCTCCAAATGCTCCAAATGAGTGCTGTGTCTGTGACAGACACGTGAACAAAGCGAGCGCACAACAAGGACGTTTTGATCCCTCTCAGTCTCATCTATTGTTGATCTCTGGCCCTGGGTGTTGCAGGGGTAAACAGCTTAGGGGATGAACAGGCATCATGGAAGGCGAGGAATGTGTGAGAAGAGAGCGATAGCATTAACACACAACACTGCATTAAGTTACAATATCTCCAGGCTCAGTTCTAGCTACCTATTCACTCGCCTGAACCACACACAGGCTCTAATGTCTGGATCCAGTTGCAGCTGCACGTGGGCTGACAATCAAAAGTTGTCTCGAATCCATCCTGAGTGACCTTTTGTGAGCAGATTCCCACGACATTAAAGAGGCATGTACACTTCTAATTAGTTGTGTGCTCATGTGGGCTGTGGTGCAGGATGTGTACGTCTGTTCCTAAACCCCTGTACTGACAGGCCTTTTAACCTTCCTCACCAACCATCTCTTCAAGTTCAGGGATGTAATTTTCTGAGAGCTCCATGCAAAACCCTCGTAAAAGTCTCAAGGTCAGTTTCTCCTTCATGTCTACACCTATGTTAGTCCTTAATCCCCAGACCTGTCGTCTCTAGAGACAGCGCTCCATCACTCTTGCTCGCTTGACTTCTAAATGTCCTCCTCGTTCCTCTCGTACCTCAGCTCCTGCACTGCTCTGCACCACTTTCCCAAAGTCCTAATCATCAGTTCTCTCTCCAAACCATACCAACAGTTTCAATTCCAACTTTACATCCAGCCCTTGTTCCTATTTATACTCAGTATTGATGGGTATCCAGACAAAATGAAGACCTGTGTGGTGGACATGTTGCTTTGGGTACCGGTGAGATGATGAAATACGATCCTCAAAGTCCAGTCTGAGTTATAGACCCATGAAAGTGAAAGCGAATGTACTCCATCGAATTACGTTTGAATCCTACTGATTTATATGGTGAGGAAACGGGTTTTTTCTCAAAACTAAAACATTTTGAGTGAGGGAATTGCTACAAATTGCACAAGGAGGTGGTCAGGGTCGATACACAGGAGTTTGACACCAGAGACTGAGATCTGCGTATTGAATCCTGAATTACGAAAAAAACCCCACTTTGGTTAAAGTCAAGGACAGATCACGGTTTCAGTTGATTGCAAATAATGTTAACACCTCTTGTCTTGCACTTTGAATCACTGTTGACACGAATCACCACAATCTTTCATTAACCTCAACCAAATGTTGTGAGGCTCTATAGATAGCCATCTTGCTGGATGATGTCACTTTGTGTTGTGGTGAGAAATGTGATTTCTCCGGACGACCTTTGTTGTGAGAATGCAGTTGTTCTGTAAAAATGAATGAGATGGCTGTGTTTTTCATCCAGTAGTGTTGTCTCCCAGGACTTGGCTTTAGTCTTTATTCTAGTCCCAGCTTTATATCTATCTTTATCCCTGAAGGTCTATCCCCTCAGTAACCCTCGACCTCCAACCCCTGCCCTTCCGCAAGGCAAAGCACCTGATTGTGCTTTGACCTGACTTTTAACACGAGTACAGGATTGAACAAACATCTGTTGGGGACGTACATTTCATCATATATATTCATGATTTAATACGTTAAGGCCTTTTCTCAAGCATTACCTACTCTGTCACTGTCGCTACACTATGAAAAAAGCAGACAGTATATATTCTTTTACCTGTGGTGCAGTTTCCTTTGCATTATATTTAAGTGGCGATGCGATGCATTTGCCCTTCATTTGATATACAGTCAAGAGTTGACCTAAACAGTATGTTTAAGGCTTTGCAACATAAACCACAAACCTCTTGACACTCCCAGCCCTTGCGAACAAACTGTAACACTAGATTTAATGTGACTGTTGATATAAAATGAGTCACAGGTCAGTTCTCACCACAAAACTGCACCTCAGATAAAACAGATAACTGAAATGTTCAGATGACGTAGGTTTCCAGCTGTTTTCCAGCTTGAAATCAGGAACAGAAACCAAAACATGGCAGGTTCCTACATCCAGGTGCTCATTTGGGTGTGGACTGAGGGGTTTCACTAGTTTGAAAAGCAAGTACTTAATCATCTGTTGGGAACTGTGCCTGCTGTACTTCTATGGCCTGCCCTTCAGCATCCAGTACTGGGAAGCAGCACTCTCCCTCATGTCCAGTAACGCCCCTGTGGAAACATACTACCAGGCTGAGTTCCAGTCCTCACGTTAAACACATCCTCCAGCTCCAGTGCCTGTTCCCCAGGCTCCAGCCCCACTTCTTGGCCTCTCCCCCAGTGCACTCTTGACCAGTGCGCCCATAGCAGATGGAGAGCAAAGAAAACTGTGTCACCACCAGCCATGACTGGCTTAATCACCCCTCCCCTTTTCTCTTTCTCTCTGCAACTCTCTCTCTTTCTATCCACCCACTCCCTTCTTCCCTCACTCCCAGGATTTGGAGCATCAAACATTGATTTGGCTTTATTTTTAGAGCAGCTGTGAGCGTACATGCGTGCGTGTACAGTGTGTATCTGCACACCAGACGCTCATCCATGCTGGGTCGTGGGCAGTTTGATTGTGTTTGGGTGCATCACTGTGTGTGTATCTGCGAGTGTGTCAGGGCTCCTTTTTCCAAGTTAATCCCTTAAGAAGAGGTGTGGTTCTGTTTCTCGCTCTGCGCTCCCTCTCCTCTCTGTCCCTCTCTGTGAGCGCAATATCATCACACGCTCTCTCGCTCCTCTCCTCCTCTCATCTTTTTCCTGTGCTGTTGTTATTGCTGTGGCCGCTAGTGTGAGGGACTTCTCTCTGTCTCAGCCTGTCATCTCTGCATCTCCTCACATCTGCTGTTGTTCCTGTGTGAGATGAGTTCTTGTGGCGAGATGGGGGAGGCCATCGAACTCAGGTGAGTCAAACACAGAGGAAGGGGTGTGAAAAGTGTGTTTGTGTGGGTGTTTGATTGTTAGGCAGCTGGCAGGTGACATCCAAACATCCACTTTATGTGTATCTATGCATACATTTACAAGTTTTCTGTGTGAGATTGAGCACCTGGGTGTATTTTGCTTTGAAACTGGGTCGACTGTTACCGTAGCAATCAGTACCTTGGGCTGTTTTTCTCAGCCTCACCTCTTTTTCTGTCCATCAAGTTGACCCTGTTTCAAAAAGGCAGACATCTGCAGGCTCTATAGAGGTCAACAGGAGATCTGGGGTTTTCATGATAGCTGCGGTTTGTTGTTGTTGTTGTTGTTGTTGTTGCTGTTGTTGTCGGGTTATTGGCTACGGGGGAATTCTCAGTCACTGCCAAACTGATAATAGGTCTAGTCCAGCCTGTATCCACAGGGCTCATAGCGGCTAATAGCCTTAGCAGATGCATTAGCCCCCATGCCCATATGGAAGAGATTAAACCTGCTAAATTGATACAAACGCCCAACATTTTTCTTTCTTGCATAGCGTCAGTGCCTACACATGTTTGTGTGTGCACGTATATATGGGTTCATATGTGCGTACACCTGCCACAAACCATTTTTACTTAAGATTTGTGTTCCCAAGCCTCGTCAGGCTGACGGAAGGGACAGGTTTGCTTAAATCCTCTCCCGAATTGAACACTTCCTCTCTTTTTCTTCCTCCCTCTGCCCTCATGATTATATAATTGAGAAGGACAGCTCTCGCGTGTGTTGCAAAAAAAAAAAAAAAAAAAGGACGAAGCAAAGAGTGAGAATAATGTGGATGACAGAGACCCGCGAGTGAAACGAGGACAACTGAAGAACAGCAAGACGGAGACTCAACAGGAGGGAGATGATGAGAGGAGGGGTGTGAAAGTAGGAGTTTGAAAAGGGAAGAGTGAAAAATGGGCGGAGGGAAGAGAGGAAACTGTCAAGGAAATGTGGATTTATTATGGACAAAATATGAATTTCCTCCCATTTCAGCAGAGGAATCAGAAGATTAAAAATAGACAGACAATCATGATACTTGGTTGATATCATTACCTGAACTTGTAGCATAGTATATTATATGAAGTACTGGGGCTTACATCAGAGAGAATTACTTCAGTGCTTTCAAAATGAGTTTGAAAGAGGTTTGACTCGAGGAAATGGACATTAAGGGGCCGGAAAGAAGATGAAAAGATATGAGGAAAGAGTAGAGAAATATAATATACACACTGAACTTGCTGAAAACTACGAAAACCAAGCTTAAACTCTGCTTCGTTTGACTGTGAGAGTTCAGTGGTGTATGCGTCACTTGGCATTCTTCTCTGACCCAAGAGTCTGACGTAGAATCTGCACAATTCAGGCTCAAGGGTGGGGTTGACAAGACATTGAGAAATGACTGCAACAACAATGGGTTCTTCAGCCTGGGAACATTTGAGTGAGGTCACATTGTGTTTTAAATCATTTGTGGCGTTTTTGAGATCACCAAAGTGAACTTGGCAGCTTCAGAGTCTTAAATGTTCCATACTCTTGTGGCCCATATTGTTTCATGTGTGTTTTGATGATGTTTTGAAGCAGTGTCTGTAAAGAAGTGACAGTTTTGGAGCACTGGTCTGAATAAGCTCGGGTTATTCTGTAAAGTCTCTGGTTTGGGAGCCTCGTCTCCCACCCTGGAGATGAAATTGTGCTGCGCGCTTCTCTATCATATCAGAAACGTGGTACATATGATAAGCTGGCCTGTGCCTCTGGTCTAGACTGATAGGAGAGAATACAAAGTGGGAACACAGCACGACAATATGATACTGCAGCATATCGACTAGACTGCTCCACTTCATGCCTCGCTGCACTGCGTTTAGATTAGCTTCCGCATACAGACATACTGTTTTAGTCACAGTTGCAGACACGCGCATGCACGCATTAATGGACATGCTTTGACATGGATGTAGGCACATGTCATACACATATGAATGGCATATACAGGCACACACACACAGACACATAAAAGCTAGCGTGGTCTGTGCCCTCTTTGCCTGCTGTTCCAAGGGCAGAGGGGGATTTGGATATTGTTATGTTAATCTGCCTCTCTTTTGTGTCTTGGAACCCATTCAGACACACACAAACACACATACACTAACACACACACACACACACACACACACACACACACACACACACACGCACAGGTATGTGCACATTCATGGACAGACTTTTGGGAACAAATGCAATGTCTGCAATGATGTATAGACTGAAGGACAAGAATACTTGTTGCAACAAACAAAGAGACAGGAAGCGAGTTGCCCTGCAGAAACACAAGCTACACACACACACATGCACACACACACACATGCACACACAGACAATCTTCCCCTGGCTTAACTTGGGTGGGTGGGAATTGAAACAGTGGCAGGAGGGGCAGTGACACAGCACCGTGATAAGCCTGGAGGAAGAGGATAATAGGTGTAGGAGCTGTGTGTGCTTCCCGGTGTTCATGCGACAGTGCGTGTGAATGTGTGTGAGCGCAGCAGCACACAAGCGTCTCCTAGGCTTCGCACACTCTCTCTCTCTGCAAAGCTAACATAATATCAGTTGAAGTTTCCCAGCTAAATCCTATTTGCAGAGAGGACGGGGAAGCAGATAATTTTAATTGCAGGATGTTTTCCCAGACTCCCGGCTTCAGCACACGGCCCCTCTCGGTCCCATCACTTGATTTGTGGCCTGAACAAGTGAGGACGGAAGAGCGGGGAACATGATGTATGCACTTGAATTGTATGTATGTGTGGAAAATTATGAGAGTGTGCTCATGTGTGCTATAGTGTCTTGGAGCATTATCTATAGTCCATGACTAGAGTCGTCTTTGGACGCCTGTGCGGCTTCCTGGACCTATCCATCTTCATAGTGCTGACATCTCATTTCATTACAAGAACTTCTCTTAGTAAACCCATCTTGTCTAACGGTTGACACAGTTATCCTATTGCTTTTATAGTAAGGCAAGTGACTCTGTTGTGTCAAGATTAATGTTGCTGTCTCTCTCTCTCTGTTTGCTCTACATTTTAATTTAAAGTGATGCAGAATGAACTTAAAGGATCATTTCTTTTGGAGCAAGTCCCTTGGTGCAGCTGAGGTGCAGACGCAGCAAAAAGTGCAGGATTGTCTGAAAAAAAAAAGTCTAACTTGCTGCAATGCAATGTCGAAATGCTGCAGTGACCAATCAAATACATGCAAGTGTTCGTATTTATACCCTATGTCTGCTGGTATTTATACAAAGAAACATAAAATAATATCTGCTGGGATAACTTTGTGCAGCTGCACAGTGTTTTGGTACTTATTGCCGCGATTCCAGTGAACTTTTTTTATCTGAGGGAACGGTTCCCTCAATCCATTATTAGAGATTGAGACACTACAGCTGGTAACGAATTAATTCAAAACATTGTAAACAGGCCTTCATGTTTATTTTTGGTTTGTTTGAGTCACTAATAAGTTTCCTCCAGGTTCTTAGTGTTATATCGAGTCTGCAGCCTTCTTGCTGAGTCAAATGAACCGAGAAATGACTTTGCGGTGCTATTTCCTCCCATAAAAATCTAAATATATTAAGTTTCTTAGTGCTGGTGTGATCCTGGATATTCAATTATTTGATGACTATAAAAATAGACAGTGAGTGTATCTCTTCTTGTAAGGGGACATTACCAAAAAAAAGTCCGACTTGACAAGAAACAGTAGTAATATCAGCCTAGCCAAACTTATCTTCCATCATTTACAATTTCATCAACCTCCTGGTTCAACTTTGAACTTTGACCTTTCAGGTGCCTCACGTTAGAGTGGTTTAGACAGTGTGGCTAAACTGTTAACTGTGGCTGATGATCTGGCTGCTCATGTTTTTTGCCCAGATATGATGTTGCTGTATTCCCAGATAACAACATTATCATATTTGTTTCCGAAAATAAGACACAACCTGGATGATTTAGCTGTGAATAGTGATTGTCAGGAAAAAGAAGTGTTTAAGGGTTAAACACATCCAGGATGAGGTTTTCTGAAGATTTCTGAAGGCTCTTGATCAGACATATCATTCATAACACAGAAAATGTACAATATTGATTTCCAGTATCTATCTTTCCCAGCTGGCTACTAACAAACAGGAGCTGCATTATTCCTGCCAAGAGCTCATATTCTGCTCTCACACAGTGCACATGCAGCGTAAACTTCTCCCTCTTCCACCTGTGACCATGAGTCACTTGTCGCAGACAAGTTTTGATTTCAGGACAAAGTGGCAGTGAGGGAACTGATCCTGGATCAGCAGGCTGAGTCACCTCTTCATCCAGTCATGTGATCACATCATGATGACACCATCTCTCTCAGGCTCCATTCACCTGTTGCTGTCATAATACACTAAATTCCCACGCTGCAGCCTGAGTCACAGACGGCCATTCACTCTCATTATGCAAGATGACCACCAGCCTGCACACTCAAACACACACACACACACACACACACACACACACACACACACACACACACACGGCCTATAATTATATCAGCTTTCTGTAATGCTTCACCCTGACCAGAAGCCCCCCTGAACGATCACATTACATTAGAGGATCAGAGGAAGGACAGGACATGCTTGTGTGTGTGTCTGCCAGTCAATGTCAATCAAATTGACATCTGTACATAACCCTGTTGTCATTGTTACTCCACACACACACACACACACACACACACACACACACACACACATACACACACCCTTGTCTTACTTTTAATTCATTTAGCGCTATAGCTCACAGAGCTCAGTGACAAATGCACAACAGTCATTCCTGGTGTGCTTCTGGATGTTCAATTTTTTTACTCAGTTAGACTTCTTTTCTAGTCCTCCTCTCTTTTCCCTCTTCAAATTCAGAAAATATTAACCCTTCACACGATGCAGGAAACACACTAGGAAATTTAATTCCACACAGACAGAACTGACTTGCATTTTAATAATGCATTTTACAGTCTGGAAATCATTCAAGGACATACCTCTGTTTTATGTCATATGCTGTTATGAACAGTATTGACCAGTTCTACAGTATGAGCACATAAAAAATACAGTGCTATGGATTGTAGATCGGCCCTGAATTCCAATGAGAGACAGATATACGAACCCACCGACCTCTTTTATAGAGAGGACGTAGTTTATGGAGCAAGCTGAGGTGTGTGTGTGTGTGTGTGTGTGTGTCTAGGAGAAAGACAGAGACAATAGTCACAGTGGGTGCCAGGCTGATGGTCAAACACATGGCTCTGCTTCAGCTGTCACTGTACATCAGTGTGTACCGGCTCACGCACACTCCTAATCTCGACAGAAAGGACCATCGCCGGTGTATTATGGCTGTTTGCCTCCTCTCTTGTAGAAAAGTATGTTTCATAAAGCCTCCTACACACTGTACCATAAACAGCTCTCCACTGATCTGTATGTGCTGTTGCTAGAGAGGCTTCACATTTGCTCCCTGTAGCTGCTGCACGATGACAGACTGTACATTACTGTTTTATTTCTGCTGCAGTGGTTCCCCTTGTTTATGTGGAAATTACTTATTGATGTCGTGATGGTGAATAATTTCTGGGATTGCGTTGTTTTCCCAGCCGTGATATTGACGTGGAAAATTAAGCTCACCGCTCGTCTGTTCTGTAATATTTTGCTTCTGTCTGTCTGATGATCTGCAGCAGGAGTTACAGACCATATTTTATTGAGTTGTGTTTTGATGTTATTTTTTTTGTTGCTGATCCTAGGATTTGAATACATTTTGAATTTGAATACATTTCAGGAAGTTTAATCTAGAGATTATGCTTATATGCTGTCTTACTAAAAATCAGATAAAAACATTTATATCAGTTTCCTCTTTGTGTGTTTAGTAGAGAGATTAGAGGACGGTTTTAGCCAAGCACAGGAAACAGCTTACAAGAGAAAAATCGTTTGACAGAACAAGGCTTTTCTTTTTTACAGGACCAAATCAAGTCCAAAGTCATTTTTGGCAAATTTGCAAGTCAAGATGCCAGTTTTTCTGGAGTCAAAAGTGTTTTTACGTTGCTAAACAATTATTTAGCTAATAATTTTGTCTAATGTTCAGCGCTACGAGGCCTATTCAACGCTGTCTTGTCGAGGCTATTTTCTTAATGTTCTGGGACTTTAATGAGTAAAAACACAAGACTTATGAGACGGTTTGGCTTTCAAATCAAGTCTTTAGCGAGTCTGAAGTCTCAAGTATAATCAAGTCTAAGTCAAGTTGCAGGTTCTTATTTTTCTACTTAAGTAGAGTCTACTCTAATGATCACTAATTAAATTGATATCAATTTTCTCTACTAACTGCTGGTAAGAAAACAAGGACATTCATTCCACACTAGATCGTGCATGTGTGTAATATGTCTGTCTGTTGAATACAAAGCTGACCAACAGTTTTCCTCCAGGAAGGAACACTGACCTCACAGGAGCTCACATCTTGCTCTTCGCCTGTCACTCTCTGAGCTACACACACATTCATACACGCTCCTACACAGCCTCATCAACCTCTGCAATAAATAAGGCCATCCTGTCCTGGGTCAGCCTTCAGTCTAAACACAAGTGCCCTGGTTTATCTCTGCTACGTCAGACTCCTTTATTTTTTAATCACACACGCACAAACACAGACCACCTGCCACTTGCCTTGTGTGTGTGAGAGAAAGGGGAAGAGAGAGACAATTTTGGATGATAGTAAGAGTTAGTGTCCCTATCCGGGTCATCCAGTGACAGTTGAAGTCTGCAGGGCCCAGAAACTAGGTCAGTTTTCTGCGTGTGTGTGTGTTTGTGTCAGTTAATGTGCCTTTGTCTAATGTGTTTTTGATTTTATTCAATTAACTAGATAACGGTTTGTTGTCTGACATTAGCCCAGAGATGAGTCACCATTGAAGTGACATTTAAAGCCGTTGTTAAATGAATGGGGGAGAACACTTGTTTGTGTGCGTGTTTAATTGAGTGGACATGCTTGAGTTGTTTTGTCTGTAACGAGACTAAAAGCGATAGCGTACGTAAGAGAATCAATCACAAAGCTGATGAAGGTAACAATGTTCAATGAAAGCTTTGATTAAAAAAAATACAGTGAACGTCACAGTCGGTAATTCTGGAAATCTACAAAAATCGTCAACAAAGCCTGAACATGGAAGACCCTCTTAAGCTTAGTTTATGCTACTGCGTCAAGTCGACGTGACGCCGTCGTTGAGCATTCGAAGTTCTGCGTCGAGGGACCGCGTTGCTCTGCAATTCACCGCCATGCTGCCAGGGGGGTGTGGCTGTGTGGTTTCATGGGTTATAGCCGAATCCTTGCTTTTTCTTCCGGTCACAGTAAACAACAGTAAACAATGGCGACCGAGGTGGAGCAGCTGTATTTGGAGTTGGAGCTCATCAATATTGAAGAGCAAATGCTTATATTGCAAATGTTGAAGCGCAGGCCACAGGCGACAGAGAAGACGTTTGCGGAGGTGGTCTGTACGACCACTAAACCGGTCGAGGCTGGGAACGGGTGAATTTACAACCGGTCCACAAGAACTTTAAAAATGGCGGTGTAGGAAGAAAGACCGGAAAAAGCAACTGCCGGAAATTACGTTCTGAGCGGACCAATCACAGCGCTTGCGGTCCGCGTCAGCGCGACGTGTAGTTAGGATTTTTTGGAGGTGTACGTCAGGCTATGGCGTAGGGGCCTGACGCAGAACCATAAATTAAGCTTTAGGTGCTTCAGCACAGCACACATGGCCAACAAGGGATGATCCCACTGGTTTCAAAAAGAAGTCTGACTGTATGTAAGCCTATGAGAAAATGACCCTATTTTTCGCTTTATTTATTACCACAATAATCAGTTTCCCAATGAGTTTATGGTCTCTAGTCACTAGTTTCAAGTCTTCTTTCAAAACAGCATTGACAAGTTGCTACCACAGTGTGTCCTCGAGTTCTCAGTCAGTAGTCCAATGAGGATAGAGACGTAGCAGTGCGTATCCTCCCCATCTACACCTTCTCGTCTCCAAAAAACCAAGACGGTGACGGCCGTAATGCCAAACTCGAGGCTTCACAACAGGCTGTGTTGAGACATCTAACTAAATGGTCGTACATGTTCAGACTTTTTGTTTGTGACACTGATGGGACGTACTAAAGCAAAAAAAACCGCTCCTGCAAGAAAGAAGAACTTCGATCATTGTGTGAATAAAGTCGGCATCACAAAGTCAGTTTCATGTCCACAAATATAGTGACGTGTCAGCAGTGAGAGTTACCAAGATGGAAACAATAACAAATGTTGAAGAGTGTCAGTGTCTGGAACAAAAACTCTAAAATAATTCACAGGGTTTACTGCTAAATGTGTTTCTGCTTGTCAGATGGTTGTGTAAAAATGGTTTAAATAAACAGAACCACAGAGCATATGGCTCGTGTACATGTATCCTGAGACACTTTGTACTGTGTGTAGCTGTAGTAATGCTGACCTCTGATGTTTTTTCTTCCACTATGACTTTTAATTTACTCTGAGTCACGCTTGATGCTTTGGCAAAACACACCAGCTTTTGAGCTGCACAGCCAATAAGTCAGCGCTTGAATTCGACTGAACAGAGAGAAGGAAACAGAGCGAGGCACATCGTGTCCATGTAAAGTGGTCAGCTCACTGATGACTAAGCCAAGACAATCCCCTGCTGCCACACACACACACACACACACACACACACACACACACACACACACACACACACACACACACACACACACACACACACACAACACACACACTTGAACACTTGCTCCACCTCTCGCTGTCCCCTCCTCGTCTCCCCGGAGCTTCACGGACACATGGCTTACCGTAATGCAAGGTGGCAATGAGTCACTGTGTGTGTTTGTGTTACGTGTGTTGTGTTAAGTGTGTGTGTGTGTGTGTGCGGCGACATCACCCCTCCTCCTCCTCCTTCTCCATCTCCCTCCTTGTAAGAGGTGTGTTTCTGGTTGAGAAGAAGTGTTAGGGAGGACTGTGTCCTGTTTTGCCAAAATCTCTGAGCCGCCGCTGAACACAGAACATCTGGAACAGGGAGGAGCGCTGTGTGTACGTGAGTGTGTGTGAAAGAGAGCGAGAGTGCCAAAGATATCAATCAGACTCACATCTGGCAAGCACGAAACACAGCTGGACACACATGAGTTCATGCAGTCTTAACATCGATTATGTGGAGGGAACGGAGAGGTGACACACGTACGAATGCAGAATGACATCAATATTAACTTTGTGACGCCTTAAATACAAGCTAATAAGCTGATACTGCTCAGATTCAAAAAGGCACACACGCCAGCATCGTTAATGACAATTGTTCCAACATACTAACAATTAAAATACCAACTTAACAAGCTGGAGCAAAAACATTTTCCCCCACATTTTATTGGTCTGTATGCGTAGGCGAACTCTTCTCGCTAAATTCATCCCTGTGAAACCCATTTCCTCACTTTCACATCGCCAGAGCTGCAGACATTTAGCTTCAGGCCCATATTTTGTATCCATCAGTGCATCTTTCACACACGAACAGAGCAAAGAAGAGATCAGAGTTATAAACACCAGTGAGGAAGAAGAATAGGGAGGAACCGGGGTAGAGCGCCGATGAAGGGAGGTCAGCTTGGGTGAACAAACTTGAAAGTCTACGACATAACATCATTTGATTGTAAGTCGTCCCTCCTGCCATCCCCGCTGCAACAATACATTCCAGATGGCTGCTAGCTCAAACACTGGATGGGGAACAACTATGTGTTTTTTGGCAGCGGGCCTCTTGTTTGTGTAGTCTACACTGAAGTGCTGAAGAGTTTTGCGTGGGTTTATGACGAGAGTGGGACTTCATCTGTGCCATTGATTTATAGATTTATTTTGATGTTTTCCATCCTCGCCTGCCTAACTGCCTGCCAGCCCACCCCCTCTGTCTGTCTCCTGTCTTTTCTGCCTCGTGCAGATGGTTCTTGTTGTGCGGGGTGAGGTCACAGCTATGTAAGGCCTTTACATGTTGCATGCTGGGTAATGTCTCCACCCTAATGTGTCTCTCTATCAAAAGAGTGTTTACTACCAGATTTCTGTTCATTTCACACTGCGCTGCTCAGCAAGAGATGGACTATCGACTTGTTTTCACATGTGTTTTCACTGCAGTATTCTCATGTCACCCCACCATGAAACACATACATGGACTTTATGTTGTATGTCTATCTATCTATTTATCTATCTTATTTATGTTCTGTTGGAGCTAGATGAGAAAATTGATGCCACTCATATCTGTCTAGTAAATATGACGCTACAGCCAGCAGCAGGATAGCTTGGCTTGGCATAATGACTGGAAACAGTTTGAAACGGCTAACTCTGTAAAAAAAAACATTAAGAACATTTTCAATTAGTAAGAAATGTATGAAAACAATGTGATGTTTTAAAGGAAATTTCATCAAAGTCTAGTTGTTTTTAGACATTTAAATGCAGAAATGTTTCATATTATATCTTCACGACACAGAGTTTGAATTTATGCCGCCCATGTGTCGTCTCACATATTTTGCCAGATGTTTGCTCATCAGTACATCACTCTGATTACCCTCTTGAAGCTGTATTTTCTTGTATTCTTGTTGGTTTGTCTGTCTTTTTCTGTCCTTATCTAGTTTTCCTCCCTCTAGTCAGCTTGTCTAAGCACGTATCCCCTTTACGTTTCTATTTTAATTAAACAGGATGACTGATGGATGACGAGCAGGATAATTGGTTGTATCGCAATACTGATTTTCACACCTCATTTCTTTAAATACATCTATACAATATATTTTATAACTTTGACAGTGCCATAGAGTCTGGCAGAGTCGATGACCTCATTAGTGTAACTGTTTAATAGAAAAAGGTGTCCTGGAAATGTAATCTTCCGAGGACAGAACATCATAAACTTGTCTTGACATTTGTTGAGCAGCCAAAGTATTTACAGTTTTTTATTTAATCTAAAGCATTTAAGTGCTCGAACTCTCTTGTCACTTTACAAAACAGCACAAAGGGAAATGTGTGGGATGGTCTTTTCTTGATTAGAAATTTAATCACACTAGATATTAATCGAGGGTTGACCACAAGAATGTAATATCTGTTGTGATGTGAATATAAGATATGAATGTCTGCGGTCTAAAGCGGATAAACATAACTCAATTTTGTTGATAAAAAAAGTTTGCCTTTAGTCTCTTCTTCTCTCAAACCCCCACACATTTCCATTTTATTACAAGTGGAAGAGTGATGGATGATCAGCAGGATAACTGTCTGGTACAGCACTCATTTTCTCACCTCATTTCTTTATTCCTCCACTTCTTCCAGTCATTTTTCACTTGTCCCAGTGCCCTCAGTTCGAATGATTTCATTTCTGTCTTTCCCGTGTGGCTGGCTTGGCATCAGATGCCAGTCCTATTCGCTCACTCCTCCTCCTCCATCTCCCTCTGTCCCAAACCATATGAGGGCAGTTACAGGGCATCCTGTATTCCCTAACCACCACCTCCTTTCCCCCACCCTGTCCCTCATAACTCCCCCCTCCACCTCTCTTGTGGGGTATTACGCACCAGCCACACATACACACACGTTCACACCTGCTGCAGCATTGCTGGTGCCAGCCAGGTGCCAGTCATTTGGCGTTTCGCCCAGAAATGACTGGCACAAGCCTCGACATGTGTGTGTGTGTGTGTGTGTGCGCCGGCTGCAGAGGGGTCTGTGTGTGTGTTTTTGTGTATGTGTCTGGGCTTGGCAGAGGGCGCATGCCTCACATGCCAGAAATGTGTAAAGCTACTCGATCTGTTGCATTTGAATACTCTGCATTACACACACGTCTGTGTGTGTGTGTGTGGGGGGGGGGGGAGTCGGGGGGTAATTGCAGACGCTTCCGGTACATCAGCCTGTTGCGCCCATCACCGGTAACTTAGCAGTGATGATGAGAAGTGATGTGTCTGTGTGCATATATATGTGTGTGTAAACCCTGACCTGTGGCAGAGCAGAGAGAAGATTTCTCCACTTCAGTGCGCTGCTAACATATGGACATTATATATCTTAATATTTGTGTGCATTTACCCCCTGTTAATGGCAGGATGGTGATTCATGGGGCAACCAGATGGTAAGAAAATAAGTATTCTCTTTACTCAGATTAACCCAAGACATATGGAAGAATGAAAGTGGATTTCGACAAAGATAAACATCTCCTGTGTCCCTCCGCGGTTGTTATTCTATTTTCCAGCCCTGTGCTGTGTCTCTTATCAGACAAGAGTGGCCGGAAAAAGCCTCAGAAGTAAACAACATGTAGAGAGACAAACAAGAGGTGGTTTGGAGGGAGTGGACTCAGGAAAAACAGGAGGAAGAGGGACAGTAGAGTCCAATGTAAACCTCGGGCAGCTGGTGATGCAGTTAATTGAGTCTTGACAAAGACAGAGGATGCACACGGGGACAGATGTGTTTATTGTACAGCAGATCTTCTGTTGAGGCGGGATGTGACTGTGGAGGAATGAAAACAGTAATTATCATTTTTAAGCAGGTCATGTTTTGATGGCGTCATGTTTCATTATGCGGGGAAATTAGCATCGCTAAACAGGCCAGCGGGCTGAATGGTCTAATTAAGCAGCGCGGTGAGAATTGTGCATGTTCAGGGAAGGACTGGAGTGTATGCGTGTGTGTGTGTGTGTGTGTGTGTGTGTGTGTGTGTGTGTGCATCAGTATTCACTCAGCATTCTTGATGTTTCTTGGAAAGATGAAAGCAAGCCCCGTGCTTTGTGTTCATTAGCGTTAATGTTCTACCTGTGTGATTTGCACAGCCTGTCTCTGAATGGCGAATCAATGGAGCATCATGGCGGATAGTGTTTATGACGCTAATGTACTGACGGCCTTGTTAGGGATGATTACTGCATAATGAGCTTGAGCTAATCAATGAAATCCATCCCACTTCACTCATAATCCTGTATGAAACACAGGATTACAGTTTCTGTACAAAGCTCTCGAGTGGCATTGCTTTAAAACATAGTTTGGCACTGTTGCATTTAATTAACTTTAATGAGCCAACTGTTAATTTGAGAGTAAATGCTGTTTGTATTGTATTTGTATTGTTTGTTTTTTGTGTCAGTTGATTGTGATGCCACTGTCATTTTTTCAGTGTTTTTCCATTCTACACAACTAAACCTACGTCCCTGTCTCTGTTCACAGTACCAGGGAGCACGTGACCCCGGAGATGAACAAGCTTCGGCAGAGCCTGAGGAGGAAGAAGCCCACCTACGTGCCAGAGGCCAGCAGACCGCATCAGTGGCAGGCTGACGAGGAGGCTGTACGAAAGGGCAAATGTAACTTCGCTGTTAGGGTGAGTATCAAACACCAGTATTACATAAAAGTCATACTTTACCTCAGAGGGAATATTTTCCTATCAGGTCACAATATATGTCTGACATCATTAACACTATCATTTTGCATCATTAAGATTTATCATTATTAAAAATAAGAACATTAAAATAACGTTCTGTTAATGAAAATGTAAGTGTGACAGAAGAAAACAGACCAGCGTAGGTGAGGAGTAACTTTACTCTGTGTATATAGTAACATGAACCTCAACTAAATAAATCACAGGGCTACACAAAAGGGTAAATGAGACACAGTGCATTTGTCGCGGGTCATTTCAGTGCATCCTGTATAAAGACAGGTGCACTGGATCCTCATTTATCCAACACTTTATCCTTGAACATCACGGAAGAAGAGCAAACCCAGAATCTGCTTCAGGACAAAACTGTTAAGATGATCTATCTACACCTCATGCATGTAGGTCTGTTGTATAACAACAATGTAGCATCACACTGTATTAATTATGTTCAGTATATCCTTCATTATTTTAGCTAAACTGTCAGAGATTTGGGTAGAAGGTGTCATGTATGTAATGGACAAACATACATGTATATAAGTGTTTGGTTTATTTTTGCTTTACTTAAAGGAATAGTTTGCCATTTTGAAATATTGCTCTTCAGAAAGTTAGATGCAGGGCTGCCGATGAGGGGGGAAAAAAGGGGAAAGCTCTCTGGGGCCCAGTCGTGAGGGGAGCCCATGCCATAATCCTGTTTATCTTAAGCAGTGACAACAAAATGTTGCTGTTACTTATTAAAACATCAAAAACACAAACATAACATAAAATATAGCCTGTTTTTTTTGTACTCAACATCAAAATATCATAAGTGCACAACAGGCGGCTGGCTACATGACCTGGGGGGCCCAGCCGTTTCTGTGGGTGAGCCTGTTTAGATGAGAGGATATCACTCTAATGTTTGTACACTATGGAGTTGGAGCCAAGAGGTGATTAGCTTAGCTTAGCACAGATACTGGAAACAACAAGCCTGGCTCCATCCAAAGGTAAATTCTGCCAACGAGCATTCTGACACTCACTGACACATAACATGGTTTTACAGCTGTGGACAGATCCATGTTTCCACTTTGATGCTAGGCTAAGCCAATTGGCTGCTGTTTGTAGCTTTATATTCATTGTATAGATATGAGAGTAGTATCAGAGCAAGCCAATGAGCCTATTTTTCAAAATGATGAACTTTTTCTTCAAAAACACAAGAAAACTGATTTAACTTATGAGATTGTAATGGGCTGGGTATAAGACAGAAATATTTTGTACTCTGATGTCCACCTCATCACGAAAATAGACTGTATCATCGTCTTTTTGCTATTTATATCAAATAAATATAGTTTTATATTAGTAGGATAGAAGAGCATTTGATCTGTACAGAAAACATGTGATATATAAAGCACAGACTCTCAGCCTCATATGCAGTGAATGCAAATAAGAAGCATAATTGATGGCCCAATTTACTGATATCCAGCGTCAGTCTGAGTGTGTACCATATGCCTATCGCTGAGAGCCGAAGTAATTTGTTGAAGAGCGGGAGAGACAATGACAGTAAGAGAGGGAGGGCAGAGAGGGAGGGACGACGTCGAGGTGATGTTATAGATTAAGGGGACCACAGAAAATGACAGGGTGAGGGATGAGGGCACGCAGAGGGGACCAGGAGACATTGTAAGATATGAATTGAGAGAGCCAGAGAGATGTAGAACTGGGTAAGACAGGTGAAGAGAGAGAAAGGCTGGAGATTGAGTGGAGAAACCAGAAGCAAAAGAAAAATACAATTCTCATGGAGAACGGTCCTGATGGTAATGCTCCACAGAGTTTGGGATAAGATGGGCAGTGGAGTGGAGCTCGGAGCTTCACAGCAAGCGATGGTCGCACTAAAAAAACCTCTCAGCCTCTCTATTGCAGTTTTTCTTACCTCCTTGTTCCCCTTTTCATCTGTTCTTTCTCACATCTCTGCCTTCTCTCCATTTTCACTCCAAATGTATTCAAAAGTCATACACTATTAATGCCTCCTCCAGAGCTGCTTCAGCTTCAACTCAATACTGAGAGAAGACTTGCCTTTTTAGAAAAGCAGATAGTTTTGGAGAAAAATGGCTTGTTGGAAAGTTTACGAAGTGAAGCAAACAGACACTAAAATCACATTTGTCCTCAACAGATCTCCGGCTGACTGATCATCAGATCACTCATTGCCTTCTCTATCAAAGGTGGCATAGATGCTGCGCATTGATAGACATCCTTCAGCTCTAGCTAGCTGATATGACACTTGAAATAGAAGCGAGAAACAAAGCAAACATAGCGATGATAGCAGAAAAGCCAGACTAAACTCAGTCGGCTCTTGCAGGTAGTGAGAAATGATCACACAGCAGCAGGTTTAAAGCACACCCAAGTAACGTTAGCAAACATGAAGTCCCTGCTATTTGCCTGTTGCACAAGTTAGGAGCCCGGAAGTCCTGTTATTGTGGATATTGTATTCATAACATTAACATAAATAACAATCATGCTGTTTACCATCAAAATACACCAGAAACAATTTATTCTAAATGTCTAGCCTATCTCGGGCAAAACTTATATGTATACAGGCAAAACTTCACTCAACAATCTTTGTCCACACAGGAGTTAATAAGTATTATTCACAGCCATGGATGCAGGGACTAGGGGTGCTGAGGGTGCTGCAGCATCAATTGATAAAAAATCAGCTGTCCTATCAGCTGTCACCAAGTCGCTCGCGTCAAGGTGATCGACAAAGCATCGATCATAGAGCCTAGTGAACATCTGCAGGATTAATTAAACTGTCACTAACAGGTAGTAACAGTGAGAGATGTCTTACTTTAAAATCGGTTTCTGTGCAAAACCATTCAGTGGCTTATTAAAATCTGGAGCTCGCTAGATGCTAAAAGCTAATCATGCACTCCAAGCTGAAAGAGAGGTTTCCATCTCGGGATATTGATCATATTCCACCCATCCTTTTAGCGATTTTTGCAGTTTATGACACAAACAAACAATTTCTCATGTTAATGTATGTCTGAGTGTGTATCTCAGGATGACATCACAGGCAATTCTTCTGTCGTTTAAAAAAAACTCTCATTCATAAATCTGCCACACTTGTCCAGCTGTTGTTTACAACAGATATTTTAGTTCAGGGACCAATCTCCCCTAAACTCAGAACTCTCCTTAAAACTCTAAAAACTCATTTTTCTTTTTCCTCATCACTTGGTTTCTGACTGGAGCAGAGCTACGGGGAGATTTAATTGTGTCCCTGTGGGCTTTCCGTACAACGCAGTGCAGAGCACTGGAGAGACAACAAAAGGGGATGTGAGACTATAAATTATTATAGTCCCCCCTCTCTCTCTCTCTCTCCTGTCCTTATTATCAGCAGCAACATGTGGCTGTAAATCCAGTTCGGTGCTTATTAGCTTCTTGCCTGTCACTTACAGAAATACTGATGGGGACTAATGAGGCTTTGCTTGCTTTTATGTCACTTTTGTCTCGACATAGTCTTCAGTTCAGCTGCTTTATTGACACCGAGGTTAGATGAAGAGTGTTTCTAAAACATGAAAACAGAGAAATAAAAAAACTTTTTAACAATCAACATCTGTTTGGTTTTTAGGATATTAATACCTCTGCCTTCTCTCCCCTGCAGTATCTGGGGCTGGTCGAGGTGGAGGAGTCCAGGGGGATGCACGTATGCGAGGAGGCGGTGAAGAAGCTAAAAGTCGTGAGTATCCCACACTCACACACACCTCCTCTGCTGCAGTGCTGGAGGTTCATCTTGTTCTATAGAGGCAATAACATATACTAACCCCAAGGATCTACAAACTTTACTGGAGCTCATTACAGACAAAGCTCACGCACCAAAGTATCGACCAGAGGAGTGCACACACACGTACACACACACACACACACACACAAACACACACATTCAATACTCTCTGCAGTTACCTCTATGGTCTTGTTATTTTCTCTTCCTTACCACTTTCATCTCCCTCATCGCCCTCGCTGGTGGGTCTTATTGCATGTGTCTGTCAGTCTGCTCATCAGTCTTTCGATCTGTCTGATCGCACTACACCCAAGAGAGTGGAAAATGAGATCTGAGCTAACATAAACACATATAAACGCACACTGACACACACACACGCACTGAGTTTGCCCCCCTGGGAAGCTGTATTCGGACAGGGAGCGTGTGAACAGAGTGACACAGACTGGCCAGTGTCAGACAGACAGACACACACTCTGCGGTGAAGACAACAGGAGTCTGTGTCACTTTCTTCGCAGTCGTCACATCTGTAAGCTCCGCTGCTGCTTTTTTTAGGAATTAAACTTCACTTTTATGTAAAAAGTCAGGTTGCCCAACAAAACTGCAGAGCTGCGTATTTTCTTTATTCAGTGTACACTCGTGCTAACCTGATTCGTCTGGTACGAACGTAACAAAAGGAACCACTTTGTCGGAAAATGTCTTGACTTAACTGAATCACAGCCAGTTTAATGGATGCAGGAGAAAAGTTTCATGCGTTCACTCTTGTCTCCCTCTCTTTTCGCCACCATTTCCTTTCATTTGTTTCCCTCTTTTGATTCTCCCTGCTGGATCGACTCTACTTCTCTCCATCTTCCATCTATACCAGCCTCTTTCTTTCACAGCGCTCTCGCCTCTCTGCAGGTTCTCACACCGAAAACTTTCCACCAAACTTATCCTTTTCTTTTGATTTCCCCCGCTCCGTCTCTCCATATAGCTCCCCTTTCCTTCCCCAGTCTTCTCCCTCCATCACTCTGGGTTTCTTCACCTCTTTTCTCACTCACTCTGTCTTCCTCTGAATGGGATTATGCAAAAATTGAGGCTCCTTGTCGATTCGCTGTGGGTTTCAAAGCCATTTCCTGCAGTGCTCCGGATTTCTGTTTCCCTCGCTTACACATGAACTCATATGCAAACTCATGCATACCCACACCCACACACACATGCTTCCACACTTGCATGGAGTCATTGCTGTTTCAGCCTGGTATTTTTAGCCTGGCCCATGCTGACTGTGTTATTAGCTCTGCCTGGTGCCCTCCTCTGGAGAAATGATTCTTGGTGCCATCTGGCACAGTTTTTACCTCTGCCCGCCTCTCCGCTCTTTACCCACCACCACCTCATCTGCTGTATGTCATCATCACTTTACATAACTATGAGTAGTAGTAAATGTGGCTTTACATGCTAGTAGCTTGTTGTTTATGCCTGTTGAAATATGCTCATGCTCAATCATTTATTTTACTTTTCCTGTTTTTCCAGAGTGGGAAAAAGACAGTCAAAGCAGTATTGTGGGTTTCAGCTGATGGCCTCAGGGTGGTGGATGACAAAACTAAGGTAAGCAAACACATTTGTGTGTGTGTGTGTGTGTGTCACCCATTTCTCCTTGTTTCATCCTCCTCTCTGTTTTCCCTTTCTACCTACCTCATCACTCACCGGGCAACAGGAACAGGGGGGGGGGGGGGGGGGGGGAGTTTGTGCCCTACAGTTATGTACAATTCACACAACCCAGGTGCTTTATCTGTCTTCATTCTCTGCCTCCGCCTACGAAGATAGATTTTGCAGGTCAAATGAAGACAGAAATACCTCCTCAAGCCCTCTGATGCTCTTGTCATCTCTCTACCACACATCCATCTCTGCAAGCTTCTTTTATATTTTCACATTCAGCTAAGACGCATTTTCTATCGTCAAACCACCAACAAAAGGGTCATTCTGTCCCAGTTTGATGACGCCACCTCAAGGCTGAACACAGAAGCATCTACCGTCTTGATGCTCCCAGGCTCGTTCGGGCCTGTGCGTGTGTTTCCGAGCTGACAAATGTGACTCATGCTTTCTTGCTGAAGGTGCTTAGCGGGGGAGGAAAGATCGAGTAAACGCAGGCACACACACACACACACACACACGCACACACACTTGAGGAGTGTCTGGTGGCGAGGGAGGCCTCCGACAGAGTGAGTGCAGCTCGCTGTGATTCTATTGAAATCAGAGCCGAATAAAGAGCAGCAGAGAATAGAGGAGAGAGAGCGAGGCCAATGGTGCAGCCTCTCTTTCTCTCCCTTTTTCCTTTTTTCTTATGTTTAGAGGCCACACACACATGACCTCACCTCTCCCAATCCCTTCGTCCCACTTCTCCCCTCTCCCTCCACTTTAATCTCCCTCCTATTTCTCCTTCAGTGACGGATCTCATCTCGACATATTAAAGGATAAGGCTGGCAATATTCTGTATTTTTGTTTTTTGTCAACAAATCCGAAAGCCAACATTGAACTGATCCCACTGACAAGTATTATCTGTACGGACAAAACCTGATGAATCTCTATTGTAAAAGCCAGTAAAAACACATCAGTGGGCCACACTGTTGAACTTCTTTCTTTATTATGGTGAACATGGGCACTGTAGTTTATGTTGAGTCAGTCCTGCAAACACCATCCCGGTGCATGAAATACTCACCAGTGCCACAAATCTGTATAAAAAAAAATCCCCAACAAATGCCGTAATTCTTCCTGTTTGAGTAACTTCTGCTTGGTCTTTTCATACAAGTAGGATTTGTTGACAGCAAGTCAATATAACATAACACTAAACAAAAACAAAGCAATATCAGCAAAGACTAGAGCAAACTGAGTTCTGAGTTTTGTGTGTTTGTATCATGGATAATCTAGGGAAATCTGGATACAGCATCAGCGGTGGTGCCCTGGTTATTCTTATGAAAGCTGCTCAGTGACACATGAGACAAGTTCGACCACAAAATGACCTGGATCTTCCACATAGCTTCCACATTATGTAGCCAATAGGGGGCTTGGGCTTTTACTTTCTTGTCTAAATAACATTTCCTGTTTCTCTCTAGCCTCAATGCAATTCTATGAAGGCCAGATATTACTAGAATTGTTCAGTGAGACTAATTTATTTTCATCTCTTGTCCTCTTAAATAACTGAATGTAGCAAAGTAACAAAGACTGAATATCAGATGGTACATATGTCATCAAAAGATCTCCTTATCAGCCTTCTCATAAAGTAAAGGTAAAGTCACCCACACTGTGGCCTCTTCTGTGGAAACAGCAGTAGAGCGGCTCCTTTTATGATAAAAATTTCCACTTTAAGTTAAACTTTAGTTATATTCAATAAATCTCATCAGTGTTTTACAGTCTCTCCTCCTTCCTTCCCTCTCTCAGCACCTCTTCATCACCTTTTATCATCAGTTCAGCCTTCATCCATGAATCAGCAAGCACGCCTAAGAACGCCCACACAACCATAATTCAAACGCTTTCCCACAGTCCGTGAATGCATAGTGTGTGTGTGTGTGTGTGTGTGTGTGTGTGTAGGAGACACACATGACCTTCATAATGCAATTTAAATAGAAGGAAGCAGTAAAGTCTTTTTGGGCTCAAGGCATTGAGACTTCTCTGCATAGATGAGTCACTTGCTGCTCCGTGGTATTCTTCCTGTCAGTGTGGGACATGATATGAGTCAAACACACGACACAAACACACACACACACACACACACACACACACTTTCTTCTTGCACTTTTCATCAGAAAAACACCTCACATGATCACACACTCACACATTGCTCTCTGGTCAGCCTTTCACCTCGGCACCAGCATCCCCCTTCATTCACTAATTGGCCCACAATGAATGGACTATTATTCGTCCACCTCCTTCTCCTTCTTTTCTCCTCCTTTCCCCTCCTCGTCCTCCCTCTTCCTCTCTCCTCATCCTCCCCTCACTTTGTTTTCGGCAACACTTGAGGAGAGGAAGGAAGTGCGTGGATGAGTGTGTGAACCCTCATTCTCTTTCTTCCCTTTCTTGTCCCTCTTGCCTCTGTTTCTGTTTCTGGTGAGTCAAAGAGGTGAGCCGAGGGCCCCTTAATGTACACAGAGAAAGAGAAGGGCCCCTCTTAGTTTCCTCTGTAGTAGCCTCAGAGAAAGGCTGAATAACCCTTTTATAGAAGGAAGGGCAAGATGCTGGAAACATCTCAGAGATGAAAAGAGGATCCAGTGTCATTAGGCTGTAGTCACTTTCTTTTCTGTCTGTGGTGGATGTGTGAATAGGTTGGTGTGAGAGGGGTTTCATGGGGTTAACTGAGGTTGAAAGCAGCGTGTCAGGTATTGGATCAGTCTACAAGCTGGTGTGCTCAGTATTGAAGCTATATTTCCCGTCTGTCATCGCTAAGTTAAGCTGCTGTTAAAGAGACAGAACCCCGTCACATGTGATTTGATGCAATCTACCTGCTGGAACATTTGGATCGACCCGACTGTATTGTGTGAGCTGCCAAAGCGGATTTTCTCTGACCTCTTGGTCTCTTTTTCCCTGTTTCTCTCTCAGGACCTCATTGTGGACCAGACCATAGAGAAGGTTTCATTCTGCGCTCCTGATCGTAACTATGACAAGGCCTTCTCCTACATCTGCAGAGACGGTACTACCAGACGGTGGATGTGCCACTGCTTCATGGCTCTCAAAGACTCGGTGAGGGGGCAGTTAACCTTCTATCCGCCCCTCAGGGATTTTTTCTATATAGATAGTCAAAGTCCAGACGTCATGTCTGAGCTTTGTTCCATTATCTTAAGTAGCTCAATACGATCTCTCATTCAGTATTTCTTTCATCTGTCTTTTTGAAAAAATCTAATGTGTTCCAGGGGACAATGGTCATGACAAATTGGCCTCACTGCAGCAGTTTCTATTAGAAGTTGAAACCTTCATGAATTTAACTAAGCTGAGCTGAGTTCCAGCATTGTAAAAATCACCCAGAAGTAATTATATAGCCATATATATTTTATATATGTATATTATATACTATGGGTCAATTGTATTTAACTACAGTACTTGAATAAAGGCACATACTTACATTCCATCACAGCCGAGTTCCCACTAGAACAAAATCCTCAAATCGACACTCGTAATTTGGAGACCAGTCAGCCTTGTAGGGGACTGTGTAGCGTGTCCAAAAATGTGCGAACTAACTGCGTCCCTTTGACCAGTGCAGGGATTGTGGGTAATGGTGTTTTTTTTAGGCAGGCTAGGAAAAACAGAACTACAGGATATACAATAATATTTGACTGTTATGTTTTAGTGAGTGAACCACATGGCACACAGTGGAGAATAACTCTGTTTCAAGTCTGTATTTTTAGTCATTTATGTTGTTACAAATGTCAACTGGATTTTGAATGAGGTTTTGTTACTCTTGAACCAGAACCATGTTGCTGTTTCACTTATGGCAAATGATAAATTCAGTCCACTGGCTTGAATACTTACTCCCCAGTTTACCAATTCTCTTCTCTTGAAAATGTGTTTATAAATTCATTATTTCCTGTAGGCAATTTATCAATGAGAATACGTCTAAAATGTAGACCAAATAAAAACGATTACCTTTGTTTAGATTTTATACACAAGAAAAATCACAAGTTAAAAGTCTCAAGTTCAGCTGTGGTAGGCAGTTTATACACATGAAATGGATTCACTGCATTATTGTTGTAGTTACTGTGATTTCTAACCTCTGTTGTTTGCAGCTGACTGACCTTGGGATGAGGAGGTTGTAATATAAAGATAACTGCAGTAGAACCAGTGCTGTCATGGTACATTGTAGTTTCAACCCCATGGTGGTTTCATCAGATTAGACTTTGAGTTGGATTATTAATGTGGATGGAGGAGAGCGCAGCACAGACCTGCAGGATTAGGAGAGGGGATTAGACAGAAGCCTGTGGAGTTATCTGTCCATCTCTGTCTGTCTCCATTTCCACCACACTCTCTACATCTCTATAGGCTCATCTTGAACTCAACTGTCTCTCTTGTAGCAGTCATGGCTGTCTATAAAGAGAGAAGGAGCAGAGAAAGACAGGCAGGGCGTGAGAGCGAGAGGTTGTGGAAAGTAGAAATTAATTGCAAAAGGCAGGCTGGAATTGGTTGCACTCTGTGCCTCGGAGCGTGAACTCATGTTGACGTTTGACAATGAAAGAGATTTGAGGGTGATAATTGAGCCCTAATCCGATCTTCACCGTGACCGCTGTACTTTTCTGTGAATGTATGAACGTGATTTGAAGGTTACATGAGCAACACTCACGCTTATTGCATATAAACATTATAAAGCCTCTGTAGAAAAACACACATTCAATACAGCTGACGGTATATGACTTCTAAACTGTGTGTCGTATCTATGTATTTTGCTTCACCAGGGAGAGAGGCTGAGCCATGCAGTTGGCTGTGCCTTTGCCGCCTGTCTGGAGAGGAAGCAGCGCAGGGAGAAAGAGTGCGGCGTGACGGCTTCCTTTGATGCCAGTCGCACCTCATTTGTGCGTGAGGGCTCCTTCCGCGCCAACTCTTCCTGCAGCCAGCAGGGCAGCAGCAGCGAGCGAGATGACAAGCTGCCGGACAAGAAAAAAGGTAGGAAAATATTTCAAAATTTGTGCACATACTCAGATGTGTCCTTCAAGTAATGCCTACACCGTTTTTTATGTAAATGTTTAAAGTGCACTGCACAGCAATCTCAAATGATCACGATCCCATTTCTTCCTCCAGACCAACCTTGTGCAATCCCAGCCCTCCCACCTGGCACCGCCTCCCCGCCCGAAGGTGCAGCATCCCCCATGGAGCGACCGGAACCAGGCGGGCCTCACGCCATCCCTCGTCGCCACGCGCCCATCGAGCAGCTGGTGCGTCAGGGGTCGTTCCGGGGATTCCCTGCCCTCAGCCAGAAGAACTCCCCCTTCAAGAGGCAGCTGTCGCTCCGCCTCAACGACCTGCCGTCGACACTGCAACGCAAGACCGACTTCCAGACCAAGAACCCTGGTGAGCTGAGAGGTTCTTGATGTTAGACTCACAGGTGTTGGTGAAGGGACCTGCTGACCTTCTGACCCTCCTAACTTCTGTTAACCGGGATCCCAACCTTTTGCTGCTGTGACACCTTTTGCAGAAACACTGTTAATAAGGTTTTAGTTTATTTTCAAAGTTTACTCTTTGACTGAACTTGATTTAGATTTTATTTCAGCCGTCCCTTTTGAAATAAATGAATAAAAAGATTATTTGGAGCCCATCTACAGAAACAGAGTTGGTGTTTCTGCCTGGTTCACTAAGTTGAGTAACTGTGCATTTAGTAGCTGTTTGTGCAAAAATTATGTCTTTGTTCCATAACTTGAGTATTGACTAATTCAACCTTTAATGTGCGATTTATTGAAAATTATTGTCCCATTTTTATATTAAGTTACACCATATGCAATTCCTATTTGACATTTATGGTAAAACAGATTGTACCAATTCAATACTGTTTATTATTATTGATTTATATTATTTTGACATATTTGGGCGAGGGTGTTGCAGATTTTTTGGTCATCAGGGTGAGGGTCTTGCTTAGGAGGGCATTGCTGTTTTATAAAGTGAAATCTATAGTACATGTCCCTTTCCCAACTGAATCATTTTTATACAGTCACTTAGAGGGAATGGGCTTCATTTTATTAGTTTTGATAAAAAATTTCCCCCAAAATGGCAAGAATTCAGTGATCTCTTAAATTTAATTTCAGGTTTTAACTGGAAAATGCAGCATTTAGAAAATGATGGCATGATGAAACAAAGCGAAACTAAACTACCTACTGCTGGTTGAGCAGCAGGAGGCAGGTTTCGCAGACAGTTCACCTCATTAAGCGTGTTGATAAACTTATCTCACATCACACTAGAATAATTTCTCAAATCTGATATTCAATACAAAATATAACATGAACTAGAAAATGCCTGGCAGAGATAAATAAATAGGAGCATTTTAACTAGCTGTAAACAGAGAAGGACCTAAATCATATTGGTGGCCGATGATATTAACTTGTGGACGTAGAAGGATCATATTTGGCCGTGACATCAGCTAGTTTTTACTAACATTGATCTTGTTTTTAGCGGTGAATGGTCCACACTTAATTTATTCTTGGAATCAAAATGTCTGCAAAAAATATGCATTTCTTAGAATGATTTTGCAAATGTAATTTTTTTGTGTCTTCAAACAAAGTCAAGGAACATTACTACTGCCCTTACACAAACACAAAGTCTTTGCAGGGACACCATGCATCATGGTTCCACTTGCGTCATGATTGGAGCATCTGACCCCCATCTAAAGCTGTCTGTGCAATCACAGTGAAGAACAAACCTTCAGCAAATCTCAGATGCATTTATATTCATGTTTTCATACAGACATGGTGTAATTCTTCAGTGTAATCCCGATGCTCCTCTTCCATTGAATGTAGGCCGAGATGAAAAGCAGTTATGTGAAGTGCTGTTTCTTATTGCTTTCAGTGCCAGCGATGACGGCTGGGCATGTACGGCTCCGAAAGCATTCTTTACTAGAAACAATTAAGAATAACTGACTTACCCCTCACAGGTTGAGGTATATACACGCACAGGAACGCACACACAGAGACACACCCACTCTGTGTGGTGCCACAGGATCATAGCGCTCAGTAGCAAGGCTGATTACAGTCATTAGGAGAGATGAGAGAGTTGACTGGGGGACACCGCTGACTGGAATACTAAACCACAACATTCAACTCCTGCTCCCACTCCATTTCTTATATTATATATATATTCGCTCCTTTCATTTCTTTCTCTTAGTTCTTGTATATATCCAGCAGGGTTGAATTTGATGTAGCGTGAATCCTATGTATGCACAGTGCTCTTCCTCTTTCTGTCTCACACACACAGATGCACACACTAGCAGCCAACTCCACTGCCTCCCTGCTCCCTTGTGACTCTCTGAACAATGTGTGTATTGATTTGTGCGGTCAATCAGCTGTCCTGGTTAGCCTTCAGCAAGCCCTCTGCCAGCCCTAAAACCTGCACTGAGAGAAACACACACACACATGCAGACACACATGTGAGTGCGTCTGAACTCTGTGGGACACTGACAAGAGCAGGGAAAGAGAAGGATCACAGGGTCAGCCTTTGCCGAACAAAGCACAGAGGAATCTTTAATGGGAGACCTTGGACACGCCTCCAGCACCCTCTGCATCCAATATGATACGCAGCTTGTTGCCACACAATGCACTCAGATGAGACTGAAATGCATTTATTAGAATAGACACAGCACAAATTAGATTGGATGTTTGAGCCACAATGAGTCATCTGTGGGAAACATTTTTTAATTTACTTTACTTTAATCTCACTCCATTCATTCATTCGTCTGCATGTGCGACTTATTATCACAATGTCAAAATGTCATCAAACTCCTCTTTGTCAAGTGTTTTGGACAGCTGTGCATGCAGAGCATGGATTGGGAAAGCAAAAACAGGAAGGATGAGGGAGTGGAAGAGAGCAGAAACAAAATTCCTCTGTCTGTGAAGGGAGGGACCAGGGGACAAGGAAGAGGGAATTAGATATGATATCTATTTATATCGGCTGTAGAGGTTTAAAGCTGTAGTCCAAACCAAAGTCAGACGGGAACATTATGCCGCCTAATCCCTCACTGGTCAGATCAGTTACAGTCGGTTAAAACATGGATAAGCTAAGCCAAATTTGCCTCTGTCTGAGTCATCCCTGTGCACAAGACACACAAGGCGATGACATAACAGGCTAAAATGTAAAAAGGATATGATGCTACTTGATCTTGGCCTGTATGAACCTTTTTATTTTTAATAAGAAGGCCCAGATTAGCACAATGCCATGTTTGTCTTGAGAATCTTGTGTCTTTGATGCTTTGTAGGTCATAGCGGCCAGAATCAAAGTCTTCATCTGCTCCAGTTTCTTTGCGTTTGATGCTAACTGGGTCTGTTACACACATGATTAATCGTTTTTCTCTCTCTTTTTGTTTGTTTGTCCCTCTGCTCAATCCTCCTCCTCTCCCATTCCTCCTCGCCATCGTTTTTCTCTCTTTTCCGACCTCGCCTCCCCTCTGTGTGTCCCTTTCTTGCTTGTACCAGAGATGGAAATGGGCTTGCCATGTGATGGAGATGGTAGTATCAACGCCCTGTGTTGTCAGATCAACGACTCCTTCACCAAGCCATCGGACGAGCTTTTCTCAAACCCCACTCTGTCTGCAAATGGTCCTCCAACCTGCACTGTGCCCCCTGTCCTGCCGCCACCACCTGCACCAGTTCAGGGTAAGCATCAGATCAATAGTGATATTGATTTTTTCAAAACAGTGCACACTCTGAACAGAGCTCAGTGGTGAGGAAATGATTACACTTTTTCTGAATCGTTAACTTTATCCCTCCAGCCACTTCTTCCTGGGTGCAGCCAGAGCCTCCACTCCACTCTCCTCCTGCGGTTTCCGCGGCGATGCAGATGCAGATGCAGATGCAGATGCAGATGCAGATGCAAAGTGGACACAGGCGCACACCCTCTGAGGCTGAGAGATGGCTGGAGGAGGTCTCCAAGGCTGTCAAGGCTCAACAGACCCCACCTCCAGGCCCCGTCATCCCCACCATCCCCGGACCACCCTCCATGTCAAGTCAGCAGATGTCCAGTCAGGCAGCCATATCAGCCGCCCCAGTGTCCACTGTCCCTCTCTCCCTTGGCACCATGTCCAAACCTCTCATCTCTGGTCCCTCTGCACTCTCAAGTCAAGCCCCAATGCCCCTCCCACCCATGTCAATATCATCAGTTCCTCTAATACCAGGCCCTCCAGTGTCAGGGCCCCCCATGTCTCTACCTTCCATGTCCATCCCCACGATGTCCGGTCCGAGCATGTCTGGGGCCCCCATGCTCCAGCCTTCCCTCCCTGGGCCCCCGGGCTCCCTTCCAAGCTCCATGCAGCCGTTCCCCTTGGCTTTCGATACCACTCCAGCGCCTGTCGGAATGTTCGCCAGCCAGCCTGTCCAGCCGGCATTCGTGCCCATGCAGACCTACATGCCAGGCCTGGCCAGCAGTATGACCTATCCCAACGCCAGTGTGCCTGTGGTGGGCATCACACCATCGCAAATGGTGGCTAATGTCTTCTGCACTGCTGCAGGCTCATCTGGTGCAGGTGGAGCCATGGGTTCGGTTGGAGGGGGACCCAAAGTTGGGGCCCTCGGGACAGTTGGGCAGCACCATCCCCACCCAGGAGCACCTGGTGCAGTTGGGCATACTGGAGGGTTTTCCACACCGCCATTCTCCTCCACTCCACCATTATCAACAGCCATTAATGGCCTCCCACCGCACAGCAGCATCATGATGGACCTCCAGAATGGGACCTCCAACAGTGGCAGTAATTGTGGCAGCAGTAGCAGCTGGCCGCCAGAGGGCAGCCAGCTAACAGCTCCGGCAGCCAGCGCCTCCCAAGACGATGATCGTTTTGAGGCCAAGTGGGCCGCACTGGAGGCCAAACCAGCGCCTCAGCAGCAGCCTGGAAATAAGGCAACAGCTGCAGCAGCCAACCCGTTTTCCAACAATCTTCAAAAGACATTTGAGATTGAGCTTTAAGTCAGAGTTGGTCCCCCAAAGCTGTAGCTCTAGCCCTTGAATTGAAGCCTGAGAAAGCCTGGCGCTAATTCCAGCATCTCTGCTTAGAATAGGATGCCGGTCCTGAAAGTTAGCCTAGCATCTGACCGGTGGCGGCCTAGCAACCTGCCTAAAGCTCTCTGAGAGTAAATCTTATTATGATCTTAATTGCTTTCTTTACACTCCAACAGAAGTTTGCATATTGCTGGGCTGCCATTGGACGATCAGGTCGCTTGCTCATTAGACTTGATGGACTGAATCCTTTCACTCCACCCGCTAGCCAACTCTCTTTCCTGCTTACACTTTTCCACTCCGGCTTTACTTTACCTGCTGCAAGCCCCTGGATGTACTGTACGTGCCCCCCTGAGGACCATATGGAGGGGGGGGGGGACACAGCTCAGTGGTGTCTTTCTTTAAAAGGGGACTCCACTCAGATGCATTCCAAACCCATGAGATGCTTTTTTCTTAATGGAGAATTGAGCAGATATGGCTACATTACAACACATGCAGAGGAGCAGAGAAGTGAATTGTTGACGTATGATCAGACTGATTGTGATCTTAGCCAAGCACAGCAAGTCTGGACACCTGAAAGGACTAGCCAATGATGTAAGAGCCGACCCTACCAACACAAAAGGACTTACTGACTAATAGTAGAGATTTATGGCCAAAATTATTTTATTTATTGTATTTTGTTTCTTTATTTTTATCAAGTTATATATACTTAAAAATCAAATTTTTAAAGCAGTGTTTCAGGAGCGTTTTTCATCCCCTATATTTATATTTGTTGAATCGTAAAGAGGAGGGAAACAGTTAGCAGAAGGGTAACAGATGTGATTGAGCAGCAGTAGAGGGAAACTGAGTCGCGGTACAGGAACCAAATAGCAAGGGCTGACAGTGGAGTGGTGTGTAGTGAAACATGTGAGACAGTAAATGTATATAGCAGCATGTTTTTCCACCCATTAGCCCTCAAGTATACACTTAACTGCTGGTGAGGCTTCACTTTGGCTCTGTAGCCCATTTCTGTTGTTAAAGCCTTCCTTAAAGGGTTACTGGAACTCACTTCAGGATATCCAGCACACAGACACTCCGGACAATACAGCACAACAGTCCTTTGGACTCCATCTTCTCCAGACAAATCCAAGGAACTTCAACTCAGAGGAAACACAAAAACACTCTACAACACTGTGCAACCGGTTGACAAAATGATGCACTACATTCCAACATTCATAAATTCATCCTTTAATGTGTTCAAACACAGGGTATATTGTCATCACTTACAGTATGATTGTGTATTCTCCTCTATGTACTACTGTATCAGTTGCACTCATTTGGGATCGATGATCAGAGGTGAAAAGAGGAGAGGAACACGAGCAGACATAGACCGGAGTTGTAGAAGCGGCAAATCAAAAAACAGAGAGTAATAAATGATATATGTGTGATGCAGAATTAATAAGGACATTTGATTGACAGATTAAGAGGAAGAGAAAATATGGAACAGCAGAAGAATAGAGGAAAGAAGGAAGGATAACCTGTATGTGAGAGACTGAAGGAGAGAATGGAGTTATATCTTAAAAATAAAAAATGAGACGGAGGAAGTCTGATGAGAGGAGGATGAGAAAAGATATGAGTAAAGAGATAAGAGTGTGTGAAAAAACTGAGAACAAAGACACATTCATCACGTAGCCTGAGCACTGTGCCATGGTTACATCTTTTTGTGTCAAGCATCATGTTCCTCATCTCCTTAAACCTCACAAACAACACATTTGATCATGTTCTTTAAAAAAAAAAGAAAGAAAAAGTCGCTTATTATATAACTGCAGTCTCATAAACAAGATTTTTTCAAAGTATGTGCAACTCCTTATAGAGTTCAAACTTGTCAACAACAAAGCTTTTCTGTGTTTACTTGCAGTTTCTGGCATGTTTCATAAAAGTTCAGGTCCGTTCAAGAAGATGCTACATTACAAAGTAGAGATGTTTATTATAGAAGGGCTTTTCCATTTTAGCGAACAGGTTTTGTCTATATGTTCTGTAAAAAACTGTAATCTGACCAGAGATGCTGCTGTCATGTTCCTCAGCAATTGAATTGTATGGATATGGACTGCCACTGATTAAGTTTCCTGCTCATTAACTCCCTGCAGTTTAATTAGCTTATTGGGCCTCTTCCTGTGGCAGCGATCCCATCTGATAGGCTGCCTTCTCAGAGAACTGAAATTTATGTGCCACTGGCTTGATTTATACCGTCTCTGATCCTCCCAGGGTTTTGTCCTTTGTTTTCGGACAAATCAATATTTTCTTCCCCACCAAACAAAGTCCGAATTGCTCTCTCTACCCTCCTCTCTCTACAAGACAAGACTGATTCACTCATGAAATCAATGCTTTTATTTCAATGAAAATATATTTTAGCCCTCGACTCTTGTTTGCACGCCCTCCAAATTATAAATGTAGGTTAATTGTGTTCCGCGTTAAAGCAAACTAAATGACCTCATAAACTTGATTGTAAAACCATAGTTTAGTGATGGTAACAAAGCAAACCAGTGGAATTTATTTTTAATCTTTATTTACAGAATTTTTGTATTTAAACCTACATATTTGTATTGTAATTACATTGTACAAAAGATAAATAAAGTAATATAATATTACTCCGGCTCCTGGTGGTGGTGGCTCTTGAGATTTTCACAAATAACTGCTGTTTTTTCTTTTGTCTTTTCCATCACTCCTCTTATGACCTTTTGATCTGTTCAATTTATCTCTGTATCTTTTACGCTCACCTCCATCTTCGTTTCATTTCTGTCTCCCAGGATTCCGACTGCTGTCTCTTGTTATTGATCTGACTCTTCTTTCTTTTCATCCAGCCGTTGACTGAATGGATGTCAGAAGTTAAAAAAATGTATTAAAAAGTATTTCCATAAACTGGACCGAGGCAGCTTTCTGAATGTCTCCCATAGTGGGAGAAGCTATGGGTGCTCCTGGTTCTGCAAGCAAAAATCACATTTATTTTTCTCACAGACTATTTTTCCTGACTCACAGTGAGAGCACTTCTACTGCTTGAATGGAAATGAAACTGCCACGGATTCTGTTAAAAATATCTGATTCCTGTGTCCATAGGGGGTAAACGTTAACTACAGCTCCAAAGGTGCCAAGAAACATTCAATCACAGGCCTTAAAATTCTCTTACATTTGCTGCCAATGGGGTGCCACACCACCCCCCCAACCTCCTTTCTCTCAAAATTTCAGTCTCCAACTGGCTATTACTATTATTATTAAAACTATAATGACTTTATTCCAACATTAGAAATGTATCTGTTACAGAAAAATCTTGTGAAATGTTGTTCGGTATAGCCCCAGAAAGGAAGCCAATCAGGGGCAAAGCCCTGCCGTTTCAGAACCATGGGCGGGCCAGCAGTCACTGCACTGACTGCAGGAATGGGTGTGTGTTTTATTCTGATAACAGGCTGTTGGACAAATAGTCAGAATAATAGGCTGTCCCCACCAACTGCATGTGGAAGCTAAACCTGAAAACCCAATCTGCAGCCTAAATATTGTAATTTTTGGAGATTTGCTTGCTTTCTAGGTGAGACCTGGATGAGAAGTTCGATGCCACTCTCACATTTGCCTGTTAAATATGCGACAGCCATAAGATGGTTAGCTTACCATTGCATAAAGACAGCTAGTTTGGCTCTATTCAAAGGCAAAAGACTTGCCAAGAACAACTCTCACAATCACTAAACAACAAGTTATATGCTGTTTGTTTAACCAGTACAAAACCTGAGGTATCCAAACAACATGGTTATGGTTTTATTGGGGTCACTGTGTCCAGCCAAGAAAAACTTTAGCGCATAATGCCCCTATTTTATGGAACAAAAGGGATACATGTTAATCAGCAGGTTTTAGAAGTTCTCATAAAGCAGTTTTTTTTTTATTTTTACTTTGGATGGAGCTGTTGACCCCTGCTTCACCCAGTGTTTATGCTTTGTCAGCTTCATATCGAAACAAAAAAAGGGGGACAGCAAATGAGCAAGTTTCCCAAAACTTCTCCTCTCAAGTTATCTTTGCTTTTTACTGTCAGCTACATTTACCGTACTTACATACAAAGATATATGTGATGACAGATCAAAACAGTTGGCACCTCATAACCTTGTTATACTGTACGCCGCCTTATTCCTCTCCTTTCATCTGCGCCCTGTCTCTCCCCTCTCGGAGTAGTCTGCCCCACCCCCCAGCTCCTGGATGTAACTGCTGTCTAACCAGCACTGTCCTCCAGTCGGCTGGGCTGAGCCGTGGTGCTGCCTCAGCTCAGGTCACTAATGGAACGAGACAAGGCCTCTTTTCTTCTTCAAGGCCGTGAGAAGCGGGGCGGATGCACACACACACACACACACACACACACACACACACACACACACAAGCTCGCACACACACACACACACACACACACACACACACACACACACACACACACGCTCACATACACACTGAGCTCTTGAGTGGTGGTAGCAGTAACTCTTTCCCAGCCATTGTCCTCTGATCTGAGGACACAGTCAGTGAGTGTGTGTTGCTGAGGAGTCAAAGAGGGTCAGCAGAGCTTGATAAGTGTGGTAAAACTGCAGTAGACAGACATTTTTTCTTTTTTTGTTTTGCATCACCTTTGGTACACATTACTACAATTTATTCACTGTGCGTCATGCTGCTTCTATAAAAGTTAAATCAACGCCAGTGTTAATGGGGCCTTAATTATCTAGTTTTTCTCAGTAGCTGTGGCACAATCGTTCACATTACCCACAATGCAACCTAGCCACTAAATGACATCACTGGGGGCAATTCATCAGATTACATGCAGCTTCCTCTGGAGCCACAAAAGGCTTTTTACTGCTTTTTTCACATATGCAGTAGTACTCCCCTGTAAACACACTTTACAGTGTAAAATTGGTGGAGTTACCCTTTAAATGAAACCACAACACCTTGCTGTTCAGTTCAATCCTGTACAACCACAGTGTCTCCCACTACCTGTGCTCTGCGCATTGTTTTGCACAGTAAAGTTGGTTGCAACAGCCGACATAGGGAATGGAGATGCTTGGTTGCCATGGCTACACAGTGAAAGACTCATTTATAACAGATAAAAAGTGCTGAAGTCAGAAAAAAAACGGCCTCCTTGTATGTAAGATTAAAGTGCCAGAAGAAATGATAGTAGCTGAAAAAACAATATCATCATAAAAGAATCTCAAGGCAGGTAGGACAAACAGGAAGGATGTCCCCGTCCTTTGTGTGTTATAAAGTCATATATTCTGCACATACAGTCACTCAAAATTGAAGTGTGTGTGTGTGTCATGCTCGTTCAGAACAAATTACTTCAAGCTAATCAAACAAGAGGGTGTGTGTGATTCTTGTGTGGTGTGACTCATTGCAGTTAATACCAGCAGACAGGCAGAGATCTTTGAGTGTGTGGATGGAAAACATTACTGTGGGCTACATTGTTTCACTTCCAATTAGTGCTCGCTCATTCTCTTCTTCACTGCTTTTAATGAAGGTCTACAAAACGAAGGTTGTCGCTGCTTTCAGCTCCCTGCACCACTGTGTGTGTGTATATAAATAGGTAATTCAATGGAGATGTAAAGGGAGGATGTTCCTGATTATGTGATATACGCGTGTCCATTTAAGTGTGTGTGTGTACGTCTGTCTGTGTGATGGCTGTGTGAGCGCAGACTCAGTAATGGTGTTTGTGTAATGGGCCGTGCCTAGATCGTCAGATCAGCACTGGATAGTGTGTCCATGGTACACAAACACACTCATTTATCTTTCCTATCACTACTTCATCACACAAAGGTACTCACACACACACACACACACACACACACACACACACACACACACACACACACACACACACTTATTGGTACGCTTTTACACTGAGATCTTCTGATTTCCTGCACTTTAAGTGACATATCAGAAAATCTTTCAAGACTTCTTGTGCACTCTCTCAGACTCACACACGCACACACACTGGTCTAATGCTGCTAATTGCAATGTATATAGCGTTGGCAATGTGACCTTGCAGGTCTCGAAGCTAGGAGGAAGTAATTACATTGATTAATTGCATGTGTTTGCTATTGATTAGTGCAGCAGATTGCCTATTGTTTAGTACACAGCTGGCTCCAACAGCATGACAGGGGCAGTAATGTAAACGTTGAGGATATGGCTTGAAAGATGTGAAGCAGTGATCCGTTTTGATGCTTGTGTACTTAGCAAACAGGCCATGACAAGAGACTTAGAATGGGCATGCATGCAGTGTGTGTGTGTGTGTGTGTGTGTGTGTGTTTTTATGTGTTTGTGTGTGTGTGTGTGTGTGTGTGTGTGCGTGTGCGTGTGCGTAGAAATATGCAAACGTCAAGAAATACCGACTTTGGCCCTCAGGGTTTGAAGGCACCTCAAATGTCAAGGCAAGGGTGCATGCATACACGTCATCTGCACACACACAAACAGCACACACGCACGCACGCACGCACACGCACACGCACAGGCACAGGCACAGAATTGTAACAATTGTGCCTGTCAGAAGCAAAATTGCTGTTTCTTTTGGTAATACTGACTTATTGCAAAATGATGACTCCCATCAGAGTTATGGGCAGAAATGCTGTGACTGGCCTGGCAGATGTTAGGATTTCATAACACTTGAGATGGTTATAGTTAGGTTTTAAAAATAAAAAAAGTCAACAAAATCGTCATAATGAATATTGGCAATGTACGTTTCTGCAAACCACGTATATGTTGAAACTTTACATTTCTTTATGTTAAATTTTCTATGCTGTGCTTGTGGTCTGGTTAAGTTTAGGCACAAACCCCACTTGGTCAGGGTTAGGGGAACAATGTTTGGCTTAAAATATCTGTTTTGTTGCCACAGACATAGCTGGAAGTCATCTGGAGGACTCCTTAAATATATCCGGCAGTGTCACTCTTGCAAATGTCAAAACACAGACTGAACTGCGGTCACTGGCTTGGCAGCCTCTTTCCTGTAACTCCAATATGGAGGTCAGGTCATAAACATGTAATGTGAACGTGATACGACTCGTTTTGTAGACATGTCAATATGACACGAACATGATTTGTTTATTTAGTAAAGATTGAGAAAGAACATAGACGAGATTTCCATCTTTGCCCAGAGCTGCAGTTCGTACACGCAAATGCACAGACACGCACAGTGTCAGCTTCTACCACCCCCTGCCAGCAGCAGTGGGTGCCAGAGAGGACCAGAGCCAGTCTGCTCTCACTCACTCATTGTTTGCTTTATCCAAATCATCTGAGCAGTGATGTAAATCATCTATTTATTAAACCACAGGAACAGAGGGGGCTTTCCTGTATGCTGTGGTCTACGCCATAAGCCTACGGGAGATGGAGATGACAAAATTAAGTCATCAGAGTCTTTTGTCACGAGCTTAATGACTGCTCGCTCATTGTTTGACATCACATGTATGACAGATTATCAATGACGTGATTAAATCCTCCGATATTTATGTTTTTCTTTCTCTATTATCATGCTGCAGTAAGTCGGGCTTTGATTACAGTTTACGCTTATGTAATCACATAAAGCTCCTCTGAGTATGTAATGGTGATGATGCATTATGACTTGTGACATCATCGCTGCAAACAGCACATGTATGTAATCATACACAGACATAATCACCTCTGCTGGCTTTACATGTGACTCATGTGCTGAGCCCCTGTGGATTACAACAGGAGGTGTACGTTCCCCCGCACCGTCTTTGTACTATCAGCTCTGGTTATGAAGAGCCGTTTGAGCTTCTTAAAGTATGAATAACTTAGTGGCAGAGAAGATGTTAATTTCTTGACTTCCAAATAGGACAGCTTCATAGTAAAATCCCCTGCTGGGACTCACCCAGGACAGTTAGCAGTGGGTGGTCTCATGTAAAATTTACTATGGCGCAGCTACAGTATTTCTGCTCATCTAACGCCCCCCTGTGTAGAAGCAAGGCATCGCAACATGAACCTGCCAACATATATCACGCTTCTAGAACTAAAATAGATCCAAACACATTTGCTCAAGTCGATATGCCTGGATTCTTGTAAGGTCTTTGTTTGTCTGTGCATGTCTAAAGGCTTGGAGTGGCACCAGTAATCTTTACAGACAGCTCAATGGATCTCTTTCAAAATTGACCAAGGCATGACAACGCATAACAAACACTGTTTCACACTGATTGACACTGTCCTGATAAACACAGAGGCTCAGTACAGCTCAGTGAGCTCAATATGTTAAACTAATAACCAATATTTAAAGTAAATTCTTTGGCTGAGATTCTAATTACCACGTCTAAACTCCAGTAATAACTCAAACTGCATTGCAACATAATCCATACTAATCTTGTAAACTAAAAAGGACTCAAATCAAGCAATATTTACACTAACAGGACTTTTTCACAGCAGAAATGTTAGTTTTTCACTTTAGGAAATGTACAGATGTTAATGACAACACTACCATAACCACAACCCTGAAATTGATGTAGCTAAATGGAATTCTGCCATGATTAGTTTTATTATTTAAACCTGTTCTTTTCCTCCTGTGACTTGTCAAAATATCTTCTGTGAAATGGGCCTGTTAACTTCATCTGTATATCCAAACCACTGGCATGATATATATCTATTTATGCCATATTGGTATTGCAGAAATTGATGTATATCCAACACAAAAATAACAAAATCAAGTTCATTAATTGAAATGTTATAAAAACGTTGTAAAAACTGAACTACTATCACAAAATGCACTTGTGTTGACTTGTTAAAAAACAGTGGTTTAGCTGTACGTAATTCAGCCTAGATCATCATACATAACCCAAATCATTTGACGTTTGAACTCCAATTTTTTAATTTGTTCTGAATGTTTCCCACAAGAAATCTGGTGAGGCTGCGTTCCTGTTTAATACCCTCCCTCTGGATCTAAGAACACTCCCTCGGTATTTCTACATTATAAGACCTATTTCATTTTTAATCTGGTTGTGGGACTCTAACCCTTTCACCTCTTGAATTTGGATTTTTACTATTTTATTAAAATTCTTCCCATTGGTTCTATTGTTTTGTGGTTTTATGGTTATTTTAAATGTTTTTAATCCTGTTTTGTGGAGCCCTTTTGGTCGCATCCCTGCATGATAGATACGACACAAATAAATGTGTTTTCAGTATTACTAATGCATAAAGGATAATAATATATTTAATACACACAAATGTTTCATACATCATAATACTGTGATGTATTTAATGATTATGAAAGGCTTTAAGATTTGTTAAAAAGGAAAAAAGGTGCAGACTAAGTATAACTACAGTATAGGAAACTGACCAGCTTTCCAAACACAGAACATCTCCAGCACACAAATACTGTACACATTACAATATGCGACTTTATTAAAGAAAAGCTATGAACATTACCAATATCTTCTAACTCGGTTATATTATTTAAAACTGTAAACAAATTACTTGCAGCGTCTCTCTCTCTCCTCATCTCTCTGATATATTAAATGATAAACCTTCCTCAGGACGATGACGGATAGTGTGCACATAACAATCAAATCAAGTGTCGGTTTCCACCTATTCCTGTAGCCACCAGGCTTTATACAGAGGTCTGTAGAGAAAACTAAACAGCCTCACTGACTGAATGTGTCTTGCTCAAACTCATGCTCCATGACGGATTTTTCCACAGCAGCTTGAAGGACCACACACTGTAATAGCGGTGCAGCAGACACACGGGCCAATGTAATTTATCTGTAGCAGCACCAGAGTCACTCAGTCAAAAACCTCCGCCTGTCCACACCAACACCAGAACAACCTTTCTACTAAATTTCAGCATGTGTGCTTTCTTTCTACGGCTACGCTTTCACACTAAATTAGTTTTACAGCCCGGTAACTTTAAAGTGTGGCCGCTCTACAGTGGAAGAAAGAGCACGGAGCAGATTTGTGCTGTAGTGGTAAATTAAAAAGGAGACTGTGATCTACGGCTGATGAGCACCTCAAAGCCAACGATGAATAAAAGGAGGTTATATTTATAGAACTGCATAATTTCATGCTTATTTACCTCAAATCTATTATGTTACATCCTTCATTTAGAATGTTATTTACTGTGATGTACGTTATATCGTAAAAGTAGAGTCTGCAGACTACAGATGTTCTTGGCTCGCCTTTCTCTGTCGCCTCCACATGTTCATATACTTTGTGAGGCTTAAGCTAATTTAGGCTTGTATAATCAGTTTGTGACGGAAATGAGCACTGCTTCATGGATATTAGTCAGCAATCCATTAGAGCGCTGGACATCAGGGACCAGGGGCTTCAGATAACCTTGAACCGGAGGTTGTAAGAGAGATCTGTATGTACCTGTCACCTCAGCAGCCTTATCAGTGATTCTGCTGGTGGCCAATCACGTATGTGTTCTATGGGAAAAATATAACAAAAGGTAAACAACACAATTTCAAACAGGTGTGAGGCAAAGATGCAGTTTGAGCCACTGCAGCACCTAAACTCACTGTAAGGGAGCAGGATGAGAAATTAAAGGCACAAGGCCTGCAACAAAATCCAACATTGCTGGAGAATTACGTAATGGACTGGAGCTTATCAATAAATGAAGACAAGATAGTCATTTCAAAACACTCACAGACCACCTGCGACACCTACCTGTGCATGAACATAAGCTCATCTAGGCAGATTGACACATACGTGGGCATATGGAGTCTGACTGAAAGGGCCTTTATGCTAGAAGAAAGAAACTATAAAGAACACATACTGTGCACCAAGTAGAATTTGGATCCAACTTCTTAATCTTTGATTAGATGACAATGAAAGAAATATATTTAGTGCGGCTGGAAATGGAAAAGAGAGACTTTAAACTATTTTATATGAGGCTTTGATATGAAAACAAAGGAATGAGCAAAACCCACAGCCACAAAACTCTAAAGAAATGCCAATAAAAAAACAGTTTTATGAGTGCTGGGAAAATCTGATTAAACAAAAATAACTTATTGCAGCATAGTATTACCACATTCTGCATAGAATTAGCCAATTAACTCCCTGACATTTACCAATTTAAAACAAACAAAACAGAAGTATTGTTGATTAGGATGCATAGAAGACACGCATATTCCTTTCACTCTCTTTCTCTACATATGAACATGTCAGCGTGTCAATAGTTACTGGAGAAAATGTGATACATTTTTGACTTTCTTTAATAATTTGGGTATTAATATACTATGAAAGATAAAATCGGCTGATGTACATCTTTTAATATATTGCATGTGACGGCCGAGGACATGGAAACAGCCAAATCCACCAGAACTGAACTCATGGCTATCAACAAGAGAACAAATATTGGGACAGGGTAAAATTTACTTTTACACTCAGAGATCAAACAGGAGAATGGAACAAATTTACCCCAAAGATAGACTCTGGGAAATATCATCTTATCTATACAGTAATTCCAGTCTAAGCCACGATGAGCAATAATCAGGTACCTCTTTCCCATCCCCCTCTTACCCTTCCTCGTTCTCCTGTCTGTTTTCTAGTTTATGTCTTTAGCTACTTATTGTTGTTTATTAATTTAACTGTATAACAACGTATGAAAATGTGCATTGGACTTGGAGATTTCAGTCTCACTATCAGACAGACACTACTTCTGATCATTATTCGATCATATATGCTCTTCTTTTATATTGCCACATTGTCTTTGTGCTGTCAGGTAATTACTCTGGCAACAATGTTTAATACGCATCCATGCAAGTAAAGCATGAAAGGGTATTTGGGAGAGATTATGGAGAGAGGGGGCGACACATTTCTAGAGACACAAGACTTTCTTTGTTTTCTTTATTTGGACGAGCATCATTTATGAAAGAAAAATGCCGATTGTCAATTGCTATATTTCACTGGAAAACATTGTTAAAACTGAATTGATTATTTCTAGACAGAGAGGAAAATGGCATTAATGCATCCAGTATGTTACAGTTTGTTATGCAGAGAAACTCCCTTGAACAGAAAGTGTGATTTTCCATCTACATGTATATAATTTGCATGTTGCAAATGATTTGAGTGCCTTTCAAAATATCAAAACAACTCAATTATTCAGTCTAGTGCAGGTGTATTTATTACATCAAGAGATTTTTCTGAAGCATCAGTGGCTCAAGAGAGCGCTCGCCTTTTATAATAGCCTCAGGAAGGTAAATCTACATCAATACACAGCTATTATTTCCATACATTGGAATGTCTATAATGCGCTACAGATTTTATTTCCCTATTCATGTCACCATATCGTAGATACAACCGTAATAGCTAGATCAGAGGCTGTAAATTTCATTGCTCTGTTATTAGGCACAAATAATCTGATTACTCCTTGCAGATATGGAGGAGGTTGAAAAGGGAATCAAGATTCCGATGAAGGCACACACTGCTGTAGCTCCTGTTTCTGCATCTCGCGTTCAATTTTTCCCAGAGTTAACAGTCTCACACACACACACACACACAAAGTTTTCCAAAAGTCTGAAATACTTTGAGGGAGAGGGATAAAAACAAAAATTGCCTCACACAATCTCGACTTTTCTGAGGGCTTTGCAGAGACAGGTAGCTGAGATGTTGGAAATATCCCTTTAACTTTAAAACCTCCTGCTATTCGCAGTGCACCCTTTTTTACTGAACAAATTGTTCAAATTAAGAATAGGCAGCGTGTTGCAGGCCTGTGCAAACACAAATTAACAAGGAAAACCACACTTGAGTGCAGTTAAGAGTACAAGCTCTGCTGTTATGACAATTGAGAGTCTGATGTCTTTAGTTACACATATTTCCACATGTCCACATTAAAATCACATGTCCAACTTTCCATTTGTCCAGTTTGTTTATAGAGAAGTTTGACTGGTGCAGAGGGACTGCAGTGAGCTTTACCTGATAACTGCTGCAGAATCAGTTGGTTAAAGAAGGCAGATGAGATGAGATAAAACACCAGGCCCAGGTGGGGACCATTTTAAGCTTCAAAACATCATGTCTTTTCACGGCAAGCCAAGGCTGATTCCACTTCTGCCATTTAGTGCTGTATGATCAATCCTCCGCGTTCTCTTGGAGCAGCAGTGGCAGGATTCACAGTGTTTTTGTGGATCAACTGAGGAAGACCGAGTGCACTTTGAGAAGTTCTCCTGGTTATAAAACAAAGCTCAAAGACTATCCGTGCGGGCGTGGCAGCTGTCACACACTCTGACTGGGTGGTCCCAGCCTCGGGAGGGCACAGGCCTGTTGTGTGTGGAGCAGTGGCCACACACACCCTGTCCACAGGCCCTGCAGTGGTGCTTGGACATTATCGGGGTGAAGGTTTTGGAGCACTGGTGGCACTGAGTGATGTCTTGGTCAGGAACCCAGTAGTCTGGCCGAGCCACATCCTTCACAAAACCTGAGGGGAAGTGAACGGAGCAGTTGATATATATTTAAGATTTACAGCAGGTCTTGTACACTTCCATATCTGAACAGAACATTCTTTGAAACCACTCTTTATCATCATAAGCACCAATTTTTGGTTTCCTCCAGTTTACTTCCACTTACTTTTATCTAATTTCTACATTTTGAAAAGACATTTTCAGCCAGTGATCACATCGGTGACACACGAGGCCAAGACACATTTTGTACTGTAAGACTAATAAATAATTGGTAATTAGAATCATGCTCAAACATCCGACTCATCAAAAGCTGTTTGACACAGAGATAATGTGCAACCAGCTGCAGCGTTCTTGCAAAATGTGTAACAGTAAAATGCAGCTGCACTCACAGAGAGGGTAGTCCACAGCTGTGGTGACCATGTCCAGTGTAGACTGGGCCACCTCCGTCACCCTGCGAGCTATCAGACCACGAGGCTCCACCTTACACACTAAAGAAAAGAGAGTATTTACATGTGTGAGAGATGAAAATAGACACATGTACAAGAAAGTGTTTTTCTTTCCCCAGAGTGCAGTCTGGATTCTGAATCTCTTAAAAGGGACAGTTCACCCCAAATCAAAAAAACATATTTTTCCTCTCACCTGTACTGCTATTTATACATTTAGATTGTTTTGGTGTGAGTTGCAGAGTTTTGAAAGATTTCTGTCTTCTCTTAAATATAATGAAATTAGATGGCACTTGGCTTGTGGTGCTCAAAACTAGACAGAAAGTAATGAATTTTTTCAGAAATCATGACCTGGTTACTCAAGATAATCTACGGACCTTGTTGTGAGCAGTTTTTACAGGAACTATTTTCTTTCCATACCATGCAGGAGGAAGTGTGCATCTACTAATGGACGAGAGACTAGCTAACAAAGCTAGCTACTGTTAGAGCTCAGCCAAGGAGAATGCCATTAATGTTTACATCCCACGCTATCACAAGCCTCTCATTCATGAGTAGATGCATGCTTCCTTTTGCTTAGTGATAGAGTTAATAGTTAATTCTGTGGAAAGAAAAACGTTACAATATTAAACTGCTCACAACAAAGTCTGTTGATTATCTTGAGTAACCAGGGGCCTCATTTATAAAACTGTGTGTAGGATTCACGTCAAAAACTGGCATCAGATGAAACAGGTGATTATGGACAAAAATATTCCGATTTATAACACCATGTGCACACACACGTCCTACGCCGGTTTCCCTTTATAAATTACAATCAACTCAAAAAGCAGTGCACCTTTTGCTTGCTTCATGTAACGCCCACAGTTGCCTGTAAATAGTTAGTGAAATGGCCCTAATTAATTTTCATTCACACTGATGGCATGAAGAAAAAAAAAGTTGTCTGACATAAAACTGGATGCCAAAAGCGCACAGCCAAGGTGTAGGGGAACGAGGACGCGCAGCCCGCCCACCTCGATGAGAAACTGGCAGGATTTAGCAGAGAATCCCTTCTGACTGGAGTAGGGGTGGAGCAGAACACTGCTGTGAAAGACGAACCATGACTCAGGTAGCGTCATCAGTATTCCCTTGTTTGAATGAGATAACCATCGCTTTCAAGTTGTGTTCAAACATTTATTTACACAAATAAAGTATACAGTTTCTATCATTTTAAGTTGCTTAAGACTTGCGTGCACGTGGGAGCGTGCCTCCAGGCAAATATAGCATAGTGACTGTTTAGGCTAGAAAAATTTACTAAATGACGTCGTTTCAAGTAAACTCTGGATGTCGCCACTTCAGGACACTTGGATCGCAGCGGACGAGCAGTATGGAGGAATATTACAAAGTTTTTGTGTAGTTTTATGGACCTTTTCGTCTTGGGCACATTGACGCCCGTTATATGGATTTTTGCTGCAGGAGGGTACTGACAGCGAATGGCCCATTATCTCACCAAAAGTTCTGTGCAACGAACAGGTGATAAAAATATATGAAACAATGAATTTGTATCTGCCCGGCCGAGGCAACATCAGCTGAAACTTCATTTCTCCTATTCTACATGTTATTTTTTATGACAATAAATCACATTACATGAAGGTATTGATTAATTACTACAGAACATTTTAAAGGGGTCATCATCCTTCAAAATATATCTTAGTTTGTATTTATTATTATATTAAATCATGTTTTGTTTGTTTGTGTGTGTGTGTGTGTGTGTGTGTGTCAAACAGGTGTTTGTTTATTCGTTTACAGGATGGATGGATCAGATTCTACTTGTTTTTGCACATAAACCCCTGACATATAATATATTAGGGGTCATTTTTCTATTTATTTTACACATAGGTATCAAATTCAAACCGTTTCTGCTGTTATATCCTTCTACCATCAGAGTCGCAATTTCTCATTTCTCCAGTTTAAGTGCATACCCATGGGTCAGAGTCTCCGTGGAGGACCGCACTTCTCCCATCATGTTTGTTATTTATAAATTCTAGAAATGCCGTATGCCTTCTTCTGTGCGTACACAATGTTTATAAACAAGGCACCAGGTAATGATTTCTGAAAAGAAACACTGCTGTAGTATTTTTGGGCACTTTTTTGTCACCACAAGCCGAGTGCCATCTAGTTCCTTCATATTTGAGAGCAGGAAGATATCTCTACGGCCGATATCTCCAAACCTGCCAATTAAACCAAAACAATCTAGATGGATAAATAGCTCAAGAGGTAAGAAGAAAATGTTTACTTTTGATTTTGGTGTGAACTGTCCCTTTAAACATTCAGAGCTGTGGCTATATATGAACACATTTATGATAATTTCTTTTAAGAAAGTTACAAATCTAGGTGTAGTTCCAAAATGATAAATTAGCAGAAACAGATGCTCATGCTTAAGTACAGAATGATCTTCATGTTCATTAGCCCTGTTTAGTATTCATCCATGTAATGTAAAAACATCTGTCAATACTTCTTGCCTTACTGAAATGACTTTTATGCAATTTAACACAAGCTGCCTGGTTGAAGTTCACCGATTGGTTGGAGGTGTCTCACCCTGGCTGTTAGTGTCAGCTGGCCCTCCCTGTCGGAAGCAGGCCTTGCACACTCTGACAGGACCGCTGCCCCAGCCTCTCTCTGGCACGGGCATCCTTTGGCTGGAGCAGGGATGGCAGAAACCCTCGCCACATGATCGACAGTGGTGCTTCCTTTCCGCCTCTGCGAACACCTTCTCACAGCCATGACAGGCCTGATGGGGAGAGGGGGATCCAGTGATGGAAGGAGAGACATGATAACATTGTTAGTGCAGGCATTAAGTAAACAGATTGTTCAAAGATGTCAAACATCAGTGTGTTAAGTTGTCAGAATTTCTCAATGGAGAGATGTGCATCACAGCTTTAATCCTTGTTATCTGAATTGTTTTGTAGTGTTTGGTCTCGGCTTTAGCTCTTCATACTCACAGTGATCTCTGTGTTGGGTCTCCAGTATGGCGGCGCTACCTGATCAGTGAGCCAGGCAGCGACAGCTTTGGTGGGGCCTGTGCTGTACTCTGACACTGACTGGATCATGTAGTTCATCCCATCCAGTACCCTCTGGGCCGCGTTTTGATGGGACGCTAGAAACATGTCCGACTGAAAGAATGAAGAGCGATGAAAAAATGCAGACACATAAACAAGAAGTGCACATAGTTTTATATTTTAGAAAATTAGATTGATCAAAAAATCCATCAATTAATAATCAACCGATAAATTAATCCCTCTGGAGCAGTGATAAATGCTTCAAATGTATCAGTGGTGGGATCTCGGTCTCTTAGGTGAAGATAACTGCACACTAAACTTTATGCAAGATGTTGTCATGTCAGTGTTGTCTTAATTCAATCAGTGTTACCCAAAGCCCAACATAAAAACATCTTGTTTGGTCTATATCCCAAAGGTATATAGTTTAATGTCATAGAGGAAAAATATATTCACATTTGAGGAGCTGGAATCAGAAAATTTTGACTTTTGTGAATGTGAATAATCGATAATCAAAATAGTTGGTGATTAGTTTAACAGTTGACAAGTAATCGATTATATGTTGCAGCTCTAATGGCAATGCAAGCCAACTATGCATAATCTCATCCAACAAATGCCTTAACAAACATTTTACTACTGGGCATTTTAGCACTTTTGTATTGGAACTAGAAACTGGAGAAAGGTTGAGTACTCACCCCCTCCCAGACATGCTTGACCTCAGATCGCACCACGCTGCTCTCAGGGTCCTGGTTTCCCATCCAGTACTGTCTGCTGCGGTAGATTACACCACAGCTAGCACACTCCAACACATAGCTGAGAGGAAGGTGGAGAGACAACATGAGATGGCTGGATGAAAGGCAATAAAAAGGTGTGTGTGTGTGTGTGTGTGTGTGTGTGTGTGTGAAATCACGTACCCTGACCAGGCGTACTTGGCCAGTCCAAACCATGGGTTTTCATTGGAAGCTGATGTCTTGGGCACGACAATCACCTCCCTGCCTCCTTCATAGCACCGCTGGAGACATGAGACATAAAACACAGGAAATAATAAAGGAAATGCATTAAAAAATGTATTATGTGTTATTTTTTGGAGGACAGCATGTAAAGGATGATCAGTAAAGGGTCAAGGGAACAAAACACAGCATTAAAAACCACATTAACAACATCACATTTTAAACTGGGTCCCATTGAAGCTAAACTAGCAGACAGTGTCAGTCTTACCTTACAGATGAGGACCTTGTTGTTGTACTGGTGTGCATACTGACACAGTCCATCAGCCGAGTGGGGGACCCTGTCTCTCAGATGGTTCATTCCATTTTTACATCGAATGCTGGAGACGAGACAGAAAACCAAACGTTTCAAATCAACATGACGGACATCAGTCGGTGACGGGTGGATCCATTAATCCAGGACTGGATCCCTTCGGAACCAGTTTTGTGATTTCTCACACTCACTCACACTTCTCTCATCTTTCCTTGACGAGGAAACACAAAGAGTACGGGGACTCCCATTTTCCCTTTCCAAAAATATGGAAAACACATCAGGTTTTATGTGTCCCAGTGGGGAGACAGTTAACATCCACAAGAACGACAACAGATTTCTGCTTTAAGGGACTCAATTCCAGCTCAGTGATTCAGCCAGAGACGACTAGAAGAGTTCTGTTTGTGTGTTTGTTTATGTTTGCATTTGGTGATAAAAAGCCTTTAAATGCTGCATGAAGATACTGAAGAGGGATGTTCCCTAACTCGAGTGTTTTAAGTAAATAGAATTACATTTAGACAAAAACCTTAAAGATCCCCACTAAACAGACTTAATACTGCTGTGAATAATAATCCGGGTCTGATATGTTTTTTTCGCCCACAAGAACGTTCAATTGGCTGTTTACATTTTTTTAAAAGCACAACTACTCCAACACAGTATCCACAGTATAACAAATACAAAACATAAGAAATATACAATTATTGGTGGAAATGATGTTTCAAAGGATGCAAACTATCAAGAATAAGAACCTGCAAACGCTGAGGTTCAACCATGAGGAGACTGACAATAGAGTGGAAAATGCTTTTAGTCCAAATGGCCGTCTGACCTGTTTCCAAGTCTGAATGAATGACAGGGGAGTAGAGGAGAAAAGGATCCCTCATAAAGCATCCAACATAGGAGAACTCTAAGATTTAGAGCCCAGTATTAAAACTAGAGGTATAATAGAGTCATCCCAGGCTTGTTAGTTATCTATAATAAAGTTTGACATAATCTAGGGATTATTTTCAGTCCAAAGAATATTAGATTTTTTCCAATATTATGTCATCTTTTGGATTTACATACTTTTAATCTTATCTAGAAACTACAAAAAGGGATTTGGGAACAAAATAAGTATGCACCGAGCATCATATGCAATGAGAATTTTAACTTTGCACTGGTATGAAAGAGTTAAGTGCCTCGTTGATGACAATATGACCTGATTTATTTATTTGTTGACTCCAAATCAACATCTGGAATGGAGAAAGCCTGATGACAAAAAAAGAGACTGAGTAGCTGCTAAAAATGTTTGAAACTTACTTGCAGCTGAGGCAGACAGCAGAGCAGGTGAAGTACTCGTCTGGAAAGAAGGAGTACGGCGTCATCTTGTCGTCTGACAGTTCCCCACAGAAACGCTCACTTAGTGCCTAAGGAAACATAAAAAGGAAGCCAAAGAAGGATGAGGGAGGGCAAAACGGGCTAGGAATCAAAATAGGAGTCCACAAGACTAACATTGAGCAAAACTTTCGTCATCTCTTTGTTAAATTTCTCTAGAATTCCACTTCCTCCACCACTTACTTCCAGAGCATGAAACACTATCCCGGGCTGACGGGGGGAGCGTGTGTGAGTGTTCTTGACTTGCTGCTTGACGGCCTCCAGCAACCTGCTGTAGTCAGTGGGAGGTGTGATGGTCTGAGTGCCCACATACTGCACCGAGCTAAAGGCCTGTGTCCCCAAACCCAGGTCGTGAAAACGCTTCTGGAGCAAAGTGTCGGCGTGGCCAGCCACCTTAGAATCTACAAGAGACAGGAAAAGCAAAGATTTTTTAGTTGGACAGCAGGGACCACAGAGCAAGAGATTAAAATGGAGGTGTGTGTTTGTGATCATATACAGTACATGCATGCAATTCAGTGTAATACCCTCCCCTACCATGACCAAGCAACTGGGTGTGCGTTGTCTCCTGGAAGACAATAACGGCCGGCCCAAGAGAGGAGAGGGGCACGTCCAGACCACAGCGGCTGGAGAGGGCCCTGAGCTCCGGGGTGAAGTGCTTCAGGTAGGCCCCCGAGGCGCTGCTCAGGAACAGGAACATGTCGTTGTGGAGGCGCTCTGCCCGTGTGCGATAGACTACAATATCAGACACCGCCAATACCTGGAAGAAAAGGGAGTACGTATATATAGAGCTGAGACAGAAGTAGCATTTATAACATTTACTGAAAAAGCAACACACCTGGTGAAATAACAGTGCAAGCTAGGGCTGGGCAATAACTCGATAATATATGGTTATCATGATATGAGACTATACATTATTTTAGATTTTGGGTATCATTATATAATGACATGTCAGACGTGTTGTCTTCTCCTGGCTTTAAAGGCTGCAGTACAGTAAAGTGATGTAATTTTCTGAACTTAACAGACTGTTCTACTTGTTCTAATACTTGCCTTTACCCACTTAGTCATTATATCGACATTACTCATGATTATCAAAAATATCACTGTGTTAATATTTGTCAAAGTACCAATAGTCATCTCACAGTATACGTAACCCTAACCCTGTCCAAGTGCAAGCATAGGGAGATGTTCACAAGGAAGAAGTGTCACATTTTAGTCGTTTTGAACACACAATATCTTAAAAGACTGCAGCATGTGACATGGAGCCCTCCAAGGTCTTCATATTCTACACTGTGGATACTGTAGTATCACATGGCCCTGGGGCAATGGAGACACTCTAATGCAATTTAGGGTCTATAAAAAATGTGTGGTCGATCCGTCTGACAACAATCTCACTCGCCACGGTCAAAATTTTAACTATAATGATGTGAAAACAAACAAACATTTCTAATTAAACATTTTGATAGTTCCAACAAAACCAGCCTGCGACCAGTAAAATTACCTTTAGCAGCAGCCGCATTCTCTGGTTCTGATTGACTGCCGCCCCCAGCAGGCCCTCAGTATCCAGGGCCACCAGGTTGAGGCTGGGGTCATACGCGGCCCACACTCCCACTGTGCAGGAGCTGGGTGACTTGGAGGTGTAGAACACACTCTCACCACCGAACAGGATGTGGTTGAGGGTGTGGGACTTGCCATCGCCGGTGTTGCCAAAGATGGAGAGGACCTTGACTCCTGCCGTGTCCCCGCAGCCGAGTCTGTCCACGAACTCAGTCTCATCGCGGACCTGGGGAGAGAGAGGAGGGAGAAGCGGGGGGTCGGTAATGGACAGAGGATGGATTGCTGAGCTGTCTGAACATGATGTAATGAGCTCCCCCGCTGACTTCATTGAATCAAGGGAAAACCTTATTGAATCTGTGTGGAACAATATTCAGTCTGGGATGAAAAGGAGCCTTAACATATGACCAAAGAAAGAACTGGGTTATGTTTGTCTTACAGTCTTTGACACTTCTCACATTCAATGCAGATAAAAATCTATAAATAAAGGCTGTGTTCATTGCTGCCGAGCATTTAAATCTCTTAGGACAAAACTGCACGTGCGTACATCGCAGACTAATCAGGTGAGTATATAAATAATCATTACCGCCTGCACTTTGTACTGTTGCAACAACAGTACAATGAGAGGGTGCCTCCCTGTGGGTCAGCTGTGCTGTATGACTCACCGGGGACTTTCCAAACGAGGAACACATTCGCTGCTCTTCTTCCCTCTGTTGCAGCTCATACCTGTATTCTTTAAGGTGTCATGAGCCCTTGTTAGCAAAAACATATCTACAGGCTAAACATGATGGACGTCACGGGTAAATATCTACTGTCACATTAAGAAAGCGGGTCAAATTTGTCACAAGCTAATTTTGCTACGTTAAAAAGAATAACACAACATGGTGTTTTGTAAGCTAATGCAGCTCATGTATCCGTAGTGTAGCTGTGTCAGTGACAACAGACAGTTTAAGTGGCCTGCATTGGAATGTGTGTAGTCCTTTTCTTCTTAGCTTAGCAGCTACATGCTAGCAGCTGCTAGCTCTGTTGACATTAGCTAACTTTACCTGCAGGTTCTCTAGTTCATCCACCAGCAGGAAGCTCCGGACTCCGTCGGGACGCTCCTCCGCCTTCACCGGACCGATCGATATACTCTCCATTTCTTTCATCAGTATTTCGGACATCGTTGTTTCAATTACTTAAGACATATTTGTGACGGCGAAAAGCAAAACGAAAGTTCAACATGACTGCTGTTTGTCTGTCGATCACAACATCAGCGCGTGTGTACGGCCGCCGCTGAGGGAGGAGCCAGGCAGTGACGTAAGACGCATTGTGTGTACGTTCTGTGCAGCGTCTTGTCCGGTACATCAGCACCACCCTGTGGTCAGAATGTGGAACAACACAGGACCTGCCATTCAATAAACTTCAAAAAATCAGAGGATAAAAAAAAAAAAAAAATAGATGAGATGATGAACTCACAGTCCCACGAGTTCTGTGTGATTTCTGTAACAGATTTTTTCAAGCTTGGATAAATCATGCAAATAAACAAATATGTAAGTCCAGATATTTGTTCCACCTCTGACAAATATGCATATTATAAAACTAATTCATAATCTCAGCAATGCACAAGAAATCAAAGTTTCCTTTTAACTGACAGAGAGTGTTTTATTGGGGCAGTGCTGCCATGTTGGAGCTGCTTGCTAATGTTCATTAAATATTTGTTAGCACAGATCTATAAATATCACATGTCACTGAATGGCTTCAGAGCGGCGCCACTGCTGCTAACATGACATGGAGAGAGAAATTCCAGCATTGCTGCTCGTACAGTCCTGGCTGAGCTCATTCCTTCCTTGAATCCTTCCTGACTTAATTCCTTGATTGCTTCCTTCCTTCCTTCCTTCCTTCCTCACTCTCTCGCTTGCTTCCCCACATGCAAAGGATTAAATTAAAGTTAGGGGCAGTTAAAATCAATACTTATGGTTGAAATAGGCCTGTAGTAGAATGCATACATGTGCATGTAAGATAATTATACAGGTCACATGCAAGGCAGAATGCAAGCAGGGGGAGACAGCGGATGGGAAGGAATTGAAGAAGGAATTAAGGAAGGAAGGAATAAAGGGTGTAGGGGTGAGGAGATTGGAGAAGGTCCCAGCCTTTTTTCCAGGCTCAACCATGAGAGACAAATGTCTGAAAGAATCAATTATAGGCCTACTCCCAACCCATCGCCCCTGATTAATGAATAATTAAAGCTGCTCAGTGCAACGCTACCTACCATAGATAATATAAGATTAACCATGGGCCTGTCAACATAATGTAAGGTTATGCAGACACAACGTCTCTTAATTTAGCCTAAAATAGATTGAATAAACTTGTCACTGAGGGGTTAATAGCCTTCAATCTAATATAATTTATTATCCAACTTTTCATTAGTGGAGTAAAATTGACCAGCTTTATATGTTTGCTGTATGTTTAGGGGAAATTAAGTAATGCCTTAATGAATATATCATTGTTATAGTTCTTCTATTAGTTCTTCCCTATAATAAGCACACAGGTAAAGTGATACCTGGGCCATACCTCACTAAATCTAGATGCTTTCCCAATACATAAATGTAAAGACAAAAATAATTATGAATAATTTATAAATTGCATTTTCTCTTTAGAATTTATTCATCACCAGCCTTCAGTGTGAAATGTGGGCTATCCACCAAGTTGCCACTACTGTGATGTGATGCAATTTTGGGACAAGGCAGTGCAGACTGGAGCCCATCCTCATCATCCACACCAGCAACAATGCATGCAGAGACACTGGCACCTTCAGACTGACAGACAGTCCTGCGAACCAACCTTCACATAACTGTAGACGTTTTCTTTTCTTTTCTTTCTTTCTTTTTTTTTTTTTTCTTAAATAAAATTCGGATCTGGGGGATGGCTTTACCCTTACAAGTCCGAGGCGGGACTGTGGGCCACTGAAAACCGCTACCCCCGCCGGTACTTGTAGTGCGCCCCTCCTCGGCATGTCTCATGTTGACATGCGTAAAAAACTACACTTCCCCAAAGCTGTCACGGAGCGCTCCCGCCTGCCATTGGCTGCCCGCTCCAGCCGCAGCCCCAGAGAATGAATGAAATTGAAATAGCTGCTACATTACATGTACAATACCGGGCTCTGCAGTGTTGCATTCTATCATACTATATCAAAATGGCCACAGCGGTACAGAACCCCCTCAAATCGTAAGTACAACACGTTTCCTGAGCGTTTGCGCCTTTTCTTTTTGTGCATGCTGTCAGTGCAATTTGAGAGCCTTAAAATTCCCTGATATTTCTCAGCATGAACACATCTATACATGCAATGCATACAGCACAGATGGAGAGATAATGTCAGCGGATGCGATTAAGCCTTAAAGAAAAGTTATATTTTTAAGCTGACGTGGGGGGGTTTCTGCTTATTTTTATTTTGGCATGAGGGGATTATTGTGCGCTCCGATCGTATAATTATTTCCCTGAGCCAACAGCAGCGTGTGCGCAGGGATATGGAGGAATGCTGGAGGTAGATTTGGGTGACCCGGTATGTCCCTTGCCAGTGTAGCCAGCCAAGATCACGGTCAAAGCAAGGCTGGAGAGGGGAGGCTGGCCGGGGGCAGGGAGCTTAGATGGCTTTACAGTACCTGTGAGCACATTTTTTTTTTTTTTTTGGACAGAGAGGGGGGTAAACAGGTAGGCAGGATGGAGCTCACTGCTCCGGTTTTGGGCTGCAGCGTTACCTTTCCAGCCGGACCTCTCGGAGACAGGCTGCAGGCTGAGGTAAATACGCTGCTGCACGGCTCCAACTCCGAGACTTGCTTTCATCTCCAGCAGCGCCTGGAATCAAATCTAAAAATCATTTATTGTAGCATTTATTTTCACTTATGGGTCTTAAAACGGATGGACTTTCTCCCGTAATGATCCTCTTTGTGCAGCTTTTTTTTAGGGTCTTTTTTGTGTGTGTGTTTGTGTGTGGTTTTTTTTCTGAGACTGGTTTCAGCGGAATGCAGACGCCTGCTGCCCGCCTGGGCTCCCGGCCAAAAAGGTGGCTGATGTGCGTCTGTCAGCGGGTACTCACACAGATCTAACCGAAAACAAAAAAACACCCCACAATAGCTCCAATATAAACACACAGCCGTGGAGTGTTTGGGCAACACAAAAGATCCAGCTTAGGCAGTTTGAAACAAAGAAAAGTCACAGACCTGTGTGCGAAAAACAGGGGCGCACATCGGATGCTGCACAGGTTTCACCTGAGCGGGGATACAGACAGCTCGCTGCCTGCCTGCCTGCCTGTCTCTCTGTCTGTCAGCCTCTCTGAGATGCAGACACAGGCGACATTTCGTGCAATTCCATGTACGACTGGCCCGTACGTGCCTGCTTTGAAGAGCACTTCACAGGAGAGAGGGAACTGGAATGGTACTGGTTGGGAAACTGTGTGCTGCCCCGATTGACTGTGATGCTATTTTAGTGTTTTGGCCAAATGCGTTTCACTCATACCAAAGCACACGCCTCAAAACAGAAAACTTAGCAGGCAAGATGAATTATTACAAGGTGTAATTACATTCTAATAAGATTCTGGTCAGTAATGTTGTTGTGATGATGGCACAGGAAGGGACAGGTGGACAGGATGGAGGTAATGTGGGACCTCTCCTCTCCTCTCCTCTCCTCTCCTCTTCCCTCCTCTCCTCTTCCCTCCTCTCCTTTCCTCTCCTCTATGTGATGCTCACCCAAGCAGAGCCAAAGTGTGGCCGGATTGCTCCCAGAGGCCCTCACTGACACCATGTCGAGGGGATTAAATCGACTGATTTGCATGGGATATATACCGATGTGGTGCCAGGACAGAGGGAGATGAGGTTGCGGTGGCAGGGAGAGAATAGGACAAGGGAAAGAGGAGAAGGAGCAGAAAGTAAAGGATTTAAATTTTAAAAGAAGAGGCTCGGGGTGTGTAACTAATGAACTGTAGCGCCCAATTTTCCATGGTGGTCTTACATTGACTTTCAGTGCTTCAAGTTAGACAAAAGAGAGAAAAGAAGACGTGGAACAAAGCAGCAAAGTTGTCTGCGAAAGTTAAAGATTAATTAAATTTTCATACACAACACAAGATTGTGTAATGGCATTTGTTGTAATTCCCTAAGCCACACACACACACACACACACACACACACACACACACACAAACAAAAACTGTAAAGACTAATGAATAAATTATAATCAAGTCACAAAAATAAACTATTCATGGTGGAGTGTTGAGGATGAGAACACAGCCTGAGGAGAGAAGCTGCTCTGCAGTCTGGTGGTGCGGCAGCAGATACTGCTGTATCTCTTGGCACAGGGCAGCAGGGTGGGTGTTGTCTTTTAGTATCCTTTGGACTCATGGATAGGATTGAGTCCTGCATGGATGCTGTCACACATCTGACTCTCTGAGCAATAACAAAGCATTTATTACACGGGGCTGCAGAAATCAACGTTGCCTTTAACGTCTCACCAACTGTATAAATGCCATCATTATGCAGGACGGTTGTAACTGCGTTCCATTTACTGCAAGTCCTGGTAATTAGCATGTCTACAAACAAACTAGCTTACAAATTAGAGGCCAAACAACGAGCGAGATTTGGTTCAGTTTGGTCCCTAATAGAGTGGCTGAGCGTCCACCAGTTACAATTGTTGCCCATCACCCAGCCGAGACTTGCTGTGTACAATGCAGTGTGATAACCAGTCGATGTGTGTGTGCGTGTGTGTGTGTGTGCGTGTGTGTGTGTGTGGGGAAGTACAGTGGAGGGTTCATTTGTGTGCGATGAATCTACTGGGCATTTCCCTAGCAGCCCTCTCTCTCTCTCTCTCCTCTGGATTAGAGACTAGTTTAATCTCTCTTTCTCTGCTTCTGCTTCTCCTCTCCTCCTCCCATCTCTCTCCCCCCTCTCTCTCTCTTATTTCCTCTCTGTCCTCCCATCACCCCTGCTGCCCCGTCTCCCACGTTCCCTCCCTCCTTCTTCATCACTTTCTCCATCCATCACTCTTTCTCTCGCCATCTCCCTTTTGTTCAGCCATTTCCTCTCTGTCTCGCTCGCCATCTCTCTCTCTCTCTCTCCTTGTTTTTTTTTTTTCCATTTTCCTTCTTTTTCGGCCTCAAACCATCTGAGCCCTCCAAGTCGCTTACCCTCAACCACCCCCCACCCTCCACCCTCCACCCTGGTTCTTTACATTGTGAATCAAGGCATGTCACCACTTTAATATTCAGCTAAAAGTACTGAGGGAAATTCTCTGTGCATTTTTTGTCAGATCCCCTTAAATCTTGTTGGAGAGCTTATTCCGAAGAGTTCCTTTAGAGGGATTTACTGTAGATTTGAACCATCCACTGGCAGAAAGTCCACTCTTCATACCAAATTATACAACCTTTCCCTTTGTGTCACCACAAAGTGCGATGTTGGTTACAAACAAGATATGAAAGTATGACATTTTTGATGCTTCCTGCCTATGAGGTAAATCATTAAAATCCCTAAAAAGTGCAATTAAATTCAATTAACAGCAGGAATGTGACTTTAGGGCAATCATTTTGAAGACACAGGTGTCTGAATTTGTCAGTGGATGTGGCGCATATATTTCAGCAATATTCTTTGTGCTGGTTGGAGGGGGAGATGTAGATAATAGTGTGCTGTGGTATTGGCAGCAGTTGTGGCAGGGCCTATATAATATTATTTCTGCCCTGCCTGACTGAGCCGAGCTAAATGAGTTCCATGTAATAACCGGCTCTGTGTGCAAACAGCCCCACGTGACGGTTCAAACCACAGCCTGAGCATCCATTTCTAGATCTTTCTTTCTCTTTCAATCTCTCCCTTTCATTCCCTCACTCGCTCATTTGTGCGGTATCACCCGTGTAGCTGGAGACGCACACACACGCACACAAAATGGGAAACACACACAGCTGCACTCTCCCGTTCGCTTTCTTGCTCTCAGTTTTCTCTTTATTCGTATGGGAGTAAGCCTGGGGTCTGATGTTTTTTAAGGGTGTTTCTTTTTTCGAGTTATTCCTTTCATCATCCCCTTATTTAGACTTTCTATCTGTTTTACTTTGTCGTCTTTTCTTTTTTCTTTTTGCGAAGACAGGATAGAGAGAGAGACCGAGAGAAAGAGAGAGACATAGATAAAGTATTTTTAGCTCTATGACCTATTTCTCCAGTGCTACCTAACTGACTGTCAGTCAGCTCCACTGCTTTGGGACCTTGCGTGACTTCCAGCCAGGAAATTTTGGAATTTGTAGTTTTTGTTTGGTTGCAACTTGTAGTCCAAAAGCAAAAGGTGTGGTGAGTGAAGGAGAGAATGAATAAACCAAAGAAACCTCTCCTCTCCTCTCCTCTCCTCTCCTCTCCTCAGTGTTATTTCTTCTCTCTTGTCATTCCCCATTTATATTATTCCCAGTGTTTGTGCGTGTCCAGTGGATCCCTATCAGGAGTTGTTGAGGGTGGAGTCAACACAAGCCAATGGCAGCTTCCCTCTGCAGCACTTTAATAAGGATGCAGAATGGGGGTGGGGGGTGTGTGGTGTGGGTACTAAGAAAATACACACACACACCATACACACACACACGTGCACTCACACGAGCACACCCAGATACAGAGGTAGGGAATCCATCGCCATAATAAGAGGCCAAGTGCAGTGGTGATAAATCTCACCTGAAGGAGCTGTTCAGAGGCAGATTGCCTTACCCTGATGTACTGCCCTCAATACCCACTGCAGCTAGCTACGGGCTATATACACCCACACACATAGACCTGGAACGCATGCACACACAAATACAAATAGTCAGCATGCATAAATAGGTATGCACTAATGCGAGTGGCATGGATACGAAGGCAAAAACACACACGAATGAGAAAACATGCACGCATACGTACACAGAGAGGCCCATGATTCACAGTTTTATAGTGCCTCTACGATAACCACACCCAGTGGACAACGAGGGAGACACACACACACACACACACACACATGCACACACACACACACAGGAAATGAAACGCAACTCTTCATTAAAATCACACCTAGCAGGCGACACAAACTTCTGATGGAAATGACATGATCTGTTGCACGGCTCTGCCTCTGTCTACCTTCCTCACTCTGCCTTTCTGTCTGTCAGATCTCTCGTCGTGTTCGAATATGCAAACAGTCAGCTGCAGATACGCACACACACGTATACACACACACACACACACACACACACACACACACACACACACACACACACACATGTACACACATGCAGAGAAGATGCGGTGCTGTGACAGCAATTCGAGGAAACTGACGTTTTCCAGCTGGTAGTGTGGCAGACGTCCGCTCCTTCACATACACTGCCACACGCACAAACTCACACTCACTCGCACACACACACACACTCCTGTCTGTCCATCTGTCTGTCTGTCACTGTCAAACCGAGTGTGCGGCCTCTTTGTCTTTGTGACTGACATGCACTCTGTCGCTACACACACACACACACACACACAAAGGTATGCCTCTACCTGACACAGGAGCAGGACTGCATTAGGGAGTGTGTACTCCTGTGTGTGTGTGTGTTTTAAGGTCTCCCTCTTTATACTGTCAAACTATATTCTCCAGACAGAATCTCTGCTCGCTACTGCAACAGTACGCATGTGTGTTTGTGTGTGTGTGTGTGCAGCCTTCCCCCATATATTTTTGTACTCCAGCGTATATATAGGCCTGTATATATATAGCAAGCTTCAGAAGAACAGGAAAATGTGCTCAGATTGGGAAAAGAGAGAAAAAAGACAAATGATTTTACTGAGAGAATGAGAGAGAGAGATAGAAAGAGAGAGAGGGAGGGAGAAGAAATTGAATCGAGGGTGGTGAGGATGGGGGGAGGTGAAGGGAGGAGGAGGAGGAGGACGGGTGAATTGGTAAGGGTGATATTGCATAGTTTAATCTGTTGAGTTCAGCCATGGCTTGGTTGGGGGGAGGGGAGGAACAGTACAGTAGTAGGCCGCCTGATATTAGTTCTCCACCGCGCGCATGCACAGACACACACGCACACAAAGCTCTGTAGGCCGGACAACTGCACTGTGTGTGTGTGTGTGTGTGTGTGTGTGTGTGTGTGTTGTGTGTATATATGTCTGTGTCTCTGTGAGTAACTGCACAGATGGACAATGGTGGAAGAGACAGGTGTGTGGACCAGGTGTACAGGCTTGAGTCTGTAGGCACAAGTGTTTTTACAGGCTTAAAGCTAACCCATACACACACATACACACAGAGCCAACAGCCACAGTCTCAGCAGCCTTTGATAACAAACCTAAAGTGCAAATCACTCCCATGCAATCTGCCCTCAGCCCTCATGAAGCCATTTACATGTGGACTACTTCATTTCCTTCCAGTTTAATTACCTCATTTCACCCAGTTGGAAACCACCATTGAAATGAAATCCTTTGTTGGCGACGACGTTTTTTTGTAATTGTGGACTCACTTTTATGATTTGCTCATATTTCTCATTGGCTTTTCCAATGATGTGATTTCACCTCTAGGGGGAGCCCTCTGTTTCTCTATCGGTTGGGGAACCAGCTAATTAGTGTGGTTAATTGCAGCGTAACCAGAAAATGCTGCCGGCAGTGTGTGTGTGTGTATGTGTGTGTTTTTTCTCAGTGTGGACACTGGACTGAGACTCAGTATGTGCTGAAGTGGACTGCTTCTGCTAGATGGGACTTGAGGGATCACCCAGAGATTCAGACAATAGCATACCCAGGGTGGGCCTGGTGGGGTGGCTGTGCTTTTTAGGATGGCTGTATGTCTACTGCCTGGCAGGAGAGTGAGTGTGTATATGTGTGCATGCTCCCAGTGTTACCAGTTTCTTCAGTGTTTTCATGGAGGCCTCTCCCTCCCTGCTGTTTGCTTAGTGCAGGCTGAGGCAGACAGCGCAATGTGGGCTTCAGATTCATACACACACACCTACACTACATGCTCCAGGCATTCTACTTCCCTTTCTTTATCCAGTCTTAATTTGGTGTATCTATATCTGTGGTTACAGGTGCATAATATTATCTACATTATGTGTGCATGCATGTGTTTCTTTGTTATATTTCTGTGTATGCATGCTTATTACTGTATGTCCTACTTAAAGTTCACGTGCATGTATATGGTTGCATATTCTCTTAGTGAGTGTAGTCGGTCTATATTTATGCATGCATGCGTCCTCTGTGTTGTTTTCGTGCCCTTGCACAGTGCAGGCCTGTGTGATTGTCATTTCCGTCATGTCTGCCTGGACATTTTTGGTAGTCAGCTCCGGTTTGTTGGAGAGCTGGCACTGTGCCAGCTAATTCCTAAAGCTGCTAGTATTTCTCTCTGCGCTTGTGAGTCTGTGTGCATCCATAAGCGTAAAATATAGCCTTGCTGGAATTAACCTGAAATAGAAAAAAAAATCTTGTATATTACAAAAATGGGAATGATTGGAGAATTAGTTTTCATGCTGAGTGAGGCGTGTACACCCGGCGCTTGTGTATGTGTTGGTGCAGAATCAGGTTTCGTCTTTTCTTCATCGGCTGTGTGGTTTGATGATGGGCAGTTTGGTTACTCTGTGCTTCTCCCTGTGGTCTGTGTTTTCAGCAACTGCTCGGTTGATTGGACCACAGTGGCCACAGGCCAGAGGGAGAGTTCCTCCTCTGCTTGGAGGAAAATCCTCTGTGTTAACTGAGCCTTTCCTTCTTGGCTGTGATAAAGAAATATTTTTTGGGAAATACCCTTGTTGTCTTTGTGGCTGAGAGTTAGATAAGAAGAGTGATACCACTCTGATATCAGTAAATATGAAGTTATAGCCAGGAGACCTTCAGCTTTGTTCAGCTTAGTGAAAATATAAGAAGTAAGGGGAAACATCGAGGCCTAGCTATGTACAATTCTTTGTACAGATTAAACAAATAAATATGAAATGTTAATTAGTGGTAGGTATATTATTACCTCTCCAGCTGATATCTTGGGCTCGACTTCCGACATGTCCTGTCATTTAACCAGAAGCTGTGTTTACCATGGTAACAGGGCACTAATCCTCTTTCTTACTGTGATTGATCATTCATTCATGAACATCTAGGTTAGGGACTTTATTGTGTAAATACTACTAACACTATTATTTTTGCTTAGCCTACCTAGCTAACATTTCTAACGCCTTGAAAGTGCCGCCGGTGTGTCAGTTATTATGATACTCTGTTAATTCGCTGAGCCCTGGCAATATCAGCCATAATCGTTTGTCTAGGGGCCTCTCCAGGAAACTTGAGGATAGACAACTGGGCTAACTGTTTCCTCTCATTTTGAGTCTTTATGCTATGCTAAACCAACAGCTAACAGTCTCCTGCTAACCATAGCTGTGTATTTAGCGTAGAGACATCAAAGTGGTGTCAACCTTCTCGGCAAGAAGCAAATATGCTTATTTCCCGCTATGTTGAACTATTCCTTTAAGTCTGTGCTATGCTGTCAAATGTTGGTCAAAATTTTACCAGCATGTAGCTAACGCTTTATCTCCAGGCATACATTTTGCCAGGATATGTAGCTTGATGCACTCAGCACCGACCGAGTAAAAATAAACCCCATTTAACAGTTTTTGTTTTACTATGAGTTTTTTAAAGCACTGTGCTCTATGTTCCACTGGCAGGTCCGTGACGTAGTAACAAGCTACTGAATTAAGAAGAGGTTGGTTTCTCTGCAATTCAGGTTTACTATTCTACTTCTGGCCAGCACAATGAGAGATAACATTTGAGGGAATGTTTGCTGATGGCGCTTTTTACTCCGTTGCCACCCCCTCGATGTGATTTTTGAATCCAATCTAAGAGCTGAAGATTATTATTTTACAAATTGATGTTGAGAGTCTGATTTTCTCTGATAGCTAGTTGCTGCTGAATTAGGGGTTTCATATTTTAGAGAAATTTGTCTGCAGCTCTGTTTTAAACAACAGACAGCCTTGAGGTGTTATCAGCGAGCCACGTCTTTTCTCAGGTCAACCTGCTCTGTTACTGCAGTGTTTCTTCTCTCTTTGTGCACCTTCTCCGTCTCACTTTTTGTCCTTTTTTCTCCTCATCCCCTTCCCTTGCTGTCTTGTATTTCCGCCTCTCCCTCTGTGGATGCCACTGTCTTCCTTCTCCTCTTCGCTCGTCTGCCCACCTCATTCTTCCTTCTCCTTTTTCTTCAAGTGTCGTCGCCCAACTTTCTCTTTGCGTATCTCCCCCTCAACTGCCGATTCGAGTGCCTCAGCTCTTCTCCCTGTACGAGCCTCCAAACCGGCACACAGTCATGCGGCTCTCCTATCACAACATAATGAGATTGGGAGCACCCAAATTGAAAGAAGCCATTTTCTACAGCTGTCAACTTATTATCGAGGGGGGACCGACTTATTCCAGTACCTTTAAAGGCAGCTGAGGAGAGAAGGATGGAGGTGATGGAGGGATGGAAGGGAGTGGGTTTGAAGTGAGAGGGGTGCTGAGGGAGGAGATGGAGAGAGAGCTCAGGGGTGAGCTGTTTTACATTTTGAATGTTTTCTTTTTTTTCTCCACTGAGTCTATTTCTCTCTGGTATTCCAGTTCGGTCACTAGTGTGGCCTTGAAGTCTAAGTCTTTTATTCACCATGTTCCTCTTAAAATTTTAAAAAGCAGCACGTAAGGCTTTCTGCACCTCTGTTTTTCTTGAATGTATGTGAGTGTTTGAGCAGCTCTCGGATTGTGTGAGTGTTTATCCTCCCTCTTCATGACTATTTATATGCAAACAGTAGGTATACTTGTGTCTGAGGAGGATGGCTGTCTTTGTGCTTCAGCCAGCTAGCTGCAGGTACAAACTCTAATTCAAAATTCAAGCATTTAAGTGTCGCTTTTATCCGCCAGAACTCAGGTGAGTGGTATCTGACTGGCTGTGTGGATGTAACCTGCTATCCTTTGGACAGGCCTGTATCCCGCGCCATTCGTCTTTTTTAAGGAGGATCACTGGCACAGAACTACAGCAAAGTGAAACCAAGCGAGGAAAAATTTCTGGTGGTGCACACCTCCAGCGAGGCCATAAAATACTCGAATGGTCACAGCCGATAGTGGGCGCTGAGCTGTACAGAAACATGTTCTCTTTAAGCAGCTCATTCCCAACGAAGTGTTAGCGGACACGAGCACGCCATGCCCCACTTATTGACGCCCCAATCACATCCTTTAAATGTCACACGTCCAGCGGTGGCCTGCGAGGATGCAGAACTGGTTTAGGAGGTTTTGAAGATGCCACGCTCAAGCTGTCAGACCTCACCAGCGTCTGCAGGGCCTGATGGTAGAGTTGAATTTGTCCTTATTTTCCAACCAGGACAGTTGATTCTACTCGACATTTTCACAAGAGCCCTCTCAAATCAGCTTCAGTCCATTTTAAGGGCTTTAATCTGTAAATATTCGTTTTGTTTGAGTGTCTTGTCAAAAAGTCACTTCTTTTCAAAACTAATTTTTGCTTCTATTGAAAGATGATCATCAGTTCTGTTTGTACCTTCACAGTGTGTTGTAGTGTGTTGTTGCAGCAGTTTTAAATAATTACCTCCGCCAAGGAGGTTTTCAGTCCTGTGAAGTTTATTTGCTTTCTGTGTGTTAATTAGAAGATATCTTAAAACTAATTTAGCAGATTTCAGTTAAATATGGCAGAAATTTTGGCATTTGGCCAAGAAAGAAATGATTAGATATTGGTGCAGCGCTAATGGGGGATTCATGTCGACTCTTTTTCTCCTGGATTAGTTTGGATCAAGACAAATCCTTCAGTTTGCAGGTGTCCTAATCCATACTCCATATTTGTTTCAACCAAAAGGCCCTAAAAAGTTGTTATTGTCATTGTTTGCCAGATTATTTTAGTTGTAGCCTGTTTAAAACTCTTGCAGGACTTTTAGTTTTAATAACTCAATTGTCAGATGCATTCAGGCTTGTCGCCTTCATCAGGGGGCAGTCGTAGCCTATTTAAAGGGGAACCCCTATAATAATGTGTTGGGACTGAATACGTTAAAAAAAGCTATATGATTCTTGTGTTGCATTATGGGTAATGTAGGCAGGCAGGTTTTGACAAAGAAGAAGAATGTGTGGAATAAAAACACAATATCTGTAGTTCTAATGCATCGATTTTGATCCTTTTTAGAAACTGCCCATTGTGACAATGTGATAGGAGTGCAATGCTTTTAACATACACTACCATAATCAATAAACACATTGAACAATTTTGCAACCAAATTCTGAGTCCACATACTCCGAGCGTTCCTGCAAAACGAATCAATCTATTAATCACTAACACCTTTTAGTGGCTGCACAGAGCGAATCCAACAATTCTTTATCAGCAGCTGCACTGCACTGTTATTGTGAGGCTGCTGTTGGCCCAGCGCTGTAGCTCTGAGTGTGTGTACGTGCACGTAGCTGTAGTTTTGTGTGTCCTGTATCTACCGTCTGTATAGCAGAGTGACCTTGATGTCTGCACTCAGCAGGAGGACACTAGAGAGGAGTGATTAACAGGAGAGAGACAAAGAGACGGGAGAGGAGTGCGAAGAAATATGAAAATTAACAAAAAAAGAGGAAGGGCAGCAGAGTGTGAAAGTTAAGCGTGCAACAAGAACAAAAAAAAAGAGCGAAAGAGTGACGGAAAGATGTTGGAAAGGAATGAAAAGTGGAGAGGGGGAAAGTAGGGTGGAGTGGAGTGACTCACCACACATCACTTGTTTTTTTCTTCTTCTTCTTCTTCCCCCTACAGGCAATCTGGAGGTGCAGTCATCAAGAACAGGTAAGAGGGAGGATGGGAGATGGGTGAGAGGAGGGGGGTGAAAGGAGGGAGGAACAAAGAGAAGAATATTGCACTGAATGGTAATCAAACTCACACTTGTACAGGTGAGAAGATAGAGTGCATAGATTGTCGTCACAGTGGAAAATGTGTTACTGTGCTGCATGTGTGTGTGTGTGTGTGTGTGTGTGTGTGAGCAGTGCGTAGTTGCCAGCTCATCTGCTGTGACCCAGGTTAATAGGACTGTGCATCTCCACGGCTCGCCTACACACACACACACACACACACACACACACAGACACGCACGCACACACACTCAAACACACACACCGTAACCGGCCATGACTGTCCACTCACTGCCCCTTTTGACCTACACACATGCACATACCTTCAGAGATGTGCGCAGCTTGAAGCTTGCAGACACACACACACACACACACATTTGCCCTACACCTGTCCATGAAAGTCCACTTTAACACACAGAAACACACGTAAACACACGCACACACATGCTGAGCTGCTGGCATCCTGTTGCCCTGCTAATGTTGGATTCCCCTCCTTGTCCTCCACCTTTGACCCCCACACATCCTCACTCTATCTCCTCTCCCTCCTCCTCCTCCTCCTCCCCTCTCTCCTCTCCCAGTCTTGGTGAGGAGTTCTATAAGGAGGCCATCGAACACTGTCGCAGCTACAATGCCCGCCTGTGCGCCGAGCGCTCCATGCGTCTCCCCTTCCTGGACTCCCAGACCGGCGTGGCCCAGAGCAACTGCTACATCTGGATGGAGAAGAATCACCGTGGACCAGGTGTGTGTCTGTGTGTGTGTGTGTGTGTGTGTGTGTGTGTGTGTTTGATTGATACCTGTGCAGAGTAAAGTGGAGAGTGGCTGGCTGAAGCTTGAGGAGCACTCCAGAGCCCTCCTCTTTGTTGGTGTGTGCGTTGTGTTTACCAGCTGTTATGCTACACAAATGATTCTCTCCAGTTGTTTGTCCCGCGGCTTCCTTCCTTCCTCAGCTCTGCTTGTTTCTGTCTCTCTTTCCTTCCTCTCTCCTCTCCCTCATTTCCAGGCCTCCTACCTTTCACACCTCAACTTTTTTCCCCCTACTTTCCCCAAAGGGTGTTTCCTCATCGCTTTCTCTTTCTCTGTAACATCAGTGTATTTTGGCAGCGAATCAGACACCCCTGTAGGCAATGATACGCCGCTGGCACAAACTATTCCAGAGAGAGTGCACTTGTGTGTGTGTGTGTGTTAACGATTTGAGTTTGTAGGCTTTGCCTGGTGTCTGCCAGTGCAGTTCTTTTGTTTGTTATTTCGCAAGTTTTAAGTTTTAACTTGAATTTCATGGAATAACGTTGAATTAAATCAAAAGCTGAATTGATTTCGCACCAGTTTAAGATTCAAGGTTTATTCCTGTTTGGTTAACTTCAGTGGGTTTTTTTTAATGGCTAATTATTCATCAGTGACAACAATCCCATAAATCTTTCCAAACCAACAGAAAGTAGTTTATATTTAAAAACTGTATAAATTATGACACATTTTTACCATTAGACCACAGCTACTTATATTTTTAGCCATGCTACATTTTTGCACAGGTGGGAGGATGAATTATATCTTTTACTATTGTGCCATCTACAGTATAGGTTGGCATTTGTGGCTCATAATGTCTCGACAACTGTTGAATGAATTGCCATTAAATTCAGTTCTGATAATCACACCCCCCTCAGGATAATATGGAATAACTTTCATGCTCTGCTGTACTTTGTATTCAGTGCTAATTAGCAAATTAGCATTCTAACACATTGAACTAAGATGTGTTAGCATATAGGTAGAAGCACTGCTGTGCCTAATACAGTGGAGCTGTGGACTCTTTAATAATGCAAAACACCAAAATTAGTCAAACAAAATTAAGAAAATGAAGGCAAACTTAATGCTAATATTCTAGCATGTAAGACTCATTTATCCAACCATCCATTTTTGTTCAAGATTCAAGATCCAAGATATAAGATTAAGAAGTTTAATGGTCATCATTCAACATGAGATTGTATAATGAAGTGTCAGTTGTGGTCCCTAAGCTACAGACAAAACAACAAAAACTCTATAAACTTATTAATAAATGATTATCAAGTCAAAAAAATAAACTATTCCTGGTGGTGTGTGGAAGATGTCTTCATCTAGCCATGCACTAGTGAATGTATGAATCATGGTAGTGTTCCTCTGTGTTTCAGGTCACGCTCCAGGTCAGTTGTACACATATCCTGCTCGTTGCTGGCGCAAGAAAAGACGGCTAAACATCCTGGAGGACCCGCGGCTCGTACCGATCGAGTTCAAGATTGGTAATTAAGGAGTAATTTTAATAACTGACAGAAAAATGACAGAATGGCAAAATCGGTGCATCAATGGGGTGCAAATTGCTAATTGTAAATTGATGCTGACCATTAACTTTGAGCCCCTTAACGCACCATTTTAATTCCCCTTATGTAGCCCTAAGGTTGGAAAAATCTAGAAAGTGCCATTAAGTGTTAAATAACTTTAACACTTAATGGCCCATGGCTGTTCATGGCTCTGTGTCATCACTGAGCTTTGTGTTTGTATCATAATTAAAAAGAGAGATACTCCCCAGCAGGTGGGTTATATGACGAGAAATTGTCTGTAAATAAAATGTGGACACCACAAGCAACACACAATCATGTGATATTTTGGACAACTTTCAGATGATCACTTCAGCGCGTGTACACCGCAGAAGATGAAGTGCTTGTGCCATCACGAACCAGCCAAATTTTGTTTCCTCGGGGCACTGTCAGCTCAACTGAGCATGTCAGCATGACTGTGAGATCTCTGCTGTTTTCTGATTGTAATTGTCTCATTCTCCAGACTACGAAGCTTCTCTAAAGAAGGAGGGGGGCATCCCAGACGGTCCTGTGCTGGAGTCGCTGCTCGCGGGGGAAACCCTGGACAAGAAGGTAGAAACCAAGGAAGAAGAGCCAATGAGCGAGTGTCAGGTGAGACTCTCTTTCTTCCCTCTCTCATTTTTTTCTCTCTCTCTCTCTTCGGTACTTCGCCGTTCTTTGCCTTGTTCTTGTTGTTCTCGTCCTATGTCAGGTTGTCTATCTCTTTTTATCTATCTGTATTACCCTCTGTGTTTGTGTTTCTTTGTCTGTCTCTGCCTTTGTCTCTCTCGGAGTGTGTGTTTTGGCAGTGACACGGGCTCCCGCGGCTCCCGCGGCTCTGACAACTCCCTCCTGGCACCGAGTGTGTGCGTGCTTGTGATTGTGTGTGATTGCACTGCAGCCAGTCGTGGCGTTTAACAGGGATTCCACTCACGTGTTTTACAGATCAACCTTGCTAATAACTATCTGAAGGACATTTGAGGGAAGCCGATCCTCTGTACAGCAAGTTTCACTCAGTAACTTCTGAGCAAAAACTTAATGCCCATCTGGCTGTAGTATTTCACCAGCTAGGGGCAGCAGCTCTTGAATTCAGATGGACAGCTAATCAATCTGCAGTTGAGTGGATGGCCCTCACAGTGGCCCCCCGAGGGCTTGAGTAAGTTTAGGGCCTCTAATCCAGGGCTTCCCCTGACACCAGCCCAGCTCGAGGCTCACCCAGGCAGGCGTCACTTCAACACTCTGCCCCATCATGGCTCCATGTGCACACTTTACTCTTCCCTTACTGGTATCACTTTCTGCTATTGACAAAAAATGCTAAAGGCCTCTTGTCTTATAGGGGCAGTCCACTGATTTTACACACAACGTTCAGTTTTCAGTATCTGATCTATAACTCCTGCCCGATCACTACTGTGCACGTGCAACAAAGATGAGAAGTAAGCGTGACTAAAAGTCAGGATATCTTGGCCTCTGTTTGATTCTTTTTATTTAATGCACCTCTTGTGAGTCCCTTTACTTATAGCAGCGCAGTACTAAATTGTGATGTGTGCCTCTTTAATTAAGGAGGTCGTAAATCGAATTGCTTGTTCCAATGAAATGGTAACACATTTGGCTATATTTAGAGTTAATGGTTCTGCTCTTAAGGTTGCTTCCTGCACTGGGATTAAGCAAACAGTTGACCACGCATTGGTCCATGCAGAACAGGATGAAAGCAAGGAAAGTAAAAAAGGAAAACCAACCAATTTGTCTAACAGTCCATCTGTCTCTCTCGCGCTCTGTATCTCATCCATAGAAGCTGCTGGTCGGGGATTTCCCTCATGAGCTGGAGGTGGATGAGATGGAGGAAGACGTCCCGAAGCGCAAGAACCGTACCAAAGCACGGGTAAGACATCAGTGACATTTCATAATTCATCTCTTTTGTTTTTTTTCCTTGGTTAGTTTATACTGAACTAACAAGCCATGAAAGGAGCTGTTAGGCTGTCAGTGTGAAAGAGTGAAGCGAGGGAAGCCAAAGTCTGCAAACTGCAGTCAAACTGAATGTGTTGACGGACTGTTGGAACGTGAACATGTTGAGGGGTGTTGCGGCTGGTGTGATCCCATCGCAAGATGTTATCTAGTACATTATAAAATAAGAGAAGCCATAAGTTATTCTGATATACAAGACTTAGAGGGAATATGCTACATTTGTGCAGCCCATATCAGTGCAGTGTAAGAGTCCTGTGTTTCTGAAGTCAAATGAATTTTGCATCTAGAGAAATATCTTTTTTTTCCTAATGCATGGTCTGAGGATATGATAGGTGACGATGTTCTGTGTTCCAAAAAGTGAGTTAAATTTCTACAGCAGGAATTATTTTGTGTTTTCCTGAGTCTATAGTGAAACGCCATCTGACAAACCAACAACTATCATGGGGAATAAATGCAAATGGATCCAGAGATTTCAATCATACCTTTTTTTTTTTTCTTTTTTTTACAACTTTGATTAGATCAGACAGGTTTTTTTCCTCCCCTCTTTTTGGGCATCCTATGGGAAGATAATCAAGTGTTAACAATGTATTCTGAAAGTCGGCACACACACATACACATGCTCACACACAGACACCAGGGTTGCTAATTGGAGCTGTTGCTCCCCTGCTAGGTGTCATCAGCCCCCTCCTGCTGGAAGTGGAGCTTTACACTGAGAGCAGATGATTAGAATGCAAACGTGTGTGCTTGTGTGTGTGTGTGTGTGTGTAGTGAGTGAGGATTATGCTGTTACGCTCTTTTTATTGTGTGGGGAAGTTTAAACTTTTTGTGTCTGGCTTACAATATGTACATGATTTCACACAAGTGTGTGTGTGTGTGTGTGTGTGTGTGTGCGCGCGTGTACCTATGTGTGTGTGTGTATGTGTGTGCGTGTGTGTGTGTGCGTCTGTTGTCTCGGCAGGCCTACGGTGTCGGGGGCATGAGGAAGAGACAAGAGCCGCCTGCCATTGAAGACAGAGACAAGCCTTACGTCTGTGACAGTGAGCAATGCAACTTTATGTCTTTATTGCTGTTTCCCCTTAGTCTTTGAGTCTCAGCTTACACACCAATTTTCTACACTGTGTGTGTGTGTGTGTATGTGTGTGTGTTACAGTCTGTGGAAAGCGCTATAAGAACCGCCCAGGGCTGAGTTACCACTATACTCACACACACCTGGCAGATGAGGAGGGGGAAGAAGACTCTGAGCGACACACACTACCCTTCCAGCGCAAGAACAACCACAAGCGTGAGTCTGCTGTCTGAATGTTAATCGTACCCGTACCGGTCCAGCTGTCCATCACCATCCATTATTTACTTCATCCTGGGTCCTCAGCCACAGAACAATAGTCAAAACTATAGTTTAAGTTTTGCAGTTTCAGGGTCATTTCAACAATCCTTAACAATCAGAATATTATCAAGAACTATTGATTGTCCTGGACTTCCTCCTGCAGCATTATAGACAGTTACAGTGCTGACTGAGCCAAATCCAAAGTCTGCTCTTGTGTGGGTGAAGGATAAGTTTCTCCCAATGGAGAACTGGGGTTAGCTGATTTCTCCAGCTCTCACTGATTCCCCTTTCAGACTGATGCAGTGACGCAGGTTAGAACTGCGACTGTGGTCGATCAAAGTGGGCCATCAAGAATCATCCAAATCGGCTTCTTGATCCAACTCTTGACCAGGGTTAAACCAGGGTGGGATGTTGGCTTTGGTGATCCAAAAAGTCTAAAAAAGAGTGAGAGAAAGTGGAGAAAATGGAGAAAATGTTTTCAGGTAATGACATCATAAATAACAACAAGTTTAATGTTGTTAAAGTTTACAACATTACATTACACAAATAGGACCCTCCCACACCGCCACACAACCCTGCGACTAATCGATGCAATGCCTGAATTGGTCTGAATGAGGCCTAAAAGTGGCTACACTTTTTCTTGTTGTTACCCAGTCATAGCAGAATATGTGACTCCAAGTCTATTGAAGGTTACATATGACACCACAATATTTACATGGTTGCCCCAAGGCTAAGTTAGCCCAAGGGTAATTTTACCTTTTTCTACAACGGAGCATTTAACCTTCCACTGTGTGGGCTGCTATAGCCCAGGGCTAAAGTCACTGTCAGACCTCATGTATTAAAGGTCAGACAGACCTGTAGCTGCCAATAAGCACAGGTAATCGTATAGTAAAGAAATAGAAATAGAAATATTTGAATAAAATGAAAAAGAAAAAGATAGACCCATAAATAAATCTATCTGTCATCACCTCTCTGAGTTAATGTAGCACTTCAGACAGTTTCAACAGCTGTGGCACAGATACATCAGCTCTTTAATCAACACTCATCAGCTCTAAATAGCTGTCAGTGAACAAACACCAGTCATACACTCCGGGAAATTTTCCAGCGTACTCTACATTTATTTTTCTACTTCTGCTGTATGTACCTTTCAATTTACAGCACACAGTACGGCTGCAGCCATCAACAGCTTAATGAGTATCCATTAATGTGCTGGTCCAGCATATCATGAGCTAGTAATGAAGACCCATGGTATTGCTTGCTAATGCCTCCAGCATTTCTTGCCAGACAGTCTAGGTATGTATGTAGATGAGGGGAAACAGGAGCATAGATGTTTCTGTACAAACATGGTTCTGTGAAAGGTGAGGCTGGTTGGTTGGTCAGTCCACCATTTTGGTCCAGAGTGAAATATGTCAACAAATATTGGATGGATTGGCATGAAATTTTGTACAAGCATTCACGTTTCACTCAGGTTCAATTGCAGTCACTTTGGTGATCCCTTGAGTTTTCCTCTAGCACCATCATCAAATCAAAATTGCAGTTTGTCCAGCGCTTTAGTTTATCACCAAATACCTATTAAACTAATGTGATTTCCATCTGCTTCAGCTCTGCTTTATGTTAAGTGCTAATTAGCAAAAGTTTTAGTGCGTCCTACATGAAGCAAGGCAGAAATAAAAGTGTGGAGGTTGAGGTGTAGTATGTTGGATTTTCATGTAGGAGACAGACGTGCAGTTTGTATTTGCCCTTTTTTTATTATCTGTAACCACATCCTTCCCTAACCTTTTCCCTGTTTTAACACTAAGCACACTTTGACCATAGTTTATTTGAGAGTTTGAAAAACATTTGCATTGGACGTATTGTCATTAAAGCTGTTGTGAGCATTTTCAGCACTTTAGCTGACTTCCTGTACGTTTTGTAGTTATCAATCACCTCCCTCCTCTCTATGTCACCAAAAAGACGGAGAGCAGTTATTGCCAGAAATAGCAGTAAACTGGAGGATCCTGCAGACAAGACCGCCTCTTTATGGAGTTCTCTGTCCTGATTGGATAAAGTGGGCAGGGATACCAGATATATTTTTCTCATTTACTGCATGACCAGGAGGAAGAGAGACATGGGTTACTGACCAAACACTCTATAATAGTGATTACTGTTGGATTATAGAGCTATTTAAAGAGGTCATATTATGCTAATTTTCAGGTTCATACTTTTATTTGGGGGTCCTAGTAGAATAGGTTTCACACTGTGTCTTGAACGCTCTATTTTAGCTACAGAGTGAGGCATCTCACCTCTGTTCAGTCTTTGGTGAGAGTTGCAGATGCGCATTACTTAATGGGCAGGATGTAGCCAATCAGAAGCAGAGTAGGGCGGGTCATGCCGAGCAAGGTAGCGTGATCTAAAATAACGCTGCTACAGCAGTAGCAACTGTATGTCTGCTGACTGACTGAAGTGTATATTTTTATAATAAATATATATAAATATATATTTATATAACGCCTGTTACACAGTGACACACGTACGTTACTGAAGTAAAGGCTCGACTCCAAATCAGATGTTTTCAGGCAGTGCAGGAGCAGTGTTTTCTGTGGGAGAGAGTAACTCCCTTTGGCGTGGACTTTGGGCTGTTTCACTTTGCAGACCTTTTAAATGCACAAAAATGCTGCATAACCCAATAAAATTTACATTTATTTTAATAACAATATTTCACTTACAGCAGCTTTAAATGTAATACAGGATTTTGCAGAATCATCCAATATCAACAATTTATAGCGAAGAGGTTTGAAAGCCCCACAAGGTGCATGAAGAGTGCCATCGCCTTATGAAGGAAGAGTACAATCTGCAAAGTTACCATTTTATAGACGATGAGCATTTAATAAGTTTTTGTCCTCCGTTCATGATGCCTCCATTCACTCCATTCGGGTGCTCCATATTCTTGGCACTACATGGAACAAGTTAATAGAATGTGGCCACTTTAAATGTTATTACTTACAACTGTGTTTGACAAGTTATGATGCCCATCATGAAGTATGTCTCACGTACATCTGGCTCAGGGACATTTACTCACACTGAATATCAGTGTGGGTTTTACCTCACACCACATCATTCCCTGTGGGACTTCTGGCTTATATTTAATAAGACAACCTGCAGAAAGCACAGTACGTATGAGAGTTATTGCGTTTTGGCAGACTTCCTGAAGCTGTAAAGGGGCCTGGTGCACAACCTAGAGGGATCCAGGTTTGTACGGGCATTTAAACAGCAGAGTGCGATTGTCCAAAGATCACTTGTGCTGTAAAAAGAATTGAATTGTAGCATAGAGTATGTATAACAGCACTGTTGGTTGTATGCAGCGCAAGGCTGCAACTGTTCTGCTAAATGTATCCAGGAGAACCATATGAGAGCAACAAATGCTAGTGAACACCAAGTGAAGTAAATATTCAGTTTTCTATGTACACAGGTCTCGAATCCAACATCAAACATCCCCACCTCTTAGCTGTAGCATCCTCACTAACAAAACTACTCGCCGTCTTTGTTTCTTTGTGGTCATTTCTTTTCTTCCCCGGTGCTACTTTTTTTATCAGTGTGTGGTTCAGTGTTGCCTTCTGTCTTTGTGTTTTGTTTGTTTCTGAACACTTCTTTTAAGGACAATAGTATGCATTTATCCTGCGGGGGATTGTGTTTTGGTCACTAATCGTCAGCAAAATGGGTACAGTTGTTCACACTCAAAAACAACAAAAGAAATAGCTGTGGACATGTGAAAAAAGAAGCACAGACGATTTATCCACTGTCTTTGTTCCTCTCGGTCTTAAAACAAGCAATTTGCTCAGAATAGAACGCAGACAAACACACAAAAACACACATATCCACATTATCTGTGTATGCTGCACTGCAACAATGTCCACACTGAAACTATGCTGCCTCTCAGTTAATTGGCAGTGTGTGTTTTTAAATTGGCCTGTCTGACAGAACAGACTGGACCAGTATGTGTGTGTGTGTGTGCATGTTTGTGTGTGTGTGTGTGTGTGTGTGGCCATGTTGCAGTCTTAGGTCTCTCCAGTGGAGGAGAGCAAGAGAGACAGCATTTGAATCGTTTAATATCCCCCATCCCTCCCTCCCAAACAGTCAGTAATCACACACACACACACACACACACACACACACACACACACACACACACAGTGCACAGCCTCAGAAAATGCAATCTTCTCTGCTGAAATGAAAAAGGAAGCTTAGCCTTTTGGGTTGGTGTGTGTGTGCGTGTGTGTGTGTGTGTGTGTGTGTGTGTGTGTGTGTGTGTGTGTGTGTGTGTGTGTGTGTGTGTGTGTGTGTCCACATGCACAAGTGCACATGCATTTGCAAGGCTCTCTGAGTGTGTTCATATGTGTGAGTGTGCATGCGTTAGTGTGTGTGTGTGCGCCATTATAGCTTTGCCCAATTTGCTGAGCATCATGAAGGAGACCCTCCACCCTCCACCCCTTCGGTATATTGCCACATATGTAATAATATTAATATGGCTCCGGCGAATGAGAGCAACCCTGCATGCATAATTCACACTATACAAAAAGCTGTCTAGACGCTATGGTATGTATGCTACACGCAATACACAAGTGTGAGCTGAAACTTATCACCCAAACTATGAAACTGTCTTTTCCGAACCTTATCCAGCTCCATCCTCTCTCCCTGTTTTTCCATCAGTGTGATAAATGAGAGATTATTCCACCGAGAGATGAGCTTTTCCTTCCCTCTCTTTCTCTCCGTCCATCTCTCACCACTTTCCTCTTCTCCTTTTGCTCTGCATCCTCACTTAACCCTCCTCTCCCATCCCTCTCTGCCTCTCATTCCCCATTCTCTTCTCTCTTGTTATGCTTCATCCATCATCCAGCTTTGGGTTTCCTTTTAATTTATTTCTTTGTTTTGTGTCTACGCTCCCCCAGATCATCACCACCAGAATCAACTACCACTACTACACCTCCTCATATATCTGGATCCCAGCTGATATACTATTTACTCAAAATGAGCAGTGCCATTAAAATTCATGACTGCGCCACACACTATGTGCTTTCCTTTTTTTACTCTTCCTCTACTTCTTTCCTCCAAACAGAAGGTTGGAGGTAGTGAAGGAAGGAGGGAAGGAGGGCGGGAGGAAGGGAGAGTTGCATATGGGGTGGGGAGGGGGCTCTATTGGCATTGATGTGATGGTGGTAGTGGTGGGGGACGAAGAAGAAGAAGAAGTGGAGGAGGAGGAGGCTAAGGAGAAGTAGATGAATAAGGGGGGATGTTTACTTTAGAGGTCGGCCCTGCAGTGTCCACCTGAAAATTGGTTTTGTGGGCATGGAGAGTGAGAGGGAGAGAAGGAGGTAAATGAGAAGGAGAGAGCGAAATAGTGAAATAGCAGGAATAAGATAAATAGATTGCTAGAAGGACACAAACTGAGAGGAACTGCAACTGTGAATGAATGAGAGAAATAAGAGAAAGACAGAGGGAGAGGCAGAGGGGAGGGAGATGGAGAGGGAGGAGGGGGGGGGAGGATAGTTGTCATTAAATCCCCCCTCTCAAATCAGAGCTGAGATTCAGAGGCCACTTTATCTGGACGGACAGACGGTCCAACGGTGTGGAGCAGCAGGGACGCTCCGAGTGTGTGTGTGCCTGCATGCGTGTGTTTAAAAATGCGGGCAACACACACGC